>NC_140581.1:1068689301-1069891801 GCF_964204655.1 Triturus cristatus
AAAATTGGTACTCCGCAATCAGAGAGCCCTGTAAGGGGTTAATCAGCTTCTAGTACAGAGGATGCGAACAATCATTCTGATATTATTATTCCAGAAGTGGCAGAGTTGGTTGAGATGGGACAGCTCGAGTCTGAACAAACTACCCCCAATGAGTTAGGAACAGGAGACTGCCCTGATATGGCAGAACAGTGTTTACCGACTCCAAAAGCACGGGCAGTTAGAACATGTAGGAAATTCCCTATCAAGAAGGGGGCATTGCGTAGTGTGCGGAAACGAGCAGCCTCACCAGATAAAGTCCTTGAACCGAATGCAATGAGTAAATTTAATAAGGTTGGGGTGGAGGATGATATAGTAACTAACCTAGAGGAGATTATTGGTTTAAAGATTAGAGGCATTATAGATCCTTTGGTTTCAAAAATTGAGGAACTAACAAAAGAGGTTGTTAGATTGGGTGGTTTGCTTAGTAAGGCCTTGGACAAACCAGGAGAGGTGTCTACTGTCACTACTGTAACAATTGCTGCAACTGACACAACTAGCAATCAATGTAAGCAGCATGTACAGGGAGACCCTTCTAAGGAAGCCATAGGAAATAAAGGGATTGATAGTGTTAACCCCATAACATCTCAAAGGAGCATGCACTTAAGTAGCAAGGCTTTGCCTGCCATAGAAAATATAAATGGATGGGAGGAAACTAACAAAAAGTCTGCTATTAATCTCCCACCTGAGTGTGCTCCTTATGTGGTGGTACTGACAAATGTACCGCCGCCTGAAAATAGGGGTCATCAAGAAACCCACGATTCCTTAAAAAACAAATGTCTATCCTGGCTAAATAGACAGTGTGGTTTCCCATTGAATTTCTCTGATAATGTCTTGACTACCAGGAGAGTTAACTGGATAGGGAGTGCTAGGAAAAGCTCAAAGGGGGACTGTGTAATTATAAATTTTAAACACCCACAGCATGTTACTACTGTCCTCCTAAGAGCTGCATCTCTCCCAATCTCCGATGGCAATGTATGCGCCCGAGCACTAGGTTACTTCTATAATCACCTTAATGCCAACCGAAGGGACAATACTAGAATCTCCACTTACCCGTCCACCTCTAATCCTTATTTTGATATCCCCACACAGAATAGATTTCATGCACTTAGTTCCCTGGACTCTAATGATTGACGCATACAAGAGACAGAGATATGTTTAGTAAGGGAAGAGGGTCCCGATAGGGATGAACATATGTTGGGTTGTGTACCTGAATTAACATCTATGGGCTCCGGATATGCGCCTAATCAGAACGAGGATGAGAATACTCACGAGGGAAGTGTGAATATATGCGAAATGGGCCAAACAAGTGGGGCTAGCAACATGGAGAGAAATGTCCGAGGTTCTGCCATTGGGATTACAGCCAGAACAGGTACATGTTCCAGACTGGTGTGCTGGAATGTAGCTGGTCTGAAATCTAAAAGTAGAGATCCTGGTTGAGAAACTTTTATTAATAGATACGATATTTTATGTTTCCAGGAAACCTGGTGCAAAAGTAATATTGACTATGAGGGATTTGTTTCATATAATTTACCAGCATATGGAGAGGGTCCGGGAAGAGCTAAGGGGGGCTTACTGACCCTTGTATCGGTCCACCTCCAAATGCTGGTGATAAAATATGTGCCGGTGGGCGATCTAGTACAGATGATCTGGATCCGTGAAGGTAAAAGCCGTAACATCCTTCTGATCAATTATTATAACAATATCTTTGATAGCACCAGGGGCAGAATAATAACCGATTTGGCCAATGCTATTGATACCCTAAGTCTGGATTCCAATGTAGTATTTGATATTATCTGGTGTGGGGATTTCAATACCTCATTATGCGAATTCTTATCTACAAAGGCCTGTGGGGTCACGAATAATGCCGGATGGGAGGTCCCACACTTTGGTCACGATATGTATGGGGAAAATGTGAATACATTAATGGGGTGCCTTGACCTGGAAATTTTGGATTGCTGTAGGGACAGTAATGGTTCACCTGTCCCCACATTCAGGAATTGGCGCTCTAATTCCGTGATCGATCATGTGTTGGTATCCTCTAGTATCGTTGACTGTTGTGCCCCACTGGAAATGGAAATTATGGACACTAGTGATCATAATTGTATTATTGTGACCACGACTCTGTGGGGGGAGAATGATAGAGAGACAGGGACCACAGTTGGAAATATCGAAGCCCATCGGGCTAATGGGGTAAGGTTGAGGTGGATAGGTGCTAAAGCATCCGAACTGACTGCATCCATTATTATGAAGAATTTAGCAGACATTGTTTTTATTTTAGAAAATAGATTGGATCATGAGCGGGTCCTATCTAGTTTTATAGGAATCAACAATGCCATTAACGCAAAGTTCACAAGTGGCAGGAGGGGTGGTACAAAACCTGGTTTTGTTTGGTTTGATAAAACCTGTTATGCTGCTCTGACTGATCTTAAGCAGGCCCTAGCAATAAGGCCTAGGGATAAAAAATTAGTAACAAATCTGAGGCTAGAATATAAAAATGCCATTAAAGCTAGGAAGTTGGTTCTACAACATCAGGCCTGGGATTCTCTTAACCAAGCGGCAGAACTCTCTAATTCTACGTTATTTTGGGCAACAGTCAACTCCCCATTCCTTAAGGAGACAAATACACCTGAGTTAACAGCAAATGTCTCCTGTGAAGGTTGGATTACTCATTTTTCAACTATCTTTGATTCAGGTAAAAATATTAATGTTGGGTCAGACAGATGGCCTATATTACCACTTGAAATCACTGTGGAAGAAGTTGAAAGGGGGATCAGGGCTAGTAAGGGAGGAAAAGCCCAAGGACCTGATGGGGTTCCAAGTGATGTGTACAAGGAAGCACCGGAAGTATGGGGCCCTTTGTTGACTGTTGTTTTCAATGCCGCGGTTTGTATAGATCCTCCGCCGACCTGGGAGGAGTCTATTATTGTCCCAATATACAAGAAAGGATGCTAAAAACTACCGACCAGTTTCATTACTGGACGCTTCCGTAAAAGTTATGAGCAGGATTATGCTGGTAAGATTGGAAGAATGGGCAGAACAAGATGGTATTTTGGCAGATAACCAATATGGTTTCAGGGAAGGTAGGGGTACGCTCGATCAATGCATTAATTTAGAATTATTGATCGGGAAGTATAGTGAAGCCAAACCTGGCCATATATATTTGTGCTTTGCTGATTTAAGCAGCGCTTTCGACATGGTTGACCACTCTATTTTGTGGTCAACCCTGTTGAAACTGGGTGCGCCAGAGGGCATAATTTATTTCCTTGCCAGGATGTATGAGAGATTAAAAACATGTGTACGTTTTGGCAGGAAGGGAAAATGTACCCCGAACTTTAGCGTAAAACGAGGTATAAGGCAGGGTTGTGTTTTAGCTCCCCTTTTATTTATTTTATTTATAAATGGTATTGATGCAATTTTAAAGGAAGTACATGCAGATGCTCCCCTGATCAATGGTGTTTCAGTACCGGTGTTATTATACGCCGATGATGCTGTGTTGTTGTCAAGAACTCCGATAGGGTTGCAACGATTGATGGATTGCTTTGCTTCCTTTATTGACGACAAAAAATTAGTCGTTAACAAAAGTAAAACGTACAGTATGATCTGTGGCCCAAAGAAATCTAAACATGTAGGGAAAGGGTTTTTTATTGACAAGCTAAAAGTACAGCAAGTGGACAAATTCTGTTATTTAGGAATAACTTTTTCGAATGATAAAAAGTGGACACATGAATTTAATAACATACGCAATAAAATGGCTAGAAATGCCCATGGAATTTTTAGATTTGCTCAGAAAATTGGGGACCGTAGAACCAGAGATATGATAAAAATTTATCAGGCTAGGTGTGTATCAATTGCATTATATGGGGCAGGAATCTGGGGTTACAGCTGCGCATATGAATTGCAGCTGGAAGAGAATTTTTTCCTTAAAAAACTTTTATGTCTTCCCATTTCGGCCTCTAATGTCTTATGTCATCAGGAACTATCTGTGAACTACCTACTTGACCTTTTGTCATTTAGACCTCTGATGGTTTGGCGGTCTATTTGGTTAAATGAGGAAAAGTCCTACACTAGGTCTATTATCCAGGATTGTTTGCAATTAGATAAAGCCATAGCAATACCCTGGATTAAATACATTATTGTGTGTTTCTCAGATATTTTTAACCTGAATATTGTAATTGATCCGAACGCTGTTTTACTGATCCCCAAGGCTGAGTTAAAAAGGGTCTTTCTAGCTTTTGCTGAGAGGAAGAGAACTGTTATTGCTGGTACTTTGTCCACTGTTATGTTTTACAACAGATATTTGGCCATGGACGGATTTCTGGTGTATTTAACCATAGTCACCAGGCCGACACATAAATTTGTGCTGACCAGACTGAGATTGGGAATAGTGCACCACTTGGTGGCTCATCCGATAATGAAAAAATATCCACTAGGACCCTGTAGATGTGACGGGATTTCCAAGCAGAGCACAATGCACCTTTTATTATTCTGTAAGCTGTACTCTAATTTTCGTATTGCCCTGTTAAAACCCATGTTTATCAAATATGGAACACGTACGGTTGAGCACGCAATGAAATTGATTTTTAACTTACAATCTGCGGATATTTGTTTTTATACTGCTACTTTTTAAAAAAAATGCATCAATTCGAGGAAAAGCATGTGTTTTTTAGATGTCGAAATGTAATTTTAAATGTGTAAATGAAATCTTTGTTTTAACTAATCATAGTGTTTTTTTAAGCGTATGATTATGTCTGCTATAAGTCGTTCATATTTTGTATATTTTGATTCTGTGATTGTGTATGCTTTTATGGTCATTAATTTGTACCGAATAAAGCTGAATTGAATTGAATTGAATTGAATTGAATTGACTATGTGTGTGAGTAACTCTATGGATGAGTGGCGTTGTGTAACAGGATGTATAGGTGTATGAGTACATATGATGAGTGAGTACATGTATGAGTAACTGTATAGGACTGTTGGTGAATGAGTGGATGTGTATGTGGATCTTAGAATTACTGAATAGGTTGTTGAACTGGTATTGGTATGTCCATTGTTTTGAAAATGTTAGTTTCTATTTTTGAATGTGTGTATCAAAGGTTATATTAGGGGGAGAGGAGGTCTCCCACTCTATAACAAGGATGATGTCATCAGTGATGTCATTTGAGATGTCATCAGTGATGTCATGAGTGATGTCACTGACCATGTCATGAGTGATGTAATATGTGACGTCATCAGCAGTGCATTACGGGCGCGCAAGTTATAGTTAGCCGAACTAACTATAACGGGGGAATTTCTAGGGTTTTGTACGAGGGCAATGTCCAGCTAACTATAACGCCCCTGAAACCTATGGTTTTGTCAGTGAATTTCTAAGGTTTTTTAAATGCCAATTCCTAACTATAACGCCCCTGAAACCTTTGGTTTTTTCAGTGAATATATATATGTGGCTTGGGCGTTGGGGACCTGAAGAAATTTTAAACTTGCAAAATATGGACGGCACCCGCCACTACATGGCCCCACCTCAAAAGGCACTTCAGGCGCGCATTTGAAGCGCATAACTTACCCTGTTACAATGGATTCATCCTGCTGCATGCTGGTAACTGTGGTCCCATATTGAAGCACAGCTGCTACAAGTTAACAGGGTCAGCTGCTCCTCTACTTATGGGAGGGCCAATGAACTGTTTGAGGAGGGAGACGGTGCTTTCCGGTGGTGTACGGCGTCTGAAGAAGGCTTTTGTAGCTGAAATGCATTACGCAGCGCCACAATGTGAATTAAAGATTTCAGACGGAATCCCCGCTGTGTCCTTGGTCTACTTCAAGTAAAGTGGTCTTCTTTGCTATATTTACGTGCCTGCCAGGAGCACGTTTCAAGGAACCGTCCAGTAAAGAGTCTGGGGCTTTAGCTGGCAACGAACCTTTGGAATAATCAAGTTATTGACTACCCCGAGACCGCCACGAGAACAGGCCATGCAAGCGGCTGCTGCCAGGAGGCAGCCTGTGACTTCACGGGGGGGGAGTGCTCACTGCAGTTGCTCTCCATGGCCCGGCCTGAGCTGGGATTGTGGCTTGGGCGTTGGGGACCTGAAGAAATTTTAAACTTGCAAAATATGGACGGCACCCGCCACTACATGGCCCCACCTCAAAAGGCACTTCAGGCGCGCATTTGAAGCGCATAACTTACCCTGTTACGATGGATTCATCCTGCTGCATGCTGGTAACTGTGGTCCCATATTGAAGCACAGCTGCTACAAGTTAACAGGGTCAGCTGCTCCTCTACTTATGGGAGGGCCAATGAACTGTTTGAGGAGGGAGACGGTGCTTTCCGGTGGTGTACGGCGTCTGAAGAAGGCTTTTGTAGCTGAAATGCATTACGCAGCGCCACAATGTGAATTAAAGATTTCAGACGGAATCCCCGCTGTGTCCTTGGTCTACTTCAAGTAAAGTGGTCTTCTTTGTTATATATTTATATATATATATATATATGTATAACACCTACAGGAATATATATAGAATATATGTAGATGTGTAATATGTTATATATTACCACAGTTGAGTGTAGAAATGTGTCCATGACTAAAGAGAGACAAAGCTTCAAAGATGGTAATAAAAAGCATATTTATTCAGCACATCTGCAGATATGAAGCACCCATGGCATTTTGTCATGAGTTTTTGTAGTAACGCAAAACAATTAAAGAAACCAGGATTCAAGAGGTGTAATTTGTGCAGTAAGGTAAAATCGGACTGTGTGAAGTAACTGTTACATGCAATCATACACATGAATGAAAATCAATGTGGTCTATTGACTCAGCAACTATACTAATAAACTCACATTCACACATTTACTGCTACAAGACAAAGGTCATATTTGAGTTTAGTCACATTTAAGTTTTTTTCCACAGGACAACAACAATGGTATTAGAAAACTATGTTCACTGCCTGACAGATTGCATTTAACAATTACTTTACACAGGAAAAGAACCCTGCTAATAATCAGAAAGCCTCTTCCATGTGATTTTACCTTAGTGCTCTAGTTTAAAACCTAATTTCTGGTTTTGGTAAATAATTTTACGTATAACATACACATGAAAAATATCATGGCATAAACCATATATGAAGATGTAAAGGGTATAATATGCTATTTATTACCATTGTTAAGGGACGTGCAGCATGCTACACTTGAGGCTTTGCCTCTTGTGAGTCATGGTCCCTTTACACAACCAATTTTCAACTAATTATTGTGAGAGACACCCAGACGGGGGGACAATCTGTGGATGGGCCATTTTAACATTTCTACTTGCCCTGTCAGTGGTGACCCGCTTCTGTGGGGTTACAGATTGGCAAAAAGAAAATTTAACACATTTTATCCACACCCCATATGGGTCAATGCTGAACCACGTGATAGCCAAACATAGACTACTTTTTAGTTCAAATTTTTGGGAGGAAGTTAATTTTATTCCGCTAACTTATACAGGGAAGGGATCTACAACAGATTTTATGTCGTTCTCCCCTTACATAGTCCTGTGTTTTCAGGACTCTTATATTTTTCCCTCCATAATCAACAGCCATAACTTAATTGTTGCAAGCCTAAAATGTCCGTGTCCAAATCTCAAACATGCAGTCTTGGCCCTGATCTTCAGTTCTCTAAAAATCATGGTAGTCGCCTCAAGTGGACAAACAAGGATTTGGTAAAATTCTTTGAGTGCTTAGTCACCCAAAATCTAGAGGAAGTGATGGTCCGTCTGTCTGAGCAGGCATTGGTTGGGGAAGTTCTTTATAGTTTTGAAGGTCTCTGTAAACGTGCTTCAAGCTTGCTGGTTTCCAGGAAAAAGCAACCCCCCCCCCATTTAAATGGTTTAGTACTGTTTACACGGTTGCTTTAAAACAGCTAAAAGAAGGCATCCAATGCAATGTGTAGGAGGTTAGACATGCCAGGGCTTCATATAAATTCACTCTAGATAAGAGGAAAATTGAGATAAGGAGGCACACATGGGAGGATTTGCAAGCCGCTTCTCAACTTAGGGACTCCAGGGCCTTTTGGAAAGTGATAAACAGGCCTTTCTTTACTGATGATAATCAGTTTAGAATTGAATGTCATATTCCGCAGTGGAATGGGTCAGTCATTTCTCTGAGATATTCAGCCACAACTCTTCACCCCATGTTCTAGATGAAGTTAGGTGCTCTTCTTCTGTCGAAATCTTAGCTCTAAGGGATTCTATTGAAATAAGCGCAGTAACTAGGGCATTATTAAAGTCATTGGAAGGAAAGGGGGAGGGCCAGATGGAGTCCCGTTGATGTCTTCAGACAGAATCCCACTTTATGGACACCCTTGCTAAAAAATGTTAATCGTGCAGTGATAAGAGTAGGCCTGGGAAGAGTTTCCATATAGATACCATTTCCTGTATTAAAATCAGGTGCCTCATGCAATCATCCTGGTGTCCAGTACTTAGCTCCTCAAAGAACCCGAGCTCTAAACCACTTTCTCTCACAGGGCATCTGCCTTTCCAGCCACTTAGCCGATCATTTCCTTCATTCTACCGCTTGGGAAGAGGACCGTCCCCTCTCCTCCTGATCTTCCGCTGCTTTCGGCTGCCGTCGCAGCTTCTTCAAGAACTCCTCCACCTGTTGCGGCCTGGTGTAGAATGTTTGCTTCCCCTGGCGTGTTACTCGGAGGCGTGCCGGGTATGAGAGGGCATAGTCTATCCCAGATTGGCGCAGTTTCTGTTTCACCGACAAGAATTTGCGATGTTCTTCTTGCACTTGGAGGGTGAAGTCCGGGAACATCGTGAAGGGCACTCCGTTATATGTCAAGTTCTTCTTCTCCCACGCAATCCACAGCGCAGCATCTCTGTCTCTGTAATTCAGGAGGCGCGCTATTATGGGTCTAGGCGGTCCCCCTGGAGGAGTTCTCAGCCCCAAGGAGCGGTGGGCTCTCTCTCAACTATGAAGTGGGGAGACAGCAACTCCGCACCCACCACAGCCTTCAGTAGTGCTTCAATATACTCCACCATTCTTCCCGTGTTGGTGCTCTCCGGTATGCCCAGAACGCGTATATTATTCCTGTGACTGCACGCTTCTATGTCCTCATTTTTGGCAGCAATGACCTTAAGCAATTTATCTAGCTGTGTCGTTGACTGCTGCACCCGCTCCGCAGTATCCTCAACGGTGGAGAGATGTTGCTCAGCCTCTTTCAGGCGTTCCTCCTGGCCTTCCAGTGTGTGAGCTATGGCATCCATTTGCACTGCCATGAAGTCCATTTTGCCCCCTATGTCTGTAAATCCCCGCCGCATTTCCTGCAATATTGCATTAAGGCCTTCTCCGGAGACAAGATCCGACGATGTGGACGCTGGCGCCGACTCCACACCTCCATCCATTTCCCCTTGAGCTGTCTACGCCGATTTTTTGGCTTCAAAAGTAAGCCGCGCCTGACGGGCATCCGTCTTCCCCATCTGGGCGTAGGGTATGTCAATCGCACGCCACCTATCAGGGCCAGAGATTTGCTTACCAACAAGTGTGGGCGTCACGATCTTCAGCCTTTCCGTAGCCTCTGCGCAGGGTCTCTCCGTCCCACACTGCATACCGCTGAGGGCACCCGTCCGGCTGGGGGGCAACAGCCGTTTGAGGGCGGACACACTAAGTTCGCAATATCCCCTCAGGCATCCACTGAGACCTCCACGCAGTAAATGCCGCCTCTTTCCACCCTGGGTCAGGCTCGCACCGTCCGCCCACCCCCTCGAGAGCCAATTCAGCCTCAATAGTCGTCGCCTTCAGGGTGCCAGGTAGCCAGTCCTCCGCCCTCACTCTCCATGCCCCTATCGAAGGTTCCACCTCACCGCTCCCTGCCGCTCCGCTCCTCCAATTCAAGTGGGCCGATCGCCAACCACCTTCAGTGCCCCAATGCACCCGACTTCATGAGGCACTTCAACATCACAGACTTCGCTGGGAGCATAGGCCTTTCCCACTCCTCACTCCCTTGTGTGCTGCCTCAGAGCTCCTTGCCATGCCATCACACTTCAGTATGCCCCAGCTCCACATGCAGACACGTCCCTCTCGCTGTAGCGTGCCGCTACGAAGTCTACTCTGGCACTAGCGGCGCGTCGCGATCCAGCCGCCACTTTCCAGCCGCGCGGATAATGCGGCCTCACCTTCCTGTCCGCTCCATCGATCTTGCCACCTGCTGCTCAGAGGCACCTGCCCCTCTTCCCATCAGGCCGCTCACGTTCTCCGGTATGCTCCTTCTGATCCAAGAGCAACTCCGGTCTCGTTCTTCTCGCGGTCGCCGGTCCCGCCTCTTGCGGCCTTCACTTTGCGCTGCAGCCACGGCTCTCGCGTAGCCTTTGCCGCCGTCACTCCGCTCCACAGCTCCGACCCGATCGCATCGGTCGCTTCCTGTCGCTGTCACCAGCCCCTGCAGCAAACATCAGGCAGCCAGTTCTGCATGCCGCTACCTCACAGTACCCAGCGGAAGCTTTAGGCAGCGAGTTGCCCCTAGTGAGAACGATCTTGTGAGGATAAATTACGGATTTCGGAGACAGCGCGCGGGAGCCTCACGAGAGTGTGGCCATTCCGCTAGTGCGCCACCTAGCACCCCCAACTTCTGGAAGAAGTTGATCGTCGTCCCAATATATAAAAAAGGGAATAGGAGCTGGCCAACCTGCTACTGATGAATATCCCTCCTGGACTCCTCTGTAAACGATCCTTGGGAGGGTAATCTTGGACAAATTTGAAGACTGGGCTGCGGAGAAAAATTATCTCTCATAGGTGTAATATGGTTTTCGGCGAGGCGTCGGTACAGTCGAGTTAATCCTGAGACTGTTCTTGCTATCTGGGAAATATATCCGAGCAAGGGGAGGAGCTCTCCATATGGTCTTTATGGACCTCTCCACTGCATTCAATCTGGTCAAGCGGGATAAGTTATTGGTTGTGATGGGAGAAGCAGAGATTGATGTAGCTCTAATTTACCTTTTAAAACGTCTGCACCGTGATACGGTGATGCTTGGGCCCGATTTGGCAACAACGGGGAGTGCTCTCCTGTATTATATTGCAGTAAATGTGTGAGACAATGATGTATTGTAGCCCCCTTTTTATTTCAATGCTCTCGACGTGGAGCTAGTTGCAAGAGACAACGTCTTCCAATAGTTGGACATCGTCCCGTTCCTGTTTGACTTTAGGTGGATGACTCAGTCTTAATTAACCGCACCGTTAATGGACTGCAGTTGCAACTGGATTCTTTTGATAATTTTATGGGGGAGGTTAAATCTGAGACTAAAACTACCAGAAATGAAATATCATGATCTGTGGACTGAAAAAAACCCACTCATGCACACACGCAATAGGGGGTATCACAATCACCATGGTGCAGAGTTTTAATTACGTTGGGGTCTTGCTGATGGATAATTTGAGATGGGACAAGCTCCTGACCCAGAGAGACAGTAAATTTGCTGGGGCTATAGATTTTGATATTTCTCCCAAAAATTCGGTCATAAACCCATTAAGGAGCTGAAGACTCAGTATAAAAGCAAATATTTTTCTCTGGGAATTTATGGGGCTGGCGTTTGGGGCTATACTTCACCTGTCAGCCTGCAATCGATTGAGAACACATTTTTGTGCAGAGTGCTGGCTTCTTCCGAGAGTACTGGCTGTCCTATTGTCCATCTGGAACTTGGACTTCCTGCTTTGGAGGGCATTTGTCCCACACTACATTTACCCGAGTGGTCATTGAGGAGTGCTTGAGACAAGACTATCTGGGCCTCATCCACTGGACGTTAAAAATTATTTTTCCGAACTTGGTCTTCCGCATTTGTTATTCTCACCTAATGTAATTGATAACAGAACAAAGAACTTGGTAAAATCTCTCTTTAATCAACATAGAGATTAGGCCGCACTCTCTAAATGCTCATCTGTGAGTTTGGTCTGCTGCTACCCACAAATAAAATCTATTAGTGTTATCACTTAATTCAAGTGATGTCTCAGCACACACAAACCTTGGAGAAAGAAAGGCTACATCTATGTATTTAATCCTAAACATTGGAACTTGGACTTATTTGGATGGAGACCAGGCCAAGTTGAAAGACTCTAAAGTAAATGACCCTGAAGCTCTTCCAGTTAATAACCAGAGAAGCATAACTGATTTTTTGCATCGACATGTATTCAACTCCATCTTCTATATATTGGGTACCACTAAGCCTGGGACTTGGGGGTGTGTGAAGTTACACATATTTTCTCTCAGGAACTTCCCATAATTACAGCAAAAACTTCCATAATCAAGAACAGTTCACAAAGTTATCGGCATTAGGGTTTCCATAGCCCGTTTAAGTTTTTCTAACATGGCACGAATCAGGATCTAGACAAGACTTTGAGGGCATAAAAGAAAGTTTGCCCGGTCCTGTGAAATTGCCCTCAGACATGTGGGTACCAACAACTTTACCCACCCGGACCCACATATAGCAGACTCTAGGGCAGCAAAACTTCTGGCAGTACACTGCCCCCCTGCGAGCAATAGCCCCCGCAGCTCACGCAGTGCAGAACGGCTGCCAAGCTCCAGGGGCCTAAAAGCTCCTGACTGGATTCAGAGAATAGAGTGCCCCCTTCACGTACTTTGCAGGGGGGGCCCACTCATGTTACGTTATGCCACTGATTAAGAGAGTTATGTTTGACACAAGGAAATCTTCCAACATATGGTCTCCATGATCAGCTGAAAATGGGGATGCAGTTTAAATAGACAGAATGCTAAGTCAAATCATATGTTTGAATTGTAGTCACTTTAACATGACTTGACTTGCGCCGTCGGAATGTCACTTTTTGTGACGTTCCGTGGCGCAGGAACCTGCCCCACATTTACGAGGCAGCGCTAAGCCTCTTTTTTGGGCTTAATGCTGCCTCATAAATATTATCACCTTTAACACAGTTTTCTGCATTAAAGGGGCGTGCAATGGGTGTTGCAGGGGGCGTTCCTAGCAACATTCATGGCATTTTGACACTGCCCCAGATTTACGAGAAAGTAGCACCAACAATTTACACCTCCCCAGGGGAGGTTTAAGGGAGGCACAACGAGGATAAATATCTTTATTTCTCCATGTTTTTCCTTTTTCTATGCATGCTGCATTCTGCTGCACACATTGAAAAAGGAAAAAGCCTCTTGTGATTGTTTTTGTGCAGGAGAAATTCCCTTCCTGCACAAAAATAATCATCCCCCTCAACGCAGGGACCCTTGCACCATGGTGCAAAGGTGCCTGCATTGGTGCATGGCAGCCCATTGTGTGCCAGCGCAGGGGAAAAAGACAGGAATGTGCCTTATCTCATAGATAGGATGCATTCCTGCTCTTTTCTTTTGCCGTAGGGCAGCGCAGCAGCAAGGCCTGCTGCGCTGCCTATGGCAAAAACACATAAATGAGCAGTAGCAGCAGGCATGGCTCGCGGAAGGGCGGGCGGGCACGAGGGGTCACGGGGATATTCGTTGGGGTGTCACATGGGAGGGATCGCGGGGGTGTCACGGGGAAAGAAAAAAAAAGATTAAAATGAATCTTACCTTTCTGCCTCTCCTGCCTCCGGCAGGAACAGTAAGCAGGCAGCCAAGCTCCCTCCCCTAAGTCAATCACAACTCTGCTAACAGCATTGTGATTGGTCAGGACGCCGCCCAGCCATGGGCTAATGGGGTGACCATGATCTCCATGCAGCATGGAGAAGGGCAGAGTGCGCCCGAGTGGTTTAGCTGGCCCGAGAGAGCCGACCAAACAGTCTTTGCACACTCAGGAGTGGGCAAACCACTCCTCCTCTGGCCTGCTAAAAGAGCAGAGCAGCCCCGCCCACCCGCCCGCCTGCAATGCGCAAAGCATTGCGAGAAAGCAGTGGGGCGACGCTCCTCTGTCCTAGTGGAGGAGCCGCCCCTGTAAATGAGGCCCAAGATGTTTTTTTAAATCGTGTTGCACATATCTAGCCCCTCCGAAGTAAGAAATCACTCCACAAATAAAAAACTACCCTGCTAATGAGCTTTCAAATTCCACCACTAGTTGGCTCACTATGGGGCATTTTATCAAGCAGGGCGTTAAAATTATCGCCGCTTTAGCGGCAGAAAACTGCCGCTAAAGCGGCGATAATGGGCTTGATAATATGCCGCAGAGAATTCCAATAGAAGCCCATGTTGACACCAGAACATGGGCCTCTATGGGAATTCTCTGCGGCATATTATCAAGCCCATTATTGCCGCTTAGCGGCAGTTTTCTGCCGCTAAAGCGGCGATAATTTTAACGCCGTTTCTTGATAATATGCCCCAAAATTATTTTGCATTTTTAAATAGCGCAAACTCAGCCCAAGGGCATTGGAGCACTTTACATGAGCACCAGTTACTTTCTTCAACATCTAGTCAGTTCCGCTTTACTCTCAGCAATGATACGTTATTTACTGTTTATTTACAACCATACTCCATATGTGTAGTTGATTTGGTTATGGGTATAATCTGATTTTTTTAAGCTTCAACCCTCCTCGCCAAGTTTCAACATTAGTTTCCACTTCCTGCTGCATTAGCGTTCGGATTTTGAGTGACGGATATCTATGAATAACACTTCCCCCAAAAATATTCACCGTCGGAGCAATCGAGGCAGGTTGTGTCGCTGTTGTTTATTTTGTTAGCTGTTCAGGAGTAAAGGGGAGACAGGGCATGGATGTGATGTTTTCTTTGGACGCTTGTTGGCCTATTTTATGCCCACCTCAAAGAGCGCTATTAAAACAGTAACGTCGTTTGCAAAGCTGCCAGCAGATATGACGCTTTTCCTTTAAGGGTAATTGTGTTGATGGTCGTGAGGTTGCATATACTACTGCGTCTATTCCATTAGTGAGTTGCTTGAACCGTGACAGTGATAGAATGCACCTTGACCCTGTTCACATGGTAACAGAAGACAACGTGTAGCAAAAGTAAAGCCATGACATTTACATATTTGATTTGTTGAGCTTAAATACATCTAATGGGAGATTCTAATTGCCGTCTCTCATTGGAGGGAAGCAATTAATTCTCAGTCCTCTTAATCGAAACATTCATTGACCAAATAGCATTCTATTGTGCATCTGCACCTGACCGACATCAAATTCCATTTGTCTAAAATGCAGAAGCAGTCAGGGAAATCTCTAAAGATCTTTGTTGCCAGGAAGGCATTAATTGTCAAAATGAGAGGAAACTGCATTAAACATTCACAAGTGATAGCTTACTGAGTGAACTATAACTTTTACCCCAACCAGGAGATTGTGGCCTAAGGGCTAGGGCGGTAGACCTCGGAGCTGGGGAACTGGGTTGGAGTCTCGGCAGGGATGCTCAACGTCCTGTGATTCTGGAAAAATCACGTAATCTCCCCGTGCCTAACTAAAATGAATGTGTCCATCTGTCTAGTAACTGGTGCTCATGTAAAGCACTCTGATACCTGCGGGTCAAGTTTGCGCTATATAAAACTCCACAAAAAAACCCACAAAAAAACATACACTACTCATAACCCTGTATATTACTCATCCCACTCATGGCATGGTAAAGGACATTGTTGATGACATCACTGATTACATCTCAAATGACATAATTGATAACATCGCTGATATCACCCCTGGAAAAAAACAGAGAAGGTATGGTTAGGTTTGGCTCTATTATCTTAACATATGTCTAAAAAATACTCTGAAATGCCCTCAAAAACACAGTTGAAGTTCAATTTTTAGTACAAATTAAAAATGGAAAAAAAATACAAAAAATACACAGTTACGGTCAGCAAAACAAATGTTACGTTGCACACCAAATTCATTTGTTTTTATCTCACACAATTTAAAATCACGAGTAACAACTCCTAAAAGCACAACATCATTGAATAACATCACATATAATGTTCAAAGTCACCTTTTTGTTTGTATTAATGGTAATGTGATTGGTTACATCATTTGTAACATTGTTTATGTAATTCATAATTGCATCTGTCACATCAAAGATGAGTTCATGAGCATTGCTTTTAGTGTGCTCCAAGAAATTCTCCCTTCTACAAACAAAATATGTTTTTTACCAAGGCAAAGTGTGATTTTTTTCTAACATTCGACTTTCTTAACTGCCTAATTAAAGTATTATTTATCTTTTTTATTGCTGAAATCAAACAGTATTGTCTGCTATTTCGCTTTCTTTTTGAAAAAGCATTTTCCTGTTTTAAAAACACCTTTATCAAGTTAAAAAAAAACCAAATAAGCATGTCATGTAACAAACATAAAGTGGGTAATGTGTAATATTGTTCTGTATTGTGATCTCAGGGCTCTGGTGACAGTTACAAGCCACTAGGCATTCAGCCCCTTCATTCATGATGTAATCAGAAGTAACCAGAAGCCCTTGATGAATATTTTGGATCATATTACACGGTTACCATTCTGGATCCTGCCTCTCTCTCTCTTACTCTACATTTAAATGTGTGTGAGTGTATGTGTCTGGGTGTGTGAGTGTGTGTATGTGTGTGGGGTGTGTGTGTATTATATAATTATAGAATCAGTGATAGTGACTCAGTAGATGTGGTTAGGTCAAGGTTTCTATTGAAAGGCTGCTTTTGGCTTGCTAATAACTTTTGAGCCATTCAACAAATCTGCCCAAAACTATCCAGAAAAGTTAATCCGATTGGGGTTCACATGACAATGTTTGTGTACGTCTGCCCAGGGTGGAAATGAAAGGGGTATAAAAAAGTGACATTTCCCATTATCTACCATTTTAACTTATGTAGGAATCTTGGCTCTCTGAAACAGAAAAAAAACACTGAATGGAACTACACCAAATTTGGCATGAAATGAGAATTTTACTCAAGAACGTGGCTTTGCGGCCCGCTGCTGAGCGCCAGGGAGTGATCGTATGCTCCCCCTTATCCTCCTATTGCACCCTCATTATTATTTCCATGGACACTGGGACCAAGTCCCTGTATTTAGTAATGGCGACTGCAACATTTTCTACAAGTTGCAACCAGCCAATGCGAGAGCTTCGGGTTGACTGTACCCAAAATGGGCAATGGGAGAAAAAAGCTCCCATGTCCACTCAGACTTGAGTATTATTTTTTTTCGAATTTGGGTCTGTGAATGGTCCTCAAATCAGGCTTTACAGATCATTTGGGAATATCTGTAACTTGATTGGCCACTTGGTTCAGTTTAAGGCCTCTATAAAAAAAAGTGTTTAATTTCTCAAAAACTACTAAACAGATTTATACCAAACCAGGTAAAAGCACGTCCTTGAGTACAGGTTAGTATTCATGCCCAATTTGTAAATTTCTGTTCAGATGCTTTTTCTATTGTGGAGAGCACATTTTTCTGAGTTAAAATGGCGAATGTCACTTTTTTGACCTTCCTGTTTTTTTGCCGTTCCGGCTTGATGGAGCAGATCCTAAATCAGATTACCTTTTTATGCAAAGTTTTGGGTGCATTCTCCTTCATAGACAGAGGCAAGCTGGTACTTCTTTGGATGAGGCGGAGGTGAATAGACATTGCTTATGTGAATAGCAGACTCAAACCAATGTGCATGGCACTTGTAAAATGTCCCCTATATCATCATGTATGAATTATTCTCATAAAATATTCTGCCTTTTCCATTTACTTCAGGACTGTTAGCCATCAGTTATTTTTCACCATTATTTTATCCCAGTTGAAAGCAGCTTAATGCATTTTAAGTTCAATTGCAACCTTTTTCGTCAAGGCACTTCTCAGAGACATCATAATTGCCTTCTAATTATGTCTGGTGGAAGCTGTGTATTCAGTGAGTGCAGTCATTCTGCAAGTCAAGAGCTATTCTGTGATATAACAAGCCTGCCCAGCGTGGGTAATGTAAGCATAAGGCTGGAACAGACTCAGGTATGCAAGGTGTAATTATAAGGTTCTGAGTAACATGGTTAACATTGTCAGCGATAATTGAAATTCCTGTCGGGTCGTGTTCAATTAGAACTTACAGTGTTCTCTGCCATTGTGTAATAGAAGAACACAGACCCGAGGGTGAGAGACTTCCTGGCCTTGATGAAGCAATTAAATACATTTTTTTCAACACATTTCTCATTGTCATAATAGCTTCCCACCCAAAGGGCAACTGGCATTGACTGCATTAGCACGTTCCAATGTTTTTCTTTTGTTTCCTCAGTGCCAAAAGCCTCTTCTTTATTTAGAGAGACACATGTGCTTTCTTAGTGTTTCAACAGTCGCATTGCAAGATTAATGGCGTGTAATGGAGTGCTGAACACTCCAAAAGGGTGCATGAGTGCCAGATCAGGTCACCCTGTATCTTACATTCATTATGGTTCAGATGGCATGACAAATTCATAGGTTACCTAGTAACAGGACCGAACTGTGATGTTTGCCTCGAACACACACAAGTGGGAGATTCAATGGCATATTAAAATACACAAAGAAGCTACAGAGTGAAGAACAGTTAAGGCACAGGAAGCATCTACCCTGATATCTACCCAGCTAGCCATGCTCTTTGCTCGTTTGAATGCACTGCACTGCGAGTTATGTGTACATCTCATACCAGTTGCAGACAGAGAATAGTACACAATTCAAATATAGACTGGCAAGAATACTTTTTAAGGTAATCTGTAAGTAAAATAGAAGAGGCCTTTCAAAATATTTTTTTGTTAAGTTTAAGGTACTGTTTTAGCAGACGTAGTGCATCACCTAATGACGTACTTTGGGCGTTTAAAGAATGTACTGCACAAAACGATGTATAATAGATATGGTAAAGTACATATATGGGAGAAAGTACCCATGTGCCGTACATTATAAGGATATTGCGAGTCATTGAGGAATTCTCTCATCATTCTTTACAACTTCATGGAATTCCATGATGACTTTCAATTTCCAAATAAAGTACTGCTATGGGTACTTAATTTCTTATAATACTTGGTCACACAATCCCCCTTTCAACAAACCACTTAAATACTTGGGGGCAGATTTACAATAACTGACACATCCCTGCAGAACAGCAGGGATGCGCCAGTTATTGTGCGTCACGGCTCCGCCACCATGGATGCTCCGCATTTACAATGCGGCGCACCATGGGGCAGAAACGGACAGATGCGTGACGCATCTGTGCCGTAAAGGCGGCGCATTGCTGGAGTTGCGTCGCATGCGCGACGCAGCTTCAGCATGCCTCCGGGGTGCCCTATCTTTGAAATCCTGCGTCAATCCTTACGCCTGCTTCAAGCAGGCTCAGGGTTTTGACGCAGCATGGGCTTAAAAGTGACTGAGTGAAATCTTGTAGATTTCACTCAGCCACTTTTAGGAGGCGTTCCTGCGCCGGAACCCCCCCCCCCTTCGCCGGAACGCCTACTTCTGGCACAGGGCTTTACAACGTGACGCATCTCCCAGATGCGTCACGTTGTAAATATCCCGCAGCATGGCACTGGTTTTGCGCCGCCGCTGCGTCACAAAAGTGATGCAACGGCGGCGTAAAAGAGGCGCAAGGGGCTTGTGAATCTGCCCCTAGGTGTTGTGCTCTTTCAAATAAAGGAGATGGGATGTCTGCAAACATGAAGAATTTTAGGTATAATCTCAAGTGCAAAATTATTATCACCAAAAATATTTAGATATGTTTGAAAACAGATATTAGAATCAGTTTAATACAAGTTATGTTTTATAAACCACTGTGCCTCAGAATGTGATATAAAGATTCTTCCTTTCCTGTAGTTTCCCGAAGTGAGAAAACAAACATATGTCCATAAATATATTTCTTCTGCCTATCACTGACCATGTCGAAAAACAGAGAAGATGAAATTAAAGCCACCTTTTCTTTTAGTGTCTGACACTTGCACTTTAATTATGATCGGGTCCTGCCTTTCACTTTGACTGCTGCCTCTAGCAGCAGGCATTATGACATCAAAGTTCAACTGTAATAAGTTATTACAATTGAGTGGCTAGGCCATTTCTTTATTAAATGCTACTAGGTGTGTCACAAGTTGCCTATAATAAGGACATGAGAGATATGCTTTTATTCAGTGATTGCAGGATCCCGTCTTCTAATGATGATATAGTTCAAAGACAAGGAAACCATTGCAGATTATGAGGGAAAGCATTATGCAGGTTCATCAAGATGAAACAGCTACATGGGGAAATAGAGGAACCAGTCATAAGTGATGGGCTGAAAATCTACAGGAGCTTGGTTTGCTTGGGACTGGGATTTAAAATATAAAATGATTTGAGTTCTCTTTTAGCTTGACTTGACAGTGCAACTCTCACTTATTGTTACACGTTCTTTAAAATATACATAGATGGGACGTTGGGTCGCCCCAGAAGAATATTGCTCTCTCAACAATGTTATTAGCTATTTGGTATATGAAACCTGCCACTTATGGAGTGCTTGCACTGCAACGCATGAAGGGCTATTTTATGTCTCAAAAGTACACTGAATCATGACACATTAAACTCTTTATCTCATCTCTACAAAAAGAAATTATTTTTTCAGTGCAGGAGTCTTTTAAAAATATATTTTAATAAGGCTAAAAATGCAAGACAGGCCTCTTGCTTTGCCAAAGCTTGTTGGATTGTCGACACAAGTTTGTGTGTCAATGAGGCATACAGGGATAAGGCATATTTTAGATGACTATATTTGTGGCAGTTCTTAATTTCCTTGTCCATGCTAACGCTTAATTGTTGTGGTTTGGGCACAAGACACGATTTTTGGCTAAGCAGTTTGGTTTCTTGGTTATCAATACAACAGTAGTTATTAAATTAGTTACATATTTGATGCAAAGTAAGTATGTTTTCATGTGCTGGACTGACTTGGTTCTGGACATATGTTTGGAAGGTTGATGATGAGAGATATGGATTTATTTTCTGTTGAGGACAGTTGTATGCAACTATATCAACTCCATTAAAATTGACGTCAAGGTTAGTACACACTTACTCTTATTAAGTCTGTTGTGATGATATTTTAAAGTCAATATTTTGGTCTTGATCTGCCTGTAGTCTATATTTCAACGGGGTCCTGCTATCGGGCAGCAGTAGGTCGGTTGCGGGCGTTGGACTTTGGAGTAAGTGTGACTAGAAGTACACGCCCCCGTTCGGACCCATGGGGTAATTCCCTTTCTTCTTAAAAATACGTATGGCTTTCTGAAAAGTGGTAAGCCCGACTACAAATTGTAAGTCCAAAACAATTCCTTACAAAACATCACAGGTTAGGGTGCACCTTAGGGTGTGCATACCCGCCGTGGTGTGTTCTTTCTATTTTGGTCCTGACAAAACCCTCGCTAAAATAGCTAACAGGAGGCAGAAACATGTTGACCATGATTTTATTTACTTACACTTTGGATGAGTCTGGTTAATTTTGGCTAGAGAACTTTGACATCCAATCGCCATTTTAACAGTGCTTGGTTTACCGCGAATAAAGTTTTTTTGGGTTTAATCCAAGCCCTTTTTAAATCACTTTTTTCTATTTCATCACACTTGAAAGAAACCCGCTCCGCTGTAACCAGGCATTCGGCCTCTCTGGTGGGAACCCAATGATGAAGCATGTCACCAACCAGGTTGGTGAGTGAGGGTTCTTTTTATTCACAAGGGTGACTCATTTCCCACTTTCTCTGTTCTCTTACATTTCTACTCACTAAATAAGTTTGTCGTGCACTCTTTTGTTGTTTTTTGCTTGTCATATTTCAACAACAACATTTTTGTATAATATCACAAAGGACTGATTTTCCCCCAGAAAGTTTGGATCTTCCTGCTCATGTGTTCTTCAAAGATAGCAATTGAAGCCATCCTTGTTAATTGTCAGAGCCAGATGTCAACCTGGGCTTTCAACAAGCTGTTGTTGATGATGAGTCTCAAGTATGTTTTGGATACTGTTTTATATTTATTGAAGATATGAATGAAAGCAACGTTTGCAACCATTGAATGTCAGTATTTGGTGAAAGGTGATTTTATTCTATGGAAGAAGAGATGAGAGACTTCCATTTCTAGACTGAAGTTTATGAGTGAGAGGATGGACTCATGGAGGATGCTGGAAGTGAATATTATGGGGATTGAGATCTTTCCATCTAGTTGAATCACGTTTTGTCAGTCATTATGTGAACTATTTTAGGAATGGATGGTCTAACGGACCAAAGCTAATACAGACGTTATGACTGGTCCATGCTCTGCTTTCTTTCAGAAATAACCTGAAAACGTATTCTAAACCTACTCATTTGTTATGCCCTCAAACTGTGTATCTTGGAATTACCAGGTATTGAATTTGACTCAGGGAAAACAATTGTTATGCCATCCTGTGTGTTTTACGAAGGGAAATTTTAATCCCCATTTCCATTTCTGAATGCTACTGGATCTAAACATTTTGCACTCCTGCCAGCAGCTAGGTGTGTTTGTGGGCACGGGTGGTTGTCTCTGCAGTCTTTGAAGTAGCAGCAATGCCCCGGTCGGAGTGTTATCAGAAAGTTCCACTCTTCCTCGTGTGATCTGCATCCCTGAAGATTTGCGCTTGATGTCTGGGGTAAAAATAAATTCACCCGGGATTCACTCAAAACAGTCCAGGAGGGAAAAAAGTGTGCCATGATTATGCAATGTCCATGCCATCTCAGGAATGGAGGGTACACCCTAGGTTCAAAAGCTGTAGGCCTTTTGATTGGTCCAGGCTGATCTTAAGTATTTGGGATATGATGTGCAAATCCTTGTTAGCAAAAAGGAAGTGCAAATTGCACATGCACTGGTTTATGAAAGAGGGTGCAATTTGCAATGTGAACTACAAAGAGGTCAAGTTGAAAAGTTTTGATTTCCAAAGGGCCACATAACAACCTGCCTAATGATGATTGATTAGGTTGGTAGCTTGTGATCCCCTGTGGATGGATTCAAATGGAGGCATGGTGGCCTGTAAGGGACAGCAGACCTCCCCTCCTGCATTGCATTCACAAACAGGACACTTTCTTTTTAATTGCATTTGATTATCCCTTGTTAGGATAGATGCTGCCGTATAAAAATATTAGCAAATTTGACTTCTGCCCCAAGGCCGCTCAACACAATTCACAAACTGAAAACTGTTTTACATGGGCAGCTACCCCTCTGTGATTCAGATACCGTCCAACTCGTGGATTGGTAACTGATTAATGATTTGGAGTTACAGTTGCAGTCACAAAACATAGATACATTTTATTATTTGAGACTTGGAAATGCTTTTTGACTTGCAACCTGCCTTTGATGCATTTCATTCTTGCATGTTGCTGTCATCAAAACTTTTATTTTTGGAACCGCAGGCTTTGTGCTAAAACAAATGCAATGATACATCGGGCCTGTGGACTCTTGACCGGTATCATGATTTCTCTAATTCCAAGGACATAGTTGCACACCAGTGTATCTTTAAAGAGCCTATAAAGCTTTCCACAACACTAGCCCAGCCTACTTGAACAGCTGTTTTCACTTCCACCAGCCTTCCAGATACCTCTGATCTGATGGTCTCTCACTAGTACTCACCCCAAGCACACACAGAAGCAAAGCAGCGCTCCTTTTCGTATCTGGCCCCTTAAGCCTGGAAAAATCTTCCAGAACACATTAGAGACTCATCCTCTCTTCGTGACTGAAGACCTGATTTTACAAGTAAGCCCTAAGAGTGGGCCTCTCTCACCTGCTAAAGAACACCCAGATACCCTCATGGGTAATTAGCCTGATATAAAAATACTGATAACATAGCATAACAACAACTGTGTTCCATGGATAGAACTATGCTGGTTGCTGTCTCCCTTCCAAACTAGAAATAAACCTCATCCAAGATCTTAAGAAGAGTGCTGCTATGAACAACCTGCAAAGAGAGATACTGGCCTGACTGTGGAGAAAAGTGTAAATTGCATATTTTAGGAGAAGGACAGTGGAGTTCAGAACACAACAGCTTGAAGACCTGTGAAGGCAGTTGTTGAATAATGCCCACTGCAGGATGCAAGATCAACCCTTCCTAGCTCTTCAGGAGTTATTTGTCATTACTTTCTACTGCTGCTCAATACCATCAGGGCCCAGAGAAAGAGTTCTTGCTTGTCACTATTGTGAGGGTGAACTTGATGTGTGCCTGATGCCTGCAAAGTGATACCCTCCTGAGGTCTTAAAGATTACCTCAGCTTTAATCCTTGGCCTGGAGATAGCTATAGAAGGTCACCCAAATTGCAGAACTGCATCAATCTGCTCAAAGCAGTTCTGAAGATACTCCTGTATAAACCCACAGTTCCTATCCCTTACAGGTAATTTGCCTCTAGTTGGCTCTGTGGATTTTGTTGGTAATCCTGCACCCATGGGCACCTCTGCCACCAGAATTGTGAGACATGTGGTTCTCTATATACAGACCCAAACTTTGTGTCATTGATAGAGAGCATATTCTGGTGTATTGGCACAGGAACAATCTATTACCCCCAATGCAGTAGCATTTTGGCCACCAGACACTCTTTTGTGTGAGAAAAGATACTAGCTGCTACCAAGGACCATGCGGGCACCTCATTCTTTGAGGAGGGTTGTTAGGGCTGTCTGGAGGGTCCTGAGTGACATCACAGATAAATTAAAGTGCATTTACATTCAAATAACACTATCTGCATCTAAAATCCCAACAGTGTAAACAGATACATACATCACCCCTTTGAAGTGTAGCAAGCTCGACTCTTATTTTAACAAGATTAGATAGAATAGGCAAGAGGGGAGGAGGTCTGGCTATAGCCACTCGTCTATCCCAGCATATTAAAATCTTGGACACTCTTTCTACCCCCAGCATGGAGTTAATGGTATGCAGGCTGGAGCTTGCTCTTGGCATAAGGTGGATGGGAGCTGTGGTTTACCATCCCCCTGGGAAAGTAAGAAATCTTTCTGCACCTCATTATTGGAAAGTCTTGCTCCTTATACCTTGCAAGCAGATAATTTCCTACTTGTAGGGGATTTCAATCATCATTTTGATACCATCCCCAACCCAGACTCCGCATGTTTAACAGCGGCTATGGAATTGCTTGGCCTCTTCCCTAGAGTACTCAGCCCGACACATATAGCGGGACATAAGCTAGATACCATTTTTACGAACATCCAGGCTCTAATAGTAGAACCCCCCTTAGCACTAAGTTGGACTGACCATCTGGCTCTAGGATTCTCTCTGGTTATCCCGAAACCAGTAAGCCAGCCCCAATGCCTTAGAAGTTCCCGTAGATCCTGGAGGAAAGTGACACTAATAGCATTTAGCTCGGCGTACATTACCCCGTCATTTAACAAATATGCGGACAGCGACACAGCATTGGAAATATTGGAGGCCTCTGTAACTGAGGCCCTCGACACCATCGCCCCGCTCAGGGTAGTTACAATCCAGGAAAGGGCTGATCCAGCCTCATGATATTCAGAGAGCCTTAAGGAAAGAAAAAGCTACATGTAGAATCAGTGAGAGGAAATGGAGGAAAACAAAGTTGGAGGGGGATAAATTGGCCCATAAAACAGCACATAGAGCTCATCTAAATAGTTGCAAAATAGCCAGGAGATCGCATTTAGGCATGCAAATTTCTGAAGCAAAGAGCTGTTCTAAAGAGCTCTTTAAGATCCTCAATGAGTTTACCAATTCTAGAGCTAATAATTCTTTCCTCCCGCCAACACAAAGGCTATGTGACGACTTAGCCACTCATTTTAAACAAAAGATTGATAAAATCTATATCTCCTTTGGTTTGGAAGAGGCTCTTAGGGTGGTAGCACTGCCCCTGGAAGACCCTCTCTTTCCCAGATTAGAATCTTTCTCAGTCATCACCTCTGAGCAAGTACTGTCTTTGTTAGCGGACATTGAAATCAGGCTCCCCGTCAGACCCTGACCCCCTTTTATTATTTCAGATGTCGCACCGGCCTTGTCCTACTTGATTATGGAAGTCTGTACCATATCATTAGCTACGGCCACGTTTCCTTTTAAGTGGAAGAAGCCATTGCTAAAGAAAGCATAAGCCGATCCTTCAGATCTACAAAATTACAGACCCATCTCTCTTCTCCAATGCTGCTCAAAAATTATGGAGATTCTGATTAATAAACAACTCTCGGGCTGTTTGGAACAAAATAACCTACTTGATCCTTCTCAGTCAGGTTTCCGTGCTTGTTATAGCACCGAGTCCGCATTGACCGAAGTAACAGACTCGATAAGGATGTCACTGGACAAGGGAACTCCTGCAATGTTAGTTCTTCTTGACCTGTCGGCAGCTTTTTACACCATCTCTCATAGAATCCTTTTGTATAAGCTACGAGAGATTGGTGTCAGAGGAATGGCCTTAAAATGGCTGCAAAGCTTCCTGACCGTCAGAACCCAATGTGTCCAACTGGACACATTTGTGTCACAGACCATGGTAGTGGACAAGGGGGTACCTCAGGGTCCATCTTAAGTACCACCTTGTTATGTTATGTTATGTTGTTATGTTAAATGGGACTTTTATAGCACAACGGCTACTCCAAAGGAGTGTCCCGGCGCTTTTGTGCTCCAGACCAAAGAAAGAGCTGGAAAACATAACAGTAGAAAGAGCAGGGGCCTAAAGAGGGGGCAGATTATCCAGTGAACAGCCAGGTTTTTAAGTCTTTTCTGAAGGTAAGCAGGTTAGCGGTGTTTCGCAAGGACACCGGTAAGGAATTCCATAGCTGCGGAGCAAGAAAGCTAAAGGACCGGCCGCCTAGCCGAGCCCTTTTGATGCGTGGCACCCGAGCCAAAGCCAAAGCTTCTGACCTGAGGGATCGTACAGGTCGATAGAAGTCCAGCCTCCTCTGAAGATATTTGGCACCATTGCCATGCAAGGCCTTATGGGCGAGAGTCATGGCCTTGAAAAGTATCCTCTTCCGCACCGGAAGCCAGTGAAGGGATACGAGGAGATTGGAGGCACTGGTGCGGCGGTGCAGGCCAAAAATTGCACGAGCAGCAGCGTTCTGAGTAACCTGCAAACGCTGGAGGAGGTATTCAGGCAGACCCAGATATAGGACATTTGCATAGTCCAATCTGGACCCTATGAGTGCCTGAACAGTGATCCTCCGATGTTCCTCCGAGAGAAGGGGAAAGAACTTGCGCAACATTCTGAGTATCCCAAAGCATGTTCCCGTAAGAGTGGAAACCTGGGATTTGAGCGAGAGCTCGTTGTCAATTTTAACCCCCAGGTTCTTAGCCCACTTAGAGGACTGAGTGGGAGGGAACATGTCAGCAGGCCACCAACCCTGCCAATCTGGTTCTGATGGGCATCCGAAGAATAGTATTTCGGATTTGTCCGAGTTGCATTTGAGGCTGTTGTGTGAAAACCAGCTAAAGACAGCCCCAAGGCACTCGCAGATCCTTTCTCCATCGAACTCTTCGCTCTTACGACAGGTGAATAGAAGCTGGGTGTCGTCAGCATAAGAGACGATCCGAGCCCCGTAGGACTCCGCCAGTGTCGCCAGAGGGGTCATAAGGATGTTAAATAGAGTGGGGCTCAGTACAGAGCCCTGAGGCACTCCGACTCCCAATGGCGGCATCTCGGCGGACCCGGGTGGGACCCAGACCGTCTGCCGGCGGTTGGCCAGAAAGGAACGAAACCAGTTGAGCACCGTCCCCCCTAGACCGATGTTATGAAGTCTAGTGAGGAGATCCTCGTGGGGGACGGTGTCAAACGCCGCCGACAGGTCTAACATGACTAACATCACCCTGCCTCCTGTGTCCAGCACCTCCTTCACGATCTCCGAGACTTCCAGGAGCGCCGTCTCGGTGCTTAAGTTGGAACGAAAGCCCGATTGGGATTCATGAAGTAACTCATTAGACTCCAGGAAGTTAGAAAGCACGCTGTGCACGTGTTTCTCCAGGATCTTGGTCAGTGCTGGAAGGAGCGAGATTGGCCTATAATTAGAAGGCGCCTCTGGATCAAGATTGGGCTTCTTGATCAGGGGGATGACCATGGCTTGCTTCCAGGCCTGGGGCAGAAAACCCTGACTCAGGGATAAATTGAGGATAGGATTAGCTATGGGATTAATGACATCTGCCATTTTCGCTAAGAATTTTGCTGGACACGGATCTAATGGTGAGCCTGATTTAAGGTTCCTCATCAAGGCTAAGGATGCGGCAACCGGAAGGGGAGGAAAGTCTAGCAAAGCTGGGCCAGGAGGAGACAGGAAGACTGTCTCCGTCGGCATCGTAGATAAATCATCTAACGCTCTCGACGGGAAAGAATCCTGAATTAGCCTGATTTTGGTGGTGAAGAAATTGGCAATAGTGTTAGCCCAGGTCTCCACCGGGGCACCCTGAGTAGAGGTTGTCCGGGGGCTGCTAAATTCACGTACAATTGAAAAAATCTCCTTACAGGAGTTAGCTGCGTCTTCAATCCTTTTAGCGAAGTAACATTTCTTGCCCTGTAAGATAAGATCGTGGTAGGACTTCATCATGATTTTATAGCGTTGTTTGGCTTCAGGCTCATACTGGACTCTCCACGCCCGCTCAGCAGCTTTACATTGCCTACGAGCGTGGGCTAAATCCTCCGTAAACCAGGGGGCAGAGACCCGCCGGGCAGCAGATCTGGGTGGCTGTGAGGGAGCGAGCTCATTTAGTCTGGCAAGAAGCCAGGATTGTAGGCTCTCCAGATCTTTCTCCAGGTCGCCAGTACAGGAAACAGGGTGATCTGCCAGGGCATGCGTTAGCATGTCTGGGGTCACCCGGTGGAATGCCCTATAGCTGCTGCCCTGCTGCCTCATGACACTGGCCGGAGAGGTCACAGTAGAAGGTATTTCAAAGTGGGCAAGATAATGATCAGACCAGACGACTGGCAGAAGAGTTACAGCCATGATAGGTGTGGTGGAAAACACCTGATCAAGTGTGTGGCCTTTGTTGTGGGTCGGACCAGAAAGATAGGGGGAAAGGCCTAGAGTGGATGCAATATCCAGCAATTTGATGGCGTCCTGGTCATTATGGTCGTCCATATGGAAATTAAAATCTCCCGCCAGTAGGCACAGCTCCGATCTAAGAACAAGGATCGACATGGCCTGCTGGAGATCATCAAGAAAGGATCCCACTGGGCCCGGAGGTCTGTAAACAATCAGACCCTTCAGCGCTTGTTGCGGCGATAGGGAGATGGTAAAGGCTAAAGAGTCCGCCCCTGCGATGGTGTGAGTATGCGTGACCGTGCACGGAAAAGATTTTTTAACAACCAAGGCGACTCCTCCTCCCCTACCCTTGTCTCTGTCCTGTCGATGGATGGTATAGTCCGTGGGGATGGCTGCCACAATGTCCGGGTGGGAGGAATCATTCAGCCATGTTTCAGTAAGCATCAGACAGGTAGGACTGGTCGTTGAGAGGAGATCAAAAATCTCTTGAGTGTGTCGGTGCAACGACCTCGTATTGAGGAGTAAACAAAGGTGTTTTGTGCTACACTCCTTAGCAGGGATAGGGGAAGGGAAGGAGCGAACAGGGTGCCAATGGCAAGCAGGGCACGTATGTTTACCCTTATATCGGCCAGGAAAAACCGTGTAACACGACGCATTCCAGTTACGCAAAGAGTATAGCTCCTGAGCGGAATAGGAGAGCATAGGGGCCAGAGGTACCAGCCACGCCAGACGCTTCCGGGACGCTGACGGGCGCAGACGGGCAGGACTCTAGCACGACTCCGGCGCAGGTCCGGCGCATCCGCTGGTCGCGTCCGCTGCGCGGAGCCGTAAGTGCCTGTTTTTATAGTCCTTGTCTATGGCCTCCCCAACCCAGCCCAAACGAAGATGGCCGCCAAAACCGGCGTCCAGCCCTCGGCATCAACACTCAGCCGAGGGTGGGACCGGAGCTGCAGGGAGGGGGGAAAAAAGAGTTTTTAAGCGCTGCTGAGCGCTGGGGGGTCTCTACACACTGCTGCAGGCTAAAAAATACAATTAGCAAGCACATGTCTTCCCTGGCCATTATCATTAGATCTTGTGGGTTTGATACGCTCTCATATGTGGACGACACTCAAGCGATAGTCCCCATAGACACGGATCACTCTTTGACCAGAGAAAAATTTAAGAACTGTATGCTAAAAATAGCCACAGGGATGAGTAAGAATTTCCTACAGCTTAACTCCAATAAAACGTAGATTCTGCTGTTTGGGAAAGCAGAGGAGTTATGGACCTCTGATTGGTAGCCTGCAGAACTCAGGGAAGTCCCTACACCAAAAAGTGGGCAAAGAATCTGGGTATCGCAATTGATGACAGACTTTCTATGGAGGAGCATGTAAAAACCATCTTGGGCACCTGCTTCGGTATGATGCGAATGCTGAGAAAAATCTTCCCTTGGATTCCCATTTCTGCCAGAAAAGCCCTTATACAGGCGCTTCTAGTCAGTAGACTAGACTATGGAAATACACTATTGGTAGGGATTAGGGAAGATTTATTATCAAGGTTGCAAGATGTCCAAAATACAGCAGCGCGCCTAGCCCTCAACAAACTCCGTCACTACCCCTTTTGCGACAACTGCACTGGCTCTCTATCAGGAAAAGAGCAGTCTTTAAGCTCTTGTGTCTAGTGTTTAAATCACTTCAGGGGTGGGTCCCGCCTATCTAATGAAGAACTTAGAACCATACATTTCAGTGCGCCAACTGAGATCGAGCAGTCGTAATCTGCTCTTCACTCAGGGAATCAGGAAAGTCAAAATGGGCGGTTGTGCCTTTTCTCATCTAGCCCCCGCCCACTGGAACAGACTGTCAGATGATATTTGAGCCTGCTCCAATCTGGCATAGTTCAAGAAACTGCTTAAAACATGGCTGTTTTAATGAGCACTTCTTAATATGTTGTCTGCTACCCAGGTGCCGAGAGATCCCCTTGGGGATGATTCGCTGCGCCTTACAAATAATAATAATTATTATTATTATTATTATTCTTTGAAGAGTATCTTAAGGAGACTGATATTTGGTGCTACTATCTCTCAATCCTTTAGAAAGGATTCCATATCTGGAATTCCAAAATAGCTTGCTAGGGCTTAAGAAATACATTACATTGAATACCATTGGCAAAATGTACAGTTTGAGTTAAATAAAAAACGGTTGTTATGCTGTTTCGCCCACTGTTAACAGTGCTGAACTCAGAGCAAGCAGTGTTAAAGGCTCAATGATGTAGGCATTATGACAAATCAAAGAAGGTGAGGGGCTAAATTGAGTCAGTTTCTAATTCTAGAATCTCAGACTCAAATTGTTTCAAAAAGTGTTGGCATTCTAGCAAGGTGCTAACAAGTGTGGGGAAACCCCAAAGGCATAGCTGGCTGTGACAGGATTAAACCCAAGTAGAGAGGGCTTAAACCAAGCACTCCAGAAAGTACTACTTACTTGGCGTAGGTGCCTCCCATGGACACATCTTTATGCTGGTTTGATGGGCTTTGTTTGTCTCAGATGCCAGTGCAATGTAGATGGCCACAGAAGCTTAGAAATTTGAATAGCAAGGATGTGCTGAACTATTCTTGGTACAGTTGTACCTTTCTTCGGGGCAGGTTCCAATAATTCTATCTGAACAAGTTGCCCTGAGCACAGGTTCTTTTCTGCCCTCTGAATACTACCAGGCAGGGAAGCAATTTCCGGTAGGTAGTCTCCTCTCAGCTACTCAGCCCGCAAACATCATGTAGCAAGTTTCTCCAGATGGTAGGCTGTTCTCAGGGGATGGGTCAAAATGTCCCCATGCACCCCCAAAGAAATGGCATTAAATGTTCAAATGAAGAGGGAAGAAACCAGACGATAAAGACAGGGTGGTGTTATAAGTCCATTGGTCTTTTAAGGTGAGTTTAGCTTTGCATTGAAAATGTATAAACATTTCTAATAAACAGTTACAAACAAATGTAACATTCCATTTTAAATAACAGTGAATATTCTCCTGCTGCAGCAGGTGCAAGGAACACAAAGAGACTAGACTCACATACTATAATTTCAAAGTGGTTGTACACCACTTCTTCACACACCTGTGTGGTTGCAGCTGCACATGGATCCAGTGCACAGACGGCGGTTTTACAAGAGAGAGACAGATTGGCAACCCACCAAAATAAACATATATATTATGGTTCAAATAAATATATTGCAGATGGATTATCGGTGCATAGCAACCATGACAGACCTCAAAATACCAGGTGGCAGATTTATCAAGGTTTAGCGTCACCCTTGCACCATGCAAGGGGACACGAAGGCGATGCAAAACCTAAGTGAGATTTATAAAGCGTGACTCCGCATGGCCTAATAAATCTAGAGTAACGCAAGGCAGCACAAATCCCTGTGTTGCGTTACTCTGCCCCAGGAAGGCGTTTCATGGGTGGAGCATGGGTGTTCCCACGCATCCACTCATGGATTATGACGCATTCCCAGATTTACCATTAGTGGTAGACCTGGGAATGCATCAAAATGCCACGTCTCCCCAGGGAAGGCATAACAAGGAGAAATATATTTATTTCTTCTCATTGTTTCCTCTTTCTACATGTGCTGCATTATGCAGCATGCAAAGAAAGAGGAAAATGCCTCTCAAGATTGTTTTTGTGCAGGAAGTTGCCTTTCCTGGACAAATACAATCCTTCCTACAACACAGGCTCTTTTTCACCATGAAGAAAGGGTACCTGCACTGGCGCTAGGCAGCCAAAAGTGCGCCAGCACTGGGAAAGTACAGGAATATGCTGCATAATGTTAAATATGGTGCATCCCTGCAATTTCTCATTCATAAAGCTCAGCAAAGTGGCTTGCTGCATTGGGCTGCATGAAAAAATGATAATCATGTTCATTGAAACAAAGCTATGGGGAAATTGGAAAAATATGCAGCCGTAATGGATTGAATTTTTGGGACAGTGAAGGAAGCTTGGTTATTTTGGTCTCCAAGGATATTTCACAAAGGGGTTAGAGGCAATCTAATTTAGAGTTGAAGGGTTAGTAAATTAAGGGGCAGAATAATCAAAATGCCATGCAATGAAGCACAGCAAGACACCTTTCTGTGCTGCATGACAGGGAGAGGGCAGTGATATTCCATATTTAACAATATATGACACATTTTTGTCTTCTTCTTGCACTGCATTTTGGGTGCTGTCTAGCACCAAAGCAGGCACTCTTGCATCATGGTGCAAGGATGCCTGAGTTGAAGACATGATTGTTTTTGTGCAGAAAGGGACACCTTCCTGCACAATCCTGTGAGGCTTTTTCTTCTTGCTATGTGTGCTGCAGAATGTCTGCTGCTCACTTTGAAAGAGATAAAAACAAGGAGAAATAAACATATTTCTCCTCGTTATGCTGGGAAAACGTAACATTTTGATGCATTCCCAGGTCTACAATGGGAAAGCACTAAAATCCATGGTTGGATGGTTCCACACATGGAATGCCTACCTGGGGAAGAGTAACGCTAGACAGACTCACGCTGCTTTGCTCTACTCCAGATTAACCAAACCATACAGGTCCACGCAAGGTGGCCTTGTATGGCTTGGTGATCATTCTAGATTTTTGATCACCCTGCAATGCATGCAATTGCATTGCACAAGGGAGACACAAAACATTTGATAAATCTGGCCTCAAGTGTTTTGGGAAGCCCAGAGTAATCTTGTGAAAGTTAAGGCTGATCCTCTTCATCTCTAAAGAATGGTTCCTGTTTAAGCCAAGTCTTAAATCTACTGTAGCTCAAAGATTTCTCCTATTGATTTTACGGGCCCTACAGGGTCCCACTTTCATCTCTGTGAAGGTACATCTGAAGATCTTGTCAATTAGTGTACTGTCTCCGGAGTCAGAGACTTCGGATCGGCATCAGTGGTCACTAGGATGCTTGCTTTGTGTCTTTCATGTTTGTTCACTTTTCCAGGCAAAAAGGATATTTGCTTGGAGTCTAACATTCTGCCTGTACAAGTGCCTGCTTAGCTTCCTAGCCTTCTTCTTTTAAGAAAACTGAACTCTGTGCAGTAGATGTATAATGGGGAGTGCATATTTACATTTATAGCTCTGTAGGGTTTTTGCCATTGCAGTTAACTTTAACTTCAAGGTAACAACATGTTCTCTTTGCACTTCAGTTGCTTCATTCAGCATGTGGATTAAACGTAATTTCAGAGACCTATTCTATGACAGAAACAGTGCTCACTCAAGTAGTTCAAAGAAGATTTACCAGAGGTACAGCTGCTTTCTGGTGTTATGAACATTATGTTGTTTCTGTTCAAGTTATTCCCTTTTTTGCTAACACGTTTTAATTGTCTTAAATTGAAAGCTTGTAATTAAAGTGAAATGCATATTTGTTGTATGTCATTTTTTAGTGCATGATATTTACATCTCCTCAAATACAGTCTCTGGGGCAGATTTATGTTTCCTGGCGCATCCCTGCAAATCAGCAGGGATGCGCCAGGAAAGATGCGTCACGCAAGTTTACCCTTGCGCCACCACGGATGCGCCGCATTTACAATGCAGCGCATCGTGGCGCAAGGATAAACAGATGCGTGACGCATCTGATGGCGTAAGGGCGGCGCATTGCTGGAGTCGCGTCGCAAGCACGACGCAAATCCAGCAATGTTTAAGGGCTGCCCATACCTAACATGCTGCGTCATGCCTTACACCTGCTTCAAGCAGGCGCAAGGTTTTGACGCAGCAGCGTCGGAAAAGTGACTGAGTGAAATCTTGTAGATTTCAGTGCGTCACTTTTCCGAGGCTTTTTTCCGATGGAACGCCCACCCTGCATACATTAAACCTGACGCAGGTTTAATGTAGCACAGGGCTTTACAACGTGGCGCATCTCCCTAGATGCGTCACGTTGTAAATAAGGCGCAACATGGCGCATGGTTTACGCCGCCGCTGCGTCACAAAAGTGACGCAACGGCGGCGTAAAAGTGGCGCAAGTCTAACATAAATCTACCCTTTTGTATTTAATCTAAGCTAAATGTGTTGTTTTAAAATATTGTTGTTAAATTGTGGACAAGGTTTCAGGAAAGGGTTAGAGATGAGACTCCTTACCAGGCGACACAGATGAGATAGTTCCTGATGAATGGAAGCACCCACCCTTTCTGAAGGAGACATTCAGCCTTCACTTGATGAGTCGGATTTTTCTAAAATACACTATCCATATAATTGAGTATTTTTTTGTTCACATTTATAGTAAAAGTTGAAGTTACCATTCTGTTTGTTTTTATTGAGGCACTGGGATATGATTTTAAGTTTAAGAATACATCTTTTAAATTCCACTAACTATTCCTGTGATTTCTCATAGGATTGATTGTTACCTGAAACACATCTCACTTTAGTACAGCTTAGTAGGTTGTGGAGTGGTTGCAGTTCAACTGCTTTTCTGTCTCAGGTTGGCAAATTGATGAAGTCCAGAGATCTACAAAACCTAATTCTGGGCTGAGTTCTAGAGGCATTTTCTAGAAAACATATCAATGGGCAGAGGCACAAGCAATGTCATAACAAATATCTGCTGTGCTACCATATTGGTTGTTCCTTTTACCTTTATCCTGTACTACAGTTTATTTGTACAAGAAAGGGAAAGACTTTGATTGTGACACTGTAGTCCTTGCCGCAATTCATCATTATTGTGTGTACTGGGGTATAGTTGCTGTTGAAGTAAATGCATGTTCGATACTAGTTCGATTTGCTTGTTCCAGACATAGCTGAGATGCTTGATTTTGCAGGTAATAGCAAAAAGGGATGATGAAATGGCCTCAGGTGGTAATCTTTTGGATGCTTTCTCTGTATCATGTATTTTTTCCTCTGTCTATTTTCCATGTCTGATTATTACTTCCCTTTTTGCAAATATTCCTCCGATCACATTTCGCGTGTTTGATGTAACGTCCTAAGTGCCCAAGGGTATGCCAAACATAAGTCCCATACTCAGTGTGCCACTGGAACCAAGTTACACCTGACTAAAAGCCGAACCAGTCTTGGGTTGCATGTGTTCCTCTTCAAAGCGGACCTAGCTTGGCAGTTCAGACTGGACAGTTCCTATTGGAGCAGGGTCAGGACTGATTTACATATGGCTGGGTCCAAACTGAGGTGGCATTTAGGGCAAAAGAAAGATGAGCTAGAATATTACCCTGAGAGACTGCCAGAGGATAGACTTATTTCAAGCATTATTCCATCCCCTTTCGAGTGTTTGATGTAACACCCTAAGTGGTCAAGAGTATGTCCAGACATGAGTTCTGTGCTCATTGTGCCTCTGAAACCAAGCTACACATGACTGAAAAGCCAAATCAGGACGAACCCAGTCTTGGGTTCCTTGTGTTCCTGTTCTGGGAGAACCTGCCCTAGCAGCTCAGGCTGGACAGCTGCCATTGGAGCAGGGTCAAGACTGATAAGCATATGTCTGTGTTCAAACTGAGGTGACCTGTTTAGATGGTGGAGCACTTAGGAGGGGAGTATGGGAGCGATCTAAGTGTATATCCATGGCCACATTAAAGTCTCCGTCAACTAACCACGGGAGGAGGGACCAATCTGCTAAAACGGTGGAGAAATGGGAGAGATAAACATCTTGTTTCACGCTAACGAGCACCATTGGTTTACCATCTAAATTCCCGTGTAAGGACATTTACTGGCCATTGACGTCTATTTTTGATGACACTGCCTCAAACTGAGTGCCCGCCCACACCCTAAGCACCACCCCATGCATAGTCCTAAAATGTTATGGCAAACAGCTGCCCCCTCTATTTTGCGTGTAATTTTGTAGATTCAGTAGAGGAGAGGTCCTGTAAGGAGACAATATTTGCCTTGCAGCTTTCTAGCTGGGATAGTATGCAGTGATGCTTGTGAGCTGAGCTCATGCCCCGACATTCCATGTTAGGAGTTAGTATTTGAAATTGTGGACATCTATAGCACAAATAAGCAACATGTTTTTCATAGCCCCTCCCCTCAGGCCCCAGACACCCTTAGAGAATTGTATATACAATGCATGACAGAGGATAAACTCAAACAAGTAAATCCCAATTCTTGGTCCAGTGAGGAACATTAGTTCAACCATAAACGTGAGCATAACACAATGAAACATGAAATGTTGCAACTGCTACGGGAGAAGACCAGTCAAGCCAGGGACAACTAACAGTGTTTGTCTATATGAGTGGCAATCATTAGACAGTTCTTTGCATTCCCATTGGGGTGCCTATGGAATGAGAAGTAGGGAGAGAAAGGACAATAATACAGTAAAAAGAAACATATGTTACATGTATCCGGAGTAACAGAGCGGTCTCCATTTGCTGGTGCGGCTTTCAGTGGACAACAGATAGCAAGGCCCAAGGTGGGGTCAATTAATGATATCATATGATTGTGGAGTTACAGTGGGGAAGAGGGTTACATCAGCATTGGAGTCCAAATCTGATGCTGCCCTGCTAGAGGAGCTGGTTGGGGAGACACAGGACTGTTATTGCCTATTTGGGTTCACTGTCCCTATGACTGTATGGCCTTCCTTCAGCATCTGCTGAAGAGAGGCAGATACAGTGCACAATGTTGGCCATCGGGGAGTTCTGTACCGGCAATGATGAGGGAAGTGTCAATCGGGTTCTCGGAGAGCTGAGGCCGCCAAGTGTTGGAGTAATGGGTTTCCAGTCAGTCCCAAACTGACCGCGGGGTGACAATTGATGGAGTGTGTTGATTGTACATGGCCTCAGACGTGCTGGGAACAGTAAGGCATATGGTAGGCCTTTAGCATGAAGTTGTTTCTTGGCAGTCATAAAGGAGGATTGTTTACGCTGAACAGCCAGGGTGTAGTCCGAGAAGAGGGCCATGTGGCGTTGTCCATAACTATGGGGGCATTCTCAGGGGCTTTGTGCAGTATGGTGTCACTGTGCCTGTAGCTCAACACCCGGTGGACGGTGGGTCAAAGAGACTTCCCCAGTGGGGGTGCCTCAACGGTACCCTGCACGCACGTTCCACAGTAAATTTATCTGACAAGTCCAGAGGGTCCTCAATGAACAGTGTGGCAATAGGGCCCTCTACTCCTTCAGGCATACCAATAATGCGTACATTGTTTCAGCGTGCTCTGTCTTCAGCAGCCTCGCCCCTCTTGTGTATTAGGAATATTTGAGAGCATAGGTCTTCCAGTACTGCTGTATGAACCCTCTGCTGAGGGGTCAAGGCTGCCAGATCAGATTCTGCTGCCTTGACTCTATCGCACAACTTACAGTGACTATCGATGGCAGTTCTTGAATCCCTTATTTTTGACAGGATTAAGTCTAGCTTGTCTGGGGCAGCTCCTGGCATCGTGGGTGGGATATAGTCTGTCCCCGTGCTCATCGGCTATCCTTTGAAGTGTACAGTCCTGGGCTGTGAGCCGTCATGGCCTGCTGTCAGAGCCATTCTGGCATTCTTAAAGTGACCCATAATGTTGCTTTATATCATGGGAGAGTGCAATAGAGAGGCCCTGGAGAGGCACAACACTTCAAGTTGTAGAGGGGGTCCTCAAGGTGGTGTGGTACCTGTGCGCAGGTCAAGTGCAACCCACAATCTCTGCCAATGTTATGTGCGGCTAATGTTTGCTAGGTCACAGTCCAGTTCACCGCAGCTCGTAACCCCACCTGGGAGCAAAAGAGCTGGAGATGGGCCCGAGGGGATCCTGAGCTTGGCCTGTGGAATTCACTGGCAATGTAGGGTAGTGCCGAGTATCAGGGGTGCTCCCATCAAGAAGGGACGTCCACTGTTCGCTATATTAAACAGTACAATTTGCCAGCATGGTAGTCTCAGTGTGTGGGGGCAATGGTCAAGGAGGTAGGGACCATTTGGTGGGGCAAGGCGGAATGTAGTTGAACCCCAAATACAAACCGAGAGGCACAAGCAACACTTTGTAGGGGGCTCCTAAGGAGGCAGCCTGGGGCAATGCAGGGAGTGGCCCACGAGGCAAGCCTGTCAGTGCTGTGCCCTTAATCCTTTTTGAGGTAATGCCAGCAGGCCATCAGTGCAGGTGAATTCACGATGCTGCAGTAGCCAGTGGGGCCCACCCCCTGGCCAAAAGTCCAGGATCCAGCCGGGCATCACAATGGGGGCACAGCCACAGCGCAGAGCCGCTGCGCTCACCTCTAAGAGCCTGCTGCTGCAGTCACCACTCCTTCTTTCAGGTCAGAGGCCCTCTGGGCCTGATCAATCAGTCCAGGTAAAGCTGTCGAGTGAAGGGAGGGGGGGGGGAGAAACTGTAGGAGTGCGGTTTGGTGGTTACAGCCCTAGGGAAAGGCAATCCTCTCCCCCTTGCTCAACGGCCCTGATCAGGTGCCCCAGAGTCCTTCGACTAGGCTGCGCAAGGCCACCATGTACCAGGACCCAGGCCCAAATACGGCCTGTGCACAGCTCCATGGCCCCTGCGACTCCCAACCGTCAGCTGCTCAATAGCCCCTATGGCGCCAGTCCAACAGCTCCACCAGTGTGTGCAAGGGAGGTGAAATAGAGCAAATATGTCCAGCCTGATGGGTAGGGTACCTCTCTCCGGTAAGCAAAGGGAGTGGGCAGCTGCAGGGAATGTCAAGTGTGCCGCACCACTCATCCAGACTCACAGCGCTGGTAATGGCCGATCACCACTGCAGCTCATCTCTGCTCGACATGAGACTCTTATGGTAAGCAGCCTGGGCTTATGGCAACCCCGCGGCAGGATACGGATGTCTTTCTCATCCAGGATGATGCCAGATAAGGTAGATTCCTGGGCGCGGCCCGGTAGTTTTAGAGAAGTCTGCCCATCATCTTGGGCGGCTTGCCACGCCCCCTAATGCCTACAGAATCCAATGGTTAATGGCTCAATAAGGTCTGTAATTTAATAAAAGTATGAAGAGCAAGTAATGGGAGCATCTAATAGTGCCTCCTTCATCAGAGAGGAAGAGGAGAGAAGTTACTCACAAGGGAGAGTGGTAATGTCAGAACAATATTATGATGATAGCATCACAAGACAGTCTGCTGAAAAAAGGAATTGACTTTGAGCTATAAAAATGGAAAACAGAGTGTGAAGAGAAGGATGGAGCACTGCAGTTGCAAAACTGTTCCCTTACAAGAAGACATGCCTCTGCCAGATACTTGTATGGAAGTTCTCCACCAAAGTTAGAAGAACACCTATGGAAAGGTATCACTCTAAGAGTAAGGACCAACAATTTATTTGGGTAAATATTTAGATACAGGAAAGTCGGAAGTGCGGCTCCATATCTTGTTCATTATCAGAGATCTTTAGAGCTAAATAATCAAATATTTCCATATTCAAATTAAAAATTATAAGATTAAGATGTGTATGTATTCCCTTGAGGTCATGACCCACACCCTTCACACTGTGGCTGACCAAGGTTATATTAATATGCAGAGGTACTGTAGCACAGAATTACTTAATTAGGAAATGCTAATAGCATGTACTTTTTCAAATATATAAGCCAATTACAAAAGAGAATATTCATCCAATGTACAGGTAAATAAACATCCATCCGTTTGAAAAGGAATGGTGACAGAGATCAAATGTGAAGCAAAAAAGTGCTTTTCCCAAAGAAATAGAGAAAAGGCTACCATGATTAGAAGTGAAGCACATACAGTATTGCACATGCTAATATGCGAACCAGCATGTGATAAAAAGAATATGAAAAAAATGACAAGATATGTTCAATTCATTATCAATACTTGACAGGAACTTGACAGATCAGCATTAAGTACATAAATCAAAACATGATTGTGTACACATTGCTCATTATTTAATTTATGGTAGAGATACCAAGGTGTTAACATCATTCACATGTCATCTAAAAGTTATACACATAATAATCATAGCTACAATGGTGTTACCTCAATCACATATGCGGAGGCAGAAGGTTACAAAGCGTAGTGGCTGCAACATGAAAAGACAATGGTGCTACAGCCTTCAATTGTATTTAGTCCTTTAGTGAGGCTGTTGCATGTAGGAATCCAGAGACATTTAGCTTTGATAGTAGCTTTAAGAGTAGTTTTAAATCCCCACCATGAGTGGGTTTGACAACAAGTCAAATGACCTACCAATAGATGTCTTTTACTGAATGGATTAGCTCAATGAAATTGGAGGCCAAGGGGTGAAGGACAATTTTACATTTGTTTCTACTGATCTGTTGTCAGAGCCTAGTCTAAACTGTTTGTGTTCATTGAGGTGAATTTAAACATTACATAGCTGCCACAGCAATAATGGCCCATTATCTTGTTTAGTTCCCATAGTTCTGCTATATATGATGGTCTCGTATTCTGAACATTAGCACCGTCTAGATGCCCTCTCAAAGAACCTCTGGCTAGAAGTGTATTCCAATCTGTGAACGCATAGGAATTGAGCACATGGTAGGCCAACCCTCAGAGCTTTGAGATGGTTTCTGGTATATTTCACACGTGTGTTGTCTTATGTTGATTTTGTAAATAAAGGCAACCATCCAAAGGAATTGTAGTCAGGTCAAGAAGATCAATTCAGATCTAACTGTAATGGAAGGGAAGCGTAAGTCAATGGTCAAAGAAGTAATCCAGGCAAATAATTCTTTCAGTTTATAGTCATCACCCCTCCAGATCATGAATATATAATCTATGGAACAGTGTAGGGGTTAGTTTGTTTATTATAAATGAAGTACAGTAAAATTTGGGGCAAGAGAATCCCCATTGTAGTTTGCATAGTTTGTAAATAGTATCTGCCATTACATTTGAAATCGTTCCAGGTGAGTGCCAGATTGAAAAGAGTTGTGATGAAGCTCTGTGGGGATTGGTAATAGCGCTGAATGAGTGTCCAATAATTCCGAGATCACTTTGATGCCCTCCTTCTGGGGGATATTGCTCTAAAGGGATTCAAAGTCCATACATGTCAGAAATTCACAGTCATGGACACAAGGAATGTATTTACTTATAGTAATGAAATCACCACAGTCCCATATGTAACGTTTAGTGCAAAAGTACAAACTTTTTCACTAAAATATCAATATACAAAGGGAAAAGCACAGAGCCATAACTCTCAACTATTGGTCTGCCAGAAGGATTCTACAAATTCTTGTGAATTTTGGAAAGGGTATATAGGATCAATGTACATGGAATTTGTGCAGTAAGATTTAGGAATACCTAGTTGCTTAGCAAACCCTCATCTTTATCTTTAGTGGTAATTATTTTTTTCTGAATGTGTGGAAAGATTTGCAACTAAAGGAATATAATGTTCATGGTTATTAAATCTCAAAATTTAAAACTTTCCTACTTATATGCTTGTAGATTTTGAATTACACCTTTGTGAGCTGGCTTGATGATGGTGGAATTATTATCCTTCGGATTTATGAGAGCATGTATTTCTTCTACAGTTTTGTTGCACGTGATATTTTCATAGGTAATCTTCAATAGGGAAATTTCCCGTGGGATTACACTTTCAAAGGGCAGAAGCTTCAAGGCCGTTTTGGTACAAGGAAGGAGGGTTGAAGGTCAAGTGATTTCATTCAAGGTTTCTAAAGATTTGTAATAATTCCATCTCCATATTAAAAAGATCAGTTTTTCAGGAAGAACAAAATAGAGCCCTATGCATATCAGGAAGAATTCTGAAGTGGCTAAAACATGGTCAGAAGGTTTAAAAATAGATGAGGTGTCAGAATTCGCTGTCATTGTCAGAGGGGCCAGATGTGCCCTGTCAAATATCTCTGTTATATCTGAGGGTCCTTTCTGATATATTTGTGTCTCGTGTGTCTTTTGACTTACTGGAAATTAGGTACCCACCCTCAAACTCACCCCTATCTCTGCCGTAGTACAGTTTGTCTGAAAAAGAGAGATTGCGATCAGGGGTAGATGTTCGGCCTGTACTTGTACCCTCTAGTTCATCAAGCAAATCACCTGACCTTTTGAGAAATTCACAACATTTGTTACTCACACCTACCCAAGAGTCTGTACAGTGTTGTGTTATCTGTTTGTTGCTGAGTATGAAACCTGTTTAAAGGGTTGCAGTCTGTGGCATAGCTAGGCCTTTTCCCGCCTGTGGAGGTCCCTGCATTTGCGCAAGCGGCAGCCGAATGTAAGTGTGCGGGGGGGTGCTGGCGATTCCTGCGTTAGGCTCCCGACCACAGCAGCTGCATTTAAGAGCCGTCTTCTTCCCTTGCTACTCCACTGGTTGCAGTAGGTCTTTTATTTCATGTAAACTGAAATGTCCCTTTGTATTTGATTGTTTGTTTTTTTGTTGCTGTGATACTTGGAATAGCGCAGGGACATAAAAAGAGGGCAACATTTGGTATTGTTTGAAAATAGCCAACAATACCCACTTGTATCACTTATAGCAAGTAAAGATCATCAGCCATCTTCAAACAGTAATAGCTTTTACTGCTGGCCAAGTCATAGACACTTGGGTAGCATTCAGTGCCCCTTGTGTGTTCTTTTTCTATGTGCGACAGTTAACATGAAAGGTTTTGGGGGCATACATTATAGGTTAAATTACACCCCAGGAATCTCTTGTGGTGTTTGAGGATGTGGTTGTACATGCTCAGTCCATGGCAGCCACAGCATGCGCATCCCATCCCTGATACTGTCATACCACCATCCAATGAGCACTGTATATTCTTGGTGATGGTAACAGTGGCAGGACCAACAGGAAGGTAAAGGTGTGGCAACAAACTGTGATGGCTCCTCTTACAGAGCTCCTCTGTTTCACCATGACGTTAAAGACGTGGTTGCAGAGGTATCCTTACCTCACAGCACTTCACTGTTTTATCCTACAGGTCCACCCACTCTTTGAACTACATGGGTCCTGGACATCCTAACTGAATTGGACCAAGAATCCTTCCTTTCTTTTATGCAAGTGTTTGGAAATTGGAGGTTGACAAGGAGAATACTTGCTCATTAGCAACATCTGCAAGATAGTGGACCTATGACATGCAGAGATCATTACAGTAAGTAATCATACTTTGTATGGACTTATCCCAATTCAAGATGGTGGGGATGTATTTACAGGTTACAAAGGACATCATCATCATTTTCTGTCTACTTGAGAGACTAAAACATAAGGGTATATTTACAAGCCGTAAGCACCACTGGAACGTCATTTTTGCTAAGCTCCTGTGGTGCTGTGTGCAGGCCCATATTTACAAGACCACACAAAGCCTTGTAAATATGGTCCTCTTTCACACAGAATTATGCATTAAAGGAACGTGTCATGGGTGTTGCCGTGGGTGTTCCCAAGCAGCACCCATGACTTTTTGACACTGCCACAGATCTACAAGGATTGGTAAATCTGATGCAGAGCCAAAAACTAACACCTTTCAAGGGGAGGTGTTAAAGTGGAGTAACAAAGACAAAACTTCTATTTCTCCTCGTTTTTAGGTCGAGGGACCATCCGGTCTGCCGAAGGCAGAACCAGAAGTCCGGAGATCTTATGTTTCTGAGAGTGGCTCTTTAGCCCGCCTCTCTTTTTGGCTCTCCTCCATTGGCTGGCTTCCTAAACGGAGGCCAGCCATTGGAGGAGAGAGCCGTCCCTCCAAATAGGCTCCGTCTTTTTCAGATTCGGGGGCGTGTTCCGTGCTGTTCTTTCCACTTTTTAGCCACGCCCTTTTTCGAACAGCAGGAAAACGCCCCCGAATCCGAAAAAATTTAGAAGCTTCCATCCTCCATTTTTTTGCTGTCGTCTGGCCGTGAGGATCCATCCGTCCGGCGCCATCAGGGCCGGACTGGTATGTCTGGGCAATCCCCCGGTAGGCTGGAGGGGGTGGGGGCCGGTTTTGTGACAGGGGGACGGTTCTATTGCTGGGGCCGATTTGGCCGTGTGGAACCGACCCCTGCGTGTGTCAGAGAGAGACAGTCATTATGGACAGCCAGGCATTACCTTTTCTTTGCTCCTTTCGTGTTTTTTGCTTCTCTGTGAAATTGATCCAAAAACAGGAAAAACAGTCCTGGCAAGTATCACGCATCAGGCGAATGCGTATTTCACCACGCAGGCGCACTTGCAAGTTGCAAAAAAATAAACCTTTCGCAATCTCATGTCTTTTTGAGCTCCCCGGCACAGTCTTGGCGTTGTAACAGATTTACCCGACGAGGGCACCAGCGTGATTAATCATGGCTGTTGGTTCCTGATGCTGCAGCACAAGTGGTGAACAGACTGACTGCAATCTCAATAAACTAGTGGCAGGCTACAGGGGTGGTAATGGGAGCGGCGCCGTGACAGAGTTCTGTGCCGTGGGTATTTTATTATCTCCGTCAAACACTTGAGGGTCCTGACCGGCGGCGGCCTCTGGAGTTGCTCCTCAGCAGCCTAGAAGCACACCAGCCCCTCCTGTGCAGCTGCTTCGAGCCACAAAATTATGCCGATGTTTATTGCAGAGGTAGTCATTGCTGAGAGGTCCGGCCCGTACAATTACCGCTCCTCGAGTCGACTCACATAGTAAGTTGCGCCTCAGTGAGGTATCAGTTTTCTACAAAGTGTACTTTACATTTTATTAATAGTGCTAGCGCGCTGCCAGTGCTTCCGGTTCTAATAATTTCAGTGCCAGTTTGTGACCTGAGTTTTTTGGACTAAATTGTAAAGGTTGTGCTGCTTATTCACAGCGAAACCCTCTGCTGTGCAGTCCCAGCTATGTTTTTGCTTACTGGAGTGGCATCGTTCAATCAGAATGCAAAATGTCTTCAACTTGTAGCATTCCTTAAAAAGTAAAAATTTATTTCTTTGCAAATTGTCCTTGATTTATGTGTGGTAGGACGTTCCCGTCGTGCGCTCTCTATCAACATGTAACTAGCGTGTGTGGCAGAGTTTTTTTTTTTTTTTACAAGACATGCGAATACAGTGTAGGTGTCTTATTCCATTGCTGTAAAGGCAGAGGCCTAATTTGTCACAATTGTCTACTCTAAGCTATTAACCTAAGTTGTGCCAATGAAGCTTTGTTTTTAGACTGAATTAATCTATTTAGTAAACGGGTTCTCTTGGTTTCTTCTAGCGAACTTAATTCAGCACAGCTCACGTGTTCAGTATCTATATAGTAGCTCTCCGTGACAGCAAATTCTGAAAGCAAATGTGTGCAGGGGCCCTTCTGTTCATCTGGGCACTGGGCAGTGTGCGGGCTCTGCATTCACCTTATAATGTTATGCAATTATTTCATAACCTGTTGCAGAGGCCTGCTTGGGAATTGTTTAGCAGTGACACAAGTGTATTTGAAACCAATCTCTTGTTTTGCACATACTCCGGTTCTTATCTACATGACTGTGTTTTCGTCTTAACGATTGCATTTTATTTCCCATGGGCCGTTTCTTTAGTACATTGTGGCGTCTTGAGGTCACCTAAAAGCGATCTTGGGAGTTCTGTACTTCGTTTTCATGTTACACCCGACCTAGTGCTGTCATCCGTACCGGAGTGTGCACGTGCCCTGCTCTCCACATGCGGCCTAAGCAGAATATTGCTTGTAAGACCTGAACCCTTCTGTTTTTATAAATGACAAACCAAAAACCTTTTTTTGAAAAGCAGTATGAAGACGGAAAAGGGAGAAATGGTCCCTTAAATATAAAAACATGCTTGGACTAGTTACAGTTCACATTTAATGGTTCTAAAAATAATTTCTTAATTACCATGATTGATCATCTGTGTGCAATTTATATCCCATGAAGTTTTAAAACACAAGCCTTTTGCTAGCAGGTCCCCTTCCTGTAACATTCATCTTAGAAAGGGGCAGTAGGTTAGTAAGTTTGCAATTCGGGGGCTCTGCAGCAGCTTGAAAGTCTTTCCAAAGCTTATTACTGTTTTTCAGGGCGTAAGTTCTGATATTTAGCTTTTTCCATGGACGTATGTGTTTGGTTTTATTTCAGGGGAAAATGTCTCTGTCACTGAGAACTGCAGTCATGCAGCCTGTCTCCGGTTAGTGCCCTTCCATTTCTGGTGCTTTGCTGCAGTTTTAAGACTTTGTTAGAGTTTCTTGTTGCTCAAATGTGTGTAATTTCTGATATTTATCTGTTTCCCTAATCTTCATTACTTGATTTTGCCCACCGCGAAACAGTGTCACTCATAGTCATTGAAATGTCACTCATAATTTCACTGAAATTATGAAAATGTCACACATAGCAATCTGAAACCTTGGCAGCTATCAAAACATGTTTGCTGGAAACGTCTCTTTTTCTGATATTTTTCAATTTCTAAGTGTGCAGCCTCGGGGTGGAGAGAAATAAAACATTCAGAATATGAAAAATAACTAACTAACAAACTAAAGCAAGACAGGGTGGTTGCAAGGTTGCCAGATTGATTTATTCACACCTAAACCCATTAGCGCCACTTTACAGTGTATGCCAGTGAAGCGCTACTTTTGTTTTCTCATCTCTCAACATTGCTTACCCTGGGTGGGAAAGTGCACCATTTCTGGAGGTACCAAAATACCTGCTTGAACAGTGAATTGGAATTGTGTGTTTCTATGTGTGTAGCTGTGCATGTGTGTGGCTCAGTGTATCTGTAGCTCAATAAGTGCATAGGTGCCTCTGTGTGTGTGTATAGATGGCTCAGTATCTTTATGTGGCTAGCTCTGTATGTGTGTTAAGTGACTCTATGTCTCTAGCTAGCTCTGTATGTGTAAGTCAGTGGCTCTGTATGTGGATGTCTGTAGCTCTGAATATTTGTGTGGATAGCTCTCTATCTGTGTCTGGCTGACTCTGTATGTGTGGCTCTGTATGTATGTCTGGGGGATACACTTTGTATGTGTGTGGCTCTGTGTGGGTGGTTCTGTATGTGTGTGGGGTTGGCTCTCTCACTACGTCACTCTCTCTCCCTAACTCTCTCTCTCACTACCTCACTATCTCTCACTACCTCACTATCTCTCACTATACTACACTCTCTCTCACTAACTCTTTACCTCACTCTCTAACTCACTACTCAACTCTCTCTTTCTCACAGCAACACAATATCACTACCACAGTAACTATCTCTCACTCTAACACACTACTTAAAAACTTCACTCTCTCTCTATCTCACTACCTCACTCTCTATCACTACATCACTATCTATTTCTATCTCACTCTCACTACCTCACTATATCACAACACACTCTCTCAAAACTTCACTACATCACTCTCTCACTACCTCACAACTTCACTCTATCTTTCTAACTGACTAATTCACTCTCTCTATCTCACTACCTCACTCTCTCTCTCTCAAATACACTAAGTCACTTACACTCACTCTTTCACTACCTCACTCTATCTCACTACTTCACTACATCACTCTCTGTTTCTATCTTAATACCTCACAACATCCCTCACTACCTCACTCTCTCTTTCACTACCTCAATCTTTCTCTCTCACAACATCACTCACTGTTTCTATCTCACTACGTCAGAAAATACCTCTCACTCACTAACTCACTCTTTCACTACCTCACTCTCTATCAACCTCACTCTCTCTCACTACATAACTCTCTATACATCACTACTCCCCTCTATATCACTACCTCACTATCTCACTACTTCTCTCTCTAAAAAGATCACTACCTCACTCTCTCACTACCTCACTCTCTATATCACAACTTCACTCTCTCTCTAACTCACTACATCGCTCACTCTCTATCTCTCTACCTCACTCTTTCTATCTCACTAACTCACTTTCACTGTCTCTTTCACTACCTCTCTCTATCTCACTACATCACAACACCACTCTGCTTACATCTCACTACCTCACAACATCCCTCTCCCTCACTACATCACTGTTTCACTACCTCACTCTCTCTCACTACATAACTCTCTCTACCTCACTACTCCACTCTATCTCACTACCTCACTATCTCACAACTTCTCTCTCTCAAAACATCACTACCTCACTCTCTAGCTCACAACCTCACAACTTCACTCTCTCTCACTCACTACCTCAATCACTCTCTATCTCACTACCTCACTCTTTCTATCTCACTAACTCACTTTCACTACCTCTCTCTCTATCTCACTACATCACAGCATCACTCTATGCTTATATATCACTGCCTCACAACATCCCTCTCCCTCACTACCTCACTCTTTCACTACCTCCCTCTCTCTATATCACTACCTCACTCTCTATCTACCTCACTCTCTCTCACTACCTCACTCTCTATTTCAATACCTCACTCCCTCTCTCTATCTCACTACCTCACTCTCTCTCTGCTAATGCAATATGTATCACATATGCAAAAAAAAAGCTAATGCCAATAGAAATGACAATGCCATTTATTTAGGGATACAATAATGATAAAAAAATAATGAGCAATACCAATAGCTCTACCTATAATATTGCCAAGACCATTGCATTGTAAATGCTTGTTTGCTCTTTTTAGGAGTACTGCAGAAAGTGCTGTATTCTACGGCACACATAGAAGGAGCAAAAGTTCACTAATGATTGTTTTCATGCAAGGTGTCCCTTCCTGCACAAACACAATCATCTGTGCAACGCAGGCACCCTTGCATCACGGTGGAAGGGTTCCTGCGTTGGCACACAGCTTCTGTTTTAGCACCTGCGCAGGGGAGTTACAGACGTGTGCCTTATTCCTGTAAATACAGCAAGTCCCTGCATTTTTAAAATGACTCATTTCAGCACAGCAAAATTGCTTGTAACGATCCCCCAAAGTTCCTTGTGTTGCAATGATCCTCATTTCCACTTTGCAGCATACTAAACCCCTTTTAATTGTTTGTGGTTTTTCGAATTTGTTGGCATGGTGCTTACTCTTTATAATTCCTTTTTGTTACATGTTCTTGCTTTAGTATTTGAACATTTTGTTAGATGTTTTTCACATTTTTGCCTTTTCATGTCTGAGGACGACCTTTCTGCTGTGATAATTTATCTGCAAGGTGATATTTTAATTTTGGTACCCTATCCGGTGTCTCCATTTTGTTTATCCAGAAACTCTGGAGAACAATAGTGTGGGCTCCAGAGAGGGTAAGTGTGATTAGCAATTGGCATCCTGTTTGGGAGGTGAAAGACTACATACTGGAGGTGCCATGGCTCATAAGCTACTATGTAGAAAAAGCAATGGATGGACGGAATGCTGAACAATGCATTCACCCCCAGTCACAAGGATCTGGGTTTAATCCATCATTCTTTTGCTCACCCGCCACCTCAGTTTGGACCCAGCCATATGCAAATCAGTCTTGACCCTGTTCCTTATGGGAATAGTCCAGCCCGAACTGCCAAGCCAGGTCCTCCCTGGACCGGAAACAATCTTGTGACAAGGGGTGAATGTATGACATTGTTCTGCATTCTGTCCATCAACTGTTCTTTTTGCATTTGTCACCCCGAGTAGGACGGGTATGCCCAGACGTGGGTCCCGCGCTCTCCACGCCACTAGAGTTAACCTCTCCTGGCTGATGAGGGGTACAATCCCAAAACCGGTCCTATGATGCTTGTTGCCAGTCCAGGGAGGACCTGGCCTGGTATTTCGGACTGGACTGTTCCCATTGGGTGCAGGGTCAAGACTGATTTGCATATGGCTGGGTTCAAATTGTAGTGGCATAGGGAGCAAAAAAACGATGGATTTAGGCCCAGATCTCTGTACTGGGGTGAATGAATGACATTGTTCTGCATTCTGTCCATCAATTGTTCTTTTTGCATTCATAAGCTACTATGGCACACTACATTTTGACCCAACCACCAATGTTAATGATATATGCAAATGCTCACACTATGTGGGATGCATGGAGTCTAGGGGTGGGCGGAATTTGCGAAACTCACTTTTGCAAATTATCGCGAAAATGTTAAAAATCTCTGCAAACACGCGGAAATATCGCAAAGATGCAAAAGTTTTTTCCCGCCCGTTCGTGGTATTTTCTGCGTGGTCGCGACTCATCAACTTACCGATGCAGTTGCTCGCGGGCGTGGCCATCTTGTTTTCACTTGTCTCGCGGTGCATGATCGCGAGAAGAAAGACGTGATCGCGTGACGAATGACGTTACTGCGGGCGCGAACTGTCGCGAGACAGCGCAAATGGCTACCAACAATTCAACATCTCGTGGAGAACGCGACCGGATCAGGAAAACTTGTCGGCGAACGCGGGCATTCAGGTAAGGCGATCGCGCGCACACGAGAATGTATTATTTTACAGCGCGAGCAAGCAAAACAATTCCGGTAAAATACGGAAATTTTTACATTTTCGCGCTCTCCGCGGAACGCGAAAATGTCAAATTATCGCAATTTCCACGAGCGGAACGGAATTTTAGCCCAGGCCCAATGGAGTCACATAAACCAATGAGGAAAGAACACAATGGACAAATAGGAAGTTAAAATACTGTGCAGCAGCATATAGAAACACAAACAGAAAACACAGATCAGCATTTTTACACTTTGAGTCACTTTCTTGGTGAACATTTATGTGGTCATTTTCAGTTTGGCTAAGCGAGAGGACTGCTGTAGATTAGTGGTGCTCCTGCTGTGGCAAACTTGCAATGTCCCCAGTCTAAATGAAACCGGAATAAGTGCTGAGTTTGTACGGTGGAGCCTCAACTGGATCTGCCGATGGATTCCTCTGACCTGATGGCCATCTGTCAGGTCATGGTGACAGTCATTCCATCTTATTTAAGGCAGGGAAACAATCACAAGAGTTCCAGGCCCAGGATCACCATGTAAAGCAAAGCGGCCTGGGACAGGAAATTACTCAATTGCCCCACATGCAGGGAGAAAACATTTTGGGCCAATCATTTTGGAATTGAGAAAACAAACTACCTCTTTGGGAGATACATTTCTCGATACTACAAAGTTCGCTAGCGGAAACTCCCTTCACAGCAAAGAGATCTCAGTCAGGGGTCTCTGAATAAGGTGGCAGCCTGTTGTAATGTACTAGTTACCCAATTCACTCTCCCTACAGAGGTTCTCTGTCTTGCTGCTCAGCCTATGATGAGGTCATGTAGAATGTTCAGTGTGTTTGTATTGAAGGGGAGAATCAGTTGGTGTGTAAGGGCTGAGCAGCAAGGAGGCTGTTCCTGGTGGGGCACTTTAATGGATCAGACTAACATCCTGTAACCTGTAACCAAGAAGTGATCTTAAGAATAAATCTACTACCTTTCCTACAAGACTTGCCTGCGCATCATTCATCATTTTAACACAGCCCTCTGTGAGGATGGCAGATGTCAAGACTTCTGCCACTGTGGAAGACCACCGCTTATATCTCTATGGCCTTTGAGTTTCAAAATGAGTTTTTTAAACTTTTATTTTAAAACCCTGTAGTGTTGGGCTAACTGAAGTAGTTTAAGAGAGTCACAGGATTCTAGTGAGTGGGTGCAAGATTGTGGTTCTGCGAGGGGATATATTGGGATTGAGTATCCATGAGGTACCCTGGGGCTGACTCATGTATGGCTTTGTGTACCAGTTTGTAGAGGGCTATATTGATAGCAGAGAGCCGGACAGATTTATGTCAATATAATCAAGTATGGCTGTAGCCAGATTGATGTCAATATGATAAGGAAGGTGTGTTTCTGGGTCAAAAGTTCGTTTTTTGTTGAGGAAAACAAAGGCATGTTGAGTATAACTCCCTAATAGAACAATGCAGTAGTCTAGTTTGTTAATAACAGCAGTTTGGTAGCACAGAGGGAATATGGAGCCGGATTCTGCACACATTTAGGATTTGACATCTTGTGGCATTGGCCATTTTGGTAATGAAAGATTCTATATATCAATTGAAGGGTACTGCTAGATTCCTGGGCAATGCTTCAGAAATTAGAGCATCTACCATGAAATAGGTAGAGCTACAAGTGGAAGGGATTCTGGAGAAGATGCAAAAGTAGAGGACCTTAGCATGACTCAGCATAAGGAAGTGTAGAGCCATTCAGTGGCAAAAGGCGGGAAAGCAGTCAGTTATATGAGAATTCAGATAAGGTGAGAATGCTGACAGCATAATGAAAATGTAGGTGTTGTCCTCGTACAGGTGGTAGGAGAAATAAAACGCAAAAGTGTTTTGACTAAGCAAGACGGTGCAAAGTAAGAAAACAGGAGGGTCCAGTACAGAGCCTGGGGGGCAGCCTAGTGGTAGTGGGACAATAGGGGATCTGGGAAGGCGGCATTCTCAAACAGTTGCTAAAATGGGGTCATCCAAAACCCACTGTTTATACACAGGAAGAGATCTTTGGCTAATAGCAGATTGAAAACGAGGAGGGACATTTCTAAAGAGGTTAGGAGAGACAGATCAGAAGAGACCTACAATTCATGGTGCCAGCCCTTGTATCATACATGCATAAAGAGTTGTTTGAAGCACTGGTACAGACTAAACACCATTCGTGGAGCGGGGACCACAAAGAATATCATGTATACATTTCCAATTTGAGACCCGAAGAAAAGAGTAAAATTGTACACATCTTTAAGTCTAGATAAATACTTCTTAAAACTTCATGGGTGAAACAGAGTTGAGCATTGGTTATTACCTCATTCTGTCTTTTGTTTCTGTCCATCAGTCTTGTTTCTGTCCAATGTCAGTATTTAACTATAGAACAGCAAATGAAGCATAAAATTACATTATACATATGTTGATACTTTAACATGTAAAGGTATATTAGAGGGTGGGAATAGATGCAATTTATTTTGTTTCAGTGATAGTTAAAGGCATGGACTTAACAACATGGTACTTCACAATATCATTGAGTATGAAGTAATTGGTGACAACGTCTCCATTTATGTTTCACAGTCTGTGATGATGTTATCATTAAAAGTGCCTGGTTGCAGAAAATAGTAGCAGTGTTGTTAAAAATGTGACAAGTCCTATTTAGACTTCTTCTATTTTCGTTATGTGTCTGTTTGCAGACTCTTTTATTCTTCTAGTAGAAAGTGTGAAGTTTTACATGCAGAAATGTTAGTATCATATCTGCTTACTACCTAGGCTGACACATTTTATTGTTTTTGTTCTGGACGTTGCCATAACATCATGGATTCCCACTGCAGAATCTGACATGTTTTAGTTATAGGAGTTTATAATGGACATGTGAATCCAGATGGTGCATTTATCATCATATTAGTTTAGTCTTCTTGATATTTAAAGTCTGTAAGTACTGTTTTATTTGATAAATATAAGATAAAATAGGCAATCAGATACTATAAATACTAGATCTGGGTGGAATTTAATTTAATCCAGAGTAAATTCGGTAATTCTGCGTTATACTAATGACATGGAATTATCGATAACCATGCAATTACTCCTATTCGTGTAATTTGGGGGGAAATATTCTACTGCAGAGCACATATAGCCAACGGCGAGCAGCTACTCATGGTCACTATTCGTATTCTGATGCATTTAACACCCTTTCCTTGCGCATTAATACACCCTGGTGTCCATTTTTGATAGAAATGTACATTTTGTGCTAAGAAAATACAACTGATTTTAAACTAACAGACATTCCAAAATTGTTAAATAGAATCAGCAGACTTAGTAAACGTATACATTAACCCCTTCCCCGCTCATAACGGAACCGCTCCGTCATGAGCCACGGTTGCCGTGTGCTCATGACGGAGCGGTTCCGTCATGCCGCAACCGTTGGTGGCCGCTCCGCCCACGCGGCACTGTTTCCCCGCCTGTGCGGGGGGACAATGCAACTGGGCGGAGTCATGACGGAACCGCTCCGTCATGAGCACAGCTCAACCGTGGCTCATGACGGAGTGGCTCCGTCATGAGCACAGCGCCACCGCGCTGCCCCCCACATCCCCCAGCGCTGCGGCGGAATTCCCGCCGCAGCGAAGGGGTTAAGGAAAAAGGTACAAGGATTTCATCTGATAATAGGAAGATTTTGAAAATTGTCTCTCCAATGTTGACTGTTTGAATCTGAATATTGCAGTTAATGGCAATGGTCAATCTTTCTATGGCAAGAAGAACATTTTGAGTAACAAGCTGGCCCCACTGGCATTGCCAATACTTGTTATTAGTGGCACGGCACAAGAATGCCTCCAGGTGCAGTGAACAGCAGCAGCAGTGCTTGGCTGCTCTTTTTCATCATTCTCCTCGTTGCAGTGAATAACAGCAGCCATAATGAAAATGAGCCTCCAGGCATGCTGAAAGGCAGCTGTAGCCCTATTAGTAGTGTGACTCCAAACTTTTGCAAGATCAAGCCTTTTGTTACTGAATTTTCAAGACTTCAGCAATCTTCAGGTCGGCTGTCCCATTCTAGAAAGGAACATGCCGGAGTGGTAGCCAATTTAAGGCTAATGTCATACTTAAGCACACACAAATGCATCTGAAAGCGGCTCCCATGGTGATAGGAAGCAAAAGAAATTTGCTTGAAGTTTGCTTGAAGTAAAAATGCATGTATCAGACAAAGTGACAAAATGTGTGGCAATTAAGTTTAATTTGGGATGCAAAATAGTTGCTCTCGTACCCCAAATGGAAGCACTTGATAATTTGCCCTTGAGAATTCCAACAGAAGTCCAGGTTCTGGTGTGAAGGACATCAAACCTGAGCTTCTATTGGAATTCTCAAGGGCATATTATCAAGCCCCTTATCGCCGTTCTTGATAATATGGCCCCAAATCTATTCCTTGGTCTGAGGGTTGAGGTCATGGTATGTTTCTGAGAACATTGGTTTCCTTTTCTTCTGAGCTTGATGAAGAAATAAAGTGGATTAAAATGTAATGAATTGATTATTCATTTATTTTTTAATTTTCCATTATATTTCCCTTGTGTTTTGAATATGTTAATGTTATTTCAATGTGAGAGAAACTTTAGTTGGCAGGCAAAAGTCTTTTTACTGCCATCCAAATGTTTTTGCTTTACTAAGCATAGGCCATCATATGTTTTTTAAAGTAGATGTTTTTAAAGCAATATTTTAATTTATCCACTTTAATCTAGGTTTTTGTTTCTGGATTTTGGGAGCAGAGTGATGTTTGATCTTCAGCTTTTAAGTTCTTATACAACATCAAACGATCTTAACTAGCTTATGTTTTTTTATATGAGAAATGTAGTCTATCTTTACCACTTACAAAGGCATTATGGATTTCGCAAATTGAGTTTACATTTTCAGTGCTTCCAGGGTGGCTCTCTACAAAGAAGAGGATTTCTGATTGAAGTTTCTCACTGAAGATCTTGTGTTGTAAAATTAATTATGTTAATTTCCGTTGAAAGTGTTTTGAATTGTTTGTGTTAAGTGTAAGGTATCGATGTAAAAACTCACCCTAAACGATCATACCAAAGGCTCACCAACGGCTAGGACCGGGAGTGATGCAGCCCTGACATGAACATTGGTGGTCCCTGATTGGACCTGTCACTACTATAATTATGATCAAGTTTAATAATTAAGGCTGAGACATTCTCATAAGATTGACAGACAGGAGTTGTCATTTGAAATTTATGTAACAAATTAATATGCAATATATATGATTTTTACCATCAATACGTTTAGCAGCAAAGCGTACAGGTCATAAGTGCAAAGAACTCCCTACCGTTCAACCTGAAATTTAGCATAGATTCACATACTATAGATGGGGAATAGGGGTTACAGGATACAGAAAAATACATGTCCTTTTATAGAGCTTTGGACAAAGACTTTCTTACATTCTACACAAGTACATATTTCCCATGATAAGCACCAATAGGGAACAAGGAAGAAGAAACATTTTACTACAGAATACATTCGGAAATTCTCTCATGGTAGTATTAAATTGGATTTAAATCATACACTCAGTTTACTTGAGCATGCTAGTTGATATATTGTACATCAATAGCCTGAGACAAGTGGGATGTCCTTGATTGGGTACACTGGATAGTACTGTAAACTGGAAATAATTTTGAACACAAATCAACAGCATTAGTCATCATGTGATATAGTGTGAGAACGATGCAAGATGGAGGACAAAGTAAACACAATTTAAGTTAGCGCAAGCTCAATTCATAATACAACTTATATGAAAAAGAAAAACACTCCCACAAAAGTGTAAAGAAAATTGGGCATTGTCTGTAAAGTAGATTCTGGATAATATTGAGGACATGTTAACTTTGTTCAAGCTGTTGTTAGTTAACAAGAATAAAAACAAAACAATGATTTGTCTAGAGTCGATTGGTGCATAGGGTCTGTAGCCGAGGGATGAAGAAAAGACTAAATGCTTTTAAGGCCCATGGTTTTTGTTTTTCGGTTTAGACCTGTGCTGTCAATCTCATCATATAATTTGTATGCTATTGGTAATAAATATTTGTAGCACAGATCCACCCCCACATTTTGTTTTCTTGATTAATAGGCATTCTGATTTGCCACTTTGCTATTACTACTATTGCTACTACTAATTCTACTATTACTAATAGCAATATTATTTACAATTACAAAAATATTGATGTACTTGAGATCCTACGAATTCCTGTATAATAGACCACCATCAATTTCTTTATTACACTAATGTTGTGGTGTTATTATGAAATGACGTAGTTGAGCAACGATGATAAGGTATTACAGCTGGGTAATGATGCCATAATGCCTGATGTCAGAGCAAGCCATGAAGGAAAAAGGCAGGTCAAAGAGCATTATTAGAGATGCAATTAAAACAAAGAACAATGAACTGACTTTTCATTCTTCTGATCAGTTTTCATTAATTCACACTGAGCAGCAGAATGAGATATTTATGGCAACATGTTTATTTTTTCTTTGCAATAGGTCATTGAAGAAAACTTGCAATATCTACCTACTTGCTAGCATTCCCGAGATACAAAACTATTTAGTCTGATTTATATTTTGCTGATTCTAAAATATTTTTCAACAAATTACTAACAGATTTTTGGTGTGATTAATTGCCACTTAACATTTTACTTACACCACAATCTGAATTGCCTCTAAGGGTTCAAAAACACATGTTAGATATTACCCAATTCAGTGGTCATCGATGTAGAGTTTCAAGGGTCCACCTAATATTAGTCTGACAAACAGAACAAAAAACTGTGAGTATAGGGACCTCTTTTATTTGCTTACATTCAGCATATTGGTCACAAAGAAAGTTCTCTAATTTGAATTCTATGGAACTAAGTTAAGAATTGCATGTATTTTTTACTTGGAATGGATGGAAGTAACAGCAATAAAAATACAGCTCAATTTGTTGCTTATCACAATTAACGTCTGACACATTTTGCAAAGTGCAATCACAGGGTGCATTGGAGATTTGTGTAGTTTTCTGAGGGGAGAGTGTTTATCCAGTGCCCTGAAGACTTGCCTGTTAGGAACCATTTGAAGGTTAGAACGGTACAACCTTTGAGTCTGAAAAGGAATGAAATTGAAGGATACAGTTCAGAGCCTGTTACTGTAAAAAGATTCTTATGGGTTTAAAGAGCTTATTAGTTAGATCAGGTATTTTGTAGTTTACTTTGTGCCGGACATGTGTGACACAGTATATACATTCGCAAAATGTTCAAACTTAAACGCAAGCAAATGAATAGTATTACAGTCATCCAATCTATAAATAATCAGAAACCAGTTTTCAGTAACAATTTCATGATTTTTAAATTTAACTACTAATATTTAGAGTTATGGATAATATATAAGAGAAGGTGGAGATACATCTAACCAGCTGCATGATGTACCGTGGGCCTGGTGGCATGCAATGCTACTTTTGACCAGTTTCCTCAAAACAATGGTGACAGTTCTATGTGCTGTGCTGAATATGGTAATCTGGCATAGCACAAAGTAAGTAGACCCAAGGGTTATCAGTAGTGCTGTCCGTTTAATAATAATGCAGCAGTATTCATTCTGCAAAACTTTGTGAACAGCTATAACTGGAGAGATGGAAGCCAACAAGGAAACCATCTTTCCATTCCCAATGTGCCACCATTTCAAGACTTTGTAACGCCCAAAAAGTCACATCATAACAGAGACATCAAGGAAAGGATACTCAGCCTGATGGCCGTAGCTCTAATTCATACAGTGGAGGCTTTTCCCCACTGAACGTTTCTGCTAAGTGAATGATTATTAATCGATAGGACAGTCAGTAACAATGTAATGCTTTTCTACTGCAAGAGCTATTGGTCACAGAGAATTCGTACAAATCCTTGCAATGTGTAAGAAAAAAGGGCTGTATGATGGTTAACGCACGTCTCAATTGTGGATGCCTGAACCACGCAGTTTCAACCACAAATGAGTCTTTACCACGCATGTCTTTACCATGCATGCCTTTACACCGCAATTTTGTGGTAAAGACATAATTGGTAAAAGGACGTGTTGTAAAGATAACACCCCTGCCCCCAGCCCTGAAAACGGTCCCATTTTCCCTGCCATGCGTGGTTAAGGCAATCATGGTTCAGCTTATGGGGAAATGGCACGCTTGGCTAAGCACACTTTGTTAAGGCCGTTTCCCAACAAAAAGGCGCCACCTCTGTAATGCCCTCTTGTCCTGCAGCTTGCTAGGACTTGATGTGTATGCTTTGTGACTAGCATTGATTATTGAGACTCACAATGCATTTTGGTGCATTGCATTTTCTTTGACCCTTGCAAAGTTATCACTGCGCACATTTTGAGAGTGAAACGAACCTTACTTTACATCCTTCTGATTTTCTTACATGACGGTAATGCAAAGGTTTTGTTAATGTCTTTCTTGTTCTTCACTCACTTGAGGTTTTAGTTTGCACTGATCTCTGGGTATTGGGGGTTGCTGCATATATTATGTGGAAGTAACCACTGAAGCAGTTCAATACTGAGTTAAGATATACATACATTTGCAGACATGTTTCTGAATCATGATGCATGACTATCTAGTGCCTGTAATTTGGTGTCTATAAACTGTGCTATGGTATAGTGATATCCATGGTTACATGACAAAGCATTTCAATTGAGCAGAAATGTAAAGAAGGATCACCTGAAAGGCCTAAATGTGATATGTTGATTTCCAGAATGCAGACAGACCGTCTTCGTGCTTTATTAATAGTTGCTCTAATTGTAGCTGACCGTGCACATTATTCGTTAGCTCTGAGGTGATGTATGGCTTAAACACTTCTTGTTTGCTAATTTGCAAATCGGTCTAGAGGATAAAAGGGATAATTGAATAATGACCAAGAAAGTGCTTCTTTTGTGTATGATAGGGCAGCTAATAGGTGGACTTCTGCTATCTGGGGTCAAGACTTCTGCGTTGAGATGCGCTGCATCCTTTCTTCAGATTGTCACAACATGACTAGCTGCAAAATTGAATAAATGAGAATTGCAAGGATTTTATTGGTACTGTGCCATCTTTGCAATTTAAATAAACTGTGCTTCCTGTGCTTTGAATAAAGTTGCATAGTTGGGGTCAGTTTTATGTTCTTTATTTGAACAATATCACAATTGGCAACCAAAGGGCATGTGTAGCAGGGAGTTTGCTGCCTGTGGAGGGTTGGGCACTTGTCCTGGCTGGAACAATGACCTACAGGCAGCCCTCTTCTATGCACAATGGGAGGTTGAAAGCCCACAGTGAAGTTGTCTACAGGGTCTAGCTGGAGGTCAGGCCCTGTGGCACAACCACCACTGTGCATGTCCTTCTGTCTGGTGGTTTATGAATGTCTACTTCGAAGAGGGACCCTGTTACGGTTCCACAAAGCTGCACAGCCGTGTAATGGATTAAATCCAATTAATCAAATTTATATCCTTTTCCTTTATTTTTACGTTTTTCTCCTTTCACTTTCACCATTCTTTTTTCTTTAGTTCAATTCATTCTATTCAATGTATTACTTTCCAAGTTCCAAAAAGCACTCAGAAGCATAGGGTTCATTCCATGTCATGATTTATTCACAATAGTCCAATGCATTTCGGGAGAAACCCTCCCTTCGTCAGGGACATCTAAAAGTATAAACAAATACATGTCTTTAAACGTTTTATGCCAATATTACTTAACAATATGCTATTACATCACAAGCTACATTTATCGATCATCCACATGCCGCTAATCATTAATATTTGTTGCGCTTTTGTATTAGATACATTCAAAAACCGTTCGATATTCACTTCTGTTTAGTAGCTGTTATGGTGCACCCTTAATTCACCCCCTGACTACCTTAAAGAGAAATCCCAATTAATCCCACCTCTGTTGCAGCATATATTTAAATCTTTAAACTTACCATGACATGTAGACAAATCATATTACTTGAAAGAGCATTCCCTTTCGGCTACCTCCATATAAAACGATAATCATTTTTCCATTTTTCTAACATGCCGTAGCAGGCATCTTTATTATTCCAACAAGCTGACTCCAAACATTCTCATCCTTATATTTGTATGTGTTCCCGCCCTCCACAATGACCAACAGGTTATACTTTAAAAGAACCTCAATTTCTCTAACACGCTCAATGAAAATACCTCATTCTACCAGAATGCAATTCTCTTTATGCTACTCTCCCCGGTTTATTTGACATAATAATGTATTTTCACAGCCCTTAGCCTTAAATAAAAACACATAATTACAACTCCATAACTCTTTTAACTTACCCCATGATATCTGACGTGAACTCATCAAAATAGAACTTGACTTTTAAATAGATGTATTCTTTTCCGACATGGCACGTAATTTATCCCATACTTCCAGTGACCTTTCAATTTTCTAAATGCTGTCCAACGTTTCTGCTGTTATTTTAACTTGCTTTTCTCCAATAATTTTCACTGTGGGTGCTATCTCATGAGAGACGAAAAATTCATGCTATGAGTTCACAGGAAATGAGATGCACACCAAATATACTTCGTGGTTTTCATCAATTTCAGCGTTTTGGCGTGCAAAACTTTCTACGCGCTCGTCTCGTTGCGCTGCAACAATAACTACTTCGAAGAGGGACCCTGTTACGGTTCCACAAAGCTGCACAGCCGTGTAATGGATTAAATCCAATGAATCAAATTTACATCCTTTTCCTTTATTTTTACGTTTTTCTCCTTTCACTTTCATCATTCTTTTTTCTTTAGTTCAATTCATTCTATTGAATGTATTACTTTCCAAGTTCCAAAAAGCACTCAGAAGCATAGGGTTCATTCCATGTCATGATTTATTCACAATAGCGGCATGTGGATGATCGATAAATGTAACTTGTGATGTAATAGCATATTGTTAAGTAATATTGGCATAAAGCGTTTAAAGACATGTATTTGTTTATACTTTTAGATGTCCCTGAAACATTTTGATATCAATGACAAATTAATCTACAAAGAAGCCCTTAACTCTCACCATAAACTTATTCTTGAGGGGAAAAAACTATTTTTTCCTCGAAAATTGAAGCTGCCGATAATAGAAGTAAAGAGATTTTCAAAATAGTGAAAGAATTCTCCTCACTCAGAGAGGTGACGAGGACGTTCACCCCTTCCGCACTTTGTGTGGGACATATGGCTTCATACTTTTTTGACAAAATCAAAAAGATCCAGGACGCTTTTGCTACCCTCCCCTCAGCTCCTGGACCAGACACTGAACTTTCCTGTCCCCTCCCTCGGACCAGGATTCCCTCCTTTTCTGAGTTACCCCCTCTCTCCTTGGTGATCTCAGCTGAAATCATGAAAACTTTGAAGTTGGGGGCTCCCTCGGATCCATGTCCTGCTTCCACTCTGGCATCAATACCTGCGTTCATCAACCCAGTAATCAATCAGATTCTGAATGTCTCTCTGCAGCTGGGGCTTGTCCCGACTAGGTGGAAGAAGGCGCAAATACTCCCCATCCTGAAAAAGCCAACCTTGGACCCAGATATAGCTTCCAACTATAGGCCTATATCGCTCTTAGCAATTTTTTCTAAAACGTTGGAAAAATATGTTAATGCGGTTACCACCACGTTTGTAGAAACTAACGACATACTGCATCACAACCAATCGGGTTTCAGGCCAAATTTCAGCACTGAAACGGCACCTTGAAATCTCGGAGTCCATAAAAGATGTCCTTGATAGGGGTGGCAAGGCCATGCTGATCTTATTGGATCTGTCGGAGGCCTTTGATACCGTCCCTCATGATCGATTCCTACTCTGACTCCAGGAGTCTGGTGTCGGGAGGACGGTGTTCAAGTGGTTTGCATCTTTTCTATCTGACTGCCAACAAACAGTCTGGGCTCCGCCTTTTCCGGCTCCCATTCCCCGATTTAAAGTGGAAGTCCCTCAGGGCCGGTTCTCAGCCCTACATTGTTTAATATTTACATGTCCCCTCTGGCAAATCTTGCTGAATCTTATGGAGCAAAAATAGTGTTGTATGCTGACGACACGCAGTTGCTCTTCATTTGTGACAAGGACACTGATTTTAATTGTGAAGAGATCAACTCCTGTTTATCAGAGGTGTTTGCCTGGTTACAGCTTAATCAATTGAAATGCAATTCCAACAAATCAAAAATTATTTTCTTTGGCCTGCCCCCCAACAACATGTGGCGCCGTTGGTGGCCACACAACATGTATCCACCTACTACCTCAGTCATGTCAGTTAAAAACTTGGGGGTGAAAATGGATGACACCCTAAATATTAAATCTCAAATTCAAGTGGTAGCTGGACAATGTTTCAGCTTCCTGAAAATGCTACAACAGTTCCTGCCCCTTCTCCAGGTCCCCCACAGGAAGACAGTGGTTCAGGAACGGATTGGATCTAAATTGGATTATGTAAATATATTGTACCTTGGACTACCGGATACCTACTCACCCACCTCCAGGTGGTCCAAAATGCCGCAGCAAGGGCCATTCTTCTACTTGGCCCCAAAATCCACTTCAAGGCCCTTGTTTTGGCCTTTTAAGGCCCTACATGGCACCGGAGCCCCCTATCTTAGGAAAAGAGTCCAGCTTTATCATCCACGGTGCTCTCTGCGCTCCTCGTCCCTGTTGCTAGTAAGCACCCCTGTGTTCCTTCGTTCTCGAATAGGAGGACGATCTTTTCAGGCACAAGTTGCCAAACTTTGGAACGGCATGCCTGTTATTTTGAGATAGACGCATGATCTCCTCCCTTTCAGGAAGACCTTAAAGACCTGGTTGTTTCAGCAATAGTACTGCAATGTCTGATCCTATTTCAGCCTGTCACATTCTCCTAGCGCCAGGACACTCAGCTGAGTAGCTGCGTGCTTTACAAATACCCTGGTAACATTACATAACGTAACATTAGTGAGATGGCTGCTTTAGTGAATGAGTGGGGGTGACAGTGGCTGTATGTGTATGGGTGAGTGAGTGGCAGTGTGAGTGGCTCTATGGTTGGGTAACTGGGTGTGTAATGACTGTATGGGTCAGTGAGTGGGTATATGACTGGCTGTATGAGTGAGTGACTGGGTGTGTAAGTGCTATATGGGTGAGTGAGTGATTGAGTGTGTTTCAGTGGGTGTTTTGTTAAGTGAGTGGGTGTGTGAGTGGCTGTATAGGAGAGTGAGAGCCTGTGTGAATGGCTGTATGGGTGAGTGGGCAGATGTGTGAGTGCTTTTATGGATATGTGAATGGGTATGTAAGTGATTGTATGGGTTAGTGAGTGGCTGTTTTGAGAGGCTGTATGGGTGAGTGAGTGCGTGTGAGTGACTATGTAGGTGAATAAGTGGGTGTGTGACTAGCCGTACGGCTGAGTGTGTGGCTGTGTGATTGGCTGTATCGGTGAGTGACTGGTTGTATCAGTAGCCATATGGGTAAGTGAATGGTTGTGTGAGGGGCTGTGCGAGTGGGTGTGTGAGTGGCTCTATGGAGGAGTGAGTGGGTGTGTCACTACTGGTATAGGTCTATGAATGGGTATGTGAGTGGTTGTGTGGGTGTGTGAGTGGGCATACAAGAGGTTGTATGGGGGTGAGTGGGTGTGTGAGCAGTTTTGTGAATAATGTCATCAGTGATGTCAACTGAGTACATCATAAAGCCACAGATAAAAATGGCCTACTTCACTTTGGGAGCTTTTTTATCCTAAATCCTTGAGGGAGAATCTTCCTGTGGGGCAGTTTCTGCAGCTCCGCAGAAACTGTTCGGAACTTGACAAATTTAGGGAAGAAGCTATCCTACTGACAGGGAAGCTTAAGGATAGAGGCTATCCTAATCAAGTGGTGAGGAAGGCGCAAAAGCGAGCATGGAATTGTCCGAGAGATGCACTGTTGGAAAAAGCAGAAAGATCGGGTAAGAACAATACGATCTGTGTAACTACATTCAACGCATCCTCCACGGCGATTAAACGCATTATTTTGAAACATTGGCGTATATTGAACTCTAGTGGTCTGAGACTTGAGAAACCTCTATTCTCATTCAGAAGAGGCCAGAATATCAAGGATCAACTGATACATTCCCGTACACACAACGCTCGAGGGGCTCCTCGTGTGATTAGAAATCACAGGCCACACACGATGTGGGTCATGTGACGTATGTAGATTAACGAAAAACACTAAAGAGGTGGACGTGGGGCTCCGCCATCCTTGGCAACAAAGAGTGCACACGCATTGTAATTCCTCTCACGTCCTCTACATTATCAAGTGTCCTTGCAACTTGATTTATGTGGGGATGACCTGCAGGAAGGTGAAAGTGAGGATAATGGAGCACAGGAGTAACATCCGATGTGCCAGGACCAATACACGCCTTACGTCACACTATGCGGAAAAAGGACATACGGTGGAGGATATATTTTGGACTGTGCTGGACAAACCCTTTTTCGCACCTTCTACGAGGGAGCCATCACATGCCCTCTTTATACGCGAACAGAAGTGGGTGTACCGCATTAAAAGTCATGAAACAGGGCTCAATGACGATATACCCTGGGCAGCCTTGGGAAATAAATACATTTCATTCCCTGAGGGTGACAATATATATGCACTACACTCAATGCAGAGGGTACATAAGCAATGCGTAGTGCTTGGGATGGCTTCTAGTATTGGTGACATTTCTCCCTATTATCTATGGATTTGCCTTGATATGACCAATACATTAACAAGAACTATTCTTAGCGTGAGCCATTGCGAGATCTCATTGTAAGTGTTTGTATCGAACTAGTCCTCATTGAACAAACTGTTTTGTACATCATGTGTGTGGGGAGTGGGACACAAGCATGTACTACGAGGACTATATAGTACACCACACTGAGTCGCTTATGATCAGGGTTCATTAATAATCCACAGTATCTGGGAGAATTGGTATATGGTCCCAGGATATCTCGCTGGTTTTTGAAACAATTTTGTGAAAAGATTTTTCTATAAGAATTCTTATTTGAAAACTAGGCAGTGATGTGTTTATCTTTAGGGGCTCTATATCGGCTCTATTTTGCCTCTGGGTGGTGAGTAAGCACATTTTGAAATAATGAGTTAGCGGTCTAGTTCTTTAGGCTAACATAGTGCGAGCCACATCATACGCTGGTACCACGTGATGGGAAGTGAAATGGATGTAATGAGCGGAACAGAGGAAAGCATTGTTCCTACATAGCACTGAGAGAGACTTACTATAGTGGCAGCAGACCTCTCTTGACGAAGTAAGGAGCAGGGGGGTACCATGTTTGCTTGCGAGACAGTAACGTGCAAATATATCATAACCTACTAGAACAATCCGAGAAGCGCCACGGATTTTGCCCTGGGGGCGCTACATGCTGAGTAGTAGGTAATTGCATTTTTGACTTAGGGATCGCTATGAAGACTGGTTTACATTTAGTAGTACCCAGATCTTGAGTACAGCGGTGTAATATTCTGTTTTTACGCTGGAGCTCTGATTGGAGGGGTGTGACTGTTAGAGAAACACTGTGTAACGAATTTAGGATATGCATGTATTGGTAGATCTTTGGATCGTCATGCTGCTTTTAATTCTACGGAGCAGTAGAGGATGTATTTTACGCATATTGATTTCCTCAACAGTGTGTGACTATAGAGGGTCGCCCTCTTCTCCAGTGCCATTTTTAGCGTTCTACCTAATACACTCGGTAAAATGGGTAAAGTGTTGAACCGAGTGAGATAGAGTTATACCACACTTAAACGATATACCTAAACCTATGAGTACGATAGGGGGCATGGTGCCCCTATATCATTCTAACTAGACTGATTAAATGCGTGGAGGTGTTCATTTTCATTAGCATGTTCATTTTTCTTTCCTGCACAGCATGCAATCAGCACAAAAAACGTAATGCACACAATGTGTGTGACACATATTATTAGCAGAGCCTTTGATGCTCGAAATTACTTTTAAATGGGTGTGAAATTTATGATTTATGAAGCACCTGAGTCGCACCTAATGGGTTGTTTGTGAACGTAGTTGAGCATATGAGAGCACACTATAAAAACTCTTATTTTTATGTGTATTGAGTTGGTACATCTTGGACAGTTGGTTTTCACAGTTTTTATGTTTTTTTACAGTTTCCAATGGAAGAGTAATGTTACCAACAACTCCAGACTCACAGGTGGAGTAAAGCCCAATAGGGTGGGTATACCTGAGGGGTTTAAATAGGAAAAAAAGCATAGGGATCTAGTTTGTCCTGATGAATGCCGGATAAAGAACCTATAACCGGCTGAAACATGTCGACCTCTATGCGGACAGAGGGGTGGTGAGCACTTAATTTACTCATACCACCATCATCCGTAGGTATATTTATTATATCATTTTTAGCTCTGACCAGGGAATCAAGGAATAAAAATATTATATTGATATGCCAAAGCCAGTTTTAAATCACTATTCTTCTGCACTCTTATAGGATCCTGTCTTTTTCCTTTTCTTCTTTATCACTGTTGTATTGTCTACCCCTCCCAATTTCTCCGCCTCTAGCATTGGTCTGCGCAGAGGCGTTAGTAGCAGCCCTATGATGAAGCATGCCACAACTTGTTGTCGGTGTGGGCAGTTTTTACAAAGTGGGTGTGCTCCCCTTGTTAACTACGTTCGGATGAACAGAATAAGGACGACTGTTAGTTGCTCTACCTCTTTGTGTGTGTTTGCATGTCAATTGAGATGTCATTAGGGATGTCTTGATCAGCTCAGGTAATTATGCTGAATTTCACTGGTTTTGTATGAGTGAAATCTGAGCCTAACTATAATGTTTTTTCAGTGAATTTCTAAGGTTTTCCAAATTATATTTCCTAACTATAACATCCCTGTAATGTTTGTTCTTTTGAGTTCATTTCCATGGTTTTGTAACTAGTGGTCATGTTTGCAACGGGGTGGAGAAAGGTGGGGAGGCCTCTGACCAGCTCTCAGGAATCCCACTGTATGGGAATTACTGGAGGTAGAAGGAGGGCTTATTGGCCCTCAAGGCCCCTCAGTATCCAGCCTTATTATGTTATTTTATTTTTTTAAATAAGGGGAGGGGGTCCATGCGGTACCTCTCTCAGGATGATTTCGGGCTCAGGGACCCATCTCACGGGGTCTGGCCTCTATTGTGGGTGCCCTGGTCCCACTCAGGAGACCCACTGTCATCTGTTAGGGACCACATGGGATCATGAAGGCTCCCGCGGTCCCAGCCCTCTCCCCACCTCCTGCAGGAGCTGGGGAGACGCTGAACATGCAGCTTTCTCTCTGTGAAAGCTTTTCTTCTCTTCTTTTAGCAGGCAAGAGCATTTTTATTGCACTCGCTTGCTGAAAACCGAGTGTTTGCTGTGGCTTGACAGGAGCAGTAAAGCTCCCCCAAGCCATAGCAAACAGCTATTTCGCTGGGCAGGGGGTGGTACCAGGGACATCTATGGCTCCACCAGGGAGGCCCCTCCACCCCCTTCCTTTCTTCAATTTTGCCCTGGGCTGTGGGGGTTTGGCGTGCGGCCCCATTCAATAAAATTAAAGCCTCGGGAGGTGGAGACCCCCGAGGCTGCGGGGAGGCAAGAGAGACCCCCCATTTATTATTAAAAAAGCCCCAGTGAGGTGGTGGCCCCTTCTACATTAATAATCCCTAGGAGGGGGACCATGTGCCCCCCTCCTTTATTATGCAAATGCACCCAGGACCTGGCCCATCCAAGGGCCGATTATTAAAGAAGCACGGGCTTCTTATTTTCCTGCAGGATCCATGGATCCTGTTGACATTTGTTTTAAAAAATGCTTTTTTGGCCCTTAGGGGTACCTGTGGGACCCCTCTAAGAGACATAGGGGGTTAGGGCATTTCTATCCAGCCCCCATTTCTTTTGTTTTTATGTTTTTTTCTGGGACTCTGCTCAAGCCGAGCCCCAAGATGGCTGCCAACACTTCCTGGTTTGAATTGTTGGCAGCCAATTAGATCCCAGCATGAGACCTGAAGTGGTTACGGATACTCGGTGTCTCGATATACAATTTTGGATTTTCCTTTATATTTCCAAAACTACTGAACAGATATACACCAAACAAAAAAAGGGTCTTCCTTGCACCAACATCTACCTTTGTGCCAAATTTAGTGTAATTCCGTTCAGCAGTTCAGGCTGTAAACATGTCTAAAGGTCCTAAGGGAATTAACATGGGAAATGCAGATTTTTTTGACCACACCCTTTTTATCAGCCCCCTCTCACCCCAAAACTTTCCATGTGCAACAAGAATCAGGAGGACTTTTTTTGTAAACTCGGTCCTACTTACAACTACCTGCTGGCAATTGGCAATAAGTAATATATATATATATATTCACTGAAAAAAAACATAGGTTTCAGAGACGATTTCACTCATCCAAAACCATAGAAATTCCTCCGTTATAGTTAATTCTGCTAACTATAACTGGCACGCCCGCAATGCACTCCTGATGATGACATCTTATTGCATCATTCATGACATGGTCAGTGACATCACTGATGACATCTCAAATGATCTCACTGATGACATCACTGATAACACCATCCAGTGAATGTGGTTTAGTTTGACATTTAAATATGTATTATATATATACCAATCTGTATTGAAGATTGATTGGATATATAACTGTCTGGATGGAGGATTTAGTAGCTGTCTGACTGTCTGTTTAAGTGAGTAATTAAAAGTGTCGCACTTAATACATGGATTAGTAACTAAACTATGTGAATGTGTGCATCACTGTCTCTGTTGTTGTAACATGCTGCATCAGTTGGTCACTAACTACATGAGTGTGTATATTAGTTATTGATTAGTTGGGTGAGTATTTGTATGGGACACTGAGTTTGTGTGTGGTTGGATGGTGTGTGCGTAACTCTGCATAGATGTGTGAATGGTTGATTGACTAGGTGTATAGGTTTAAGAGTGAATGTGGAAACAGTTGTTTGGGTGAATGAGTGTATTTATTTGTGTGTTGGTGAGCGAATATATGTTTTAGTAGTACATCTTCAACAAAGTAAAAAAATAAAAGGCATTGTATGTGAGAGTTGGTGTATATAAATAATTATGTGTACGAGTCAGGGATTGTGAGAGCAACTATATGTATGAGTGTATAATTGTAATGGTGATTTTTTTAACATATTAACTATGAGTTACTATGTGTTTGAATAAATGAGGTGTTGTTGGATAATTGTGTAGGTGAGTAAATATAAGTGTGATACATGTTTTTCATGAGTGAGTAGGATGTCTGCATAACCGACTAAGATGACTGCTGATGTGTCAATGTCTATATATGTGTATAAGTGCATTTGCTAGTGTTCTATTAATTAGTGACTGCATGTTTTTTAAATGCTAATTTTTAAATGTGATAGTAGTTATACCTATTTTTTTGTACTGATTTTCTACAGTTTTTTAATTGTTTATTTATACATTTTTTATTCATTAAATAACAGTATGTATTTTTCTGAAAATTAAAAACCAGGTCAGCAGAGCTGCTTTAGAGGGAGAGAACCGGGTCAGCAGAGCTGCTCTAGAGCCAGAGAACCAGGTCAGCAGAGCTGTTGTAGAGCCAGAGAACCAGATCAGCAGTGCTGCTCTGTAGCCTAAGAACCAGGTCAGCAGAGCTGCTCTAGAGCCAGAGAAACCAGGTCAGAATAGCTGCTTTAGAGGGAGAGAACCAGGTCAGCAGAGCTGCTTTAGAGCCAGAGAACCAGGTCAGCAGAGCTGCTCTAGCTGACACTGACTGACTGACACTGACTGATTGACACTGACTGACACTGATTGACCAACAATGACACTGACTGACACTGATTGACTGAAACTGACTGACTGACAATGACTGACTGACTGACACTGACTGACTGACACTGACTGATGGACACAGATTGACTGACACTGATTGACTGACACTGACTGACTGACATTGACTGACTACTCTCTACTACTCTACTACTCACTCTCTACTACTCTCTCTCTACTACTCACTCTCTACTACTCTACTACTCATTCTCTACTACTCACTCTCTACTACTCACTCTCTACTACTCTCTACTACTCACTCTCTACTACTCTCTACTACTCACTCTCTACTACTCTCTACTATTCATTCTCTACTATTCACTCTCTACTACTCTCTACTACTTACTCTACTACTCTCTACCACTCACTCTCTACTACTCACTCTCTCTCTACTACTCACTCTCTACTCACATCGCTGTTTGTGAAGAGTGCTGCGGGACCAGGACAACGTGTCCCAGGGGGCTTGGCGTTCCACACCTGTAGCGGATTTCACCTTGCAACTACAAGAGACCTCGCCGCTCCCGCTGGCGCGGGAGCCGCATCGCTGTTTGTGGAGAGTGCTGTGGGACCAGGACTACGTGTCCCAGGGGGCTTGGCGTCCCACACCTGTAGCGGATTTCACCTTGCAACTACAAAGCCTATCCCCACTTCCGCTGCGCGGACGCGCGCGTTCGTGTGCCGGGCGAAGCCCAGGCCAAGGTCGGGCCCGTTTGAGCCCGTTAGAGACCGATTGAGGACGGGACGGGGCATCTCCCTTTCATTATCAGACAAGGTTAGTAACATCATAGTTGCTCCCTGTTGCACTGAAAATCATCAGTATTGTATACGGTTAATATAAAGGATAGGATACAGTCATTATTACCGGCACTACTATGACGTCAGCTTCAGACAGAGGTCGAAAATCTATAGCTGGGACATTAGATCAATTCTTGGTGAGAGTTTCGTCTATTTTGGAAAAGGAAATTGATTATACGGAGAAACGTTTGTCTGTGGGATCTTTGGCTGATAAACGTTCTTCTCTGGGACAACTGGCTTATGTTCGTTCCCCGGTGTACCATAAAACACAGAGAGATGACAATGAAGTAAGCCTCGTGGAACGAGAGGTAGCAAATAGTTCTTCCTTACATGAAGGGCCCTCTCACTGCCTCCCAGAATCTGAAGGAATTAATCTCAATACCAGACCAAAAGTGAAACAAACAAACCTTATCCAAACCGACGTCATGCCCCAGAGCGTTAAGACACGTTCTGCTACTAATGTCAAGGAGAAATCCCTAAACTCAAATAATAGCGGGAATGCGAAGAGCCAGAGACCTAAAAGGAAGCGTGGGGAAACGGCTAACGGAGGGAAAAATGCAAAGGCAAGGAGAACCAATCCTGTAAACGCTAGTGAGATGATTCCTGCCCCCATGGATAAACCCACTCCAGGCCCCGGAGATGGAACAATATTCCCTCCCTTGATTCCATCTAAAGAGCTGCAACCAGACCTGGGAGATGACTTTTGGAAAAAGATAGAATCAATCTTCTATAAAACATGCCTTCCAATTTATGACAGACTGGATGCAATAGAAAACAGATTGGTATGTTTGGAACTGTCACATGCATCAGCACAGACTCGTTTAAAGAATGTTAGTAATTGTCAGGCGTCTGTTAAACTGACTGGAACATTGTCTGACAAATGCATTACTACTGCGAATGTTGCCTCAACTTCCACTTCCATTGTAGTCGAAGCCAGCTCCCCAATACTGAGACAGGAAACCCGGGTCACTAAAAAGAGTTTTGCATGCAACACAGTGAGGGCAGGGAGGGTAACAGCTAATGAAAGTTCATCAGCTGCGCAATTGGGGAAGGAGTCACTCAGTACTTCAGTAGCAAGAAAAGCCCAAAGTATACACCTCCCACCTGAGTCCACATCTTATGTGGTGGTATTGGCAGGGGTCAAACCATTGGGCCCAGAAAAAAGGGAGGACTTCAGGGCATTTAAGAACAAGTGCGTTTTTTGGCTTAATTTAAATCGCCCCTTACCCCAGCACGTTTCAGCCGAAATTCTGTTTGCAAGACGAGTCGACTGGGTTGGTCCCAAGAACAAATCAATAGAGGGAGATTGCATAATAATACATTTCAGAGACAGGAAGGCAGTTGAACACATTTGTAATTGGCAGAAATCAAATATGTGTACTACCATCCTTTCTTTGCCTTTGTCCTTTTTTTATTGTGGACACCAACAGCCAATCCTAGACGACCAAGGACATAGAGGTTTTGATAATTATGTCATGAATAACAGAGGGTCTAATGTATATGATGGGACGGCTAGGTCCTCTGGGCTGGAAGATTGTGATTGACGGCCAGCCCACTCTGGTGATAGGAACATAACAATTGAACCAACCCAAACCCTTCTTGAGAAAGGTGAAGACCAATTAAATATAGTTGTGGGTGATAGACCAGACAATGAACAAAATCCGTTAGTTGGGTCAACAACAACTGACCTGATTCAGACAGGAGTGGTAAGCCCATTAACTTTGGTGAAAGAGGTGGGGTGTCCGTTGCACTCTCCAAGCGATGCTGGAGGTGGCAGCGAGCATGGCACCAAATCCAATATGGGCACTATTATTATGGATGAATTGGCTCACCCCGAGAGGGATGGTCTAGGCGCTCCATTGCTGAGTCTAGATATTAACAAGGGAAAACAAAGAGAGAATGGTTCATTGTCTATAATATCTTGGAACATTGCAGGCCTAGGTCCTAAAATTGCCTCCCCTGAATGGATGGGATTCATAACAAAATATGATGTATGTCTCTTTCAAGAGACTTGGTCAATAGATCCTGTGTTCTGTAGTGGCTTCCTCAATTTTTATGTCCCTGCATTAAAAAGCGTAAGAGGCCGTCCGTCGGGTGGATTAACTATATGGATAAGGCAGGATTTGGGGTGGCAAGTAAACCAAGGTGTAAGAATTAGTGATGATATATTATCAATAAGGATTGTCTCCAAGTCTAAGATTAAACTGGAAATTTTCAATGTGTATGCAAGAGGCTTACCGGGGGGCAAAAAGTCTGTGGTTGTAAAGAAACTGGAAGACTTATTAGACTCTTTGCCCTTGAACACTTTACCCCTAGTAGCAGGTGATTTTAAAACCTCCATTGAGCCTTTGGGCCACGATATATCACAGTTTACAACAGAGGAGGACGCTAGATGGGGTATTCCAACCCTCGAGATTGCTCCCGTGAAAAGGTGGACAGAGGCAGCAATCCAGTTAAAAGGATTGTGCATAGGCAATCATTTGAGGGCAGCCAATGGGAGAAGTGTGTCAGACAAACTCGGAAAGAACACCTTTGAAAATTGCCGCAGGGCGAGCCAAATAGATTATTTGCTTGTTCATGTGAAGCTCTGGTCCCATCTTGGAGATATGAAGGTCATCAACCATACCGAGAGTGATCACCATCCACTCGCCTCGGTATTTAATTTGTCCTTATCTGTTAATTTAGTATCCCAGCAAGGTAATTCCGAGCCCGAACAAATTATGACTAATAATATGCGTCATCTAAAGTGGGGTAGGATTGTGGGAGACTCAAAAATGATGACAGCGATCAGAGAAGAAGTAACTGGTGCATTACAGGTACCTGGTTTAGCTGTGGATGGTTGGAACTCCTGCCAGATTGTGGTGGAAGTTCACAACAGGCTTTTTGAGGGTCTGAAAAAATATTTTGTTAAACCTATCTCAAAAAGAAACACCAAGCACCACAATAACGAGGGATGGTACAATTTTGACTGCAGGAAAGCCCGGGCTAAACTTGGTAGTGCCCTCAAGACGAAAGATTCAATATTGGGAAGGTCTACTTGGTTAATCTTCAGGAAGACAATGATAGAGGCTAAGGAAATGTGGTATAATGAAAAGTGGAAGGATCTCCTTGATGCTTGCAGGCGTAAGAATGGAAAGCAATTCTGGGACATATACAAATGGGATAAGGGTGGTGTTCCAGAGCGCCCACAGAATAATGTGGCCCAGAATGCGTGGGTTGAGCACTTTAAACCACAGTATGCAGCAACCGGTGAAGAAAACTCTGGTGACACTTTTAGCCATGTATACTATGATAAGGCAATATTTTCACCAATAGATGTAGCAAGGGCTCTAGACACAGTGACTGGGGGTAGAGCACCTGGCATGGATGGAATTCCAGCAGATGTGTTTACTAGTGATAGACACCTCTGGTGTAGTTATATTACACGTCTTGCTAATGCAATCGCCCAGGGAGCTGATATCCCTTCCTCATGGAAGGGAGCTGAAATTGTCCCGGTATTCAAAAAGGGGGATAAGTCTGTAGCTGTCAACTACAGGCCAATCAGCCTAATAGATTCAATACAGAAGGTCATTGGTCGTTTGTTTCTACATGAGATCTTAACATGGATAGAAGACCGGTAAATCCTAAGCCCAATGCAGGCTGGTTTCCGACGCCGGACAAGTACAATTGACCAAGTTTTCAGTTTTGTTACCTTATATTGGAAGACGGTGGTCTTAGGAAAGGGTGCTTGATATGCGGTGTTTGTCGACCTAAAAGCGGCTTTTGACCTGGTCCCACGTAGAAAGCTCTGGCAGGTCTTGAGAGAAATGGGAATTGCACCTGAACTCCTTTCCGTAATCATCCGCTTACATGAGGGTAATGTCGCTCGGGTTCGCTGGGGGGGTGTGGGAGAGGTGACAGAGGATTTTCCGGTTGGCAGGGGCGTGCGACAGGGGTGCGTCTTGGCACCGACCCTGTTCTCGCTCTTTGTCAACGGGGCGGCCGACTTCCTCTCGCTGACCCCCACCGACGCACCAGTATTGGCAGGGTCACGTGTCACCATCCTCATGTTTGCGGATGATACGTTGATTATCTCCAAGACCACAAGTGGTTTACAAAAGGCACTTGGGTGTTTTGAAGAGTTCTGCAAAGTTAGGGGCCTGGAAGTCAATACTGAAAAAACCAAGTTCATGTCCTTTATTGGACATAAATCATACAAGGTAAGGATTTATATGAACAATTCACCCCTGGAGCAGGTTACTTCATTTACATATTTGGGAATTTCATTGCAGAAAGACATGCGTTGGGGCTGCCAATTAGATCGTGCTGTACTTATACACAAACAAAAATCAGGTGTGCTTCTCTCCAGATTTAAAGCCTCATTTACAAAACCGATCTCCCCAGTATTGGAAGTTTATGGGATGATGGTTTTGAGCTCATGCTTATATGGGGCTGAGCTCTGGGGATTTGGTAACTTGAACAGCCTGACGGTGCTTGAGAACGCGTTTTTACGCAAGATTACAAATCTTCCATCAAGTACGCCACTGCGACCTCTATTATTAGATCTTGGCAAAAAGCCACTTGAATATCTTGTGAAGCTTCGTCCAATACTTTATTGGCGCCAGCTTTGGTGTACAGGTGAACTCATCCACTATAGGAGTGGCTTTATGGACGTAATAAAATCTGATTTGTTTCACAAAATACATTGGTTGCGTGGGATCAAATCGCTTCTTGGTAGCATAGGCCTGATCGATCTCTGGAATGACACACCAAATGCTGTTTTCCCAACAAAGGAGAAGTTGAAAGCAATATATTGGGAATGGGTATTCAAGGTGGAAACTACGCAAGGTCTATCTACCCATCTAACGTGTCGTTTCCTCGACTTAAAGGTTTGTCCATCCCTTGAGAGGTATTGGGATATAATCGAAAAAACCCTTGATCGTAAACTGTATTTCCAATTACGGGTGGGTACTTTACCCGTTGCTGAATTCACCTCCAGATGGGGGGGCCGACATAGCAAAAACGATAAGTGCTATAGATGCGTAGATGTATGTGAATCTGTAGGACATGTACTATTTTTTTGTCCTATGTATGTAGTACCTCGAAAAATCTGGATAAAGCCCATTTGTAGATTTTTGGGCATTAGAAGATACGCTATAGCTCTGCGTATCTTGTGCACAGATTCTGCCCCGCCCACCTGTATAGCTGTGGCTAAGTTTTTGGGATGGGCCTGGGGTATACGGTCAAAAGCCCTGAAGTAAGATGTAAATTGTTTTTAATATGCCCATATTTTTTAGCATCTATTAGATGTAATTAATCTTGGTTGGTAACTAAAGCAGTATGACCCTTGAACTGTGTCATGTTGATATAAATGGAAGATGGATTGGTTTTAGATCGGCTTAATAGCCTTTTAAGTATTGTATTCGATGATTGTCTAGAGATTTAATTGTAATTTTAAACTTTTAGATAATTTATTAACTGTTTTTGATACGATTCTAATGTGCTTTTATGACTCAATTGTCGAATAAATCTTAATTGAATTGACTGACTGACAATGACTGACTGACTGACACTGACTGACTGACACTGACCGACTGACGGACACAGATTGACTGACACTGATTGACTGACACTGACTGACTGACATTGACTGACTACTCTCTACTACTCTACTACTCACTCTCTACTACTCTCTCTCTACTACTCACTCTCTACTACTCTCTCTCTACTTCTCACTCTACTACTCTACTACTCATTCTCTACTACTCACTCTCTACTACTCACTCTCTACTACTCTCTACTACTCACTCTCTACTACTCTCTCTCTACTACTCACTCTCGACTACTCTCTACTATTCATTCTCTACTATTCACTCTTTACTACTCTCTACTACTTACTCTACTACTCTCTACCACTCACTCTCTACTACTCACTCTCTCTCTACTACTCACTCTCTACTATTCTACTACTCTCTACTACTCACTCTGTACTACTCAATCTCTACTACTGTCTACTACTCACTCTCTACTACTCACTCGCTACTACTCTACTACTCACTCTCTACTACTTTCTCTCTACTACACTCTACTATTCACTCTCTACTACTCACTCTACAACTCTATACTACTCTCTCTCTACTACTCACTCTCTACTACTCACTCTCTACTATTCACTCTCTACTATTCACTCTACTACTCACTCTCTACTACTCACTCTCTACTACTCACTCTCTACTACTCTCTACTACTCACTCTCCACTACTCACTCTCTACTAATCGCTCTCTACTACTCTCTACTACTCACTCTCTACTACGTACTCTCTACTACTCCACTGCTCTCTACTACTCTACTACTCTCTACTACTCTCTCTACTACTCACTCTCTACTACTCACTCTCTACTATTCACTCTACTACTCACTCTCTACTACTCACTCTCTACTACTCGCTCTCTACTACTCTCTACTACTCACTCTCTACTACGTACTCTCTACTACTCTTTACTTCTCTACTACTCTCTACTACTCTCTCTGCTACTCACTCTCTACTACTCACTCTCTACTAATCTACTACTCTCTACTACTCACTCTACTAGTCTCTACTACTCTCTACCACTCACTCTCTACTTCCCTACAACTCACTCTCTACTACTTACTCTCTTTTACTCACTCTACTACTCTGTACTACACTCTCTCTTCTCTCTCTACTACTCACTCTCTACTACTCTCTACTAGTCACTCTCTACTACTCTCTACCTACTACTCACACTCTACTACTCTCTACTACTCTCTACTACTCACTCTCTACTACTCTCTACTGCTCACTCTCCAGTACTCACTCTCTATTACTCGCTCTCAACTACTCTCTATTACTCACTCTACTACTCACTCTCTATTACTCAACTACTCTCTTATTCTCTCCCCTTCTCACTCTCTACTACTCTCTCTACTACTCACTCTCTACTACTCTCTACTACTCACTCTCTACTACACACTCTCTACTACTTGCTCTCTACTACTCGCTCTCTACTACTCTCTAAAACTCACTCTACTACTCACTCTCTACTACTCTCTACTACTCACTTTACTACTCACTCTCTACTACACACTCTCTACTACTCTACTACTCTCTACTACTCTCTCTCTACTCTCTCTCTACTACTCACTCTCTACTACTCTCTACTACTCACTCTCTACTACTCACTCTCTACTACTCTCTACTACTCACTCTCTACTACACTCTCTCTCTACTACTCTCTACTACTCATTCTCTACTACTCACTCTACTACTCTGTACTACTCTCTCTCTTCCACTCTCTCTGTACTACTCACTCTCTACTACTCTCTACTAGGCACTCTCTACTACTCTCTACCTACTACTCACACTCTACTACTCTCTACTACTCACTCTCTACTACTACCTACTACTCACGCTCTACTACTCTCTACTGCTCACTCTCCACTACTCACTATCTATTACTCGCTTTCAACTACTCTCTACTACTCGCTCTCTACTAGTCACTCTACTACTCTCTACTACTCTCTCTCTACTACTCACTCTCTACTACTCACTCTCTACTATTCACTCTCTACTATTCACTCTACTACTCACTCTCTACTACTCACTCTCTACTACTCTCTACTACTCACTCTCCACTACTCACTCTCTACTACTCGCTCTCTACTGCTCTCTACTACTCACTCTCTACTACGTACTCTCTACTACTCTACTTCTCTCTACTACTCTACTACTCTCTACTACTCTCTCTACTACTCACTCTCTACTATTCACTCTACTACTCACTCTCTACTACTCACTCTCTACTACTGGCTCTCAACTACTCTCCACTACTCACTCTCTACTATTGTCCACTACTCTCTCTCCACTACTCACTCTCTACTACTCGCTCTCTACTACTCTCTACTACTCACTCTCTACTACGTACTCTCTACTACTCTACTACTCTCTACTACTCTACTCCTCTCTACTACTCTCTCTACTACTCACTCTCTACTACTCACTCTCTACTATTCACTCTACTACTCACTCTCTACTACTCACTCTCTACTACTGGCTCTCTACTACTCTCCACTACTCACTCTCTACTATTGTCCACTACTCTCTCTCCACTACTCACTCTCTACTACTCGCTCTCTACTACTCTCTACTACTCACTCTCTACTACGTACTCTCTACTACTCTACTACTCTCTACTACTCTACTACTCTCTACTACTCTCTCTGCTACTCACTCTCTACTACTCACTCTCTACTAATCTACTACTCTCTACTACTCACTCTACTAGTCTCTACTACTCTCTACCACTCACTCTCTACTTCTCTACTACTCACTCTCTACTACTCACTCTCTTTTACTCAATCTACTACTCTGTACTACACTCTCTCTTCTACTCTCTCTCTACTACTCACTCTCTACTACTCTCTACTAGTCACTCTCTCCTACTCTCTACCTACTACTCACACTCCACTACTCTCTACTACTCACTCTCTACTATTCTCTACTACTCACTCTCTACTACTCTCTACTGCTCACTCTCAGTACTCACTCTCTATTACTCGCTCTCAACTGCTCTCTACTACTCACTCTACTACTCAATCTCTACTACTCAACTACTCTCTCTTACTCTCTCTACTTCTCACTCTCTACTACTCGCTCTCTACTACTCTCTACTACTCACTCTCTACTACGTACTCTCTACTACTCTACTACTCTCTACTACTCTACTACTCTCTACTACTCTCTCTGCTACTCACTCTCTACTACTCACTCTCTACTAATCTACTACTCTCTACTACTCACTCTACTAGTCTCTACTACTCTCTACCACTCACTCTCTACTTCTCTACTACTCACTCTCTACTATTCTTTACTACTCACTCTCTACTACTCTCTACTGCTCACTCTCAGTACTCACTCTCTATTACTCGCTCTCAACTACTCTCTACTACTCACTCTACTACTCAATCTCTACTACTCAACTACTCTCTCTTACGCTCTCTACTTCTCACTCTCTACTACTCTCTCTACTACTCACTCTCTACTACTCTCTACTACTCACTCTCTACTACACACTCTCTACTACTTGCTCTCTACTACTCACTCTCTACTACTCTCTAAAACTCACTCTACTACTCACTCTCTACTACTCTCTACTACTCACTTTACTACTCACTCTCTACCACTCCACTACTCTCTACTACTCACTCTCTACTACTCACTCTCTACTACTCTACTACTCTCTACTACTCTCTCTCTACTTTCTCTCTACTACTCACTCTCTACTACTCTACTACTCTCTACTACTCTCTCTCTACTCTCTCTCTACCACTCACTCTCTACTACTCACTCTCTACTAATCTACTACTCTCTACTACTCACTCTACTAGTCTCTACTACTCTCTACAACTCACTCTCTACTTCTCTACTACTCACTCTCAACTACTTACTCTCTTTTACTCACTCTACTTCTCTGTACTACACTCTCTCTTCTACTCTCTCTCTACTACTCACTCTCTACTACTCTCTACTAGTCACTCTCTACTACTCTGTACCTACTACTCACACTCTACTACTCTCTACTACTCACTCTCTACTACTCTCTACTACTCACTCTCTACTACTCTCTACTGCTCACTCTCCAGTACTCACTCTCTATTACTCGCTCTCAACTACTCTCTACTACTCACTATACTACTCACTCTCTACTACTCAACTACTCTCTCTTATTCTCTCTCCTTCTCACTCTCTACTTCTCTCTCTACTACTCACTCTCTACTACTCTCTACTACTCACTCTCTACTACACACTCTCTACTACTTGCTCTCTACTACTCGCTCTCTACTACTCTCTAAAACTCACTCTACTACTCACTCTCTACTACTCTACTACTCTCTACTACTCTCTCTCTACTCTCTCTCTCTACTACTCACTCTCTACTACTCACTCTCTACTACTCTCTACTACTCACTCTCTACTACTCTCTCTCTACTACTCTCTACTACTAATTCTCTACTACTCACTCTACTACTCTGTACTACTCTCTCTCTTCTACTCTCTCTGTACTACTCACTCTCTACTACTCTCTACTAGGCACTCTCTACTACTCTCTACCTACTACTCACACTCTACTACTCTCTACTACTCACTCTCTACTACTACCTACTACTCACTCTCTACTACTCTCTACTGCTCACTCTCCACTACTCACTCTCTATTACTCGCTTTCAACTACTCTCTACTACTCACTCTCTACTACTAACTCTACTACTCTCTACTACTCTCTCTCTACTACTCACTCTCTACTACTCACTCTCTACTACTCACTCTCTACTATTCACTCTCTACTATTCACTCTACTACTCACTCTCTACTACTCACTCTCTACTACTCGCTCTCTACTACTCTCTACTACTCACTCTCCACTACTCACTCTCTACTACTCGCTCTCTACTGCTCTCTACTACTCACTCTCTACTACGTACTCTCTACTACTCTACTGCTCTCTACTACTCTACTACTCTCTACCTCTCTCTCTACTACTCACTCTCTACTACTCACTCTCTACTATTCACTCTACTACTCGCTCTCTACTACTCTCCACTACTCACTCTCTACTATTCTCCACTACTCTCTCTCCATTACTCACTCTCTACTACTCGCTCTCTACTACTCTCTACTACTCACTCTCTACTACATACTCTCTACTACTCTACTACTTTCTACTACTCTACTACTCTCTACTACTCTCTACTACTCACTCTCTACTAATCTACTACTCTCTACTACTCACTCTACTAGTCTCTACTACTCTCTACCACTCACTCTCTACTTCTCTACTACTCACTCTCTACTACTCACTCTCTTTTACTCACTCTACTACTCTGTACTACACTCTCTCTTCTACTTTCTCTCTACTACTCACTCTCTACTACTCTCTACTAGTCACTCTCTACTACTCTCTACCTACTACTCACACTCCACTACTCTCTACTACTCACTCTCTACTACTCTCCACTACTCACTCTCTACTACTCTCTACTGCTCACTCTCAGTACTCACTCTCCATTACTCGCTCTCAACTACTCTCTACTACTCACTCTACTACTCAATCTCTACTACTCAACTACTCTCTCTAACTCTCTCTACTTCTCACTCTCTACTACTCTCTCTACTACTCACTCTCTACTACTCTCTACTACTCACTCTCTACTACACACTCTCTACTACTTGCTCTCTACTACTCGCTCTCTACTACTCTCTAAAACTCACTCCACTACTCACTCTCTACTACTCTCTACTACTCACTTTACTACTCACTCTCTACCACTCCACTACTCTCTACTACTGACTCTCTACTACTCACTCTCTACTACTCTACTACTCTCTACTACTCTCTCTCTACTCTCTCTCTCTACTACTCACTCTCTACTACTCTCTACTACTCACTCTCTACTACTCACTCTCTACTACTCTCTACTACTCACTCTCTACTCCTCTCTCTCTACTACTCTCTACTACTCATTCTCTACTACTCACTCTACTACCCTGTACTACTCTCTCTCTTCTACTCTCTCTATACTACTCACTCTCTACTACTCTCTACTAGTCACTCTCTACTACTCTCTTCCTACCACTCACACTCTACTATTCTCTACTACTCACTCTCTACTACTATCTACTACTCACTCTCTACCACTCTCTACTGCTCACTCTCCACTACTCACTCTCTATTACTCGCTCTCAACTACTCTCTACTACTCACTCTACTATTCACTCTCTGCTACTCAACTACTCTCTCTTACTCTCTCTACTTCTCACTCTCTACTACTCTCTCTACTACTCACTCTCTACTACTCTCTACTACTCACTCTACTACACACTCTCTACTACTTGCTCTCTACTACTCACTCTCTACTACTCTCTAAAACTCACTCTACTACTCACTCTCTACTACTCTCTACTACTCACTCTACTACTCACTCTCTACCACTACACTACTCTCTACTACTCACTCTCTACTACTCTACTACTCTCTCTCTACTCTCTCCCTACTACTCACTATCTACTACTCTCTACTACTCACTCTCTACTACTCACTCTACTACTCTCTACTACTCACACTCTACTACTCTCTAATACTCTTTCTCTGCTACTCACTCGCTACTACTCTCTACTACTCACTCTCTACTACTCACTACTACTCACTCTACTACTCTCTACTACTCTCTCTCTACTACTCACTCTACTACTCACTGTCTACTATTCACTCTCTACTATTCACTCTACTACTCACTCTCCACTACTCACTCTCTACTACTCGCTCTCTACTACTCTCTACTACTCACTCTCTACTACGTACTCTCTACTACTCTACTGCTCTCCACTACTCTACTACTCTCTACTACTCTCTCTACTACTCACTCTCTACTACTCACTCTCTACTATTCACTCTACTACTCACTCTCTACTACTTACTCTCTACTTCTCGCTCTCTACTACTCTCCACTACTCACTCTCTACTATTCTCCACTACTCTCTCTCCACTACTCACTCTCTACTACTCGCTCTCTACTACTCTCTACTACTCACTCTCTACTACGTACTCTCTACTACTCTACTACTCTCTACTACTCTACTACTCTCTACTACTCTCTCTGCTACTCACTCTCTACTACTCACTCTCTACTAATCTACTACTCTCTACTACTCACTCTACTAGTCTCTACTACTCTCTACCACTCACTCTCTACTTCTCTACTACTCACTCTCTACTACTCACTCTCTTTTACTCACTCTACTACTCTGTACTACACTCTCTCTTCTACTCTCTCTCTACTACTCACTCTCTACTACTCTCTACGCGTCACTCTCTACTACTCTCTACCTACTACTCACACTCTACTACTCTCTACTACTCACTCTCTACTACTCTCTACTACTCACTCTACTACTCACTCTCTACCACTCCACTACTCTCTACTACTCACTCTCTACTACTCTACTACTCTCTACTACTCTCTCTCTACTCTCTCCCTACTACTCACTCTCTACTACTCTCTACTACTCACTCTCTACTACTCACTCTACTACTCTCTACTACTCACTCTCTATTACTCACTCTACTACTCTCTACTACTCACTCTCTGCGACTCTCTCTACTACTCTCTACTACTCACTCTCTACTCTCTATTACTCACTCTCTACTCTCTACCGCTCTACCTCTCTCTACCTCTCTCTCTACTACTCTCTACCTCTCTACCTCTCTACCTCTACCTCGCTACCTCTACCTCTCTATCGATTCACCTCTACCTCTACACCTCTACCTCTACACCTCTACCCCTCTCTACACGCACACATATGCACATATATATATGCATATGCATTTATATATATGTATGTGGATATATATACATACATATATAAACATATATATAATCTGCATATCTATATAAATACAAGTATAAATGCATGCATACATATACATATCTGCATACATATGCATGTTATTTACATGAAAGTTTGAAAAAAACTAATGCAAGCAAAGCTAAAAAGCCAACTAATTACAAACAGAATTGCTTAAACTTAAACGAGGGCGAGACCTATTGCATTTTCAATGCTTGCTTACTTTGATTCCATCAAGAAGGCATTCAGATGTGTCACACATTTGCCATAAATTCTGAATGGTAGCACTCTAGTTGCTCATTAGATCACTGTAGTAAAGCTACTGCTCACCAGGGAAGTCTGCCGCTGGTATTCAGAGTGCATGTTTCAGTCTGCATGTCAGAAATGTTTAATGAAATAGAAGAGGATTTGAGAAGTCAAAATGTGCCCTAATTTTTCTTTCTGCAGCACTAATCATACTTTCTATGGCAAAATGAACCCCCTCATTTTGTTCCTTTGCAAATTAAATGTTTTAAGTGTTACCACTTTATTCCAATCAAGATGTCTTCAGGTGTGCCATACTATTGTCATAAGTAAGAGTGTTAGCACTCTAGTTGTTCTTTAGAACACTCTTGGACATTCTGTCATTGGGCTACATCTGGGTGATATTTGGGCTACATTTGGGCTCTTTTGTCTCTGGTGGCCATCTTGGGAGACTTATTTGTTATGAAGTTTCCTAATTTCCTCATTTACTACAGTCTCCTCAGTAGGAATACTTTCAGTTTTTTAATTTGATTCCATCAAGAAGCCATTCAGATGTGTCACACATTTGCCATACATTCAGAATGTTAGCACTCTAGTTGCTCATTAGATTACTGTAGTAAAGGTACTGCTCACCAGTGAAGTCTGCTGCTGGTATTTCAAGTGCATGTTTCAGTCTGCATGTCAGAATCTTTTAATGAAATAGAAGAGGATTTGAGAAGTCACTCAAAATGTGCCCTAATTTTTCTTTCTGCAGCACTAATCATTCTTTCTATGGCAAAATGAACCCCCTCATTTTGTTCCTTTTGAAATTAAATGTTTTAAGAGTTACCACTTTATTCCAATGAAGATGGCTTCAGGTCTGCCTTACGTTTATCATAAGCAGGACTGTTAGCGCTCTAGTTGTTCTTTGGAACACTCTGAGAAGATGCAGTAGAACACAAAGGAATCAACTGACAGTCTCTGCCCTTGTTGGATGTACATGTTTTACTGAAAATGTCGACTTCATTCTCACATGACTGAGAAAGATAATGTGAATTTACAGAAAATATGCTCTCAGTTTAGCTTATAGATAACCTTCCAAACCTCTGTGGGAAAAGCATGAGGAAATAGTTTTCTCTCAACCATGATTCATGATATCCCAGCAGAAGGCTTTTTCACATGGTAAAATCACCTTAGAACATACCATAATTCCTAAAATGAGTATGGTACCATCAACAAATGATTTATAATGTAACTAAAGTCTTCAAACCTTTTATTAACTGCAATGCTTTTTAATGAGGTGCTATCATGTATATTGGTCCCAAGATGGCTGCCAACACTTCTTGGATGAAGTGCTGACAGCCAATCAGATCTCACGATGAGATGTGAGGTTAGGCTCCGCCCAGATATATATGTGATTTTACTTTTGATTTTCTCCGGAACTACTGAACGGATTTACACCATTTAAGCAAAAGGCACGAGTCTGAACTGAGCACTACCTTTCTGCCAAATTTGGTGTAATTCCGTTCAGCAGTTCGGGCTGTAGCTGCGGCTAAAGGTCCTATGGGAAATTGCATGGGGAAAACACGTTTTGGGACCCCCCTTTTTTCTCAGCCCCCATTGCACGAATCATCCCGAGACTTTCAGGATAGAAGAGGACCGGAACTGGCCAAAAGTTTAGAAAATTTTGCGAAGATTCGTCAATCGACGCCAAAGTTATTGGGAATAGAACGTTGCGGATTTCCTATGGAAAATAGGTCCTAACTATAACTACCTACTGGCGAGCGCTAGTAGGTAATATATATATATATATGGTCAAGGCCGTGGCAACACGGCCGAAACGTGTCATGCCTACTGACTCTAACGAATAAACCTGTTCGTAATACACTCTTCAGCGTGTGGTGGTCTGTACCTGTTCCAGCTATCTACTGGAGTCTGGGAACTCCTCTTGTGATATATATATGTATATATATGTATATATATATATATATATATATATATATATTAAACCAACAAAGTTGCCTGCTGTAGAAAAGGCCCAACATCAGGTGAGTATCTGCCAAAATTTTATTGAAGGAAGCGATGCAGGGAAACAGCCAGGCCCACGAAAGTCAACCATCCTGCCCGACGTGTTTCGTGAGCTTTCACTTCTTCTGGGGCTCGCGGCTTGAACACAGAATGAGCGGCAATGTTCTCGGCACCACCATAGGTCTGACATCCTCTGCCTCAGTGGGCGTGGCCACCCCAGTGGCCTGTGGTATTTGTAGTGCCTCGGTATCCTCAAGTGAGCTGCCGTTCAGTCAAGTTCATGTTAAAAAATAAAACCCAAGACAACAGTTAAAAAAAGATAAAAATCAAGGAAAGGGTGCAGAGTAGAAACACCCTGACCCCCTAAAACTGCTCAGCGGGTCCCACAAGGACCCCCAGGTAAAAAAAAGCATTAAAAAACACAATCAGCAGAATTTGCGCTGGGTGTGCGAATCTCGCCAACATTTTTTAAAAACAAAGCGCAAGGTCACGCGCTTCGTTTTCTATAAGTCCCAGGGTGGGCCAGGTCCAAGGGGCAATACCTAATTATGTAACACCACCTCCCAGGAACTTTTTTACAAAAAATGCGTGGAGTGGCTCCTGCCTCCCCATGCTGCCCAGGGGACCACCATCTCCCTGGGGCATTAAGTTATTCTAGGGTGGGGGGCCTCGAGGACCCCCCGACGCCCCAGGAACCACCACCTCCCCAGGGCTATAATTTATTTAGGTCAGGGGGCCTCATGGGCCCCCCATGTCCCAGGGACCCCCACCCCCTGGGGCTATACGATTTAAATGCGGGTGGCTACGTGGCCTCCCCACACTCCCCCTGGAACCACCAACTCCCCGGGGCACTCTTGATTAAAATGCGGGGGTCTGTTGTTGACCCCCACAGACCACCACCTCCTTTAAACAGTTGGGCGGGGGCCGCACAGCTTCCCTCCAGGAGCCCTAGGTGGCCCTGGGGACCACCACATGCAATGTCCCAGGGTGCCCACCCCAGGACACCACCGTTTGCTACTGCAGGGCAGGAGCACGACTCCCACCCTGCCAAAGGAAGGAAAACTGCTCTCTCTCCCAAGACAAGACCAAAGAGGTCATTTTCAGCAAGCTATAAATTATTTATTCAAACATGCCAGCACCAAGGTAAAATGGCCTACGAGTTTCAGCTGAAGCCTTCGACAGGGCCATGGAGAGATTGTAGAGAATGTACCTTTTAAAGGGGCAGGAGCCCCTACCCACACCTCAACAAAACTTTATTAGCAAAATTGAGACACAAGCCAATATTACATACAGTTAAGCATTATAACTTCAAAACCCATCCACTATGGCTGAAACGATAATAAATTAATTCACATGATATTGCTCCTATCACATTTGTGTATAATTCATTTCTACAATAGTCTATTGTATTAATTGTGAATTTAGTACAGATCAAGTCAAGTGAGATAGAGAAAGGATTTTTTTGAAATGAGAAAATAGAAAGAGAAAAGGAATGGTGAAGTATCCATTTCTAAAAAAGATGAAAACGAATCATTCCAATCTACACAGCTCTTTCATAATTTATTGAACTATCTCATCTTTATTAATTACAATATTATCAATAGTCCCCTCTCAAGTCTAAGTGCAAAAATGTTTATAACCCAATTTCCATAGCATTATCGAATTCAGGTTCCACACTACATGGAGCACCTAAAAGTTCCTCTCTATTGTCACTGAGCGTAACGAAGGAGGTATTCTCAGACGTTTCTATTTGGTGACAGTCACCAGTGTCAAATTATATACAAGGACTTTGGAAGTAATAGATTGTTGCCCATTTCTGAAATAGCTGTCCTTAGAATTTTTAATTGCATAGCACATTACCTCACTAAAGTGCATGATGCTTTCAAATAATCCCCTTTAGACATTGAATTTGAACCATTTCTGAAATAGCTACCCTTAGAGTCAAGAAAGTGCAAGCATGTTGTCTCACTACAGTACATGATGCCTAAACCATACATAGCTCTATAATCTCAAGTCCCACAGTGGAAACATTGCACATTGCCTGGAATGAACTCCCTATCATTCCACGAAACAAATGCTCTTACAATTTTCTCCAGTGCATTGGAGTTGTTTCCAATTAAGTAAATTTGAACTTAGATTTAAGACAAGTCTCAATAAACACTCTTCAATGGGAAATTATTGCACATTGTTCAAAAGATGATAAATTACCACACCCACAGTGCCAAACCAGTCATGTATTCTCCCATCATCCAATGCACAAAGTTCGTGAGTGGCTGAAACATATTGCACCACATATAACCATCTTATAGTATTAGTAAGAGATTATACCAACACCCAAGATCCATAAAGTGCTATGTGCCATGTATATCCACCAAAGGTTGGAAGAGGCAAAAAGTGCAATGTGCAAAAAAGTAATAAATGGAAGACGTAAAAAATATATCAAATATGTGAAGCATGATACACAATAAGAGACTTTGTATCGTACAAAAATTCTAAAAGACCAGCATAATACTAAAAAAAATCTCAAAAAACTCAATGCTTCCATCTAATTTCTTTTGTCAGGATCAAAGAGACTCCTTCACCTAGGCACTCAAATAACAAATTAACTTAATATAATTTAATCAGAGACCTGTTAAGAAACCTTTTCCATTTATTGATTTTACAATATGCAGGAGCGAGAGATGGGATGAAGAAGAGGGGAGGACATGCTCCCTAATCTCATTTTGCACGATGTTTCATATACACTCCCATGGCTCAATCAAGGTGTACATACAGCTCTGCATCTCTATTTAATCCCCACCGACTTTCTGTGCCCATGAAAAGTATCCACCTTGATTCAGCTCTCTGTAATTTCATCTCATTATCACCTCCTCTTGGGTTCACAAAAATCTGTTGGATTCCATAGTATACAAATTTTCCAATTTCTCCATTGTGATGTTCCCAAAAGTATTTTAATTTGACATATGTGTAATCTTTCTTTGAAACAGCTTGAATGTATATATATATATATATATATATATATATATATATATATATATATATATATATATTCACTTAATAAACCATAGGTTTCTGGCACGTTATAGTTAAGAATTAGCATTTAAAAAACCTTCGAAATTCACAGAAAAAAGCATAGGTTTCAGGGGTGTTATAGTTAGCTGGCCATTTCACTCATACAAAACCATAGAAATCCCTCTGTTATAGTTTTATAGTTAGTTCTGCTAACTATAACTCGCGCGCCTGCAATGCACTGCTGATGATGTCACATATTGTATCATTCATGACATGGTCAGTGACATCACTGATGACATCTCAAATGACATCAGTGATGACATCATCCACGTGACAATTAAGGGTGGGCGACAATTTCTGTTCCGCTCGCGGAAATTGAGAAATTTTGTCATTTTCGCGTTCCACGCGGAGCGCGAAAATTTCGAAACTTTCGCGATTCGCGGTGGAACAGAAATATGCAGGGCAGGATTCATTCTGGCATGATGCTCCTGTCATTAAACCTCAACAGGAAGCACTTACAGATATAAATAAAGCAGGTGCCCGAGTTGAAGGTCAAATTCAGTAACGCATTAATCAGCACAAAAGATTTGTGAGCACAGTGGAGGCTAGGCAGGTACGCTTTCTCCCCATCTCTACCGTCAACAATTTGCTGTAATCCTTGATGGAGGTCTGTGCATCCATGAGTTTATCGAGCACAATCCCCGTGTAGTTCCTGACACCAGGAGGTTCTGTCTCCTCATCTGCTGCTCTGGTCGGTCTCTGACCCTTTATAAACAAGAGGCATGTGAACTGCATAGAAGCCCCGCCGTTTGGCCCCATCCCACACACCAGCGGTGTGCAACGTCTTCCCGCCCTTTCCCCACTATGATGGACAGCTCACTCGAGGGACCCCGGCGCCCATCGGCGTGGTGGTAAAAGTTACAGACACACATGGTCGCTGGAGACAACTCTTCTGGCCCTTTACGCAGCTGTAGTGTAGGGAAACCACTATACATTTACCCACAGAGGTAGCACTTACTGATTAGTCAGTAGAAAGTACTCCAGTTGAGTAGAGGTATTGCACAAAACGGTGACATCTTCTTAAGTAAATATACATGGCAGGAGTCATTCTGGCACGATGCTCCTGTCACAAAAATTAAACCTCAACAGGAAGCACTTACAGATATAAATAAAGCAGGTGCCCGAGTTGAAGGTCAAATTCAGTAACGCACTAATCAGCAAAAAAGATTTGTGAGCACGGTGGAGGCTAGGCAGGTGTGATTTCTCCCCATATCTACCATCAACAATATGCTGTAATCCTTGATGGAGGTCTGTGCATCCATGAGTTTCTCGAGCGCAATCCCCGTGTAGTTCCCGACACCAGGAGGTTCTGTCTCCTCATCTGCTGCTCTGGTCGGTCTCTGACCCTTTATAAATAAGAGGCATGTGAACTGCATAGAAGCCCTGCCGTTTGGCCCCATCCCACACACCAGCGGTGTGCAACGTCTTCCCGCCCTTTCCTCACTATTATGGACAGCTCACTCGAGGGACCCCGGCGCCCATCGGCGCGGTGGCAAAAGTTACAGACACACATGGTCGCTGGAGACAACTCTTCTGGCCCTTTATGCAGCTGTAGTGTAGGAAAAGCACTATACATTTTACCCACCGAGGTGGCACTTACTGATTAGCCAGTAGAAAGTACTCCAGTTGAGTAGAGGTATTGCACAAAACGGTGGCATCTTCTTGGATAAATATGCAGGGCAGGATTCCTTCTGGCACAATGCTCCTGTCACAAAAATTAAACCTCAACAGGAAACACTTACAGATATAAATAAAGCAGGTGCCCGAGTTGAAGGTCAAATTCAGTAACGCATAATCAGCCCAAAATATCCGCGAGTGCGTGAAATTTCTCATGTTCGCGGAGATTTTTTGCCGTTTCGCGATATTTTGCGAAAGGCAATTTCGCAAATTCCACCCACCCTTAGTGAGAATCTGATACACCTCATCTTACACTAGTATAACCTTTCATCACTCACTGTAAAATACAGAGGTCCATATTTGAAACCATTGACACACCAATACCAGTTACTACATACCCACTCACTGATTCCTAAGTCTACACACACAACTCCCCATTCAACAATAGAATCATTTATACATGCAGTCACTAATTAATAGAACACTATCAAATGCACTTCTACATATATATAGACATTGACACATCAGCAGTCATCTTAGTCGGTTATGCAGTCATCCTACTCACTCATGAAAAAAAATACTCACCTACACAATTATCCAACAACACCTCATTTATTCAAACACATAGTAACTCATAGTTAATATGTTAAAAAATCACCTTTACAATTATACACTCATTCATATAGTTACTCTCACAATCACTGACTCTTACACATACTTATTTATCTACACCAACTCTCACATACAATGCCTTTTATTTTTTTACTTTGTTGAAGATGTACAACTAAAACATATATTCGCTCACCAACACACAAATAAATACACTCAGTCACCCAAACAACTGTTTCCACATGTACTCTTAAACCTATACACCTAGTCAATCAACCATTCACACATCTATGCATAGAGTTACACACACCCCATCCAACCACACACAAACTCAGTGTCCCATACAAATACTCACCCAACTAATCAATAACCAATATACACACTCATGTAGTTAGTGACCAACTGATGCAGCATGTTATAAAACAACAGAGACAGTGATGCACACATTCCCATAGTTTAGTTACTAGTCCATGTATTAAGTGAGACACTTTTAATTACTCACTTAAACAGACAGTCAGACAGCTACTCAATCCTTCATCCAGACAGTTATATATCCACTCAATCTTCAATACAGATTGGTATATATATAATACATATTTAAATTTCAAACTAAACCACATTCACTGGATGATGTCATCAGTGATGTCATCAGTGATGTCATTTGAGATGTCATCAGTGATGCCATTAGTGATGTCACTGGCCATTTCATGAATGATGCAATATGTGACATCATCAGCAGTGCATTGCGGGCGCGCAAGTTATAGTTAGCAGAACTAACTATAACGGAGGACTTTCTATGGTTTTGTACGAGTGAAATGGCCAGCTAACTATAACACCCCTGAAACCTATGTGCAAACAAAATTGTTTTTCTGAATTCTGCTATATGGTATCAGTCCAACAGTGGCCCTAAAAAAAAGATAATAAATTAACACTTTTCGGTTTTGGATTTCTGAAATTATATTACTTAGTGAATGATAAAAAAAATATGATTTTGTTTTGCATATAGCTTGGGACATTATTATCTATGGAACTGAACAATGGACTGCTCCATTGATTTATGTTAATATTAACTCTCTTATGCAGTGATGAAGAAGGAAACACTAAATTAAGTATACATGCTCTAAGTGCTCCAGGTGAGACATCACTAATGGATGGTGCCTCTGATCTTGGGATCACACTTGCATACCTCTTTGCAACTTCACATATGATGAGTAACCAATGCTTAAACTATAAAACAATGAGGGCCGGTGCCCAAAACTCTGCTCAGAAGCCCGGGTCTGGCGCTATTAAATGTCATTGTGCCAAAAACTAAGGCTGCATAGTCTTCAATCCACCTCACTTCTCTTCAATCCACTACCAGACACTACCTTCCACTTTATCTCACTCATGCAGGTTTGTTTTTTCCCCATTTGTGACAGTTTTTCTATTTTTCTTTTTCACTTTCGTTCCCCTTTGTGTGTTTTCCTCTCTTGCTCTCAGGAAATGTCCAATCAGTAAAAATACGTGCTGGTCCCCCAAAATGAGTGCCAGTGGCCCCCACCGGGAACCACCGGCTCAAATTGAGCACTGCTCTAGTATCTGGTCTGTGATTTTGCGTAGCAGAAATTCCTAACAGTGTTTGCTTCAATAATACAGTACCACGTGTTTATTTTAAAGTTAATCTGCCACATCTTGGGGGCATATTATCAACAAACGGCGTTAAAATTATCGCCGCTTTAGCGGCAGAAAACTGCCGCTAAAGCAGCGATAATGGGCTTGATAATATGCCCTTGAGAATTCCAATTGAAGCCCATGTTCTGGTGTCAACATGGGCTTCTATGAGAATTCTCTGCGGCATATTATCAAGCCCATTATCGCCGCTTTACCGGCAGTTTTCTGCTGCTAAAGCGGCAATAATTTTAACGCTGTGCTTGATAATATGCCCCTTAGTCTTCGATTTTGTGAAGGAGTCAAGAAAATACGTGCTCATTTTTTCACACTAGAAATTTTACTTAGGTTCCATGTAAACTGCAAAAGTGTGAACATGAGTACTGAAAGCCACTAGTACATTTGTAGTTGAGATTGTTTCTGTAACACCACTGTGTGAGCTTCCTGCAAAGTTTGTTATCAATGACCTTGTTTACGATTTGTGACTGGGTCAAGAAAATACTTGTGTATTTTTTTTCACTTTCGATAATATACTTAGGTTCCATGAACATTTAAACTTTGTTGACTGCGAGGAGACAGTGAGCCCACAAATGAGCATACATACAGAGTAAATCGTGACAAAGAAAACTTTCCTCATTTCACTTGCTCTTGACTGATCTAAAATATATAAATAAGACAGTGTGACTTTGGTGTACCCTCAACAGGAAGATCTCAACCACAACTCTTCTGTTTCCTTTTACTGTACTAGATGAAGATGGTGTAGGCCAAACTAAATGAAAAAACACAGCTCAGTGTACTCTACTCTGCCCACTGTACAGTAGTCTAGATAAGCTGTGAACTGATTGTTTTCTTTTCTATGGCGGTGGTGGGAAAAAGACATGCCTGCCTTTAAAGCTGATATGTATTGTTTTTCTGATTACAGGCTGATTCATTGGTGATTTGCATGTATATTTGTGCAAGGGGTGATGTGGGGTGCTGGGTGAAAAACACTAATTTTGCAACATGCAGCTGAGAACACGGTCAAACCCTATCACCCTACCTTCAAAGATCTATTTTTGGAAAGGAGCTCTCTTCAGGAAGGAAAGGTCCTTTTCCGTTAGCTGAATTTCTATTTTAAAAATTAACTATCTAATTAGCTCTGAAGAAATTGTTTTCATGTAACAAATCAGTAGTTTATGGTAGAACATTTGCCAGGTGCAGCCCGTGCAGGTAAGAAGGTGGGGCGCGGTGGGGGGGGGGGGGGGGGGGAGTCAACACACTACGACGGTGTAAAATTAAATTAAGAAAAAGAAAGCCACTTACCTTGTGTTCGCCGCATCGCCAACTTTGCGATGCGGAAAGCGCAAGGTAAGTCGTTTTCTAGTTTTAAATTTAATTTTACATTGTTGTCATCTGTTGACTCCCAACCCCACTCCACACCCCCGCCCACCACTCTTACCTGCACCGGCCACTCCTGTCATTTGCAAAGTGACAGTTATTTGCATTCCATGTCTAAATTGCCTTTAAAAGACCCCACACATTTGCACAAATTAGGCTTCAACCATTGCAGTTAGTACATTAAGTATTTACGAGTGGGTCGGTTAATTCCAACCCGTTCGGAATCCCCTGTTTAAACACAGGTCGGAATTTCGAGTTTGGCTGTATTTAACTATCTGATAATTATCAGATGCAGTATGTGAGAAGTTGGCCTGGTATATGCTGTCCACTAATTATAGTGTGCACCCTGTACCAGTCCAAACAACCCCTTATTGGTGATAGGTTAAAGAAAACCTTTATTGAAAGCTATCCTAGTGGTAGCTATGGAGAGCAGCCTTCAAGCTAAGTCTTGAAGGAATGTAAAGCAGCTTGTTTTACCAGTCTATAATCGCTTGAATGGCTAAATGAAAGACAACCACACCAGGTATGTATATATAAAATATATGTATTTATTTCTAAATACACCATCCTAGTCTCTTTATGAGGCTAGAGGTCAAAACACATCAGTTACACTTCAGCTAGTAGAGTAAAATAGCACAAATACACGTCAGGCCCTAGGGGCGAGCCAAACCATATACTAAAATAGTGGTATAAGAACCACGACTTACCTAGACACAAGGCCTAGAGCCTGTAGAATTGCGGGGACCCCAAGGAACCACCCAAGGTAGTGACACAGCCGCGAGCTCCCGTTAGCTTCTATCTGGAAAGACGCGGTTAGATTTTTAAAGATTAGAGACACTTAGAAATGAGTCAGGACCAAACCCTTTGGGACTTAGGAAGTTCTAGGGTAAACACCAATGGGAGCACCGGGGTACTCATGTTACTTCACCCAGGGAAGCCGGGTGCATAGGTGTCAAATGGTGACGGGCTGCGTCATCGTTTTCAATGGGAGCTGCTGCCGGGACAATGAGAAGTGTCTGAAGAGATCCAAGCATGGATCAAAGTCTAGGAGAACCTGAAAGCAGAGGGGACAGAGTCTGGGTCACTTGCCAGTGACCAGAGGCATGATAGACGGATGCCCACCGATGTCGGGTGTTTTAGGTGAAGAAGGTGAAACTTGACTCTTCAGCCACGAGGACTAGGAGGCGTCGATGATGCAGGAGCTGGATTCAAGCTGTCCCACAAAGGATGTCGAGTGCTGCAGCGTTGGTGCCCGGATTGGACACAACAAGCTTTGGCAACAGCAACTCACGCAGAAAGGAGAAAGATGCTTCGGTGCAGACCAGCAAGGTCTGAGGGACTCACCACACGATGGGGAGTCAGGGCACGTCTGGAGCAACCAGGGAAGCCCAAGGAAAACCAAAGTTGCCTTCTCAGGGACTCACCGGTCGATGGACCAGGGATCGCAAAGGAGCCTCGAGCTGAAATGCAAGAAGCGGGCTCACGGAGCACTCGTTGATGGTAGGCCCACAATCTTCGGTGCAGATGGTGCTCGAGGTGAGGGCTACAAGTAAACCCAGGCACGACTTCAAGAGACGTCGAGAAGCCAATGCACTTGCAAATGTGCACGGTGACCAGGAGTTCCGGTTCCATGCTACTCACGTGGGCTGCGGGTCTCAGCTTTGCTGGGGACTCGGGTCCGCCTCTGAGATGTCTGGAAATCCTCTTCCTGGACTACAAATACTTCAAAGTCCAGCAGGAGCTTCGGAGATGCAGACCGGAAAATGCTTCGTTGGTTCCTGCCAAGCAGGGGAGTCACTCCTTGACCCCAAGGGAGATTTCTTCAGTCCTCTAGTCTTTAGTAGAGCGTCGAAGTTCCAGGATTCAGCTTCAGAGTTTTGTCCAGGGATATCTAAAGTCCTGTTGCCAGGGGTTCCTTACTTATAACTAAGGAAGGGGTTGGACTAGCTCTGGGGACCCACCTATGGGAGGGTTTCGAAAGAGGGGTGGCTACACCCATTTCCTTTGTCCAGTTTTGTGCCAGAGCAGGGGCTGGAAGCCCCTGAACCAGTTTGAGCTGGACTATGCACAGGGACACCAAATGTGCACCCAGTGCAGGACTTCAAAGCACTCTGAGAGTGCTCCCACCCAGCCCCAAAACACATAAGCCTGTCTGGGAGGTGGTTACACCTTCCTGTGACAGGAAACCTATTGTCCAGGCCTCCCCTGCTGGAGTTGCGGTCAGAATCAGGAGGCCAGACCCATGTCTGTGGCTGCAGCATCCATTTTGTGATGCGAGTGCTCTGTTAAGTTTCTACCGGGTATAACAGTACTGCCATGTCTCTCCCTCTAGAAGGGTGGGATCATATTCTCACATCAGGAATTGATGTGGGGGTATGATTCGAAGGTGTTTGACACCAAACACGACATGTTGTCGTGCAGCCAGTCCAAAGTTAGCATTAACCATTTTAGATATAATGCACTTAAGAGTATATGGTCAGGCTGCACCACTGACAACCCCGGAGAAGAGATTCCGAAGGCTGCAGAGTGGCTCAGCTCATACCTGGGCACCCTCTCATATATAACCAAGCACCCTGCCTTCAGGATTGATAAGGCCTGCCATAGGGGTGATTGATAGGTTTATATGTGCAGTGATAGGTGAGGTATAGTGAACCTATACCTCTGTAAGGGGTGCATGCTCCACCTTACCCAGGCTGCAGTAGCAGACCTGTGGTGTCATTTTGAAGGGCTTTCCAGGGTTGGCACAATACATGCTTCAGCCCCTGGTAGGCCTCTGGGGTACCTATGCCCTGGGTACATAGTATACCATATACTAGGGACTCACAAAGGTACCCCAGAATCCAATAAGGAGTGTACCTAAAGTACATGCAATTAATTTAGAGAGGAAGCAGCTAGGCTGGGGCCCTGAATAGGAGGGTACCAGTCAGACTAAAGTCAAAAAACAGTGAAACACTAGCAAAAAGTGGGGGTAACCATGTGAAGCAGATCCTACTCTCCTACATGGTACATACCTCAGTTGCAGGTACATTTCAGCAGGTCAAACCTGCCAACATTTTGCGGATGAAATTTTCTGGTATTTACCATACCATGCAGATTTTGGTGCTTAAAACACCAAAATCTGCATGTTATTCCCCACAGACTAGTGATAGGTGTTAGTTATAGCACACGATAAATAACGTAAATATCACCTTAGCTCGATATCAGGCCCTTAATCTTTGTAGAGTGATTTGTATGGTGTGCAGTTAACTGGATTTTATGGGTGACATGTGAATGTATATGCCGGATGAATCTTGTCTAGGCAGCTCTATGTGTCAAAGACACAATGCCTTCATTATGAGTGAAAAGTCATTTCTGCTGGGCCAGTAACCTTGCCTCAATTGCTACCAGGAATTATGAGGTCAGTGGCATTACAGTAGACATCTTAGGTGTCCTTTGGAGAATTAGGCTGCTGAAAGTACCTGAAAGTTGTGGGGTATATTTCATAAAAGAATGAGGAATTAATGGGGGAAACGGGTCTGAACTTACTGATTCATTCATTTCCTCACATTTCAGGTGATTATCTGGCTCAACCTGAAATTGCCATTAATTCACTATCTCCAAGTTAACATGATCCCTCTTATTGTTAAATAGAGGGGCACAAATTTACCATGCCTACATCTGGGACCCTATTAATGAGTCTCAATAAAGGATAAGCTAGTGAGAGCATGTACAATTACTAGCTAGATAAATGATAAACATTTTAGTTTAGTTTAGGAATTGCTTAATGAGCACAAGTAATCAGATTACCAGTGTTTTATCAATATCCAATTAATACTGTTGTAGTCTCTCAAATTCAGGAAAAAGACATACACACACTTGTGCATCACACCTGTGATGCTGTGCTCAGTGATTGATAATATATAAAAGGATAGATGGTAGTGAAAAAGAAACAAAAACATGACAAAGGGGCCAGTTAAAGTAGGCAGGATAACCAGCCAATTCACATGCTCGGCAGAGGACCCAATTCTGCCCTGACTGCAGAGGACTTCATACTCAGAGGGGCATATGTACAAGGACTGGCGAAAACTACTGCTAACGCTAGTTAGCGCAGTTTTCTTACTCTGTGTACCGCTGAAAATTATTGCCTTGTTAGCGACGTATGTACAAGACGTCGCTGTATGGTGATAGCTTCAGGAATCTACGGTGAAAACTGCTGCTAACAATAGCGTAATGGCGATAGGAATTCCGGCGTTAGCTGGCGAATACCAACAAAAGGCCCATTAGTGGCAAAAAACGCACGTTACTCAGCCCAACATGAGTTTTTTTTGCCTCTAATGGGAAAAATAGCTGACCTCAAATAGAAAATAGGCTAATGAGAAGCTTGCTACTAGGCAGGTGAGGACTTAACCTTACAATCCACCCCCCCCATTGACTAGAATGGTTAAGTCAGGTTTTTAGCAGGTGTTAGATTCCAGCGATATTCGCGGTTAGCACCATTTTTTTTATCGCTTCACTGTCATTGCTAATAGGGGGAAGCTGTGTTAGCAACTGTTTTCAGTCGCTTTAAGCTGGGAACGCCTACTTTGCATGTCATTAGCGATATATATCGCTGACATGCAAAGCGGCACCAAAACGGTCACTTTCGCCATAAAGCTGTCGCTAACAGCTGTTAGCGACAGCTTGCTAATAGGGCGATAGAAATATTGCCGCTTTAGAGGCAAAATGTGCCGCTAAAGCTGCGATAAGGCCCTTGCTAATATCCCCCATTAAAATATTTTCTGTAGCACCACTCTGTGAGCTTCCTCCAGAGATGGTTTTAAGTGACCTTGCCTAGGATTTGTGACTAGGTCAAGAAATTACTTGCACTATTTATTTGTACTTCGAAAATATGCTTAGGTTCCTTGACAATGTGAATATTGTTGACCGCGAGGATACAGTGAATCCCGCCACCATGGGCATGCTTTTTCTTTTTTTTAAACATTAACATTTCAAACTTTGCAGTTACATTCAGTCATCCCTCCTTATATTAGTGTCTTCAAATAAGACAGCCAACATGCTATTGTGAGGCCTGTCACCCTAAAAATGGAAATTTAGTAGAATTGAGAGAGTAAGGTCTTGGAATTAATTTAAGTCCCACTTTAACCCCTCCCCTCCCCCAATCAGAATATGCAGACAAAAATAGTTACTGATTGCCCGACAGCAATTGGCAAACGGCTTCTCTGTTTTCTTCCAATAATCACATCACTGTTTTTTGCACAAAGTCTGTCAGCATCCTTTAAGAACCAATACTTGTTTTTCATTATCAATGAGAGTTTTGCAGTTTTGTAACCTCCTTGCCATCCCCCGAGTAGTACTGGGGCGGTGGTGTTTAGAGCTGGGCAGCATCAGAATCTGAAGAAAAATGATATAACCAGACATAAATCTTTCTCATTTTATGGTTTTAGCTGTATGAATTGATAGTGGGCATGTGTACTGGTTTTATGTAGTTGCTTGAACTGCTTACTGTTTTGAATAAAATGTTATGAGATCCATTAAGATAATCAAAGCAGGCTTAGGAAGTTTTTGTGATTCATTTCTCAGAACAGAAATAGTGTTTCCACTAACAGTTAACAGTTAACAATCAATCAATATTCCTTTATTTCGCGATATTTCTATTACATAGAAAGTAAATAAAAATATAAACGGCTTCGTCTTATATCAAATAACATTATAAAATCAGCTTCCCATCTTGAAATACATTAATACATTAAAATGACACACTCTCAGTTAAAATAGCTATACATTATAAAAAGTATTAAAAAAGAAATGTTGCTGCTGTACTGAGGACCACATTTCGCTGTCGATTCTTTCACATCTTAAGGTTGATCACCAAAATGAGGCCAGAGAATCGCACACAAATGAGTCACCACGTATTTTGGATAAAATACAGAGCTACCCAACATTGCCTAAAATTGTATTTCCCTACAAGAGGTAAAATAAATATTTTTCTTTGCTTTGCATAAAATTAACAAAAAAAGACAATGGGTAAGTCTGATTGTAGGGATAACAGGGATAGATCTTCTAGTGAGTACATATTACCCGGATATCCCAGCATTAGTGTGATATAGTTTAATCGAAATCTCACTCAAGTAAAACAGTGTTGTGGATTTGCTAAATATGAGTGGTAGTCTAGCTGTATAGGAGGGGACAGTTGGTAGAGTTTGACTGAGGTTTTCATGAGATTTTCTTCCCTTCTGTCACAGGCAGCTTTCAGGCTGAAGGCTTCCTTCAATTTGACTTTAGGGATCAAGTTACAACTAGATGGATTCTCGAAGAGTCCAGAAAAACCCAACACTCTTAAGGTGTCTTTTACATAATGCAGCCATCTAATTTTATCAACTTGATCCAATTGTAGCCAATCACTCAGAATGGTTTGATTTAATTTTACTCTGTCCCTTCTCCAAATGGAATGCCACTGATATTGCTTTGGCTTTATAGACCTTCATAATTTCTGGTATTGGTTTGGACCCGTTTTTCTTTTTAATGAAGTTGAAGAGGGCCATTATGCTCTTTTCAATAATAACCTTCTATTTGCAACCTTTCGTCGAAAAGAATCCCACAGAGGAGAATGTACGGACTACCTTCAACCTGCGTGTTTCTATGTGGAATGAGGGTAATTTCCCCAGCCGACCCTATTATTATGAAATATGTTTATTGGCATTTTGTGGATGTAAGCACAGGACCATATACAGTTAAACAATTTGAAGGTTAATAATCGAAATAATACCAAAGATACATCTGTAGGCATGAGTTTGATAACAAACAGGATCAAGTGTTGCCCTCACTGGTTGGGGAAAGCGAACATTACAGGTCTCCTGGGCAATACCATTATCTCAACGGTCCCCGCTTGCTCTCACTCCGTTGGAGAGCTTCCCCTGAAGGAGCCACTCATAAACCTCCCATAGTTCCCTGTTTTATACCTCTAAACAGTTCCCTTAAACAGTAAGAAAAGAGGGCAGAACAAGAAGAGCCTCAACATAACATCAACAGCAGCAATTTTGGCATACATAATACCATCACCACGTTCCGTCCCCCGGCCCGACCCCTTTCCATCAACCCCCCATCCCCTCGCGCAGACAGCTCTATTGATAGCATTGCTCAGCTCCCCGCTCCTCTCCTAATCAGCTAAGGCCCGCATGATCCTGGTCATGCCCGACTCCCACCTCGGCCTCTGCCCCCATTCCTCAGTAAGTGGATCCCCATTGTGCGTGTCACAGGGTCTCAGGGTGTCCCCATCTAATTGTGTCAGGGTCTGCAAGAATGTGTGCCACTGGTGTGCTATTGGTGTGCGCCTGAGGCCCATCGTTTCCTCCCTCAGGAGGGCCGTGCCCTCAGCTCCCGCCCATACCAGCATTGAGCTCCGCAATGCTCGCGCTCGGGGGGGTTCCGCCACCTTCCAACGTTTTGGTAATCAACCGCTTCGCCACCACCAGACCTAGATCAAAAAATCTAGCGGCGCCAGCCCACCCGCGCTGGTACTCAGTGCTTCGTGCACCATCCGCCAGTACACATCCAGCGCAGAGCAACTCCACAACATGTGAACCAGCCCAGCGTCCAGCGCCCTGCAGCGTGGGCAACTTGCGTCTGCGCGGTGGAAATACTTATTTATAGATGCAGGTGTGAGATATGCTCTGTGTAGGAGAAAATATTGAATTTGACGGAACCTCATTTTCCTGGGAATCCGTGTGGGGCCCTGCAGCGCTCTGCACCACTCCTTATCAGCCATGGGACGATCCAGGTCTGTCTCCCATTTGCGGCGCAGCAGGGACAAGTCAGTCGCCGCATGCGTGCGCAGGGAAGCTGCAAAGCAGCGTATAAGATGCCTCCCCCGCCCCAGGACATGCAGATATTGCATCATTAGGTGCTGCTCCGGTTCCTCCTTGAGATCTCCCCATCGGCACACCAACGTCGTGATAAGCGAACGGTGACAAAGAAATTGACCAGTCGGTAACCCCGTCTCCTCCGCCAACAAGGCAAACGGGACAAGAGCACCATCGCGGTATAGGTCACCCAATGTGTAAAGATCCGCCGCATGCCAATCTGCCGAGCGCAGCACCCCCCGCCCACTAGGAGAACCCTCTATCAGCACTGCAGGGGCATAAGGGATACACCTCCGGGTTAGGTAGAGGGCACGGCGGTAGCATTTATAGGCCACTTTAACGAGTAGGGGCCCCGGCTTAAACACCCTTGTGGTCGGATGGAACGATGCAACAATGTCAGCCAGAGGGATAGGGGGCTCCGTGGTCACCGTGTCGTCTCGTTCCCTGTCTGCCAGCCACCTGGCCACCCATTGTAGTTGCGCTGCTAAATAATAATGCGCAAAGCACGGCATCGCGAGTCCCCCCTGGCCCGTGGGGAGGTATAACTTGGGTAGTGCCCCTCTGTGGCGTGCACCACCCCATACAAAATCCCGGAGCGAACGCTCCAAGGTTGTAAAGAAGGATGCCGGGATATATATAGGCAGGTTAGCAAAATAGTATAGGAGCCTGGGCAGGACCACCATTTTAACTAAAGCGATGCGCCCCGTGACCGTGAGGGGAAGGGTACTCCAAAACCGCATCTGGGCCCTGACCGCCGTCACCGCCTTACCCAGATTGCCCTCCACCAGATCCGCTGGTCGCCTATATATTTGGATGCCCAAATAACTGAAGGTGTCCGGTTGCCACTTGACTGGCACCCCCCCTAAGCAGTACTGCGGGTCCAGTGTATCAGCCCGGAACGTATAAAGGCACGACTTAGCTGCGTTGACTCACAGTCCGGAGAGCGCCGCAAAGTCAGTCAGGACGCGCTCCAGGTCCCCGGGGATGCACCCCACATCTTTGATGAAGACCAGGAGGTCATCCGCATATAAGGAGACCTGATGAGTCGCGTCGCCCATTGGAACACCATCTGCCAATACTCTCCGCAGGGTAGCAGCCAAAGGCTCTATTGCGAGCGCAAAGAGGAGTGGCGAGAGAGGGCACCCCTGTCTGGTGCCACGACCAATCGGGATGGCGTCGGAAATGTACGGGCCAGTTCTCACCCGCACCACAGGATTTCTATAAAGGAGCGCCGCCATTTGGAGGAACCCTAGGCCCAGCCCGTAATGTGACAGTGCTGCCACCAGATACCCCCATTCCAGGCAGTCGAAGGCCTTTTCAAGGTCCAATACCAAACAGCCCGCTCTCGGCCAATTCTGCGCTCCCTCTGTGGCCACTCGGAAAAACCGACGCCGGTTAAGAGAGGTGCTGCGCTCGGGCACAAACCCACTTTGGTCTTTGTGCACCAACACTGGCACCGTTGGGGTCAGCCTCTCCGCTAGGACCTTGGCCAGGATTTTATAGTCAGCGTTGAGAAGGGCAAGGGGGCGGTAGGATCCCAAGTTGGTAGGGTCACGTCCCGGCTTAAGCAAGGAGATCAGATAGGCCTCCCTCATTGAAGCAGGCAAGGTAGCCTCCTCAAGGGTCGTGAGATATAGCGCATGCAGCCTAGGTACTAGGGACTCCCGGTAGGCTTTGTAATACTCCGCCGGAAGTCCATCCGGCCCAGGAGCCTTTCCAGATGCCAATGAAGCTACCGCCTCACCTATCTCCTCCAACGTGAGGGGGGCCTCCAGCGTCTCCTGATGGGCACCCGGGACTATCCCCAGCCGACCCTATGCCACAAGAATGTATATTTGTGTTTCATTAACTGTATGGGCCATTTGTTAACAGTTAGCATATATGTAAAGGATTAGGAAAACATTATGTACTTTGTTGCAACTTCACAACTTATGTGCTTTAGTCTATATATTAATGGGTGCATTTTAACATTTTCAATTTTTACCAAGCTGCACTTGCGTTGCTCTTGAAAATGTTTGGAATAGTACCCATGAGGTAATTTAATTTGATGTAAAACATATACATGTATATTCAATATATTTTTTATTGTCATTGCACTACACTTTCTGTTGAAATTGTATTTATGTTAAAATGGTGTTCTGTCACTTTGCAATTATGTCCACACTGCTTTCTTAAATTTTCTGTGTTAATGTGCCTAACTTTAAAACGTCTTTGATTTTGATTGCTCCATGGCATGTTTACTCGCAAAAATTATCCCAGTGGCCAAAAGGTATGGTTGGTAGCGTGACTGAGGGCTGCATTGATGCCAGCAGGTTGGGGCTTGGTGCGGAGTAAGGTCAGAGTGGGGAGAAGCGAAGCATGTTCATGGTGTGGGCAGTGAGTCATGGAGTTATGTTGAGGGTTTGATTTCATACTGCCCTCTACATTAAGCTCCTGGTCTCTTGAAGAGTCATAGATTTGATAATACTGTGTTTTGCTGTATCTGAGCCGCTCTCCTTCTAACAAACCATGTTGTGGGCCTGCTCTACTTGCTATTGCTACATTGGGCAAGTCAAGTGTACAAAGGAAGTAACTTAACTATTGAATGGAATGAAATTGAATCTTACGCCTCACAACTCCCTTATGTATTTAGTCTGCTACCGGTAAACTTTGGAGTGTTTAGAAACAGGCTCAGTTAAGGTAGCGAGTACTGTACAAAATCCTTGACAAAGACCCCGCCAACATCGGATGCAATTTATTAAGGTAGGCAGCCACAAACACCCAAATTCCACTGCTAGACATGGGACAGTGAGAACATTTTACCCTTGGCACTGGGAGACTTAGGGGTCTATCAGTATGTCGGGCAGAGACACCACCACGGTGCTGGCGGTGGCGGAAAATTCTTTTTTCTGCACGCCAGCAGCAGGCCTCACATCTGCCATATTAGTATGGCCAAACATAGCCCATTTGCCATCCGCCACAGTGCGACGCGAACCGCCATCAAAGTGCACCCGCCACCGCGGCAGTGTGAGCCAATGGAGACTCACCGCAGTGCTGAATGAAATGCCGTCCGCTGTACAAATCAGGATACCCCAAATAGCCAGTCGCACCGCAGCAGAGAAACCACCCAACCAGAGACGGCGGAAGCTCAACAGCGGAGCACGAAACCAGAGTCCCGGTCCCTTCCATCCAGTCCCGACTGCAATGGATCCAGCTCTACACATCTTCCCGGTGCTGTACCTAATACATTACCAGCAACTCATGGACCGTCGTGGACGCCGATGCAGGTACGCAATAACACAACTCTGCACAAAACCACAACACACAACTCATGGGCTGATATAGGGTTTCTGTCCACACCAGACACCCTGTTGGGGACAGAAACACATCCACAAGTGTACTCACACATGTCCTACCTGTCATCAAATCACCCCTCTGCATCCAGGTCACCCATCATCCGCGATCATGAAGTAATCTCCCTGTCACGTCACCGCAGCGGTGAAGACGCGGAAAAACATGCGCACAATGCAGAAGGCAGGGCCAGCACCAGGCATGGGTAGTGCGCAAAGATCATAGGGCCACACCTCCACCCCTCACACACTACCCCCCCCAACATGAAGGGGCATGCCATGTGCCCCTCCTGTGCCCCTTTCACAATAACCAGCCAGGTGAACACACACCCTGCACCACACACCAAACAACTAGGGAGACAGCCACAGCAGGAGTGGCTGCAGAGGAACACACAGCACAGAAGCACAGGGCCAGGGCAACCCACACACCACAACAACAACACACACATGGCAAGAAAACTGAGTCAAAGCACAACATGAACACACACACAGATAATGAACAATCACTCCACTTGACACAGCCTGCAAATTCACACAGACATACCCCCACACTGACACACAGCCACATACACAGACCACATGCTAGCAGCAATGGAGTACAACATATAGGAAACCTAAAGTAAGGTGCCCACAAATGGAAGGCCAAGGAGCTAACTACCAAGCATATGTACATCACATGCAAGACAAGAAACACATAACAACACCCTCAGCCCAACAAATCACACATGGCTGGCACAGTGAGTGAAGTCAAACCACAGTCACCTCAGTGCAACAACTCAGGGAGACGGCAAGGCAACCCATGTATAGGCACAGGGATAAAAGGAAGGCCCTGAATTCAAACAGTGAACAGCCACACATATGTATACAACCACTTGACAGGAGTATGTCAGCAGCACAACACACAGGGCCCATTGACACACTCCATGACTGTAAAACACAAGTAGGAATCTTCACACATACCCCCATCACACCTGCAGTACACAACACCAGTGTAAGACACACAGAAGGGAGTCAATAATGTCCAGTCATTACACAGACAAACAATCACACTCCCTGGGGGGTATCCATAAACATCACACACACACAGGGATGCCAGAACCAATGTCTGTACCAAAACAACAGACAAACACATAACTCGATAAAAACACACAGAGAACCACAACAAGACCAGACATGACCTGTGCAGCCAAACTGTGGAAAGGCAATAGGAGCACAGACAGAAAACGAGTGCACAACCTCAGCATTCAGGAACAATGCACAGACAACATACCACAACACAGACAAGAAGTCCACCATCACACAACAATCATGGACACAAACTGGGAGAAATGGGCCTACAATGACACACAGACAGATATACCACACCACCCATCAAGTCAACATGATATCATAGTGTGCCACATGCCTGCACATGCACAAGAATGACAAGAGACAGCTCAAATATGAGAGGAGAAAACACCAAGGACGCACCTAACACAAGCACAGGAACTAGAATAGACCGATGTTCATGTGACAGACACACAAGTAAGGCCCACCACACTGGCTACACACATCTGAATGAAACACACCACACCAACAAAACACACACACTGTCATGCAAATAGAACACCACACACAGAGCATCTGTCAGCACCAAGAGACAACACAGCCCAAACACTGCACACAGCCATATCAAACACACAACAGATGCACATGCCAATAAGTCACATTGCAAACACAGCCAGACATCAAGGGATGCGCACCAGGCAAGGACAAGGCAACATACACCCACAGCACTGCATGCACACCAAGCAGTGTGTGCACACCAAACATACCAGCCCCACACAAATATGAGTGACACAACATGAACACCCAGAACAACAATCTAAACAGCACACTGACAACATCACACTCAGGAAGGGAAGCAGTACCTCAGCAAACACACATACACCTAACCCACACCCACAGATGCACAAGTCTGGAACACCAAAGTGGAAACAACATGACCAGAGGACTGTGCTGCACAACCAGTTGAACTTCATATGAGCATCCATGACTGCTAAACAGTACAAGAAAATCACATATAACCAATTGGGAAAATGTCCTGAGTGGCACATTGCTCCTGTGCAAAGATCGGAACCACAAAGAACAGTGTCACAAATGAAGTGATGGGGAGGCACACACACAGGCAACCCAAGTGGACAGCTGACATGAAAGTGAAGTGGTGTATACGTCAGTAGTGTACCATACACAAATAGATGGAGTGCAGACTCACAATGGGTAGGCATCTGAAGCACAGATAGGGGATGGTATGACACCACACACCACATGCCATACTGGAGGCAACAAAGCCCCATGTGACAGCAATGCATGAGAAAACACACCCACAATGTCAGTGTGGCTGAGCAGGTATGCACAGTCACCACAAACAGCATCAAGACACATAGATGATCAACAAAACACAACACTGACTTGCCAGCCACATACGCTGCATACTCACAATTGACAAAAACAACAAGTAGGAGTCAGCCAGAACTGCAAGGACACACCAACACACTGCACAGTGCACAACATACAACACACACATGAGCACACAATCACAATCACAGGGCTGAACAATCACACAAACAGGCACTCTACTCCTGGATGACACATGTGTGTAGTCAACATTGCAGGGACACACACACATCCACACTTCCGAAAAATTCACCCCCTGCACACTGCACACTTCTTGACCACCAAAGTGCACACATTGAAAGTAACCCATGTGACTAGGATGACTGACCATCACATGATGACTATACACCTACACTGCCGGGCACACATAAAGTAAGATCACACATACATGATGACACCGGCCAGCCTGGCTGCAATCCTGTGGATAGGATCCCATTCTGTGCTGGCAGTGCCTCCAAACCTTCAATTCTAGATACGTCCCACACACCTGCTTCTTCAAAGTTCATCAAGTCTGGTTATTTCGGGGTGCTATCCTGGCAAGTGCTGTGTCCTAAAGCACCGTGGAAATACGTCAGATTGCTGATATTTGCATATCAGTCCCAGGATGCAAACCACCACTTGTTAGATGAAAAACATCGTAAGCCAAAACATTTCCTCCATTTTAGTCCGTTTTAATCAATTTCCTTGTAAAGTTTATTGTCCGTTTAGATAAATAGGTGAAACATGATTCTTCCGATATTCAAATGCGTGTATAATGCCACGCCCTTTAATACAGCATGTCTGATTCGCACATTTCATTATAATATTTAACCCAATGCATTTCGGCCTTTCGGCCTTCGTCAGGGGTAACTCTAGAGTAAAGAAAAAATATATATCATATCATGAACAGTTTCACAAAATCTAAAAAACAATTTATTATAAATGAAATTAAAAAACACTCTCCAATGATTAGTCCCCCGTTTCTTGTGCACAATTAATTCCGCTGTTTGCTCAAAACCCATAACATTAAAAAGAAACAACCACATTGAGCTCAAAATCATCATGTATTATTAAACCCCTATGTTACTCAGCGAGGTGCGCTACATTGTATCTAGTTCATACCTTCAATGTTTCTGCAATCGAATTCAAAGACGTTCGTCTGTACCCGCCCTTGCGGGTTGAAAAAAGTTCTTAAATGGCTGTGAACCGACAGAAGCTTATACCCCCATTGCCACGCCTTCCATTATCACGTGTGTATCCATCAACATAAACAAAATACTTAAAGACAAGAACCACCCGCTATTTCCTCTATGTGTGTATCCATCAATACTTAAAAACTACAATCACCCACTATTGCCTCTGTGTTTAAACTGATATACTTAAACAGACATAGAAAAGATACAAAACAGTTCAAGATAACGATAATTTTCTTCAGTGAATTGGTATTAGTGAAAATAGTAATCCAAGTCATTCACGGGTGCTGGGTCGGTTAGGACATCGTATGCCTCCAAACCTGACATGTGTACAATATAGCTAACATGAACAAAGAATGAGAATGACGACAGTATTTCATCTAAAACCACCATTATTGCACCCACAAGCATCAGTCAGGAAGAACTGAAGTCCCTGTCACCCCTGTAAAAAATAGAAAAAGTGAGACAACCCATTGGCAAAGTTGAAGTGGCATACAGAGCGTGTGTCACCGTAAACCATACACACACAGAAACAACTTTAATCAGTAAGGACACTGGCAAAACAGACAACAAGAGTAACTGTCTTTATTCACATGTTGCACAGATAGGCACCAATATAAGACAAGAGCAAGGCCAGTGGCCAGCACAAAGTGCAGAGTAGTTACATGAGATCCTGAACAGGCAAGGAGCAAACATCAGTGAACAACAAGGCCAGTGGCCATTCCAATGTGCAGAGTAAGTCCATGAGAAGCTGCACAGGCAAGGGGCAAACATCAGTGAACAACAAGACCAGTGGCCAGCACAAAGTGCAGAGTGAGTCCATGAGAAGCTGCACAGGGAATGTGTGTGACTCTACCCTGCCATGGTCAGCAACACAGTAAGGGGGTAACAATGGGCACTACAGGTGCCGCTGTGGGAGAGACAGGTGTGTGAGGGGGACAGCCACTCAGACTTGCCTGTCAGTCGGACTGGGAGCTGGCTGTGTGTCGGGGACAGTTGGAGTACTTGACCAGGGAAAGGGAGGCCCAGCTGAGGTCGAGGCATCAGTGGCTTGGGAAGCCAGAGGGCTGCTTGGACCAGGTGCTGTAGTGGCATGTGGAGGTGGAGTCATGCTGCCGTGAGACACAGTGTGGGTGGGAGATTGTGGAGGGGTGCCTTTCCACTTCTTGGGGATTCTAAAAGGCTTCCATGTCTTGGGATTAGTGGCAAGTGGTGTGGACACAACAGGCACACTCACCACCAAAGCTGAATTAGGTGCAGCCGGTGGCCCACCCTCTGGGGACATGCTGGATCCAGCTGTTCGCTTGCCTGGCCTCACCTTTGCACCTCCATCCCCTGTTTACCAGATGTTCCCCCTACAGTGCCCTCCTTTCCCTGCTTTACCCGGGCTTTGGATGGGAGTCAAGGTTGTGGGTGAATCTGCCTTGGAGCTCTTCTTATGTGTACTCTTAGCAGGCACCACCTTCTCAGTGGGCATGGAAACTGCCTGCTTGTCTATGCGAGATGCTTTTGGGACAGGAAAGTCCTTGGCTGGGGATGCCTCTGAGGCATGTGACCCTGAGGCCTGCTTCTTGGATTTGTGGCCTTTGCTGTCACCTGATGGGCCTTTGTCTTTGCGCTCTGGGGTGGCTTTAGTTTTCTGTGGGGATGGTGTCTGTGCCCTGGAACGCTTGGGCTGCTGCTGCTGTGTGCTGCGTGTGCTGTATCTTGACCTTGAGGTCTATTGTGCATGGTCACTATCGTCAGATGTGGCCACTGGCAGGGGGTTGGACAAAGGGCCTGGAGCGGGAATCCCAGGTTGTGCCAGTTGAAGGGCTGCCGTCACTGCAGAGGACAAAGTCTGGACAGTCCAGTGTGGCCCACCCACGTCTGAATGTATGCCCTTCATGAAAGCAACCACCTGTGACAGCTTTTTGTCATGGTCTATGAAGGCGGCATTGAGGAGAGCTGTCTGGCCCACACACAGTTGGAGCAAAAGGTCCCCAGACTCAGCACTGATGGCAGCAGGGGGGACAGGGGCAGGGGCAGCGGTGCCTGGGGTGAAGAACACTCTTCCCTTCTTACTGGTGTGAACACGGGCAGCACTAGTGGAAGTAGCTGGGAAAGTGGGCACCGTACGCTGTGTTGTGGAAGAGGAGGCAGAGTCCCCGTTCCCTGTCCCCGCCAACATGGCTGCATCACCGCTGGCGTCAGATGACGTATGAGCATTGCGTCTCTGGTTGTGATTCCTCCAGCAGACTCCTGTCCCCCTCCGATGCGCTGGTCACATCTGTGTCACTGTGCTCGTGTGCAACTATTGTTCTTGATGCCTCACCACTGGTTTCCGTCCCCTGTCCTTTCGTGCCCATGGGAGATGCTGCATGAGAGAGCGAGGTAGGGTCAGTTTCTTGGCATCAACAGAACAAACATTTGCAAGCAAAGCATCACTGAAGATGACGAAATCTACATGTAGCACACCACCCTGTGCAATGACATTGTGCAAACTCAATTTTTAACTCGAACAGTGGGTGTCAACAAGCAAACCAGGCATAAGTGAGCCATGTGATGCCCACACAGCACAATATCCTGCCGGTGCCTCTGTTCAACCAGACACACAAATAGCTCTGAGCACACCTAGGGCCCTTATGGGGGCAAGGGTGAACCCCACAACATATTGCCACTGTCAGATCTGGATGGAGCAGAAGGGGAAGTACAGGTAGGGCAAATGCATGCCAGCTGCACCCAGCACTGAGGCCATTCACAAGCCACTGCATCACACTACCAACATCACATAGCCCAGTGCTGGCCCATGCTGTGTACACATGCAGTCACTCACAGCCAAAGTCACCCTTCACAGAATACTCACCCCTAGCTTGCTGCTGATGCTCCTTCAAACGTGCATCCAGCTCAGGCTGTGTCATGGCCAAGATGCAGGCCATTAGTGGTGTCATGCTGCGTCGCGCCAACCTGCCAGTCCGAGGGATCCGAGGGATCAGTCCCAGGGCCATCTCAGCCACGTTCACGTTCTTGCTCAGCCGGCAGATGTCATCCCACCTCTTGTGGCAGTGGGTGCGCCGCCGGTTTGAGACACCCAGAGCCCGCACCCTGCATGCAATGGCCCTCCACACAGCCTTACGCTGGTGCACTTTGAGCTGCAGGCATGGTAAACAAGAGGAGGAAAACATCAGTGACACAGTGTTCTGTACCAATTTCTCTCAGTACAGTAGCATGATACTAACTCATCCCAAATCCACAGATATGTCTAATAGAGACAAGAATGCATCTTACATGGTACATCAGCATGGGAGAACCACACGTAAATGCATGCAGGTGTGAGGGTGGACACAGTACCTGCCCATCTCATAAACTAGCACATAAAGCCATGTGGAATCTGCCCACATCTACTGTCCATTTGTATGTAGATCAAGACATACATTACATATTAACATATGTTTGTGGGTAGACTCACTGTGTCCAACACTGCACAGCCCTCAATGTCCTTGTTCTGTGAATGGCTCACTGTGTCATGGAGGTCACATTGAGGGACATGGTCTCACAAACACACACCCTTCTCACAAGGCCTGTCGTGTGCAATCTACAGGGCTGAAATGACTCATTGATGTAGAGTAAAGAAAAAGACACATGTAATACTCTGTACATTCAGTGATGTGTCCCTGTCAGACTGGACGGTGACTGTGCAGGCCAGGTGGGCTCACACAGAGAAGGACAACAGGGACCCACACTGCCATTAACACAAGCAATCACCGTCCTGAATCCTGCATTACCAACTTGCTGCATCACTGTATGGCTAACAAGACAATACATGTCCCTCAAATCTTGATGTGCAGGCAGGGAAACGGGTGAAATATGCCACACACCCCTTTCTCCTGGAGAAAGCATGCTAGGCAGTGCATGAAAAAAAAACACTCTCAGGCACATATTGCAGCAGCTCAACTTCATGTGTGCCCCCCCTGCACTCTCACTCACACTGTTGAAAACTTACCACGACATTTGGGGCACCATATAGCCTTGGATACTGTGTGAGCACCTCGTCCACCAGGTCCTCCAGCTCCTCGCTGGTGAAGGGACTGGCCCGGATCTTCTCAGCGCTCGCCATCACTGTGGCCAGGTGACAGCAGCAGCAGTTGGTGGTGAGGGGTCTCAGGCAGAGGTCCCTGGAGACAGCAGCAGCGGCAGTGGGTGGTGAGGGGTCTCAGGCAGCAGTCCCTGGAGACAACAGTAGCGGCAGTGTGTGGTTAGGGGTCTCATTCAGCAGTCCCTGGAGGCAGCAGCAGGTGAGGGGTCTCAGGCAGCAGGCTCTGGGAGCAGTGGACATGTGAGGCTCTCTCCCACACATATATAGCCCTATGGGGTCGTTTTAGTGGTTCTAGGCTGCTGCAATTGGTGTTCCAGATCTGCCTTTTTCAGATTCATCCAATGACCGGCTCTGCGGTTGTGGAGTACGCCTACCGCGATGTTCAAAATTGCATTAGGCTACAGCGATCACAGTTCCCATTGGCTGTAAGGCATGGTCCATGGTGGTGACACACCGCAGGAGCTAGGCGGGCGCTACCACGGTGGTGCATCTTTCAATTGCATCCAATGACCAGCTCCGCGGTGGTGGAGCACACCTACCGCGATGTTCAAAATTGCATTAGGCTACTGCGATTGCGGTTCCCATTGGCTGTAAGGGCAAGGTCCATGGCGGTGACACACCACAGTGGCCAGGTGGGCGCTACCACAGTGGTGCATTTTTCAATTGCATCCAATGACCGGCTCCGCGATGGTGTAGCACGACTACCGCGATGTTCAAAATTGCATTAGGCTACCGCGATTGCGGTTCCCATTGGCTGTAAGGGCATGGTCCATGGCGGTGACACACCGCAGGGGCCAGGCGGTAGTTACCGCGATTTGGGTGCCATACATTGGTGCCTATGACCGTGATTTGGGTGACGGAGCATGCCAACCACCATTTGACCATGTGTATATGCCTATCACTACCGCGATTGTGTCTTGGGCATTGGCGGTGACACACCGCTGGTGCCATGCGGTAGCTACCGCAATTTGGGTGCCATACATTGGTGCCTATGACCATGGTTTAAGTGGCAGAGCATGCCAACCGCCATTTGACCATGTGCATATGCCTATCACTACTGCAATTGTGTCTTAGGCATTGGCAGTGACACACTGCTGGTGCCAGGTGGTAGCTATCGCGATTTGGGTGCCATACATTGACATGGGTGACAGTGAATTGGGTGGAGGAGCACTTTGACAGCAACTATGGACACATCATGCTGTGTCAATGGCCAATGGGCAGTTCTCAACAGTGCACAGTGGCCACATGAACAATGGCACATCATTGTGCACACAATGCCAATGTCACATTTAACCCACTGCTGACTACACATGGCATGTTTGTGTATGTGATTTAGTACATTGGCATGTACTCCCTCACATGTCACATGTGATATTGATGGGCATGTATACCGAACAGTGTTGTTATGGACTCGCCAATGTGTACACATGTCAATGTGTGATAGTACTGTGACAATCCCAGTGATGTATGTCTCAATGAACAATGTGCATATTTGAATGTCTACTTTTGTGGGATCATGCACACACGTGTTGTTTACGCACAGCCTGTGGTAATTGTGTTGTTGATGTGTGCCATGTTCAACATATGCCTGAAGGTGTGGCAGGTACAGCAGCTAGGTATGAGACAGTAGTGTTGCATTTTTACACATATGCTGGACGAAATGCTCTCATGTGTGACCATGCTAGATGTGGCCATATCCCAATGTGCATTCTCATAGTCAGATGTTGATTCAGAGATACTTGCTGTGTAAAAGGGGACAAGCGTACGAGTAGTGTAGCTGAAGGTGTCCCTATATGTAAGCTGCTCTGTAACTCAATTGTGATGACAGTCATTGTTGGCGTTGTGTCAGTCAAAACGTAAGAGGTTGTGCACATCTCATGGTGTATTGCATTGACATGTGTCCACTTTCATCTCAACTAAGAAGAGAGCAAATCTGCATCGTCCCTTCACAGTGCTGGCAGACATGGTGAATGAGGAGATCATCCGGAAATTCCATCTGGATAGAGCCACCCTACAGAACCTTGGTGCTCTGTTGGAGCCCCACCTGCAGCCTCGCAGAATACATCCAACAGCTTTCACCCCAACGTCTAAGGTGATGGCGGCCCTGCATTTTTTTGCCACTGGATCATTCCAGAACATGATGGCCAGCGCAGCTGGCATGTCACAACCTATGTTCAGCATGGTGCTGCGTGATGTCCTGTTCGCTATGATGATCTACAAGGACAGATATATCCATTTCCCCAGGGGGCCTGAGTTGGCGGCTGTGAAGAGAGATTTGTATGCCCTTGGACACATCCCCCATGTTGTTGGTGCCATTGATTGCACCCATGTTGGGCTAGTTCCACCACAGGCACGTGAGCACATCTACAGGAATCAGAAACATTTCCATTCCATCAACGTGCAAGTGGTGTGCCAGGCGGATATGATCATCTCGCACATGTGTGCCAAATTTCCCGGCTCAGCCCATGACTCATACATCATGCGTAACAGCATTGTACCACAGCTGATGGCTAATCTGCTTCCTGAGCGTGCATGGAGAGTGGGTGAGTATGCAGAGTCAAATAGGTTGCTGTGTGTGTGACATGCAGTCCTCTGACACAGTGTCATTGCAAGGTTTCTCTGTGTTCCTCACACCTAGGTGACTCTGCATATCCCAACTGTCCTTGGTTGCAGAGCCCACTGCGGAATCCCAGGACACTAGCCGAAGTCCGCTACACTGATGCCCATGGGAGGACATGTCGTGTGGTAGAGCGTACTTTCAGTCTCCTGAAGTCACGGTTTCGCTGCCTGGACAAGACCGGAGGTGCACTGATGTACTCGCCCGGGAAGGTGTGTCAGATTGTAGTGGCATGCTGCATGCTCCACAACCTAGCCATTCGTAAGGAGATCCCCCTGCTCCTGGATGCTGATGAGCAGCAAACGCCACGCCTGCAAACCAACCCGTGTCCAGCGACGAGGACAGTGGAGAGGAGGAAGGTATTGACCTGCATCAACAGCTCATCAACCGCTACTTCACTTGAAGGGGAGTGACAATGTACTACGGATCCATTGTCTGATGATGTTGCTGTTGTTGGGAAGGTGTATGTGAGCTTTGTGACTGCAGCCTGTTGTCGGCTCAGTGCTGGCTGCCAATGTTTCTTGGACAGAGTAGTTTGGCACAGATACAGGATGTTTTTCGGTACTGTTGCTCATTGTAATGTGTGCAGATTGGAGTACCCTGATGACAAGTGTTGTGTGATGTCTGTGATGCCACACCCAGACTAGTGAATGTTGTTCTGTTGTGTTTTCCTAGGTCCCTTCAGCCTCTCCTTGCCTACATACATTCCATACTCCTGGTACGTTGTGCTCACGGTAAAGACTGCACATCCTGGAATAAAGATGGAGCAGAAACAACCACGTGTTTAAGGAGTATTTATTTTCAATGGTGACATGTGAGGGGGGAACATTTACATTGGGGTGATTAGTGAAGCAGTGAGTTGACAGTTATGGTAAATGAGAGAATCGAGTAGTCGCCACATTGATGTGGTGACCCAGTCCAACAGACAGATGCCATTTACAAGGCAGTGTGGGGAAGGACAATCCAAAAAGTCAAAACAGTAGTGAAGAGGTTTGCCATCATGGCTGGCTCCATGTCTGACGTTTTGCAGGTGCTTGGCCATGGGATACTCCCAGGGATTTCTTGGAACAACCCCTCCGTCGCCTGGCAGGGGGGCCTGTGCTCTAAGGCCAGTGGGGTCTGAGGACTCAACCCTCTCCGTGGCCGCATGGGAGGATGTTGAACTGTCATACTGCGGCCCATCAGGGGGAGGTGGAGGTGTTGTTTGTGGCACAGGCCTGTCCCTCTGTACCACCACTAGCTGGCCCAAGAGGTCCACAATTTGTCCCATGCGGACGTCCATGGACCTCCTCAGCAGGAGGACCTCACAGGAATCTTCTTCTGACCGGCCCGTTCGTCCCTGGGCCTGTTCATATGTCCCAAGGACTCTGTTTATGTTGTCCAGGGCTTCGGTCCTAGGCTCTGGTGATCGGTGAGTGACCCTTCCTCTCCCACCTGCCCTACTGCCACAGACCGGTTGCCTCACCACTGTGGGCACCCGCATCCTCTCCCTGCCCTCCTCAGTTGGTGGTGTGGGGTGGTCATCCTCTGTGACAGGGGGAGTGTTGCAGGCACCACTGGTGGTGGTGGTGGTGGAGGACGCACAGGCCATAACAGCAGAGGTCTGCGTAGCTGTTGGTGTTGCTGCAGATGTGGTGGGTGGGACAATGGGGTTCTGGGATCAGTTGCGCCCTGGCATACCAGATGGGCCGGCTCAGAGCTCCTCGTCCTCTGAATCCCGGGAGTCAACATACGAGAGTCCATGTTCCAGAGGGGGAGACTGGCTCTGCAGGTTTCTGGTGTTGTCCTCTGCAGTCAGTTCTTGGTCATCTGTGGGACAGATGGTAAATGGTCATTGTAGTGCATCCCGCAAGCTTTGTGTTAGCTGTGTATTATTCACTGTTTGCACACCACACAGTTGACTAATCATCACATTGTTTGTATGTGCACTACTGTACCTCCTGAGATGATGTTGAGGTACATGCATTTCTTGTCCATGGTGTGAGGTGTCAAAACTTACCATGCGCCATGTGCATGTTTTGTGATTACAGGGACATGTTGTCATCTAGGGACTGGCGCAACAGATATTTTCTGTGACGCATCTTTGTTGATTACTCTGCCCTGGCTGACGTAATATCTGAGCATGAACTGGCCATTGTTATCTCATGCGAACCTTTGTCATGTCATGTGCAAACCTGAATTTGGACCAACAACCATGCTTTATTTGTTTTCATGTGGTCCTTGCTGCTCTGGCCACATGGTTAGGTTAGGTTAGGCTGATTTGTAGAGCGCACAGCTGCCCCAGCAAAGGGGCGTCCCGGCGCTAAAAACAATAAAAGCCCATCGAGGCTCCACAGAGACAGACAGAGGGTGTGGACTACCAAACCTAGGGAGATGGGAAAATATGAGTTTTCAGAGCTTTCCGGAATGTCAGATAGTTATCTAAGCTCCGGATGCGAACAGGAAGGGCATTCCACGGCTTAGCTGCCAGAGTACAAAAGGAGCGCCCACCGGCGCAAGCCCTCCTGACCCTGGGGACAACTGCGAGGTGTTGACCTGCAGAGCGAAGGTGATGAGAAGGAGCGTAGGCAGAGAGCAGGCCAGCCAGAATGCCAGGAGCAGGATAGTTCAGGATCCTGAACGCAAAGCAGAGAGACTTGAACTCCATCCGTTTTGCCACTGGCAGCCAGTGAAGCTGACGAATAGCGGTGGAGGTGGGGAAGTGTCTACGCAGGCCTAGAAGAGTTCTAGCGGCCACATTTTGGACTCTCTGCAGTCTCAAGATCTCCGTCTTGTTGGCCCCCAAGTAGAGTGAGCTGGCGTAGTCCAATCTTGACAGCACGGATGCCTGGACAATCACCTGTCGGATGGAAGGGTAAAAAAAAAAAACAGCAGAGGTTTCAACCCGTCAGGATGCCAAAACATGTAGCCACCACCTTCTTAGTCTGGGTTTGGAAACCCAGGGCTGAATCCACCCAGACCCCAAGGTTCTTCACCACCTGTTTGGGGGTGGGTGCAAGGCCCAGAGTGGTGGGCCACCACTGTTCACTCCATAGCTCAGGATCTTTCCCGACCAGCAAGACCTTGCGACGTCCGGGAGATCGCTCCGCAATTTTGCAGCATCGTTCAAACAATCATCGGAGAGGGCGACTACTAATTGTGTGTCATCAGCATATGACACTATAGTCAACCCTCTCCTCTTGGCTACCGCAGCTAGGGGCTGAACATACAGGTTGAAAAGCCTTGGACTTAACGCAGAGCCCTGCGGCACTCCCTGCTTTATAGGATGGAATCTGGAGGTGAAAGGGGGGGGCGACACCTGGAAGGACCTATACGAAAGAAAGGAGATAAACCAATCCAGGGCGAGGCCCATTATGCCAGCCTCTTTCAACCTCCGTATCAAAATCTGGTGAGATACCTTATCAAATGCGGCACTAAGATCCAATAGGATTACTGCCGAAGTGCGTCCCTCATCCAGTGCTGCTCTAAGATGTTCAGTCGCAGCTAGGAGGGCAGACTCCGTGCTCAGGCCCGGGCTAAACCCACACTGGGAGGAGTCCAGTATGTTGGTATCCTCCAAGTAGCCTGACAAGATGGAATTGATATAGGCTTCAGAAATCTTAGAGGCCCAGGGAAGTAGGGAAATAGGGCAAAAGTTCCCCGGTTTAGCTGGATCGAGGGTTGGGCTTCTTTAATGGTGGCACTACCCTGGCCTGCTTCCATAACCTGGGAACCTTGGCCATCGAAAGAGACATGTTGATGACCTGGCCCAGAGGTTTGAGTAGCACAAGAAGCAGTCTCATCAGCTGGTCAGGCTTCATGGGGTCAGCCGGGGAGCCAGATTTAACCTTTCCGCAAAGTACACGTAGTACATCCTCGGAAATTGGCGGGAAGGTGGCCAGTGTATGGGCGGCAGAAGGTGAATCCCCCAGGATCGGGGCCCATGGTAACCTGAGGGTAAGTTTTATAGATGTTATTCACCTTATTTATAAAGAAGGCGACAAGGTCCTCACAGTGTTTGTCAGACTTGATGGCAGACGTCACAGGTGCCCCAGCATTTTTAAGGTTTTTATTAATAGAGAAAATCCTTTTAGAAGGATTGTAGATATTTTTGATTTCATCAGCAAAATGGGTTGCCTGTGCTTTCTGGACAGCCCTATGGTAATTCTTAATGGCTGACTGGTAGCAGCTCTTCAATATGCGATCAAAGTCTAGCCTCCATGCCCGCTCCATCCATTTACATGCCTTACGCTTGTTGGTAATGTTGGTGTTATACCATGGGTTGGATTTAGTGCTCCGACACATAGATTGTTTGGCAGGGATCATGTCATACAAAGGATGTCGTAGCCAGACTGATAGTGTTTCACTAGCGGCATCTGGATCTTCAGGCCAGCTGGGCACGCTCGAGGAGAGGATGGAAATGAGATTATCAAAGTTTAGTGTGTGCCGGGGGCGACGGAGCAAGAGCTTCTGGGGTGATTTTCACATGGCATTCAGTGCTGTGCATGATTGTGCACAGACTTTCTTCAGCATGTTAATTGTTATGTCACACTTTGGTTGCTGTGACAGTTTAATTTGCTTACATGTCTGCGCACTGTGAGTGGCAATGGTATTGGTGTGTATATGTGTGCGATGAGAGGGCTGGTGATGTCATATTGCACCATGCTTTTTTAGAGGAATGGCTGGGTGCATGTACTGGCTACTTACCTGTTATGTTTTCTCATTTGTGTTGGGTTTGTGACACATCTGTGGGTGTGTGTGTGTTGTGTAGGCTTCCATCCTGCACAGGGGTGGGACAAGGAAGCATGATATGTCTACCTACCTATTAGCTTGAAGTGGACAGTGCAATGGCTGACATATGCATCTGGGTGGGAGGGAGTGCGCCTTCTTGATGAGCTGGAGAACAAGGGGGCCTCGTATGAGTTGTTGTGCAGGCCTCCCACCCCCAAACAGCCTTTCCAGGGATGAGGTTAGTTTGTTTGTAGTGATACAATGGCTTCCAACTGCTCTGGGTGGGGGAGTGCTCCACCCTGCTCAGGTGTGTGACAGGGGGCCTGGTGGGAGTTTTAGTGCAGTTTTCTCACTCCCAAACACCCCTCCCTGTAAGGATGGCTACCTACCTGTTACTTTGATGTGAGCAATGCAATCTCTACCACATGCTTCTGGGGGGGACTTCATCCTGCTCAGGGGTGTGACAGGGTACCTGGTGTGAGTTATTGTGCAGGCCTCCCACCCCCAAACGGCATTTCCAGGGATGAGGTCTACCTACCTGTTAGTTTGTTTGTAGTGATACAATGGCTTCCAACTGCTTCTGGGTGAGGGAGTGCTCCATCCTACTCAGGTGTGGGACAGGGGTCCAGTGGTAGTTGTAGTGTAGTCTTCCTACCCCAAAACACCCCTCCCTGTTAAGATGGCTACCTACCTGTTAGTTTGATGTGAGCAATGCAATCTCTGCCACATGCTTCGGGGGGGACTCCATCCTGCTCAGGGGTGTGACAGGGTGCCTGGTGGGAGTTGTTGTGCAGGCCTCCCACCCCCAAACAGCCCTCCCAGGGAAGATGGCTACCTATCTGTTAGGTGAGTGTGAACAATTCAATGGCTGGCAAATGCTTCTGGGTGGGGGGGAGTGCTCCATCCGTCTCAGGGGTGGGTCAGGGTACCTGGTGTGAGTTGTTGTGCAGGCCTCCCACCCCCAAACAGCCCTCCCAGGGAAGATGGCTACCTATCTGTTGGGTGAGGGTGAACCTTACAATGGCTCCCAACTGCCCCTGGGTGGGGGGAAATGCTACAGCCTGTGCAGGGGTGTGACAGGGGGCATTTTGGGAGTTGTAGTGGTGTTTGCCTGGACACATACAACCCTTTAAATGTTGTCTACCTTTGGGGTGATTCAGATGGAGTGAATGTTACATCTGTGGGACATGTGTTGGATATTGTGGTGCATATGGATATAGTTGGGCCTCTGAGATGTAGCTTTGTAGTTTAGCTGGACAGTACATAGCTGTGTGATGGTCAACATTTGTTTGTACTTACCAGCCTGCACTCCCCCGGCTATTCCTGTGAAACTCTCTAGATGCAGTATGGCAAGCACCTTCTCCTCCCATGCAATGAATGTTTTGGGTGCAATGGGAGGGCCACCGCCAGTCCTCTGAGCCAGCTCACGGTTCTTGCTCCTCTTATCTTTCACAACCCTCTTCAAGTAATGCCACCGCTTCATGATTTCCTTTTTTGTTCTTGGGGTGGTCCCTACTGCATTGACCTTATCGACTATCCTTGCCCACATTTGTGCTCTTGTGACTAATGGTGTCTGTTGGACCAGGATACCAAACACTTGTGGTTCAACTCTGATTATTCATCAAAAGCAGGAGCGACATGCCACTCCGTTACCGGACGCACAGCCTTTAGTGAAATCTCAATAGATTCTCAACACTTAGTCCATTTTCAATCTGTTTTATTCTTCATATTCAAAAGTTTATATGCCATTTTATTTTCATTTCATCATGTCGCATAAGAGATATTATGTATTTAATATCTAATGCTGCAGACTGCCAATCCAGGCCTTTTTTCTGTAGCAAGATGTATACAATTAATCCTCAGTTGTAAATATATTTCCCAATGCATTTCGGGCTAGGTATTGCCCTTTGGGGATAATTCTTTGAATGAGCCAGGTTGTGGATTAAATGTCGTGATTATATTATAACTAAAAACATTATTCAATGATGGTTGTTTTTCATTTTGTAGTGTATCCCTGACGAAGGGCAATACCTAGCCCGAAATGCATTGGGAAATATATTTACAACTGAGGATTAATTGTATACATCTTGCTACAGAAAAAAGGCCTGGATTGGCAGTCTGCAGCATTAGATATTAAATACATAATATCTCTTATGCGACATGATGAGATGAAAATAAAATGGCATATAAACTTTTGAATATGAAGAATAAAACGGATTGAAAATGGACTAAGTGTTGAAAATCTATTGAGATTTCAGTAAAGGCTGTGCGTCCGGCAACGGAGTGGCATGTCGCTCCTGCTTTTGATGAATTGTCTTAAAGCATGGCAATTGGGCAGACCACGGACCCGGGCAGCACGCACACAGATTAAAATGATGAACTTTTGTGGTGAACACATTGACAGGTGTGCACTTGGACACCCCTTCATTTTGTATCAACTCTGATTATCTCATCTACCATGAATGTCAACTCACTCTCTGTGAGTTTGGGCATTTTCTATGTTGCCATGGTGTGTGATGTGCAAAGGGGTTTTAGGTGCAGGGGTGTGAGTGGTGCGGGTTGGGGTGATGTGTATGGTGTGTAATGTGCAAAGGGGTCAGAGGTGCAGGTGTGGAAGTGGTGGTGGTGCTGTGTGTGGTGTGAGTAGCGATGGTGTGTTGATTTGCCTCTCCTTTGTGCTCTGGTGTTGGGCCTTTCAGTTGTGGAGTTTTGCAAAGGATTGTGGTCAGGGAAGGGGCTGGTTTTGTACTCAGCTGTGTGGGTGTGTCCAAATGGGGTGTTGCTGTCAGGTGTGTTGTGTGGGTTGTCCTGGGATTTGTATTTTTGTAGTTGCCATGTGATTGTGTCATTGGGGTGTGTTCTGTGTTTTTGGGGACATGGCTAGTTTGCTGTGTGCACTTTGTGGCCTTTTTATGACTTTTTTCTATCGACCGCCATATTTGTCACGGAGCGTCTGCAGCAGTGGCTATGCTACGGCTCTTCCGCCGGCTCTCCCATTCATCACTGTTAGCGACCGCGGCGGTCGGAAACAGCGGAACGTACCGCAGTAACATCGGGGATATCCTAATTTTCCATGCAGTGTCTCCGTTGTCATGGCGGCGTGTTGGTGATTTTCCGCAGCGAATCCGACCTCCACGGACGGATTTTGGCCTTCCCCGCCCGCTACGGGCATTTTTTCTTTTTCTTCGTTCCGCAGCGGTCATTTTTTTGGGCCGGTTGATCCTGATGGTACCTCCGGTTTTGCCGTGGTACCGGCGTGCGGTTGTTTTCCACTACCATGGCGGTCATAATGGGCCCCTTAGAGTTTAGTCCTGCTTTGACCACTTTGCCAATACATGCTGGTTGTATTGTATTGTATTGTATTATAGACTTATATAGCGCAAACTGTCACCCTACGGGTATCCTGGCGCTGCGACTTAACAGATGGCATCAGCAAGCAAAGATCGTATTTGCAAGTAGAAAGCTCATTTTGCTCATTCCTAGGAAAAAAGCCAGGTTTATAATCTTTTTCTGAAAAGAAAAAGGGAATTAGATTGTCTGATACTCTGGGGCAAATCATTCCAGAGGCGTGACGCTGCTACACCAAATGCTCTGCCTCTCATCCTGGACTTCTTAAATCTAGTGGTCGTTCCCAGATTTACACTGGAAGAACGAGGATTTCTCCCAGGATTATACCAGGTAAGTTTCTCCTGCAAAGGCACTGGAACCAGACCATGTGCTGCCCTGAATACAATGCAGACAGACTTAAAAAGAATTCTATCCTTGATGGGTAACCAATGAAGATCCTTTAGAGTCAACACCGTTGAGGATCTGTGCTGCCTATTTAACACCAGTTTTGCTGCTATAGACTGGACTCTCTGCAACCTCCGTAAAACATATTGTGGTGCTCCCAGATACAGAGAGTTGCAGTAGTCCAGTCTACTCAGAATTAAACTCCTCACTACAAGGGGTCTTGTGTCACTAGGCAGTAGTGGGAGAATCTGTCGGAGCCCTCTTAGCAGGGAGAAACAGACACTAACCGTTTTGTTGGCTAGTGTCTCCATTTGGAGGTTGTCATCTCCCGAAAACCCTAGGTTACGCATAGTTTTAACTGGGACCAAAGGTGTGTCCTTAGGGGTAAGTTTGAACTCTAACGCCAGATGCCAAGACATTTTAGCAGTGGAGCAATATACAACCTCTGTTTTTCCCCATTAAATTGTAGGGAGTTTCTCCTAAGCCAATTGGAGATCTGTTGCATACATTCCTGGAATGTGTCCATAGTTACTGCTTGATTCCCTTCCAGGGAGAGCACCAGTTGGGTGTCGTCCGCGTAGTTAACTAGGTCAATTCCAAAAGATTTGATAATAGGGATCAAAGGGCGCAAGTAGATGTTGAAAAGAATGGGGCTTATTGCAGAGCCCTTTGGCACCCCATGGCACACCGGGGTCTTAGTGGATGTGAACGGTGTCATGGTCACAGCCTGTTGTCTACCCGTCAAGCATGATTGCAGCCACTTCAGTGCCCGTCCTTTCACACCTATATTCTCCAGTCTTTCCACCAGTATTGTATGACTCACCGTATCGAATGCGGCCGACATGTCTAGTAACACTAGTACAGATGGATTACCATTGTCTGCTCGCATTTGTAGATTGTCCAATACGGTCACTAGGTCTGTTTCAGTTCCGTGGCCTGGTCGGAACTCGGAACCCAAACTGGTCCTTGTCTAGCAGGTGATTTTCCTCTAGATATAGGGACAGAGATTTGCTAACTGCCTTCTCCAGGATTTTTACTGGGTATGGCAAGAGAGAGATTGGTCTAAAATTCATTGGATTTGTTGGGTCCAGGGACAATTTACTAAGCGATGGGGTCACCACTGCCTGCTTCTAAACCTCTGGAACCATTCCTTCTTCCAGTGACTGGCAGCAGATCTGCCGCAGCCAGGGGAATAATTCTTTCCTAAACTCCTTCCATATCCCATGTGGAAGAGGGTCCAGAGGAGAGCCCGAGGATACACTTTGAGCAAGGCTATTAAAGGTGTCTTCGGTAAGAGGTTGGAAACACTCTAGGGAAGTTTCTACCTGTGGTTACACGACTGTATAACTCTATATTTAAAATGGGGGCAAGTTCCAGAGCACAGTGGCATTTCTTTGGTGTAAGTTGTCCCTGAGTCTCACCATCGGAACCACTCACACCCCAGATGTTGTATAGTGAGCAAAATGATGGACACTATGGAACCAGAGAGCATGTTTTTTTATTATTTTCAGCTGCCCCTTGCGACACATTTTGTGCACTAAGGGAATTACTATCTCAACTGCACAGTGATGTTGGTACTTCTGCTTCACCAAATTGTTTGTTGAATAGTCAAATCTTATCCTTCCTATACTATTGTTCCCTTATTTGTCATTATGTGATAGGGGTGGATGAGCCACTGAAGGCGCGAGCTAAGTGCCTAACTGTGACTCACCTCAAGGTTCTATTGGCTCTCGAGACCAAACCAAGCAGACCCTTCACGTAGCTTCTGTCTGCCACCAACGATCCAACCTCATGTGGCAAGACTTAAAGACAAATCATTAACTTTTGATATAAAATAGGATAGGGTTGGATTAACCATGTAGTGGCTGAATTATTAGACAACCAGGGATCAATCCTGGCTTCCCAACGTGACCAAATTGTGTGATCGTGGCAATTGTTTTATTTCACTTGATGCAACCAGACTGATCAGACACTACATCAACAAAGGGCTCACTGAGAATGACATAGAGTGGTTCATCATTTAAAAACTGAAACCCAACAAGAAAGACTTGACAAAACCTCTTCTCATTTGTGAACAGAGATGGGTGTATAGACCCCGTGCTGATATACACGGATTGAATGAAGAGATCCCTTGGGGGGGTGTCCCACTCTCAAACACACCACTAACATTCTTAAGGCTCATTTTAACTTTGAGATTGCACCCTGATGCCCATTTGGGACCTCGCAGCATTGGTTATATACCCCTCTCTACATGTAATTGCCTCTAAAATTGATTTTAAGGATTGTAATGCTAGCAGTGTCCTTCACCTGGATATAAATCCCTTTGGATACTGCTCCCATTGATGGGCTAACCTTATTTGTCTCCTGTCTTTTAGTTCCAACTCTATCTGCCTGACAGTATACACCATCCCTTAAGCTGATAGTTAGGCGGGCCTGGAGATTATGGTGCCCTTATGTACTCCCTTAGTGGGATATATATTCACTCAAACCATCTCCATGGAGACATAATATCACTATCATGCAGACTTCGATATCCTCTGGGGATTCACCACCTGTCTGTACACTACCTCCAGGAGACTGAGCCTCTCACCTGCTAGGGTAGAAAATATATATTTTCCTGATGTCCACAGGAAGCAGGCTAGATCATTTTTTGCCTACTCTTCCATCTCTAGCAATTTATGGCATTGTTGCCGTCCACTGAGTGTTGCTTTGTTTTCCTGTTAATTAAGAGAGAGCGCCATCCAACTATGTGGCTCCCCTATAATAACTGTTACTTTGTCCCAGAGCTGATATTGTATTTTAGCATGAATCATAGCCCGGTTCAACTCTGTGGCCCTGGGAACACAATTTCCATGATCCTTCATCGCGAACCGGATTATGAAGCTAATCACGCCACAACATAGTTCCAGCTCACACCCAAGGGAGACTTGTCGGCAATAAGAGAGGCTTCGCTCTCCTCACCAGTCATATAATCAGCTGAGTGAGGTGCGCGAGTAGGCTAATGGCACAATGGGCCTCTTGATGAAGTATGTGGGTAGCAGGTTGGGGTAGCGGGAAACTCTTACTGCCTCTATGCATGTTAACTATATCACAGTACTGGTGCTTTCTCCAGCACTACAGCTCTGACTTCCACCAACGAATTAACGGTCTTGACATCCACCTTCAGGGGGGCTATAACATAGTGCATATGCTGGCTACATCTCTATCTATGTTTCTTGACTGCACTTCAGCATTCATGTCTCCTTTAACACTACGACTCCCTCTACCACCAGCGAATTGTGGTCATGGCATTCTCTTCGGGGGCAGTAAATAGCACTACATGTGATGGCTAATGCCTGAATACAGGAATGTTGTTATGATGTGGAAGCAAGGAGCTCCTCATTTGTCTCCACCTAAACCTATCAGCACTGTTCTAGCAGGATGGTGAAACAACACATCAATGTATTCAGCAGCCTTTTCATTTTTCATAAGTCCATATGTTGACATAAAAATATGTGCTTTTTAGAGGTTGCAGTGCTTTTAACTTAAACACACGGGACATAAGGACCGCTGGTTTGAGACAGTTTAATTATATGTCATAATGATACATTCATTGCATTAACTAATGTGTGACTACAGAGGATACATATCACCTCTCCCCGACCACCGAGCTGATATCCCCTTAGGTAGGGTAAGGAATTGGTTTTAATAAACGTTCACAATCTGCATGTGCATTTTTAATTTGTATGAACGCTTTTCACATAACGTGTGTTTATGAGTGGCATGCAGTGAAGTGTCTCCAGTGTTCCACAATGAGACACTATGGGGCCTAGTACAATTTTGGTCAGAAAGTCTCCGACCTGAAGTAAAGACTTTCCAACAGATATTGTCGGTTTAATTTCTGACCGCCTAATTATAATTTAGGCAGTCGGAATTTAAGCCGGCCGGTCATTCCAGCTGGATGAGTCCGTCGAGCAGTTTGAGACCAGCCCATAATCACACAATCTCCCATTTCCCTATGGGAGCTTGTGCTTCTACTGTAGCACAAGCACCCATAGGGAAATTTGAGTGTGCGACCTCACCATGTGAGGTCGCATCATAATTAGGCGGTCGGGACCGGAGGTCGGTCAGTCCCAAATCTGCGATGATTTCGGTCAGAGACAACTCTGACTGACATCATAATTGGCCCCTTAGTCTCTGCATGTGAGTGTTAGGATTGCCAAGCTTTCTAGACAAATTCCTCGTTTTTTGACTTTACTGCTTTAGTTGTAGTTAATTATTATCCAGCTAGGATTAGCCTGGACTTAATTGGTTTCACTAAGCATTTCAATTGTGAATAGGCCAGTTCGCTAGGGATCCTTGGCCCTGCAGAATGCCCATGACCTGTATAGGCAATAGATAGGGGCAGAAACATATTGGCATAAGGAGGATGGATTGAACCATTGTGCTCATATTCCGTCTCATAACTGTTTTTTTGATGTACCAGAGGCCTCCAGCATTGAAGGGGATAACCTGGGTGCCTCAAAGTACTTTTAACTATACTGCATCCGTCACTTGTCCAGTTATACTTTATCTAAGAACTCCTTGCCCTATTTTTTTACAGAGGTTGAGCCTGCTGTGGTGGTACTGCTCTACAGGGTCGAGAGAGGTTGCCTATGATGAAGCATGCCACAAAACTGTGGGTGAGGCTTCCTTTTCCAAAAGATTGGTCTTCTTTTCTTTCCTGGCACCACATTTGAGAAACCTAAACAGGGTACAGTTGATTTTTCCCTTTGAGGGATAAGTAATTCCCCGCATTCCGTAGCTTCCGCGACTCTATTGTGTTTTGTCTCATTTTACTTTGTCTCTTTTTTCTTCATTAGCACATATAAGAGCACATTGAAATTCTTGTGTTCAGGATGTGTGCTGTAAAAGCCTTCTCTCGTGTTTGATTAAATGAACTATAATGCTTCCCATGTACAATAACAATCCAGGCTCCCAGAAGGTGCACGTGACAACTGACTTGCCTCTTTGTTCACTATTGGCATTGTTGTCAAGGTGGGGGAGGCAGGAATGTTTTTAAGTTTATGTTTGAAAACTGTCACTTTAAACAAATACTACTCAATACACTGCTAAAATCGGATGCAGTACAGTGAAACGCTTCTGCAGGGTATTGAAATACACCTGTTTGAATTTTGAAGAGACTTTATCATATTTGTACTTATGTGTTGCAAGATGTCTTTAAGAATGAAGGTGTTCCTAAAGTTAAGTGGTGCAAGACACCTTCTGTGCTTCTTTTCTTTTAATTCTATTAACATGCAAATAAATGCTTTCCAATGTATTTAACAGCTTCATGAATGTTAGTGCTAAGTCAAGTAAACAGCAGCACAGGGCCACATATAAAGGTGAGGAGGGCTGTGCGCGACCCCAGGCGGTACTTTGAGTATCCTTACTATATGGCAATGCTGTGATTTAGATATGCATGTTATATATCGGCCTGAATCCTGCTTATTACTATTTTGTATCTGATATAAGTAATTTTTGGTATGTTAGATAATTTACTTCTGACCACCATTTTAAATTTGCTCAAGAAATATGTGTCTAAATTTTGGAGGGAACATGTCCTTGCTGCCAAGGAATAGTCCAATAGTACAAGTTCACAATAACCTTATCTCTAAGATCCGAATGCTCAAAGTGAGTGATCTGATCGTCTCTTCAAGTTTTCAGGAAGGAGTGTTACTGGTGAGGGTGTGGGCCATCCTAATAATTTTAAATGGCCAAATACTGTATTTTACAGTGAAGAATTTTAAAGAATTTGTCCGAAAAGCAATATGTCTTTTAGGTAATTCTGAAAGGGCACTCATGAATAAAACAAAAAAGGACTATGTTATGCTATGTTATTTATTTTATGGTGTGCTGATTTGGAAAACGCACTAACCACATGAGAAGGTATCCAGGCAGTTGGGCAGCTGTATAGGCGTGTGCTCCCCAAGGTGCTTATATTGAAAGCCAGGTCTTCAGCTTCTTGCAGAACTCAAAACGTTAGGATGAGGCGTTAATGTGTTGAGGGAGGTCATTCCATGTCTTGGATGCGAGGAGTGTGTGAGAGTAGAAGTGAGGCAGAGTGTAGGTGTCTAGTAGGTTGGTGAAATCAATGTGTTGAGACTGACATACAGTGAGGGTGATAGCAGATTTCTTACCACGCTTCAAACCTTTTCTTTCATTTTTACTTTCTTCTCCGCTTTTTATTTTTCTCACCTCCATACCTTTGCTTTGTTTGTGCTTCCCCCTTGCTCCCAGTTTTCCTCTGTCATTGCGTTCTGATGAAATTCTATGAGTTTCCTCATCAATTACAGACTGGAAGAGGCCCGTCAAGCAGCAATTATATGTTCACTGTGACCCAGCCGGCCAATCATCAGGCTCATGGTTGTTTAAGTGGGTGGTTCCAAAAGTCACTGCAATAATAGGTTTATTTGGGACGTTCAGCTGGGTAGATAACCAGTGGCGTAACAAACTTTAGAGGGCCCCCCTGCAAGGTACTTGGAGGGGCCCCCTCCAGACTCAATCAGGAGCACTCCAGCCAAAGGGCTGTGCTGAGGGGGCCCACTTGAGCCTGGGGCCACCCCACACCGCGGGGGCTACGAGGGCCTGTGTTACTCCCCTGTAGGTAACCTCTCTTACAGTACATTGGATTATAGCACTTGCATAGTAACAGAGTAGCGGCTGCTCTCTGCCACCGTTTTAAAAAAATTACAAACTGCGTATTTGCACATTTTATTGTTTGTGATATATGGCTGATGTTAATTCTAAGTTTAAAATTATTGCCGTGAGGAACTATTGCTGCTATCTGATTTTATGACGACGATTTTAATTTTACAACTGTTGAGGTCACTGGGGTGTTAGTAAATCAGTTTTTGAGTACTGTATGGTGAATCTGACACTATATTGCTGCTACCTGTACCGAAGCTTTGTAAGGGGAAGCAGGAAGTTGGAAACCGTTTCTGTGTTCAGACGCGCCTCCCCTGGCCGCCATTTTGGAGCGGGGAGCGGTCTAGTGTTCCCATAAGCTGACACATATAAAGAGGGACGCTGCGTAATGTATCTTTTGTAATCAATGTTTGGTACTTGATTAATCTTGAAATTCAGAGTTTCTTTAATCTGACAATATGTCAAATCTTCTTAAGATTGCTGCATTTTCTTGATGACTTCTTTTACATGATCACCAGCAAGATTTTCGGGATACTTAATCATCTTTTTGTTATCAGTCTCGTCAAGTGTATTAATGAAATCCTAAAACGTCTCTATCCATACAGACCATGTATCACCAATATTTAGTTTTTTGGTGGTATCGAAAGGTGTTGGTGGTTTCAAAATGAAGGTAACATAGTAACTATTTATGGGAGTGGCTAACCTTGAGTGTGGAGCTCTTTCTGCTCCTGTCGACTGTCCATTTGAGCCTGCGTTATATGTTCTATTTCTGAGGCCTTCTGATGGACCAGCCCCAGAGTCCTCATGGACAATCAGGGAAGCGATGACTTTCTCATCGTTCTCGATCGGAGCCCTTTACTTGTTGGAGACCTCTGTGATTGTTCTGAGCCATCACCTGGCAGCTTTGGTATGTGGGGCACTGCAGATATCAGACAGCTCAGTAAAGACTACCCTAGTGCTTCTTTTTGGGTCTCCTTGCCCGGTACTGATGCAGCAAAGCTCTGCTTATTGAGGCTCTGGTAAGTACAATGAAAATGTACTTCTTTCTTACTTCTGTCAGCCAGCACTTTTTCCTGTATCAGTGTATAACCACCTGTTTTGCAGTATAATGTACAACTTTATCTTACGTGGCAGCACGGTACCTTTATATATGACTTGACCAGCAGGTTCTTGACCATTATTGTGCAAATTCTTTACAATGCTTCTACTCTGTTCACTTGCTTTACAACGGCTGTAGTTGTGCTTTGACTCCACGTCCATGAAGCGTCAATTGTGTTTTTCAACAGCGACACATATGGCACCCATGAGCAGTTTGCTTGGAGCATGGCAAAATCTCTGGGGTTATTTATCTCCTATCTTGTCGCCATTTGTAGTGTCGCACCAGGATTCGCATCCTGTAACTGCTTTGATTGTAAGAAATATGGGGCTACTCCTGTGTTTTGAGGGCCCATCCCCACACAGCATGAGAGAGCGACCATGGCCATGGGTACCTGAATGCCAGAAAAGGGTGCCTACTGCACCGCTCTGACCGCACAACCTCTGAAATGAGTGCTCTCAATTTGGACCCTGGCTTTATTACCCAAGAAGAACTGGGGTTACATTATCTCACAGACCCATCAGCCCTTTGTCCTTTAATTAGTTGAATTTTAGTATGGACCAACTCGGTACTAGCCCTCAACCGAGAAATATTAAAATATTGAGGGCCTTACAGATACCCTGGTTGAAATAGTTAAAAACGACATTCAGGTTTTTGAGAATGCAATTCTGCAATCTGAAGCAACACCTCTGCATACACACATCAGCTCTCTGGAGGGCAGGTGTGCAATGACCTTTAGTGGTGGCCACAGACTGATTTCCCTCTGCATACCTGATCCTTCCCAATTTAGACTGAAAAGAGAAGAAGCAAAATATGTATCACTCAAAATGGCTGACCCTCCAAATGCAGAATGGCTGTGTCAGCTGGTCCAAATTGTGAATGGCATTGGCAGCAAAGCTGGTAGTTGAAGGAAGTTGACTCATTATCCTACTCTAAATATGCTGACTGATGGCTAAGCCAGAATGTGGCTGACATTGAAATCAAGTAGTTGATGAAGGGAGATGTTACAAATCCCTTTTTATATGTGTTATATGTTATTTAGTTGGTATTATTGTCAAGAGGTCTGGGAGAAAATTCTAGTTGTCTCTAGACTGGACTAAAACATGAATCAGAAAAAACTTTCAACTTGGTTAAGGCTGCAAATCGTTTTGGTTCGCCACAATCACCCTAAAATCATGACTTTTACCATCATTTATGTTGCATATATCCTTGTTGAACACTAACAAAACAGTTGCACATAAAATATACTTTGCAGAAAATAGTTTGCCCTGCAAAAGGCAAACGTGCAGAATAAATCTGGATATATTTTACAACTTCAGTGGGTTGAATTGGATTGAAAATGACTTTTCTATTGAGTGAAACCTGTGTTGCAATGTGTAGAAAGGCTGAGCACCAGCTAAGGGAAAGGTAAACCAGGAGCCTCAAAAAAGACAAACATCAAGAGATTTGACACGGCCGACAAATCCCTAAATGATCTATACGTTTTTTGCTGTGAAATTATATTCGCTAACCCAAGTGCAGAGGTCAACGTGAGATTGTGTAATTCAGCAGCCTCTCCAGCATTATAATCCATAGTCAGGATATCTAGTTCGTCTAAACAAACATTTCCTGTGTAGTGGAATACAAAGCTCATCTAAACAAATAACTCTAGAAAGATTCTCAGTAACAGCTGTCAATCCCCTGAAAACCACGGGGGCATGGACTCATACTCAACAAAAGGCCATTCAGTGCTTGTGTTTTGTCCTTCTCTTACTTCTATGTACTTGTACCCCCGAGTCACTGCTATGTCAAGTGTATGACGTGTATTTGTATCATAGTATTTGTGCAACTGCCCACTTGTCTCCACCATGTGTCTGTGTCTCCCTGCAAATGTGTGTGTGTGTTCCTTTGTTCCTGGATGATATAGACGCCCCGAAATCCCTTTGGCCTTTGAGTAATTCTGTCCCCATTGTGCACCTCTGTCACCCTGTGGTTGGCTTGCTATCTCTTTGTCCTTGTCTTCGTTTTTCAGCAAGGGCGTTTCCCTGCTCAACCTCATTAGTTTCCATCTTCCATGTCTCTATTCCCTGATGATTCTGGGGCATATTTACAAGCCCTCATCGCCACTGGAGCATCACTTTTTTTGACGCTCCCATGGCGCAGCGCAGTTTTCCATATTTACAAGGTGATGCTAAGCCACTTTGCATGGCTTAACACCGTCTTGTAAATATGCCCTATTCCACCGCAGTCCTCTGCTGCAAAGGGACGTACAATGGGTGTTGCTATGGGCATTCCACTGCAGATTGTCCCTAGATTTATATGGCTGAGGCAGCGCCAAAAACAAACGCCATGGAATGGCATTAGAATGGTGATATGGGGAGAAATTATTAATGTATCCCTCTTTTTTGCTCTTTCCATTTGTGCTGCATAGAAGGTGCAAATCATTATTATTGATTGTTTATGTGCAGGGAGGTGTCCCTTCCTGCACATAAACAATCATGCCTGCAGCACAGGCAGCCTTGCAACATGGTGGCAGGGCGCCTGCGCTGGCACTAGGCAGCTTTTTTTGTGCCAGCCCTAGGGCAAACACAGATGTGTACCGTACTCTTGTGAATACGGAACATCCCTGCATTTGAAAAATATCGGTTCACCTGTGTCTCTTAGTCCCAGGGGCTGAATCTCCCTATTCCTGATTTCATATCTCCCGTTCCTAGTGACTTGTTTCATGTCTGGTCACTGTACCTCCTTGACCAATGGCAATGTTTCCCTGAATGGATGATTTGTGTCTTAATTGTCCTGTGGAGGTTTCTCCCTGCAATATTAAGCAAGTTATCTTTTAGGAGAAAGACAGCCTATGATAAGGAATGGGCTGGCCCAAAGCCCACTGTGAATATGTAATAAAAATAATCTTTATAAGCAACACAGGCAAAACCTGAGCATATCATCCCAGCTCCTCTTGGTTTCATCCCTTATTCAGCGAACCAGAAATTAGGTAAAATAATTTCCCAAAAAATATTAGATGCAATATTTTACACAACGTTCTCATGTGTCTCTGCCTCTTTTCACCATTCTTTATTAACTTGAAATTCCTGGATATTCAACTTCCTCCTCCTTTGCCACTTATGTCTGGACATAAACGTAATATACGAACACCCGACCAAGATTTTCAAGGATATTGTCAATTATGAAAAGGAACTGCAATTTTAATTATGCCTGTGCATATTCTTAAATCGTTAAACTTCCGTTCGCAGAGTGATCGTATTGCCTAGTTTAATGTATATATTTTTTCAAGAAATTTAAATATTATTGCATTTTCACTTTGTGTGTAGAAACCATATGATTTATTTATACTAACATCAGTGCAGGCAAATCCAATTTTAATTTAGACCTATGGGGCTCATATTTTAGTAATTAAATCTAATTATTTTATGACAGCGCCATTTCACTGTCATAACATGTTCACTCAAATACCTTGGCGTTTTCCTTTTGATTAAACCAAAGAGTTTAATAAAGACAGTACCGGGCTAGCTGAATCGCATGCATAGGAAAAGCTGTACAAAGAATACTTAATGAAACAAACTTGAAACGAAAGTTATTTTGTCAAAGCCACATTACCCAATCAGGAAAATGCCAGTATTTACAATACAATTACAATACAATTTACACTAGTGGAAGAAACACTATGGGGGCTATTCACAAAGGTAAATGTATCCATTAATAAATCTACACTTGTAACTTTACCCTTCCAATTTTGAGTAACCTTTCCTTTTGGCTATTCACCATATACATGTGTAAAGTTACGAAAAAGTACAGACTTACATGTACCCTAATTTATTTTTGTAAAGTTACTACATGTTACATTTCACACATAGGTGAAGGTCTCTGCCATTGAGCCGGAAATCTCCCTATGGTAAAGTATAGGGAAACCTTTATTAAACTTAAACAGAAATGTGTAAAAATATTTTGAAATAAAATATAATGAAAATTATTTTAAAACGTTTATTTCAAATATACAGCAAAATAGAAAGCATTACAGCAATATTAGATTCATTTAAATTAAATATTTGATTATTTTTAATAGTTAAATTAAATTCAAATTATTTTTCTTAGGATTTAATTTAAAACATTCCCACCCAAAGCATTACATGTATATTTATTTATTATGTAGTAAAATTACTTAAATTATGTATGAAAATATTCTTTTATTTAAAGATACATTAATGTTAACATATAAAAATGATGTTAGTATATTTGAGAGTAAACTAACATTTAGGTTTTATTGTATGTAATTTTTAAACATGAAGTAAAATGTATTTATATTTATATTTTAAAAACATTTGAAGTAAGTCAATTTACTTTGAAAATATTGACCATGAGGTGTTATCATAAGTTCCTGCCTCCATTATTTTGTATCTGTGGGTGTTGCCAGACGATGTGTGGTGCTGGACTTACTCTATCTCTGTGCAAGTGCATTTTGCGAATAGCAATAGACTTATTCATTTGTCTCTCCCCAAATACCTTCTTAGCCCTCCCTGAACCCCTCCCTACTCTACCCTAAAGCCCATTTTATTCGTCCCTAAACCTCTCCCACTTAGTAGTACGTATTCCCCATTTTCCTCCCACTTTCCCCGCCCATCTTACATTTGCTACTAAAAAGTACATTATGTGCATGGAGATTTCAGTAGTCAGGGTAGAGATCCCCTCCCAATCATATGATAGGCAGAGATGTAGACCTCTGCACTTATGTTAGTGAATACCATTTTGTAGTATGTTAGTAGTGGTGTTGTAGTACTACAAATGCAGTTTGTGAATATGCCCCGAAATCTCAGAGCTAGATACCTGTCAGAATTTAAGGGTGGCCAATAAGCATGTAAATGAGTTCCATTTACATTTATTCTATGTGGATATCCTGAAAGTCTGGCATGACTACAGCACTTCTAGATCCAGGCATGTAGGAAGCTTTTGCAGGGTCCGGGAAACTCACAGCATCTTGCACCCTGAACATGGAACTAAAGCAGGCGTGTTTTAAAATCAACCAAGAAATGTTGCAGCCCAAGTGCAAGGCCTAGGCAATGATAACCTCCATGCCACTTATTCTGATGTGGCAGCCAGGAGCATTGCAAGACTATTCTTTTTGCTGAGGTGGTGACTGATATTGTTAAAGCATTAAAACTGGGACAACAAGGGGCTGGATGGAATGCTTAAATTAATCTTAGCCACTGACAAATGCTAAGGTCCGCATTCTAGTTTGTCTTTTTTTGCCCACCATGCCATTTTAGAAAAGGCCATCCTTATGGAATAAAGTATCAAATCTACTCCTCATGCGAACAGCCCCTTGAGATCTACCAAGCCGGGCACCATCTAGAAGGGACCACAAGCAACCCGAGACTGTTTTTTCCCTAACGGGGTTCAGCAGAAGGGTACAGCCTGAGTCCTCTGGCACAGTGAGCATGTGACCCACATCTGGGCATACAGCTCTGACCCATCACACTTAGGGTGTCAAATGCAAAAATGACAAGGTGATGGATTGAATAGTTGAATTAATCTCATCCAGAGGCTATTGCTGGGGACTTCCGGTTGAGCATTCTTCTCCCATATTGCCACTCTAGACAGAGGCCCACCTTATGAAAATCAGTACTGGCCCTGTACCAACCATGCTCCTCATGGGAACAATCCCTCCTGATATACCAAGCGAGGTTCCATCCAGAAGAAACCTCAGATCAGTTGTGCCCTACTTAGGGTTTGTCAGTAGACTGCAGCTTGAGTCCTATGTCACAGTGAGTACAGGACCTACGTCTGGGCATGTCCGCCACACTTAAGTCATCAACTGCAGCACCAACAAGGTAATAGACGGAACTCTTGAAATAATCTCAGCCTCTTGCATTTGCTCGGGCTGCATTCCATTCCATTGTTTTCGCTCTAGGAAACAGCCCATCTTCTGATAATCAGTACAGACTCTGCTCCTCATGGAAACAGTCCATCCTGAACTACAAATTGAAGGCCCCTCCGGAAGGGACAACAACCAACCTCTGACTTGTTTTGCCTTACTTGGGGCTCGTTAGTAAGGTACTCCTTGAGTCCTATGGGACAGTGATCACAAGGCTCATGTCTGGGTATTCCCTTTGCACATAGGGAATCAACTGCCTGTGTGTTTGATGTAACTTCCTCAGGGGCCACTGGTATGTCCAAATGTACGCCCTTTGTACACTGTGCCATTGGAACCAAGCTAAACCCAACTGTAGAGGCCCCAATGTGAAATATTGCAAGGGGTTACATGATGTTACTCTTCTATTAGTTTGATTTTACCATGGACCATGTAGCTTCTCCCCACCAGCATACTGGAGAATGCAGGCATCTAAGCATTCATTTCCAGATTTTAAAAAGTCTCTTTACTCGCATGTGGAGTCCTATAACAAGGTGGACAAGAACTCCTAAGGGCTGTAGGCAAGGTGACCTAGAGGGTCAGCACAGTTGAGTAATGATTCCTCAATAAACCTGTAATGCCAACTAGAGGCTCAGAAATATGCCATTATCTTTCTACTTACCTTTGCTGTGGAGAAAGCACTAGTAAAATAAAGAGGAGACACTAACACTATGAACATGGGGAGATGGAGGCTGCCTGCTTGCATATCAGCAGCTCCCAGTGAGAAGCCCAATTAGATATTACTGCAATAGACAAGAGTGAAGATGAGGAGGAATACTGAGGAGTGGTTCTGTTGGGAGATGAACTCACCATGAATGAGATTGCTATAGCAATCTCTGATCTGTCGACTTGCGGATCTCTTGGGGAGGATGATTTCTGCTGACAGTTTTATAAGACTTGTAAAACCAACCAGGTCTCGATTCTTTATGAAGCTTTTGACGGATCTGGGATGACTGAATTGTAGGAGTTCATTATCAGAAGGGCCATTATACATCTTATCCCCAATAATGTGGAGGATCTACTGTAATGTGGAAGCTGGAATTCATTTCTCTTATAAATGCAGATGTTAGAATTCTGGTCAAGATTCTGGCCCCTAGATTTCACAGGGTAATTTCCTGACTCACTCAACCATCCTAGGTGGGGATGACACCTGGGCAAGCTTTCTAGAATGGCTTGAGGTCACTAGTGCTTCTTCAATGGTGCTTCATTGAACTAGAGGAAGACATACTGGCAACATCGCTTGATGATGAAAAGGCATTCAAATGTGTTAAATGAGTGCTCAGGGTCTGTATGCTCGAAAAATTCAGCCTGGATCGGGACTTTATCTCTATGGTAAAATGTTTATACAATCACTCACCTGCCCATATGAATCGTTGGGATTTCCAATATTATTGCAAAACAGGAAGCAAAGTTGCCCTTTTCAGAAACAAGAGAGAGATACCCTGTAGAAGCCAAGGGGACAGGGTCACAAATACAAACAATAAAAATACAGTGGGCAAAATATATAGTCACTTAAAGTACAAACTGTAAAAACGTTCTACACAGCAAGCAGATATACAAAATATATTATTTATTAAATGTAAACACAAATAATTACAAATCATAATACACAACATAAACAAGACGCACAAGAAAACTCCATGTCAATACAATAAATTAAAATATAAATACATGGATATATCATTGACATTTTCCATCACGTACCGTTGGATATTAGATCTACATATATTCATATATATATACAAAACAAATTAAAACAAAAACATGTTATACAACATCAATATAAACATATGTCAAACTATAAACTTAACATATATATATTTATAAGTTATGTTTATAGTTATATACATATGTCAAACTCTAAACATAACATATATGTGTATATGAATATAATATGATTATAGTTTGACATATATGTATAATACATCAACATAACATATATATGTATATATATATTCACTGAAAAAACCATAGGTTTCACACACGTTATAGTTAGGAATTAGCATTTAAAAAACCTTGCAAATTCACTTAAAAAACCATAGGTTTCACACATGTTATAGTTAGCTGGGCATTTCACTCGTGAAAAACCAATGAAATTCCCCCGTTATAGTTAGTGCAGGCAACTATAACTCACGCGACCGCAATCCTCTGCTAATGACGTCAGATATTACATCACTGTATTTAGACACTTATTTACCCATGTCTTCTTCCATTAATCTTTAGCTATACATATATTACAAATATTTATTTTTCATAAAGACACATATGTCATCAGTGATGTAATATCTGACGTCATCAGCAGAGGATTGCGGTCGCGTGAGTTATAGTTGCCTGCACTAACTATAACGGGGGAATTTCATTGGTTTTTCACGAGTGAAATGCCCAGCTAACTATAACATGTGTGAAACCTATGGTTTTTTAAGTGAATTTGCAAGGTTTTTTAAATGCTAATTCCTAACTATAACGTGTGTGAAACCTATGTTTTTTTCAGTGAATTTGTACGGTTTTTTAAATGCTAAGTTATGTATTTATTTATTTTATTTTTTTTAAAAGATTTTTCACCGTGCGCGTACCGTGCGCGCGCTGTGGGCGCTCGGTGCGCTTCGCGCGCCGAGCGCCCACATTACGTGGTTCGCGGAATTGTTCCGTTTCTACTGTGCGCGTACGCTACGCGCACTCCGCGATTTTTCATAAAAAATGTAAAATACATTTTTGCCCTTGGGGGTCCTTATGGGACCCCCTGACCAAGGCTAGGGGGTCAGGAACTGTCCAGCCTGCCCCCTTTACACGTTATCCACCTTTGTTTTTCACCCCCTCAGACTGCGAGAGACAAAATGGCGGCCGACACTTCCTGGTTTCGACCGATTCGAATGTTTACTAAGATCTAACAACCAATCAGAATCGCGCTCACGCATGGCGGCGTGCACGTACGGTAAGCTTATGGTACGCGCTCGGAGCGCGCCTATAGATATATATTGATTTAAATGCTATTTTCTCAGGAAATACTGAACAGATTTACACGAGACCTTCAAAAGGCTCATCCCTGACCTGAGGGCTACCTCTCTGCCAAATTTCAAGTAATTCTGTTCAGCAGTTCGGGCTTTAGCTCGGACTAAAGGTCCTATGGAAAAATGCATGGGGAAAACGTGTTTTGGGACCCCCCCTTTTTCTCAGCCCCTGCTTGACGAATCCCCCCAAGACTTTCAGGGAAGGAGCGGAGCGGAGCGCCCCACCTATTTTGAGAATTTCGCGAGGATTCGTCAATCGGCGCCAAAGTTATTCAAAATAGAATGTTGCGGATTTCCTATGGAAACACGGTCCTAACTATAACTATCTACTGGCGACCGCCAGTAGATAATATATATGTGTGAGTTTGTGTGTTATGTTTATCAGTGACTTATGCGTATAATTGATGTTGTGTTACATGGTTTTTTTAGGCAGATTTGTGTACCTATGATTGGCCAGAATTTTAATCACGAATTTTATATACTTATTAATTGTCCTGAAGACAGTGTCTTTTATAATTTTAACCAACGAAGTGCATCAACGAGCAAAAGGCATATTTCTTACCACATTGGATTTTAGAAAGACTTATAAATATATATATGGACCTAATATCGAGAGCTTATTGAGTGTCTTGTGCTTCTATTATTATGTGCATACAATATTTTCAATTATATATGTTTACATTTAATAAATAATATATTTTTGTGTATCTGCTTTTTGTGTAGAACATTTTTGCACAGTTCACACTTTAAGTAATTTTATAGTTAGCCCAAAGATGCCTTTTTCCTCACTTTTATTTCCACTTATAACAGAGCACTTATAGGCTGTGATTCGGTCTTCAGAGCAGATTGAAGGTATACCCATCCCTGTAGGACCAGTAAAGTCCTTTCTTCATGAGGACAATATCCTCGTGACCGCTGTGTCCCCTGTATCTTCCATGTGTGTTCATACCGTCCTCACATTTGTCTGGATTTCAAATGTTAACTGGGGAAAGTGTGAGGCAAAGCCCATGTCTTTTGCTAAACATTAGGCAACAATGCTGGGTTTGACATGATACAGGTCCAAAAAGGTTGACGATATTTAGGGATATTTCCAATTAGAAGTCTGGATAAAGTAAATGACAATACTTTACACCCTTTAAGGATCAAGCCCCTCCACAATTTTGTTAGATGATCAAAATTAAATCTATTACTTTGGGCGAGAGTGCAATTGATTATGATTGTCATTGCCTCCACATACAACTATGGGGCCGATTACGATGTCTTGCGTAAACTTTCCTCTGACTCCTTGTCTGAATCGGTTTTGACCATCTCGCGATCGACGATTCCGCACGACCGATTATGATGCTTCCGAACACAGTTCGGTCAGGATCCCATTGACCTCTATGGGTGCCCGTGTTCCGACCGACAACTCAGGCTCCTAATGGGAAAAGGGGTGGCTGCGGAAAACCTTGCACCCTGTCACAGGCGCCCCATGGTGCCTGCAGTACAGTGCATGATTTTCCCTTGGGTACCACTCAACCTCAATCTGGAGACCTCAGGATGAAGGGTGACTGCTAGGGGCCCTCAAAGTCAGTTTCTGACAGCCTTTTTGTGTCAACAGTCCAAGTCAGAAAGACTGTTGGAAACCAGCAACGTAATCGGTCAGTCAGAAATGCTGTCCGTAGAGCTGTAAGATTCGCCTCCGACCGACAGGGATTCTCTGAGAGCCAGTCGGAACCAATTCGGAGTGACCAAACGGTTCCCCTTCCGACAGTGAGTATCGTAATCAGTCTGGCGGTTTGGATTCCGACCGAGTCGGGTGGTTGGGTTCTGACACGGTCTAAGAGAATCCAACTTTCGGTTGGAGCCTTTCTGCACAACATTGTAATTGGCCCCTATGTGTTTGCAATGATCCCATTGTTGATACATTAAATGATTCTGATCCACATTGACCCTGATATTATGACCTCTATTTGAGCTGTATATTGAGCCCTACTATATAGCCTGCCAACTATTTAAATGGCCTATTTAACACTCCAGACAATGTGCCCCACTGTGGGTCAACATAGAGAACAGACTACCAGATCATAATCAGGGTTTGGCCATGCTTTGCCATCACAAGATCCTACCAAACACAGCTTGCAATCCAATTCTAAGGTCCATACTGGTCAAATAGCTAACAAAAGTGGATTTGTGATTTCATACTTCAGTCACTCTTCAGAGAAATGTGGACCTGACCATAGAATTCAGAACCGTTAGTTGGTGTTTCTGGGTCATCGAATAAGTGAAACAGCTTACCAAAAAAGGGATGCTCACATCTTTCCACACTCTTTTTGCCATGTTTGATCTACAGGCTTCATACCAATGACAATAGATCCCAATATATCACTGGGAGTGCCTTGGAGCAGTTCCAGACTCGTTCATACAGAAATGTCTTGAAATATATGTTTGCAAAATACAGAGGATCACTGCCATGGCTGTATGAGGTTTAGTAAAGCTTTATTCGGTATAGATCAGACCATAAAAATACACATAAAAGTAAAGATATTAAATAATAAAACAAATATAAAAACAATTACCTTAGTATACAAACATAACAAACAGACAAAAAGTACAAAAAAGCATAACATATCTAAGTGTGTTAAAATAGGCAGTACAGTCCATTTCCTCCACTTCTTAGTGCAGTACATAGTGCATAGCTTTTTATGCTATGTCAATGAAATGTTGGCAAAGGCAAAGATTTGGGCTTAGCTAGGAAAACATACATTCAGTTCCCGACAATTCTCCTGCATTTAACTACGGAGACAAGGAATCTGTAAATAGTATCACACACAATGTCAGCCTGCATCAACTACAAATGCTCTAATACCTCTTGACATTTCCACTTATTTGAACTTAGTATGAAAGGTCTCGAGATATGGGCTCATTGTTCTCTATAGAGGTCACCAAAAAAAAACAAATGGAGCTGTGACTACAGTACTATTTGAGTTATGTGGGTAAGGAAGAAGATTGTTACTGTTATATACGTTTGAAGGTAAAAAATTAATCAATCCCAGCCTATATCTAATAAGGTAGAACCTTTGGATGCATGGAAATTTGAGCAAGTATGGCTAAATGGCTGGGGTTGTAATTAGTGGAAAATATAATTCAAAAACCTTTTCTTAATTTCAGCCTCCCACCTCTTTTCTACTAACAATTTTTGAAGGGTATTTTTTACAATGGATTTGTGACTATGATTGATTGCTGACGGATTGTCATATAAATCCCTGCTGCTGATTAGGGGAAGAACTTCTCTAATATGCATTAACCAGTTAATTTTGTTTGCCCTGAAATGGCTGGGACAATTGGGAAGGGACAATAATATGTGGAGAATTTTTTTCTTGTTACTTTGCAATTCAGAGTTATCAATAAAACCTCACACCCCCACCATAGGTGACGGTTGGCACTGGTCTTGCTTTATAGATTGTAATGGTGGCTTGAAGGGGCATATACCCTAAGCTAGCAGCAAATTTAAACAGGGAGGCCATGGCTTGTTTATACTGAGTTACTCTCACACTCCTAAAGTGCCCAGGCTGATCTCTTTGTTGAAAGCAATACCCAAATAGGTAAAGGAGGTCACAGACTTAAGTGTGTTTCCTCTAACTTGGAAATGCGTCAACCTACTTTGAGGGCGTTCACAGACCCTGGCATATGATTTAGATGTGTTTGTTGCTAGGCCCAGGTCAGACATTACATTTAAGAAAGTATCTAGGAGTTTTTGGAGTCCCAGGCCTGTTCTAGCCATAAGAACATAGTCAACTACGTGCATAAGGACAGGTATCAGGCGATTTCTTGCACTAGGTGAATCTGTTGCAGCACCAAGCAAATGATCAAGATCATTGATATAAATGCTGAAAAGAAATGCTGCTAAGACGCACCTCTGTCTAACTCCTTTTCTGATCTTAATATAGGGGGTACACTCACCACATGGCCCAAATCTAATGCAGACCTCAACATCGGTTTGTAGCTGGGCAAGACGGTGCACAATTTCTGGGTTGACGCCCTTACTTACCAGCATGTTCCACAATTTTGATCTCATAACCTTATCAAATGCTGCACTGAGACCCATAAATGCCAAGTAGAGGCATCATTGCCTTGGCAAACACATATTCGCATGTTACTAAATGTAGGTTTAAACATTGATCAACTGTCCTAATACCCTGTCTAATTCCATACTGAGTGGAGGATAAGATATTATTCTCATTTTCCCAGTTTTCAAGTTGATCCAATAGTATTCTACCCAGTACCTTGGCAGTCAAATCGATTAGAGATATAGGCCGATAGCAATGGGAGTCACTCCTATACCCTTTTTAAAACTTGGCACAATTGTCGCCCTGATCCAGAATTTTGGGGGGCCGTGGCCAAATGCACAGCAAAGCACACTTGCCAAGATGGGGGCCCAGAATCGTAAATTATCCTTAAAGAGGTCTGGAGGGACACCGTCTGAGCCTGGTGCCTTTCCCCCTGAGCACCTGCTCATGGCTGATGTAACATCTGTGACAGTGATCACTAGCTGTTCGAAATTCTCTAAATTGGCTATGCCAACTAAGCTGCTACTCTCCCTGCAGACTGATTCTTTTAAATCATAAAGGCTAGTAAAGTAACTAACCCATAAGTGTTTGAAAAGAAGGGTGTGTTTAATACCCTTCAAGATTGTGATGCCTCATTGTATTACTTTCTGCATGTTCTGATTTCTACCTGTTCCCTCTGATGATTTTTGACTGCGTTTATAAGATTTCTATGTGCTTGTGAGCATAATTTATTGAACCAGTCATGGGTTTTGGGATTATATGTGCATTTTGATACTGTTAACTGTTCGGATATCTTCTTACGGATTGTGTTAAAAGCCCCCAATACCTTCTCAAGATCAGAGTTCAAGTTTTGCCATATCTCGAAATGCTCCTTCTGACTATCCAGAAGCATGTCTAAAAATGCGTTAGGTTCCACATCCTGCCTTTTCCACTGTGCTCCCTCATTTGTAGTATACTCAATCTTACCAGTCACTTTGTGTGGCGCTAAAGCCAATCCTAAATTAAGACTTAAAGCCAGCGGATTGTGGTCACTGATAGTTGTTTGCAAGATCTGGAACTTGCACACCCTACTGGTCCAGGATTTGGGCAATGCTATAAAGTCTATCACGGATCCTTTGCCTCTGCCTATGAATGTGGGTTGCTTCAAAGATGTCTTTGGCTGCTATGTCCATACTGAGACCCAGGCCGTAAATTTTCAGTAGCCTATTCAGTTTAACGCCGCAGGGATTGTGAATGAAGTGAGAGAAGTTGCAAAAATCAGAGTCTCCTGCTCCCTGCATACATGTTCATCTACAATAGGGCATACTCCTAGATGAAAATCCCCACCCTACACAATACGTATATCCTTATTAAAACTTGGTAGCAGATGTTCAACACACAAGAGAGTGAGTTACTAATTAATATATTGTGACTGGAGAAGTTATTATGATAAAAATTAATAAGCAACACTAGGCAAGCCCCAATCAATGACAAACAGATCATCTGAAAAAAGGCTGAGCCAGCAAGAGTTTTAACTATTTTAACTCCCGCTTTAGTACTAAGTAGGGTATGAGGTAATTACCACCAACCTCCAGAATCCACTGGCAGTTGATATTACAATATGAATTTACAGACAAAGATTCGATGACACTACTTATCTCTCAAGGCAAATTGTTTAGGGAGACCAAAACTGAAACTTTCCTATTATACAATTGTTTCATGGCCCCTATTGGAGACACCTCTGAAATGACAAAAGACAGGACTGCTGCATCATTTGGAATGGCAGAAACGCAAACACTCTCGATGTGACAAGGCCCACGCTTTTTGCACTGTATTATGGTGGTGCTATACTGGACCTCCATTCAGTCTGCAAAGTCTTCTATTGATGGACTTGTGTTCTCTCCTTTGATATGTCTAGTCATTCTCTGTTATTTGCCAAACATTATTGGTGCATCTAATCATAAGCAAAGGTATATGGTGACTTTGTTCGCCATTGCAAAACCCAGTATTATGTGCTATTGGATAAAAGCAACAATTCAGACTTTGGAGGAGTGGTTAACTGAGATTGCGAAGTTTGCTGCATGCAAATGGGGTTTTAGAGAAGGTGAGAATAACCAATTGACAGTGTTTGACCAAATATGGAAGCAGTTCTTACAATCCTCCCTAACCACAAAATAAGACCACTGAAATAACTTAACAGGTGAGGTCTCATAAGTCTTGAAATCAGGGCAGCACTGACACCCCAGGAGAACGTTGCAGCACTGACACCCCAGGAGAACGGGGCAGCACTGACACCCCAGGAGAACGGGGCAACACTGACACCCCAGGAGAACGAGGCAGCACTGACACCCCAGGAGAACAGAGGAGCACTGACACCACAGGAGAATGGGGCAGCACTGACACCGCAGGAGAATAAGGCAGCACTGACACCTCCAGGGAACGATAATGGGGCATCACTGACTCCCCAGGAGAGAGGGAAGCACTGACACCTCAGGAGAATGAGATTGGGGCAGCACTAGCAACCCAGGAGAATGGGGCAGCACTCCCACTGACACCCCAGGAGAATGGGGTAGCACTCCCACTGGCACCCCAGGAGAATGAGGTAGCACTGACACCCCAGGAGAACGGGGCAGCACTCCCACTGACACTTTGAGAGTACAGATCAACATTTGTACTGACACTTCAAGAGAAGAGATCAGTACATTTTCTTTGACACACCAGGATAACTGGATAGAGGCCTCATCACTCAATTCACATACACAGCTCAGAGCCAAATCAGGAGCAGGAGCTTGAAAACAACAGAAAACAGACAATAACCAACCTACTTACTGCCACACACTACCACATCAGCAGAACAGGTGATAGCTCAGATCTCAAGATAAACTGTCAAGAACATCAAACACAAGTGTAACAAGTTTTAAAAAAAAGATGCCGTTCAACACTTCAAAGGTCCCCAATGCAGCTCTCACAATTAGCCAGGGTAGGTGATCCCACTGAGGAGGAGCCCTCTCTCTAGGGTGACCAACTGGCATGGGTGCAAATTCAGGACAGCGAGTGTAAAAATTCAGGACAAAGGGTTAAAATTCAGGACAAAAATTCAGGACAAAAAGAAGGAATTCAGGAAAACAATTCAGGACAAAAGGTACAATTTACAGACACATCAGAGGAGGTCGCGCAATATTACATGGGTAAATAGACAGACAACCAACACAAGGACAAGTCAAAATACATTTATATTAGGTTGAGAGAACCTTGCACTGCATCTGTTGTGTGCCTGAGTGAAACTTAAATAGCTCAGTCTGCATATTGGATGCACCTGGGTAACATGCGCCAAAATGAAACCTCCACTCACCCCAGAGCTTGGCCCCTGGTGAGGTGACAGGAGCCAATAAACAAAAGCAGTTTTCCATGCCCTGGTCTTTGGCATGAAGAGGCACAGCAAATGCAGTCACTGGCCCATTATCATTCTGTATGTGATAATTAGGCCGACATACAGAATGATAATGGACCGATAGCATCCTGTACCAGGTCTGGGGGGGGCTGCTGCAGCCCACTGATCACAGCAGGAGCATGAGCTGGCCCCTGCAGTGTGAGTTACTGAACTCTCAGGATGCTTGCAGGGGGCAGCTTGCTCTAAAGTCCGAAATGTAGGACAAAAGGCATCCGGGTTAGAATTCTTCACAGACAACGGACAAGAGGCCCAAATTACGGGCAGTCCGTGAAATTTACAGACTGTTGCTCACCCTACCTCTCTCACCTCCTGCCAGTAAGGTGATGCACTACCCACTGCCCTCTTCTGCAATCCTGCCACACATAGCAATATCTATAGAGATCCCTTACCAGTGACAAGAGGATGCTGTGCCTTCTCTTGCCTCCAGAGCCCCCTTGCAATAAAAAGAGACTACAGTGTCCCGGAGGCTGCTGTCTGCGGTGCTTCCCCTTGCTCTTTCGCCAGTGAGAAAGGGATGGTGCAAATTCCATCCAATCTCATGTGCCACCTGTGCCTCGAGTGTTTACCCGCCTCCCCCCTGCAGTGCCGCCATCCCACTGCAGTCCTCCAAGCTAGCTTTGTTCACCGCTCAGTTTCCCGCCGTACTCATGGTCCACTCCATGGCCACCCCATGTTGTGTTGTGCTGCCTTTCCATAGTGAATTAAAGCAGTCCCTGTGGTTGGGATCTTAGGTGTAGGCTGTAGGGCTCATTTATAACCTATGGTTGTATTTCCTTACTCCCATCCTTTTATATCTATCTTAGTAGACTGTATTACAGCTGGAACTGAGTCAAAAATTTCTGTTGAGGTAAGATCTTTTTACGGTACTGTTGCAGTCTTCTCATTTCCTCTGTGGAACTTTTGTAGTTGCTTGCACAACTGAAGGATGGGACCTTTGAAATTTTGGGATTTTGTATTTCTGCGTACTTATGAAACACTCAAGATGGCTTGTTGAAGTGGTGCGCTCAAGTGGGTTTCACTTTCATTATGAGTAGGGCCACTGCAATTATGCAATTTTATGGTTGTGGTGTTTTTCCCACATACTTGGGAATTTACCACATTTGAATGTAATCCATCATCAGCTGCATGATCTTCATATTTTAACAACCACAAAATTGAATTCTAGCTCAGGTTATTAACAACTCAGCAATACTTGTTGGCGCGCAGTGGAAGACACTATGCACAGGTTCCCAGGTCACCTTTCGGTTGCTTAGTGCTGTGTTTGTCTGTTGAACTGGCACTAATTAGATGAAACCTTTGTCCAGACAGTGTACACATGTATAATGATAAAACAATGAAGGAATACTATCAGCAAATCTGCTGAATTATGCTGAATAATGTGTTTTTTCTTGCTACATAATTTAGTAAATCCTTTCGCATAATCTGTTCCTCCTCCTTTACCACGTAATTCCAGTGGCCCTGATCATGGGTATTGGTTGATTGTAGTTTACAGTGTTTGCTGGGAGATTCTCAAGATCATGTATACTACTATTCTACCTTGATTTTCTGTATGTATGAACAGCTAATAAAAAATTGCCGCAACAGAATAAAACATGGGCTGGATTGCTTCCTTACCATGGTTGATATGAAACCACGCAACTCTAAGAGGAGAATTTGTGGTCACTGCATTGTCCAATTGATAGTATTTAGACAGTAGCAAGAAGATCACTTACAGCTGGGTGTGGGGGAAAATCTAATTGCAACCCAGACAGAGGATTGATTTAGAGTTTGGTGGACGGGCTTCTCCTTCACAAACATGACAGCTATCCCGTCTGCGGTATTACAAGTGCCATTGGATAATGGTAATATGGCTGACGGGATATCTGTCACGTTTGTGATGGAGCCACCAATTCCCCAAAGTCTAAATCAGGCCCAGATTCTGTCCAACCTTCACCCCTAAGACTTCAGCCAAGTACGACAGGACCAATACTTGATGCATTGAATTCAAGATTAAATTCTAGATCATTGTGAGAACACAAAATGTGCTGGTGAAAAATAGAGGGTAGCACTTCTATGGAATAGTGCCTAATGCATGAATTGGCACACCCAATAACCTGTGATTTTGTATATAATATGCACAACACATTTAGGCCCACATTTACTATGATTTTGTGTCCGTTTTGTGTCACTTTTGTGGCACAGTCTGATGCAAAATCCTTTTTTGGCATTTACTAAGCAGAGTAAAGGCACTTCGTGCTGCTTTGCGTGGTTTAGTAAATAAAAAGCGATGTGATGAGTGCTGCTGCCTTGTGCTACTTTGCTTTGGGTAGGTATTACATGGGTGGAGCAGGGGCGTTTCCATGCATCTACCCATGTATTTTGGCTCACACCCAGATTTACAAAAACCTTTGCGCCAAAACGGTACGCCTACCCAATAGACGTGTAACAAGGAGAAATATATCTATTTATCACCGTTACTTCCTCTTTCCAAGTGTGCTGCATTGCTGAAGAGGAATAAGCCTCCAAGGATTATTTTCAGGTCTCGGCTCTAGATGGCGCACATTCACTATCTCGAACTGAGGCATGCTGTATCTGGTGTGTGGGCTGCAGCCCACCCACGTCTTGCCATTTGCTGGCACCAACGTCTCTCCATTTTGCATGCTCCCCATTTGTCAAGGGCATGCATATGTCATGGCTCTTCCAGTGATTAGCCCTCCCCAAGTGACTGGCCTTACTACTGCTAAACACCGCATCGGCTGTTGTTATGAATGTTTCGGGACTACTTTTTATATATGGCAATCCTGTGCCCCTACAGGCACACCACTATTTTTTATGCGTGCAGTGTTAAGTGTAAACATCGAATGCACAAACACTCACTCTCATCTTGTGTGTTAGTGAATAGTCCGCCCCATGCATGCAGCTGCCACACCTCCTCCCCCCTTCCATTATGTGCTCTTTTCTTTACTTTGGATTTAGTTTTGTTTTACTGTTCTACGTTTCCTGACACCTTCCCTTTACAGCAAAGTGAATGTCTTCTCTTTTAACACCTCCCTCGCTCCTCCTGCCCTCTCTGAGAATTCTTTACATTGCTGTGGAGTCTGCGCGCTGTCAGCTTGTGGCCAGCACTCATGCATCACAGAGCAGGGCGAGTTTCACTGAGTGCCAGTCTGCGCTGTCACTCTAGGTGCTGGCAAGTGACCTTGTGTGCTCTTGCTATAGGAGAGGAAGCGTCACAAAAACAATGAAGTCACGCTAGCTCCTGAGAAAGCCTTAATTCCTTGCAGGATGACGTCACCTTAGTGCCTGAGAAAGCCTTCATTCATTGCAGGTGCTTGGCTTGTCCTTAATCTGTCTTCTGCTCGGCATTCTCCTGAGCAACACCGAAAGGATACCGAGGTACAGCTGCTAAACATTTTACTCTGCACCAACAGTTTTATGAAATGCGGTCAATTCTCGTAGCTGCATTGGAATTCTAGATGTCTTTGTGGTGTTTGGGCCTCGGGCCTATAAATGAACATAGACCACACGTGCTGTCTTGTAGTGGCCAGCTTAATGCCCACCCACGCCCAGCGCTCCGGGCTTTTTATTGGATTACTGGCGTACCTTCCGTGTGGACGTAGGGCGCGTCCACTGAGCACACTCACAGGGGGGAGGTTATACAAACCTTTCCTGAGACCCCCGTAGCAAATGGTCGGGCCCGGCTTGGGCAACACTACATTCCTCCTTTACCCAGAAATGCAAAAACCAGACAAACATTAAACATAGTGGCAACCCACCTTAAAGTCTCAAATACAGTCTCATTGAGTTTCACGAACAAAACAAAAGAACAGTCTTACTTGGTCTTGGCGGAGGTACAGCCCACCATCACTTCAGCAGTCGACAGCGGGCCACAAAGTCTCGGTACTTCTGGGATGGCTTCGGACAAGGGCGTAGATGGTACTTGCTTTGGCTGCGCCTCTCTGGAGGGGTTTGAAACATGTCCTCAGAACAGTCTGTCTCAGCTAAGCTGGGGGAGGCTCTGTGTTCCTTGCAACACAACATCTTCTTGGGCTTGTGTGGCCGAGTCGTTCCCAGTATTTCCTGTTCCGCGGGGAGTCTCTTCTTCCATGGCTTCTCGGGGACCTGGGGATGACACTGGGCGGTACACTCCTGGCTCGGGAAATTCTTCCTCAACTTCATTTGGTACCCTCTTAAAAAACGATAAATTTCTTGGGACTTCTTCTCCGTCCCTGACCGCCGTGATCAGGGTACCATTGATGTTCGTGACAGTCCACGGGTTTAACTCGAATGGCAGGCGGAACTTCCCACCTGGATGGCAGTCTTTCACTAGCACTCGGTCACCAACTTGGATTGGGCTGTCGGCGGCTCTCCTCTTCCGGGACGCTTCGCGATTGGTCTTTGTTCTCTGTTCCATGGCTCGGTTAGGCAGGGTTGGTGATGACGCCGACGTGGGGTGATGTGGGATAGTGTCTGTGACTGCCCTGCCAAAACAGAGGCGGCTTGGAGGAACTCCTGTGGTGCAGTGGGGCGTCAGCCTGTATTCGCGTAAGAATTGGTAGAGGGCTAGCTCCAGGCCCTGGCCGTCCGCTAGTGCGATCTGAGTAGTCTTGTTCAGAGTCCTCATTAGCCTCTCAACTTCCCCATTAGCTTGAGGCCACCTCGGGGTTATGCGTCGGTGCTTGACATGGTGGGACTGCAGGTACTCAGTCAGCTCGGCGCTGTTGAAAGGTGGACCATTGTCCATGCGCAGTTCCCCAATGAGGCCATGGGTGGCAATTATCTTTTCCAGCTTGGGCATTACCTCGGATGCGGCAGTCGAGGACAGGATCTCTACCTCGGGGTATCGTGAGAAGTCATCCATCACCACCAACATGTACTTCCCCCCGGGAAGACTGCCGAAATCCGCGCTGGCTCGCATCCATGGAGACGTCGGCCCTTCCTCGGTGATCACTGGTGGTGGAGGGTTGGGTAGGCTGGTCGCCAAGCACACAGGACATCACTGGACGATTGTTTTAACCACTTTATCAAGGCCTGGGAACCAGAGCTTGCTCCGAAGGCGGTTTTTTGACTTTACAATGCCTTGGTGCGCGCCATGCGCCAGGAGGGCTGCCTGCTGGGTGAGACAGTCAGGTAGCACCAGGCGGGGGCCCCTCAGGAGGCATCCTTCCGGAGACACGGACAGTTCGTTCCGGACTTGGTGGAGCGCCTTCAGCGTTGCTTGGGCACCAGGCGTGCGGAAAGATGACGGGCTTTGGAGTGGCTTCCAGTTGCCCGACGTGACGGCTTGGATGGCGATCTGCAGGCAGTCGTCGTCTTTGGTAGCTTGCGCCACTTCCTCCAGGGAGATTGGCAGAGGCCTTAACCTTTCCACGATCATCCTGACATACTCCTCCGTGGCAGCGGCTTCTGCAGCTTCCGAGTCAGTGGCCGGGCGGGCGTGTCTCGATAAAAAGTCGGCTGGATTTCGGGTGCCTGGTCGATACTCCACGTTGAGCTGGAATTCCTGGAGCTGGAGCACCCATTTTTCAATTCGAGGAGGAGGCCGTGAGGAGGAGCCTTGGAACAGCAGAACAAGGGGTTTGTGATCTGTGATTACCACAAAAGGGTGCCCGTACAGGTAGATGTGGAAATGCCGGCTCCCCCACAGGATGGCGATGGCCTCCCTTTCGATCTGCGAGTACCGCTGTTCCTTTGGTGTGAGGTTTCTGCTTGCATATGCGATGGGGGCCCATTCTCCGCATGCTTGTTGCTGGGTTAGTACGGCCCCTAGGCCCGTCGGGCTGACGTCTACCACGAGTTGTGATTCGTTTCGGGGGTCGAAGTAGGCTAGGGTCGTGTCAGCTGAGAGCGCCGCCTTGGTCTTCTGGAACGACTCTTGCTGTTCCGGACCCCACTCCCAGGTGGCAGAGGCTTTTGTGAGGTCGCGGAGGGGACCGGTGAGGTCGGACAGGTCCTTGATGAATCTCCCGCAGTAGGTGACCATCCCGAGAAAGCTGCGAACTGCTGTCACCGATGTAGGGGCGGGGGCTGCGTGGATGTCTTTGACTTTTTCTGGGTCCGGGCCCATTCCCTGGTCGGAAAACCTGTGGCAAAAAAAAACTGACGTCCTTACGTAGGAAGTGGCACTTTTCTATGTGGAGGGTCAAACCTCGCTCTTGAAGCCGGTTAAACACTGTCTGAAGGCGTCGGATGTGTTCGTCCAAGGATGGTGCGTGGACCAAAATGTCGTCACTGACATTCAAGACGCCGTCTAGCCCTTGCAGGACGTTCTGGATAATATTTTGAAACACCTCCGCTGCACTCGATATCCCAAAGTTGAGCCGGGTGTATCACCAGAGGCCAACGTGAGTGGAGAAAGTGGTAATCGGGCGTGAATCAGGGTGTAGGGGAATTTGGTGGTACCCAGACCTCAGGTCCATCTTCGAGAACCACTTTGAGCCAGACAACTCTCCAACTATGTCATCTATGGTTGGTGTCAGGCGGCGCTCCCGCTTGATGGCGAGGTTGGGGATGCGCATGTCCACGCAGATCCGCACGGCGTCTGGCTGTTTCGGTTTCTTGGCTATCATGATGGGCGACACCCACGGAGTGGGCCCGCTTACCTTTTCGATGATTCCAGCTCGCTCGAGTAAACGCAGTTCCGCTTCTACCTTGGGTCGTAGGTGGAACGCAATGCGTCGGTGTTGGAGGGCCACTGGGGCGACCGACTTGTCTATGTGGAGATGGATGGCGGGTCCCTTCAACAAGCCGATCCCTTCAAATAGGGATGTGTGTTCTAATACTAGATGGTCGAGGCTGCGGGCTTGGACTGTGAGTGAAAAATGGATCAGCCCGAGGTCTTGGGCTGTTCTGCAACCAAGCAGGAAGCCTGATCCTTCTTGCGACACATAGATTTTGGTTTGCAGGCGAGTGGCCTCGTGGGCCAGGTCCGTCCGGAACATCCCGCACAGGCATAGTGGGCAACTGGTGCCGTAGGCGTACACCTGCACCCTCGTAGGATGGAGTGCCGGTGCGTTCTCTAGTGTCTGGTACACGCTGGCTGCCATCAGGTTGATCGTCGCGCCTGTGTCGATCAGAGCCGCTACTGCTTGGTCCTGCACATGGGTTCTGCAGACGGTGCAGCTGCCAGGGTGTTAAGCACCCACACGACATGGACGGAGGCCGCGTCCGCTTCATCGTCGTCCTTGTCACTGCTGGTAGTGGTGCTGGGCAGCGGCTCCAGCTGTCTTATCCTTCAGGGTGGGCCACTCTGCTTCTTCTTCGGTGCCGACAGACATACGCTTGCGAAGTGGCTGGCTTTTCCACATGCGCTGCAGATCTTGCCGTGTGCCGGGCATGCTCAGCTGTGGGCGTTGCGCCTCCGCACCATGCGCAGGCGCAGACGAGGGAGGGCTGAGGTGGTCTTGGGTTTCTTCGCCAGGGTTGCCTCGTGCGGTTCTCGGTGGCATCGGTCTTGAGGGCGCACACCGGCTCTGTCTTGATTGCGACTGCTGGCTTTGGCTCCATGTGCGCGTCTCTGGCCTTGGACAGCTCCTTTGATCGCCCTAGTACAAGGATGTCGCGCATGGGCATGTTGTCCGCCTCCAATACCCTCTCGCGCAGCTTCGAAGACGCGCAGCCCTGGATGAATTGGGAGCGGATCTCGTCGTCAACATCGGGGAGAATGCACGTGCTGGCTAGCTTCTTCAATCTTGCATAAAAGACGTCCCCAGACTCCTCCGGAAGCTGGCGGGCCTGGCGGAGCAAGAATCTTTCATAGTCAGCGCTGGCGAAAGGTTCAAAATACGCCGTGATGGCGTCGCGTATCATGGCGTATGTTCTGGGCGGGCCACCCTCGGTTACGTCTTTTGATATGTCGTGGATCGCTTCTCCTCCGAGGTGCAACAGCATGGCACGCCGCCGCTCGTTCGCGACTTCCCCGCCACGAAATAGTTCTCCAGGCGTTCCACCCACTTCTTCCACCGTGCGCCTTGCGACCGGGGAGTGCCGGTGACAGCGAACGGCTCCAGGGGGGCACGTTGGCCTTGGACATGGCCGCTGAGGATGGGCGCAGGCAGCATGGGGCTCACCTGTACACCTCTGGGGAGGTACACCAGCCTTCCAGGCTTTGTCCGCGGGCTCGCAGGGCTGCCTCGATGACCAGGGGTGCCTGGGAAAGCAGGAGGAGCGACCAGGGGCCTTCCAATGGACAAATCGGTATCTCACGCGAGATGCGTGAGAAACGGCAGGTCCGGTATTCGCGTTGCACGCGAGAAGCATGAGGTATGGCAGGCCGGCCGCGATGCTCTGCGGGTGCAGGCTCCGCAGAGACAGAAAGCTGCCGGGCAGGTCGGAGGCAGCCGCTGGGGCCAGAGGGGCAATTGGTTCTGTCAGGTGTGTACTATTTCTTAAAACATTGGATCAATCATAGGTTAATTCACATAAAGGACAAATTCTCATAAGCAACACACATAGAGACCAAAGGAGGGGGTAATTGAAATTTTTTATAAATTACGTCATTTATAAATCCCAGCATTCAATTTGTATGGCTGTCACGACAAAGGGTAAACTGTAATTTGTGACAAAGTGACAAGTGGTGCTCAGTGCTGTGGTGAGGTGCGTAATATATACAAAGTGACTTTCGTGGTATTGACGTTTCTTGGATAAAAGGCCAGAATACAACGGCTGTTTGAATAGTTCTGTAGATTGAATAAATGGGTCTTTATACAGAGACTTTCAGCTGGTCCAGGGGATATGTCGACGTTTCAACCCAGGATGGCATTACTGTCTTAGTCAATGCGGGTCTTCATCAGGACAAGGACAATGGGGACAGCCTGGGGAATAGTAATGTATAAGGTCAGGTGTGTTGAGGTGAAAAACTGAATAAATCAAGGCTAGTAGGGTAAGGACTCACCTACCAGGGCCCAGGGTGATTCAGAGGGCGGGTGTGTACGCAGTAACAATGGTGTACTGCAAGAATTCTTCCAATTGGGTTTCCTAATTGGGAAAGCAAGCATTGTTTAGATCTTAAATACTTAAAAGATCTGTGATTCAATTAAACATTACATCGAGTCAGAATCGTGATATCTGCCGACTCACCCAATGAAGGGAATCGGCTCCTGTCTTCTAAAAGTAAAAGATCAGTGTGGTGAAGGGTCACAGGCAATCGTCCTGTCTCCTGTGATCATGAAGATCACTATGCGATTCTGTGAAGAAGAGGTTGGAAGGGGATTAATCACCTATTGTAAGAATCGCATCAAAATGGTAGCGCCACATTCAGTTAGTTCACAGCGCTTACCTAAGTGAAACCGGGAAAAACGAATTATTCCGGTCCGCGGGTGCAGGCAAACGTCCTCGCTACTCAAGCTGCGTCCACGAGTGTGCCGATGGACGTCTGTTTCATAGTTGGGCAGAGCGCGTGAACGTGGCGTGTGTGATCGCCTCCAGGGCTCGTTGCTAGGCAACCTGCTACGCGTATGACGTCCCACCATCATGCGAGTCAGGAGAGGTGAAGCAGTAGCGTCCGGGTCTCGTTGCTAAGAGACCGGCTACGTAATGGACGCGGCTCCCTGTGTGCTTGCAGCAAGAGGCGTAATCAGTTAATTAATGGGTGGTCTAGGCTCATTCAAGTGGAAGGGACAGTATTGAACTATACACTGTTACGAGCGGCTCTGAGCAGTGTAGACTCTCTTTAATGGAGTAATGTAACACCCGATGTAATCAAGGTCAGGTCAACACTCTAGAGCAAACGTACTCGAAGTGAACAAATCATGCATATAAAACAAAGCCATAAGAGATGTATACAATCAAAGTTAAAACAAAACTTTTTGAATTTTGGATTAATGCATTACATCGATAACAATGAGTGTTATATGGTGAGTTGGCTATACACTGTGATTAATGCAATTGTGTTCATAGTTGAGGTCAGAACATGAATAGCTAGGTGACTCAAAAATACTCTAGAGAACCACATACTCATTTGGCATATGTATAGTGCATACAGGTAATAGGACATGGGAGATCCCAAGTTTTAAAGTTGTCCCATTTGCCTAGCGGTCTCTTCAGTCTCGTTCAACCCGTTATGAACAGAGTTGAGTGAATGAATCCATCTGCATTCTTTGTAATTTAGGACCCCAGATACTGAGCCGCCTCTAGCATTGGGACTGATCTTTTCTATAATCCACCATTTTATGCTGTTGGGAGAGTGATTATGTGTCGTAAACCATTAATTAACTGATTACGCCTCTTGCTGCAAGCACACACGGAGCCGCGTCCATTACGTAGCCGGTCTCTTAGCAACGAGACCCGGACGCTACTGCTTCACCTCTCCTGACTCGCATGACGGTGGGACGTCATACGCGTAGCAGGTTGCCTAGCAACGAGCCCTGGAGGCGATCACACACGCCACGTTCACGCGCTCTGCCCAACTATGAAACAGACGTCCATCGGCACACTCGTGGACGCAGCTTGAGTAGCGAGGACGTTTGCCTGCACCCGCGGACCGGAATAATTCGTTTTTCCCGGTTTCACTTAGGTAAGCGCTGTGAACTAACTGAATGTGGCGCTACCATTTTGATGCGATTCTTACAATAGGTGATTAATCCCCTTCCAACCTCTTCTTCACAGAATCGCATAGTGATCTTCATGATCACAGGAGACAGGACGATTGCCTGTGACCCTTCACCACACTGATCTTTTACTTTTAGAAGACAGGAGCCGATTCCCTTCATTGGGTGAGTCGGCAGATATCACGATTCTGACTCGATGTAATGTTTAATTGAATCACAGATCTTTTAAGTATTTAAGATCTAAACAATGCTTGCTTTCCCAATTAGGAAACCCAATTGGAAGAATTCTTGCAGTACACCATTGTTACTGCGTACACACCCGCCCTCTGAATCACCCCGGGCCCTGGTAGGTGAGTCCTTACCCTACTAGCCTTGATTTATTCAGTTTTTCACCTCAACACACCTAACCTTATACATTACTATTCCCCAGGCTGTCCCCATTGTCCTTGTCCTGATGAAGACCCGCATTGACTAAGACAGTAATGCCATCCTGGGTTGAAACGTCGACATATCCCCTGGACCAGCTGAAAGTCTCTGTATAAAGACCCATTTATTCAATCTACAGAACTATTCAAACAGCCATTGTATTCTGGCCTTTTATCCAAGAAACGTCAATACCACGAAAGTCACTTTGTATATATTACGCACCTCACCACAGCACTGAGCACCACTTGTCACTTTGTCACAAATTACAGTTTACCCTTTGTCGTGACAGCCATACAAATTGAATGTGGGGATTTATAAATGACGTAATTTATAAAAAATTTCAATTACCCCCTCCTTTGGTCTCTATGTGTGTTGCTTATGAGAATTTGTCCTTTATGTGAATTAACCTATGATTGATCCAATGTTTTAAGAAATAGTACACACCCGACAGAACCAATTGTTTGTTTTGTATATGAACGCCCAGGTTCTGAGGGATACTGGGTCACCCCATTGTTACTATACATTGATTGGTGCAGGTTTTGACCTGCGAGGGTTTTTGCTCTCATTTATTGTTTTTTGAAATTGTTTATTGTTCATACATATATCTTTGTAGTATGTCTGAGAGAGAAACTCTGTCTTATAGCGAAGACTACATAGCAAGGCTGATACAAGATCAGGGTGCCTCTAACTTCCTTTTAGGATCTGACAGAGTCTCTGTGGATATAGGCTTGAATGAGAAACTTGCCAAAATTGAAAGATTAGAAAAGAAACTCATCAGATCACGCCTTCACGGGCATGTACTAACCAAGTATTTGCAATCCAACATAATCCCAAAAGGATAGCAAGTACGCAACGAACCTGCTATATTTATAGACATCCCAAAATTCAGAGAGGGCTTTAGCTTCGTGGCAAACAATTGCTCTCGACACTGGATGGTCCTAGGGGTTGAAACTGCGATTGAGTACGTCAAGAAACTCACGCAGGAAATCACTGACCTAAAGAAAGAGATACTTGAAGATAGAGCCCTCCTGAACGCAAAAGAAGCCCTAGAACGAGCTGAAAAGACATTGGCTGATTTCAATACGGTCACATTAAACAGGAAGTTAGACAAACTAGCAAAAGACATAAGAAGTTACGATAAGAATATAACCTACCCCTACTTGGCTGACGACTACTACCAACAGGACAGCCAGGGTTTTTTCACCAATAGAAGCAGGCAGGGCCCAAGGAGGTTTAAAACATTCTCAGACTCAACGGCGGGGAGTGGTTAAGACTCAGACCCAGAGAGACCTTCCACTAGCTTCCAAGGTAACCAGGGCCCACATTTTTTAGGGGAGGGTTACCGACAGACAAACAGGGGAGGTGGGAGATCACAGAATTGGGAGAGACCAAGGGGTTGGAACAGAGGCAGGAACACACAACAAGGAACATCACAGGTTAGCTTCTACCAACCAGAAACACACGGGGAAATCTCAACCCGGAGACAAACCTACAGATGGTAGAAATCCAGAGAGTTAACTGTAACACCCCTGAAACGCTCATTAGATCTATTCCTGCCACTACTGACAACAGTATCACAGACATGGTCAATAATGAGGTGTTGTCGTTTAACGTACATAGTACCAACATCGTGACTACACAGAATGCAATTACCGTTCCCTGTGAAGTTATCCTTACCACTATTGACAACAGTATCACAGACATCATTACTATGGTCAATAATGAGGTGCTGACCACGCAGAATGCAACTATCGTTCCCAATGATGGGACCACCACTAGCACCCCCAACACTAACACCATAGCGCCACAGACGATTGAAAATGTTGCATTGAACCAGGCTGAACCCCTGCACAACATCAACATGCTAGATCAGAGTGAACCAATAATCAACTTGTCAACTCACATAATGTCCAATGCCGAGAGAAACGTCCTTGCCAAGGGGCTCTCATTCGTGCCCACTGTCATACCTGACTCGTTTCAAGTAAAACTTGAACTTCAGAAATTCTTTCGGAAGATCAGACTAAAATACTATTTTAGCAAAAATATCTATAATCCGAGAACAACCGCCACAAGCTTCAGACCGGTCTCCACCTTTACACCGGGTTCCTATCTGATGAGTGAAAAGATATTGGCATTTGAGAAGATTGTTCTACAAGAAGCTATGCAACTGTTGGATGAAAGAAAATATATTCAATTCAACATTAGCAAGGAAGAAAGACTCGCTCTTAGCTCACTGCGCAACAACGATTCTATTGTCATCAAAGCGGCCGACAAGGGTGGTGCCGTGGTGTTACAGAACACCTGTGATTATGTAGAAGAGATAGAACTTCAATTGGGCGACCGAGAGAGTTACCAACCAACTCCGCGTGATCCTACGCTTACTGTTAAAGTCATGATAGAGAACGTAACCAAGGAAGGAATGAATTCCGGATTCCTCAGTCAACATGAACATGACTTCCTAAACAAAAAGGAACCACGGATTCCGACAATGTACACACTTCCTAAAGTGCATAAGCGGATAGTGAAACCACCGGGAAGACCGATTGTGTCCGGTTGTGGCTCAATTTTGGAACCATTGAATCAGTTCATTGACCATTTCTTACAGCCGTTCGTCCCAAAGACTAAATCCTTCGTGAGGGACTCTATGCATATCATTCAACTCCTGGAAGGACAGGCCTTTGATACGCATAAGCAGCTTCTTGTAACACTCGATGTATCTTCCCTCTACACATCTATTCCACAGGACAAAGCCTTGGATGTCATGAAATACACACTAGACGAACGACTGAGACCCCACTGGATACCCACTGACTTTCTGATCTCGCTTCTAGAAATCGCCATGAAAAAGAACTATTTCATCTTCAAGAAACAGTTTTATTTCCAGTGCAAGGGCGTAGCGATGGGAGCTACCTATGCGCCGAGCCTGGCCAATATCTTTATGGATCATTTTGAAGAGGAACATTTGTATTGTGATGAAAATCCATACCTTGACCAGATCGCGATATGGAAACGTTATATCGACGACGTGATAATGGTTTGGTCTGGTGACTTAAATGAGCTAAATGGATTTCATGTCTGGCTAAATGCCAGATCAAGTGATATTCAATTCACTATGACGAGTAACAATGAGTCAATAGATTTCTTGGATCTCACGTTTCGAGTCCAGGAAGGTCTGTTGTACTGCGACCTCTACCGAAAACCCATGGAGAGAAACACACTGTTGATGTGCAACTCGCATCACCCACGCAACCTGAGAGATAATTTGCCCTACGGGCAATTCCTCAGACTGAGAAGAAATTGCACGAGGCGATTGGATTTCTTCAAAGAAGCAGATAATCTCGTGAGTCGCTTAAAGGAAAGAGGCTACCCAACTGGACTCCTCAAAAGAGCGAAAAAACGAGCATGGTATTGCCCACGTGAGCAACTTTTGGAGGTTAAGGATAAAGATACAAAATCGGACAACATCGTCTGTGTAACGACTTTCAACACCAAAAGTAATGACATTAAAAAGATCGTGAAAAAATATTGGAACCTGGTTGCGAGTGAGCTAGAGACCAAGCAAGACCCGATCTTTGCCTTCAAGAGAGGTAAAAATATCAAGAACACGGTTGTCAGAGCATTCTTAGAACCACCGAGGCAACAAGGATTAAGAAACTACTTTGGACTCTCACCGCTCAGTGGGCACTACAAATGTGGACAGTGTAAGGCCTGTGACCAATGTCAAGAAGGCACGACCTTCACGTATAACAACAAAACGTACAAGCTACCGCTCTTTACTAATTGCAATAGCTCCCACGTAATATATGCCATCCTTTGCCCCTGTGGCCTGATATATGTTGGGCAAACCATTCAGAAAGCTAAGGCTAGAATTCTTCAACACATGAGTAGAATAAGATGTAAAGTACAGCGAGCACCCATGGTTGAGCATTTTACGACACATAATCACTCTCCCAACAGCATAAAATGGTGGATTATAGAAAAGATCAGTCCCAATGCTAGAGGCGGCTCAGTATCTGGGGTCCTAAATTACAAAGAATGCAGATGGATTCATTCACTCAACTCTGTTCATAACGGGTTGAACGAGACTGAAGAGACCGCTAGGCAAATGGGACAACTTTAAAACTTGGGATCTCCCATGTCCTATTACCTGTATGCACTATACATATGCCAAATGAGTATGTGGTTCTCTAGAGTATTTTTGAGTCACATAGCTATTCATGTTCTGACCTCAACTATGAACACAATTGCATTAATCACAGTGTATAGCCAACTCACCATATAACACTCATTGTTATCGATGTAATGCATTAATCCAAAATTCAAAAAGTTTTGTTTTAACTTTGATTGTATACATCTCTTATGGCTTTGTTTTATATGCATGATTTGTTCACTTCGAGTACGTTTGCTCTAGAGTGTTGACCTGACCTTGATTACATCGGGTGTTACATTACTCCATTAAAGAGAGTCTACACTGCTCAGAGCCGCTCGTAACAGTGTATAGTTCAATACTGTCCCTTCCACTTGAATGAGCCTAGAAGACCCATTAATTAACTGATTACGCCTCTTGCTGCAAGCACACACGGAGCCGCGTCCATTACGTATCCGGTCTCTTAGCAACGAGACCCGGACGCTACTGCTTCACCTCTCCTGACTCGCATGACGGTGGGACGTCATACGCGTAGCAGGTTGCCTAGCAACGAGCCCTGGAGGCGATCACACACGCCACGTTCACGCGCTCTGCCCAACTATGAAACAGACGTCCATCGGCACACTCGTGGACGCAGCTTGAGTAGCGAGGACGTTTGCCTGCACCCGCGGACCGGAATAATTCGTTTTTACCGGTTTCACTTAGGTAAGCGCTGTGAACTAACTGAATGTGGCGCTACCATTTTGATGCGATTCTTACAATAGGTGATTAATCCCCTTCCAACCTCTTCTTCACAGAATCGCATAGTGATCTTCATGATCACAGGAGACAGGACGATTGCCTGTGACCCTTCACCATACTGATCTTTTACTTTTAGAAGACAGGAGCCGATTCCCTTCATTGGGTGAGTCGGCAGATATCACGATTCTGACTTGATGTAATGTTTAATTGAATCACAGATCTTTTAAGTATTTAAGATCTAAACAATGCTTGCTTTCCCAATTAGGAAACCCAATTGGAAGAATTCTTGCAGTACACCATTGTTACTGCGTACACACCCGCCCTCTGAATCACCCCGGGCCCTGGTAGGTGAGTCCTTACCCTACTAGCCTTGATTTATTCAGTTTTTCACCTCAACACACCTGACCTTATACATTACTATTCCCCAGGCTGTCCCCATTGTCCTTGTCCTGATGAAGACCCGCATTGACTAAGACAGTAATGCCATCCTGGGTTGAAACGTCGACATATCCCCTGGACCAGCTGAAAGTCTCTGTATAAAGACCCATTTATTCAATCTACAGAACTATTCAAACAGCCGTTGTATTCTGGCCTTTTATCCAAAAAACGTCAATACCACGAAAGTCACTTTGTATATATTACGCACCTCACCACAGCACTGAGCACCACTTGTCACTTTGTCACAAATTACAGTTTACCCTTTGTCGTGACAGCCATACAAATTGAATGTGGGGATTTATAAATGACGTAATTTATAAAAAATTTCAATTACCCCCTCCTTTGGTCTCTATGTGTGTTGCTTATGAGAATTTGTCCTTTATGTGAATTAACCTATGATTGATCCAATGTTTTAAGAAATAGTACACACCCGACAGAACCAATTGTTTGTTTTGTATATGAACGCCCAGGTTCTGAGGGATACTGGGTCACCCCATTGTTACTATACACGGGGCCAGAGGGGCTGCAGTGAGCTCGGCCAGACGGGGAAGCCAGGCAGCGAGTCCGGGGAGGGTGCCCACGGCCCAGGGGCAGCTGGGGCCACACGCGCTGACGCAGCACGGCAGAGGCAGGAACACGGCCTCAGAGAGGAGGGAGACTGCAGGGGCTGCGCCGATCTGCTCCTTGGGCCAGAGTGTGAGGTAGCGGTGCACGCGATGGGTTGGCGAGACCACCTGGTTGCCAATGTGGTGTTTGGGCCTAGGGCCTATAAATTAACATAGACCACACGTGCTGTCTTGTAGTGACCAGCTTAAAGCCTGCCCACGCCCAGCACTCCGGGCTTTTTATTGAATTACTGGCGTGCCTTCCGTGTGGACGTAGGGCGCGTCCACTGTGCACACGCACAGGGGGGAGGTTATAAACCTTTCCTGATACCCGCCTAGCAAATGGTCGGGCCCGGCTTGGGCAACACTACAGTCGTCAGCGCGGAGAACACAAGGCTAAGGCTGGAGGCCATACTAAAAACTTTGTGTATTCCGCTTTTATATTTGACGCTCTTCGGTGCAATATAATAATTTATATTTGCGGCAGAAAGCCGGTGTCGAAGACAGCCAAGAGAAAAGCACAAGACACACTGGTGAGTTAAAGTATTTGCAAATTGAACAGAGGCATTTAAAATATGTAGCCCGTTCCACCGTTCGATGCTCCTGCCTGGCCTGCTTCGCAAGATGTGTCTATCTCGCACACAGGAGCACTTGTGTTGAAGGCACTAGTAAAGGGAACAATGGCCCAGCGCCCCCACATTAAAGGGGCCTCCTAGTAATGGGATTGGACTATAAGACGTCCCACTATAGTAACAGTATGCTTATCAAGGTATTCTGCTTTAACCTGACTACCACGAAGGATTCACGTATCCAAACTTAACCTTTGCACTATGGGCATTTAGTGACTATTGCGTAAAGAGTGCATGGTCAGGAAATCCATCGTAACGCAGTGGTTGAGGTAGTCTGTTAGTATCCAAAGGAACCTGATTACGCCAGATTGGTCTTCCCTAATTATTCTACTAAGTTATGACTGATGGTCTTTTAATTGCTTACTAAAAGTGGTAGAGGGGAGTAAAACAAGTCATGGTTATACTTTCAAATTTAGTCATACTCTAAAGGACCACAGACTCCGAATTCCAATTTTGTGGATATATCAGAAGGCCAAAAATAACTGAATATAAACACACCTGAGTATAAGAGTATACAGATACATGAAAATCAAAACAGAGCCAATTTTCCGAATATAGCTCATCCCGCATAAAAGGCATAATATGATGAACTACAAAATCAATACACAGCAAAGAATAGAGGCTGAGTCGAGTTCTCTTTTCATCTGGAAGGAAAACAAAACAAAGAAAAATATATTTCTCTACACTGCTCTAAATGAGGGTCCTACCTATTTCTCTTATATAATTTCCCAAAGGTGTCAGCATGTGTTGACTTCCTAAGAAGTACTCATGTCAAATGGGTTTCCTAGCTTAAGGCTATGGAGCTTGCTCTAAGATGGTCCTTCTCCTCCGAGGCACGAAAGGAGTCCTCCCTTCTCACCTTCCAGTCTTCTTCAAAGACATTACAGGTATCTCCTTAAATCTAAGAATAACGAGGCTGAATTCCTGCACCTGCAGTAGGATGACAACACGCTACTTTCGAATACAAAAGAGATTCATTTAATTAATGTTTTTGAGCGGCCAAGGAGAATCGAAACTGTCAACAACTTTACAAATTGGGCCTACGTTTCAGGCAACTTAAACTAAACATGGTTACATTGCACGAATATAATTTCATCCTGCACGTTACATATACAGGAATTATGAATGTTTCTAATACATGTAAAATCCTACTTGAATGTTCACACTACAATTTCAGTGCTACTAGAACGTGCATAAATGCATCTTAATAATTATAAAGCACTGCAAACGACAAAATACATGTGAGTGCATTTCAACCATAAGTATAGTGCACCCATACAACTGAGAATGCTGTAAGCGCTCTATCAAAGCCTTTATAAAAACTTTACAATGAAGACAGATTGAGATAAAATTGTCAACCAGTGCCATGCACTTTGCACTCAGTTCATTAATACTGGTCAAGGCTCACTGTGTTATATCAGAAGTATTTCAACTAATGAACTGCAAGTGACAACAGAGCCTCTGTGTCAAAAGCATTAACTGCTACCTATCCAGATAAAATACAAATCTGTGATCTACATGCTACATGATGAGCTTTGCAGCAGGCACGTAAGCTCTCCATGCAACTTTCTGAGTAAAAAATTAAAACAAAACTATCACTAAGGAGAACACAGATTTACCCAGCAAGTACATTAATCACCGACCTATCTTATTATTGTTGTCCTTTGCCGTTTGCTGGACACAGAGATTTCTGCAGCCAGTGCCTTACCCCTTAAGATAATTTACCAGGCAGACTCTTTTTCACCAATTCAGTGAACCACTAGAGATTGACTGTCACATTTCTACTTATTGATTAGTTTGCCACATAGTTTTCATAAAGTTAAACTGTTGGTTTCCTGCCAGACTACACAACTCGTGACTCTTCCCCCTGACCAATGCCACACTTTCAACCCCAATCTAGCAGTTCTTGTATAAATGGTTTCCAATTCCAGTGCTGCCTGTCTCCCAACTTTCATTCAAACCCCCCCCACCTCAGGTCTCTCTACCTTACCCATGGTTTATTCAGCTCTCTCCATACACCTCTTTTTACTCCAACTGGCAGACACAACCTCAGCTCTCTCTCTACCACTCTCTGGATCTACCACCACTTCTGTATTTTTTTGCCCCTCGCTACCTCCCATCCTAAACCCCTCTATCTGCACCTCACAGCTGTTTACATCTGACCGTTGTACCTCTCCTCCATCTACTTCATCTTTCTCAATACTTAACCTCTCTATCTTGTTAGGCCCTCTCTACTTCACCACTCTATACCTCTCCTCTCTAACTCATTTCTCTCTGTACTACACTTCTTTCTCTCACTACCTAACCTCTCAATTTATCTCTATGTTTATTCACTACCACACATCTATACCGCCACTCTTTCTACCTCTGTTCTTTATCCTTACCCACTTATTCCTTTCTCTTCAATATTTTCTCTACTTCTCTGTATTTCTCTATAATCTTTTCTGAATCTCCTTCTTTGTCAGCTCACCCTTTCTTCCTCATCTACCTCTACATATCCCCCTTCAAACATCTGTTTACCGCGCAACTCTTTCTCTCTGTCTCACCCTTTCTCTCTTTTGCTCCTGCCACTCACCTTTTTTTTACCGCACCCTTTATTCTCCAGACCTCACAACTCTCTTAACCTGCCCTGTTTTTCTGTACCTCTTTCCATTTTGCCTTCACTTCACCACTCTCTCTACATTATGTCTCTATTCTTCTTTACCTCACCTCGCTACATGACTACCTCTACCCTTCTCTGCCTTACTTACCTTTCTAACTTACCTCAACTTCTGTGTGCCCCAGTACTCTTTCTCAACATTTCCTTCTTCCTATCTCTAGCTCTCTCGGCCACATTCTAAAAAGTCACCCATCTCTCTACCTCTATTTGTCTACCTACTTTTTCCTCTTTCTGCCACTCTTTATGTTTCTTTCCTTGTGTCTCATCTTCCTCTCTTTACCTTATGTCCCTCTTTACTTCATCCTTCTCTCTAGCCCTACTTCCTACTTCCTTCTCCCTCTACTTCTCTGCTTTTGCAGTGCCATTCTCATTACCTCTCTGACCTCTCTGTATATTTTGAAAGAAGACAGGAGGGTCTTGGTGGAGAAAGAAAAATACAGTGATAAGATAGTTTTTTCACTTGATTTAATGATGAAACTCTGTGTAGTACTGCTTTGATTTTTCGCAGTTATAAAAAGTGCTACTTTTGAAAGGGATATATTTGTCATTGCAAATATCAAGCAATTAAAGCTGCATCGAAGCGCCATATGGACATGCTTCTTTTTAATATTGTTCATTAGACCACTAAACAACCACCACATCACCCTTACTCTGTCTTTCGTACAATGGAAAAAGCAGGCTTGTTTAACATCTACTCTCTCCCTTCTCCAAACCCCTTGATTAATTTCCATTATAACTGATACCCGTCTTCAAATGTGTGCCCGTTGTTGTGCATAGTCCGGCCTCAAGCAACTGAAACCTCCTGAACCTATCTATGCTCATCCAGGGAGTTGTTTGAGTATGTACAAATCCCAGTCTTAGTCTGGTCTCCGGATTCCTTCTCGTCATGGACTCCACTATTGCATGCTTGATTGATTAAGTGGTGATTCAGCCTTGGGTTTTTTTCTGTTTCCCAAAAGTATATAATACGCAGAGACATCTGTGCAATGCTGCCTTTCGCCCATCCTGCAGCTGTTTTTTATACAGTTATTCTCGCATTGCCCAAAAGTCTTCACTTAATTCCACTCCGCATCACAATTCCCCTACACACAACATACATCAAATCCACAGCACAGAATTCCACGTCATGTCACAATAGTCAACACCATACCACATAATTCCATGCCACTACATGATACACAATACCACTCCACATAATTATTCTCCATGACAAACAATCCCACTCCCCATAATCACAGTACACTCAAAATCACACAATTACAATCCACATAATTCCACTACACATAACTCCAATCAACACCACTCAATTCCATGCCACACAATCCCAAAACAAGCAATTCCAATCCAGCCCACATAATTCCACTCCACACCACATACATCCACTTCAAAACATATGGCTAAAAAACATGGACATAAACAACACCATTAGCTCTCCGATTGCCTAGACCTATTGGCTTTGCCAATGCTTGTTTACATGAAGGTGCCCCTCCCTGCACAAAAACAATTCTGCCCATAACGCCGGCACTCTTGCACCATGGTGAGACATTTCTATTGTGAATTTGCACACTTCTCACTTCTCTTTATTTCTTGGCATAAATTAGAAATCAGATTTATTGAACTTGCTCAATATTTCACCTGTCATATCAAAATCACAAAGGCGTTACTTGGTACAAGCTTCGAGGGCATGCAGCAATTGTCAGTGCTTTCCATTCCTTCTACTTAGCCAAGAACAACTCGTGATATTACATTTCTGCTTGATATGAGTTCAGAACATGAAAACTGACATTTTTATGAAATGCTAAAATCCTGCCAGAAATAGCACTTAACTTCGGGGCCTCTAAAATAATGTAATAAAAAACATTCCTCTGTAACTCTACTGTTCAAGTGTAAACAAAGATACACCCTTTTTGCCATTATTGTTCTTCTACTGTATCCTTAAGATGTGTTTAAGTGACCAACACTTTCCAGAACCCTTCTGCTGGCTAAATGGGAAACCACAACCTTTAGGTCTGTTTTTGTAATCTTCTTGGACTGAAAGAGTTGGGAAATCTAAGGTACCTTTGATTCAATTTATCACCATGGCAACAACTTTAAGCCTCCAAACCTGAAGCTGTAAAGCAAATTTCTTATTTTTATTAGTTTTATGAACCATCAGGGCTTTGAGAGGTATGAAAAAAGTGGTGGAGTCCCTAAATGGCACGTGGTCAAGGAAGCATAAAGGGGAATCCTTTGCATGCTCTATGTAGTCATGATGTGTTATAAAACATGTAATCTGAAATCCTGTGCTTCATACAGCATGCCACCTCAACAGTATCCGGGTTCCTCGGATATATCACCTGTTAGACCTGATATCCTTGGTGTGGTATTCCCCCAAACCTTTTGTCTTCACCCCTCCTTTTCACTGAATTTGTTTTTGTTGGCTCCAGCGTTCTGTGCACTTTGTCACTGCTCAGTGCTAAGTTGCTTGTGCTCTTTCCTTCAAACATGGTAAAATTGAACTACACCTAATTGGCAAATTAATGTACCTTTACGTCCCTATTAAATGGTACTACTAGTACCCTCAGCCTGTACATTAAATTCTGCCAGTGGGCTACAGCACTCATAGTGCCATCTGTTAAATTAGCACTTTAAATGTTTTTGTCCTGACACTGCAACTTGTGTGTGCAGTTCTAAACTGCCATTTTGGTCAGGCAAAATCAGCCTTATCCAGATATAAACCTTTATTTTTTAATACTTATAAGCCCCTCCTAAGGTAGGCCCTAAATACCCATAGGACAGGGTGAATGATATCTAAAAAAGAAGGACATATATATTTAATGTTGTACATGTCCAGGCCAAAGTGGTTTTTCACTGTAATAAAGCTGACTCTTATAATGCATCTTATAATGCTTAATTTCAGTTAGTGAGCTGCTGGAGAAATGATTCATGGACTTATTTTAATAGTAATTTTAAATCCAACGTAATGGTAAAGTCAGATTTTACAGTACTATTTTGAATATGACACTTTTAGAAAGTAGTCATTTTCCTACTTAAACCAAATGTGTCTTTCTGCCAGTGTTGAGTATCACCTGACTATTGAACGGCTCCCCATGGTGAGATATGGATAGCTCCCAGGCAGTGGATAAAAGGCTTGGATGTGGAGTCGTGTTTTTGTCTCCTTGAGGAGGATGCTCTGGGGGCTGTACCCAGCCCCTTCCTGAACTGTCACTGGCAGATGTAGCTCACTACAAGGCCTGCCTTCATTTATCTTCCTAGTCAGTTTGGCTCCAACCCCAGTGGAAGGGGGGAGCTACCCCGGAACTGGCTTGGAGTGACCACAAAAGAGAATCTCCACATCCATCACCACACCTCCTAGTGAGCACAGGGAGCTGTGACGAGAAAAGGAAAGGTTCTATCATGTTGGGTTTGGGTACATAGTGCACTGTGGGATAGATTACAGTAAAACTCACAGACAGTGCTGCATAAGTGGGTAGGGTCAACCCTAGGAACTTTTACTTCATTGGTTCCGAAGTAGTGATGAGGTTCCCCCTCCTACAGCATGGCACTGGACATAAAAGTGGCATCCCAAGTACCCCTTTCACAACACTCCTTGGCCTGTGAAGAATCAGAAGACGGACTGTCCTGCTGTCTGAAGAACCTGAAGGAAGACTGGACCTGCTTGCCTTGAACCCATAAACCCAGAAGTGACTTCAGGGCTGACTTTCTATTTGAGCTACAGGGACACAACAAGCTTCCAGAGGCCTTTCCTGCTACTGTCCAGCTGACCAGCTACAACTGAACTTCCCCTGGACCCTGCTGCTGGCCTCTTATGGAGTAAGTCTTCACCCTCAAGTCCTAAAATTTCCTGAAACCTAGGACTTAGAATCTTTTTGATAACGTTTTGCTCTGAAAACAGGTGGAGGACCGGGGCCAACCTGCCAAGCAGTTCTAATGAAGGTGCATTGCTTTTGGGCCAAAGATTCAGGAGCTCCAGCTATCCTCATACCTGCAGCAGCCAATATAATTCAGGTGGCCCTCTCTGAGAAGGTGTCCAGTCTCATGGAGCCCTCTTCAACTACAGCCTTTAGCCTTGCCCCACCAGAAGAATCCGAGCTCGAAAAAACTAAGGGGCATATTATCAAGCATGGCGTTAAAATTATCGCCGCTTTAGCGGCAGAAAACTGCAGCTAAAGCGGCGATAATGGGCTTGATAATATGCCGCAGAGAATTCCAATAGAAGCCCATGTTGACACCAGAACATGGGCTTCTATGGGAATTCTCAAGGGCATATTATCAAGCCCATTATCTCTGCTTTAGCGGCAGTTTTCTGCCGCTAAAGCGGCGATAATTTTAACACCGCTTCTTGATAATATGCCCCTAACTAAGTATGAAGGTTAAATGTCATCCCTGTATCTTACTCATGCTCCATCGCAATCAGCCTTAGATTTTGACTTTGAGCAGATAACCACTGTTAGCGCTTAATGCTTTTTGACTCTATATTGAACCTTAACATTTTTACATCCATAACTCCAGCACTACTTTTTGGATTTTTGTTATTTTATTTATTAAAATATTCTCTGTTTCGCAAAATTGGTTCGGGATTTTTCTTGTGGTTTGCTTTCACTTAATTATTGTTTGATTACTCCATAAATACTTAACACATTGCCCCTAAGTATGGCCTGACTGTTTTTGTGTCAAACTACCAGAGGCTTATGCACAGGTTTATTTAGTCACTGTTAAAATTCACCCTAGCAAGTATTGTGATTTGTATTTAAGGGGGGGTTTCATCCTCCCAACTAATACTCAAATTTCTTACAATATCCAGTGACTCAAATTGTACCCATCAAACACTATTGCGTTGGATAGAATTCACATCAGCAAGTTCTGATTAACTAGTTTAAGCTATCAACCATGCACAATTCCATCACTGCACACGAGGTCTCCACAAGCATAAGTCAAGTGAGTGCATATTATAATTAAACGTGGACAAAGAAGTGATTCTGAACAGCAACAAGAGGCCACATTTCGTGCTGTGCCTTGCTCCAGGAGACACTTTCTGCTTCCCTCTTCTTTTTAAGGTAAAGGTGACAGGTGACACCTCTTTGCAAGAATCAGTAAAATATTCTCTTGCCTTCTTTCAGAAACTCAGACTTGGACCCAATCAGCCCACTTACATGTCCCCTGGGAGAGTACATTATAATCGTATGCAAAATTAAAATTTGGCACAGACAGGCAATATTTCTCGTGAACACCTTAATTACGGTAGCATTTCCTGCACCCCCTGTATCCGATTGGCAACTGACTCCTCACCCTCCTTGATAAGATGCATTCTGCGATCTTGCCCTGCAGCCTGAGGGGTGGCATTGAACCGAGCATCATTAGGAAAGTGAAGAGGGAAGGTCACACGTGGACTACACCCTCCCAAATTTACAACTAATTCTGTTATGAGTAGTCTAAGAAGCAGAATAGTATTGATGGGTATTGTGCTAGGCAGTGGTGCTGGAATGTATTTTAAGTGGGGGTACTGGCCATCACCTCACTAAAGAAACTGAAAATATATGATAGTTTTTTTTTTAAAACACACAAATGTTGCAAGAAGAGAAACATTTGAAGAGCTCCCTTTATGTGATTCTCTATTTAATCTTTTTCAGTTTTTATTGGGGTGCTCCAGCACCCTCCACACCCCTAGTTCCACCACCACTGGTGATAAGGCCTTAGTATAAAGGACAAAAGTCCTACCCACCCAATGAGTAGACTGCTTCATCCCACGGCTTCTACTCAAACAAGCCAAATGTTGTACCTGTGTAGGCTACAAATAAAGGGGAGCTCATTTTGACCATATATGAAAATGCCTAAGGATGAAAAAAAGGTAGGCTATGAAACTAACTGTGACCTAGGGCTGTATTATACATTGGGCCCGTGGGCATAACGGATGTGTGCGCCCACTTAGTGTGACTCTGGGGCACAATAGAATTACAAAGGGGGCCGCTAATGCTTGAGCCTCCCCTGCTGTAATACAGACAGTGCTGGTGCTATCAGAAGACAACGTTCCCTGGAATTAGTTTGCTTCTGCGCTCAAGCCATATTATGGACGTGGTCGCAGAGGCAAACATGCTGTTAGGAGGTGCACTGAAAGTGCACCACAAAAAGATGGGGTGCTTAAAGTGCACCTCCTAAAGGCAGCCCTCTGGAAGGGAGAAAAGGGGTTCCATTGACCCCCAGACATCCACTTGCAGGCTGTTACAGTCACTCACTGCACCCGTCGGCAAGGGGATCTCTTTCCCCTCGATAGAGCTTTGAAGCAGCCGCTCCATATTTCACTTGAATATGCTGCCCTCGGGCAGAGCATTCACCGTCATATGGCACACCCATTTCTATGTAATATGGCCCCTGGTGTAGTAGGCATTTTTGTGGCCACAAAACCTTGACAGACTGTATGACCGCAGCAAGGCAAGCCGCAATGTACAAAGGAAGGTTGTATGTCAAAAAAGTACTTCCGACTCACAAAATGCCCCTTGCTATTGACTGCTATTCAGTAGGAGGATGGAACATTGTAAAGGATATCCCGCTCATCCACTGAATTACAATGGGATGTAGCGATGATTTACAAATACAGATCTCCATCCGCAAAAAGAATCCTGCCTCCTAAATCCTAATAAAGCATGAGCTTTTTAGGACTCCCAGCAAAAAGCAATATTGTGATGCAACAGATTACTAGTTGCAAAGGCAAATAAAGATGAGATTTCAAAATAGTCAAGTGCAAAAACCATTGACTGCTTTGATCCTCTCACCCTAAAACACTGGTCCCTAAAACATTTACAAGATAAAGATGTTGACCACCACTGGCAATTAGCTCTACACATACACAATGTATCAAGCATGTACAAAAATGCAGTTCTGACTCATTCCCAGGCTGCATGAGACTACAAGAAAACATATAAACCTGTAGAGGTGAAGCTCTCATCACAGGTGATGTTTCAAGTGAGATGAAAGACGACTGGAGCAATGCTCATTTGCTCTACGATTTCGCTGTATCCTGAGGTGATTCACAGCTCCCCACTTTCAATTTCATGTTATGTATGAATTTCATCCGTCATCATCAACAAAAGCTTCCTTTTTTGTTAAATGTGAACAGCTATTGCACAATGTTTCTATATGAACTCATTTGTTAACTGTTCACCGTTTTCAGATGGCATTTTACAATCATTTTTATGTTTTTGAAGTTTGGTAACAATTATATCATGTTAAATGTGTTGGTGTTTCTTTATCTATATGAGTGTGGTATTTTTGAAATTTTTTATGTCTCATCTATTTTCTCATAAGGGGCTGTGCATTCTTCTTTTAAGTGTGATTAGACATTCTTTGCTTTTAGGAAGCGGGACCCAGTTAGAGGGCTTTTCTATGGGGCAACTAAGGTATCACAGCAGGACACAACCAGTTTGTTTTTCACTGCTGTGATATCAGGAGAGTTAGTAGGTGGATGTGTTCTGAAATATGTGTTGTGCATAATGACTGTGAATGAGACCAATGCATAACATCTACAAATAAATATCAGTAGGTGTTATTAACCGGGATATTTTACACCCAGGGATTCCAAGCCAAGGTACATCATATCTGTGATGCCTCTTTATTGACATACATCAAAGTAACAATGATATGTTGTTTATGTCCTCCTTAAGCAGCCCCTTATCTGTGGATCGTAGGGACCACTTTGCAGTAGCAGAACGGTATGTGGGTAACTGTGAACAACATAGCCTTCCACATCCCTCTCCCCTATTTCATACTTTTCAAAAACTGTGTCTGGGTTTCTGCTACCATCCATGATTTCCTTCCAGCCTGCACACTCTCCTTCCCTTAATAATTTTCAAAAAAGTGAATGCCAAGCATCCTGTGACCTTCCCCTCTTCAATTGACACCTTGTTATGTCTTGTTAACAGCAGTGGCGGCTGGTTTATACCGAGGGTAGTGGGGCTGGGGGGGACACAAAAACATTTTTTTAAATAGACTTACCTTATCTTGCAGCACGGCGAATTCCTATTCTCTCCTCATGGAAGCTCCTGATGCAGGAAACTTCACTGCCCAGTCCTGGCACTGCTTTCACAGCATGTAAGTAGCACCAGGATTTGATAGAGCAGCCTCTCCCAGCGCTTTTAAGAGCACTGGAGGCCTGCGTGTTTTTTCTAACCCAGCTGTCTAAAACAGCTAGGTTAGAGAAGTTAAATGCGCATGTCTGGCTGGTTGGCCGGCCAAAGAGACATGCGCATTTTAAAGCGCATAGCTCTCTGCTGCTGACGCTCAGTAGCACTGGCCTCGCCCCCTCCTGACACTTATTTCAGGACGGGTTGCTAAAAAATATAAACGGTAATAAATTAACTTTATTACCGTTTTATTTTTCAGCTCTTGGGCATGTGGGGCGACTCTTCTCTGCTCAAATGGAGGAGCAGCCCCTGGTTACCAGGTTTTTATAAAACGCACATCCGGCAAAAGGTCTCTTGGCGCTAAAGCTACAGAAGCAACGCTGCAATTATGTTCTTTAACTTCAATCCCTCCTTCCCTCAATGAATTTAAAAAAAGTACACCATGCATTCAGTGATACTCACTGACACCCTTCCGGCCTTCTTTGACTCTTTACCTTAATACGTTAAGAAAATAGAGCTCCCTGCATCCTTCCAATCTCTCCTACATCTTCAGTTATATCCTCCCCCATAGACATTTAAAAAACAATAAAGGTGGCCTTCATCCTTACCTCAGTCGCGGCCAGCATGACTGGTGGGTGGGGGTGCTGGGGTGACGCAGAAGGAGGATTAATTTAAAAAAAGATAAATGTAAGTTACCTTCGCCGGCCTGGTCCCGTCCCGCATCTTCTCTGCTCCTCACAGGAAGCAGGCAGCCTCCCTCCCCTCCCCTAAGCCAATCACAAAGCTGCCAGTGCAGCATTGTGATTGGTTGGGACGCCGACCACACAGGCGTCTACGGGGAGGCCATTTTCTCCATGTATGCTGCATTCGGCCTACATGGAGAAAAGGCAGAGTGCGTATGACTGGTTTGGTCAAACAGTCAGCGCCCTCATAGTGGGCAAGCAACTCCTCCCCTGCCTTAGAGCAGGACCGCCCACCCCCAACCAAACCTTCTGCTTTCTGGCAGTGTGAGAAGCTGAATCATAAAATGGTATTTATAATATAATTTTATGTTTCTGCTTCTCGCACTGCCTGAAAGTAGTGGGGCAATGCTCCTCCGCCCACATGGAGGAGCCACCACTGCCTTACCTGCCTCTGACTCCACAAGGCTGTGCTCTCCCCTCTCAGAGAGACGGCAGAAAGCAAGCACTGTGTGAACGATGGCTATGTCAGAACCTCTGCTGTATCTGGTAGCACCGTGGGAAATCTGCAGTCAGCCGTGAATGTGTACTGATCTGATGATGACCAGGGATAGTGACACCCGCATTCGGCCACCCTATTCTTGTCTATGGAGACCTGGGGAGTAAGACGGATCAGTGCTCAATCACTTCAAAGTGCATTTTTTCATTGCTATGATATAAGAGCAGTTAGAAACAAAATCTATGTTACAGTGCTTTTGTAGAACCGTGAATATCTGGCCTTTAAATCACTGCATTCACTTGCACCCGAGTACTCATGATGGAATCAAAGTTCACACCTAAGATCTTTACTGGAACCGCTGGAGAGGGACAGGGACTCAACTATGACATTCTCAACTCAGGTGACTAAACACCACGACCACAAGCAATGTTGTGAGGACAGGGCCTAGGACCATTTTTTATTCCTAGCTGTGAAGAGGTACCACCTGGGGACGCCACCTAAGAGAGCCCCAAAATCCTCCTCCTTACCTTCCAGCCAGATGTTTTTGCAATACAAGCTTTTTTACAACGTTCTGCCAGAAGACAGAATGATTCACTGTTCATAAAAATATGCAAGCTACAGATATGCAATCACTCACCATTATTTATACATCATCACCCAACATACTTTCACATCACATATTATCAAAATGTGGATGGGTATAGATAAATGATACTAGAATATTTTTTATTTCATTTACTTATTTATAGACGGAGCAACTAAGCAGCCTTATGCAGCCTCAGAACACTTTGAATGTGACCAAATATAAAGTGTGCCAGTTGGCAGAAGAAAACATAAAATAAATCTGTGGATGCAAGCCTAGTAGGCCTGATAAAGATAAGGCAAGCAGAAGACGTCTGAAATAAATATGATCCAAAAGATGACAATGGCACACAGAAAAGAGTGCCTGAATTAGAGTTTGGGGGGGGGGGGGGGGGGAGGGTACTCTGCCAGAAATCCCCACCAAACTGACGTCCACCTGCTCTAGAATCACGCAAAAAGTCATGTTTTAGCCAATGGTGCCCCCTGGCTCTGCCACTGGAAAACGTACGCTAACAGCCCAATAGACTTTGGGCCATCAGTGTAGACCATCTGCCCTATTTACAACAGATTGCATTAGGTCCATTTTTTATCTCTTTGGAACCACTATTAAAAGCTTAAGAGAAAAGAATTACCTCCTGTGAGAAATTGGATTGTTAGTTGGGGTGGGGGGGGGGTTGAAACCTTACTCAGGCAACCGCCATAAACCCTGTCAGGGTGAACCACAAAAAGTCACTAAGTTAACCAGTGCATAACACTCTGGTAGTTTAGTATAAAAGTGGTTAGGCCTAACTTAGATGCAATGCATTAAGTATTTATGCAGCACACAGTACTAAAGTAAATGCATCACACAAGAAAAATCACACCAATTTAGAAAAATAAAGTAAACTTTAATAAATTGACACCAAAAGAATAAAAAAACAATTAGTAGAACCGAAGATATGCAATTTCAAAGACTTAGGTAAAAAACAGAGCTGAAAAGTAAAAAGAACCAACAGTGCGTCGGACCAGGACAAAGTTACAAGTTCAGGCGGATCGCGACAGAGCGCAGGCCAGAGCGAGGCAGGGTCCTGCATCGACTTGCGTTGCACTTTTTAGGTTAGAATAAAGAGCTGGAAGGGTGGCGATGTGAGGTCCATGTTGAGTTGCATCACGATACGTCTGTTTCGAAGAGGAGCTTCAAGGGCTGAGTCTGGTTAAGTTGTGTTCTGTCAGTTCTGATGAGAAGCTGCAAAACTGCATCGGGTTGCATCGCACTATGTCAATTCTGGTGGAGATCACAGCTGGGCTGGCAGAGCACATTTAGTCCCACTTCCCAGGGTCCAGGACTTGGAGGCACCAACTGGGGAGGATTGGGGAGGGGGGGGTTGGTCAGGAATCACAGAAGTCAGAACCCAGGTGCAGGATTCAGTGATATTGGAGCATGTTGTGCCCCTGTAGCTTCAGAACAGGAGCCAATCCAACTAGCCCTTAGAGTCCCTCTGGTGGTTCTGGGTTCAAGGTGAAGATCCCATCCTTCTTCCTAAGGCAGGAGAGCAGAAGAGCAGTACTTCTTGCAGCAGAGCAGCAACACAGCAGAGCATCTTTTCAGACCTTCTTACAGCAGAGAGCTGTAGGGCAGCAGAACATTCCTTCTTCTGAGTCTTCCACAAGTCCAGAAGTGATCTGAAGAGTGGGTCTAAGGATCCCCTTTTTATACCTGGTGCCCACTTTGAGGTGGGGGAATCTTTTGGAGTTGCCCCCTGCAAAGGTGTTTGGGATTTTCTACCTCTCTGCTCTGGTCCCAGCCTGTCTTGGTGCACAAAAGGCTAGTGTGTAATCCTTTGTGTGGGAGCTGGGCCAGTGCCTTTAAAGTACAAGTGTGGTAGGTGAGAGCTCCATCCCCCATCCTGCCAAAGATGACCCATTCTGCCAACACTCAGGCCCTCTATTGTGATGCTGTTTGGGAGGTATACATAAAGCCCAACTGCCAACTAAATCTAGTCATGTGTTTCAGGAACAGGCTGCAGGCAGCGAATAGTTAGGAAATGCCAACTTTGTAAAAGTGGCATTTTTAGAATGTTTACTTAAAATCCGACTTTACCATTACAGAGGGGTTTAAATAACAATTCTTCAGACACCAAAAATGTATTTTCCAATCAAAAGTTATCATTTATTAAATGTGAAAAGGTAGCCTAATGTTATCCTATGGGAGAGGTAGGCCTCACAGTAGTGAAAAATAGAGGTTTTCACCACCAGGGCATGTAAACGTAAAAGTACATGTCCTATTTTTTAATTAGAATGCACCCTGCTCTATGGGCTGCTTAGGGCTTACCATAGAGGTGACTTAGATGTAATAAAAAAAAGGAGTTTATGGCTTGAAAGGGGGTTGTTTTACCAAGTCGAAATGAAAGCTCAAAACTGCCAACAGTCTGTAACGGCAGGCCTCGGATATATTTTAAGGGGCTAATTTAGTTCATGGCACAATAGGTGCAGCAGGCCCCCAAGTACCATTTAATTTGCCAGCCCTGTTATATGGTATGTCATTTTACTAGGGACTTATAAGTAAATGAAATATGCTAATTAGGGGTAAGCCAATTTTATCGTGTTTTAGGGAGTGAGCACAAGCACTTTAGCACTGGTTAATAGTGGTAAATTGGACAGAGTCCGAAGTCCCAAATTAACAAATTCAGAAATAAGAGGAGGGATGAAGGCAAAGGGTTTGAGGAACGACCACCCTAAGGCTTACAGGTCCCCTGGAGGGTCATTTTTTCTTGTTTTACAGAATCAAACTTTCACTTTGGGAAAAGTGTACTGAGCGGCTGCATGAAACATTGCACCCACTCATCAAACATTAACTGCTTTAGGAAGAGTTGCCATGGTAGTGATTCTCTGACACATAGAGATCTCTGCCAAGCTGGCCAAGCTGGCAGATATCTCTAAATAGGGTGGGCTGCTGTGTGCCAGGGCATTGGAGGTTCTTACCGCCACCACCCAGTAAGGTGGAAAACCTGACAATCTCTCATTCTGGGCTAGGGTTCTGAAAGACAAAGGTGAGGAATCATGCTGACCTTGGGCATCTGACCTGTCGGGAATTTAAAGATTAGCAGAGATGGAATATGTTGGAAGGTTTGAATTATCCAAATGCCAGAGAGAATTGATATGTCTTAACGGGTTTTCCAAGAAGGTCATGGACTGTAAAACTGTTTCTGTTTCATTGCTATGCTGATGGAGTAACCATGGTACAAGAACATAAAACCAATAATCCTATTTCTCAATTCTACCCACACCAATAGTTGATATATGTGTAGTGTGTGTAGCAAGTCTAACAATCTTCTGCCTCTCAGCCAGACTTTATGATCAATATCTTTCCACTGCTTAGCTAATTTGGTCAACATAACAAAGAGAAAGATATTCCAATGCCCCTCTACAGTCAGAAGTGCCTGGCCTCTCTGGAGTATGTGTCTTGGGCACTAAGTCTGTACATCACACAATGTGCTAAAAATAAAATGTACCGCAGAACAACAATGGGTTTGGCTCTGATCAGTAAGGCTGAGCCCATTCAACACCAAAACAATGAAAATGCCATAACTGATAATTCTTTCTACACTCGAGTTTTACAATGGCGCATGACCACTTCGCTGACAGCCGGAAATATTAAATACATTTTATTTTCAATTTTTTTTAACTATATCATTATAGTCATTTTTTGTGATTTCACAGTTCACCAATTATGTAAACAAATTCTAACTACACGACCACAATTCTTCATGAAAAACAACACATAAACAAAAAGCTCAACAATCTAGACTTTTCTCAACAGATTCATTCGCACCAATTCAATCACCCACACACAACACTGGTATCATGCCACACATACACACTTCTCAAACAGTGTAAGCATTTTATTATATTCTAGTTTATCCATTTTATGTTTGAGTGGGTGACACTCAAGAAAAAACCCCTTTGTAGAATAAGAATAATATATTTAGTGGGCGTGGCTTGCATGGCCTGATTGCGGATCTTCTGTAGCTAGCTCCCACTCCAATACACAATCATCCACTCAAAAGAGACATTCACTCAAGGGAATGTATCAGGTGGAAGAAGATCTGGCCTGCTGACTGTGGCACTCATTCCTGTGGAACGGGGGCACATTTTCAAGAAGTGACCGAGGATGGGCCTGGACCCTGGCCTACCACATGTATGCAGCTTGTGAAGTTATGGTGATTTGATAAGCCTTCTACCAGGCGGCAGGTGCTCCAGACCAGTGATCGGGCCTCCTTGCTGTGAAACACTTGGTGGAGCACAACGTCCTTGGTCGGCAGCAGTGAGGCTTAATCTGACCTGGCAAAGAAGAAACACTCTGGGGTCCATCTAGCTCCATGGACCAGTGACGATGGAAGCTCAGCCTCCTTTTCCCATGGGGCAGGGGTCTCAATGACTTTGGAAGCTTTGGCATGGGGGCGCTCAGCGCACTAGGGGAGGTAAGCCAACTCAGTTGAAGAACCACTTTTAAAACACTGTGTAACTGGCCAAGTGGTGGTCTGCATCAGCAGTTGGTCAGTGGCAGTGAGCGCTGTGGGTGGTACAACATCAGGGATGGTCCAGTGGTGAACAGCCTTCATACCAATTCCCCCAGAACTAGTGACATACTCTGAGGATTGAAGGCAGTGCCCCAGGTTCAGTCTGGTGGTCTCTCTAGTAACCTGTAGAACCTGGCACTGGGGTACCTCTACTCATCCTATCAGCAAGACACATGGGCAGAGCGATGTGCATGGTATGCGATGGCTCCTAGTGGGTGTGAGACTTTAAGACCCACTCAATGGCTGTAGATGAGTAGGTTCCAAAGGGATCGGGCAATCTCCTGCCCCTTGCATGTATTGTGGTAAGGCCTGATATCCTTGGAGCGCTGAGTCACCCATGGCTCTCAATAGCCCCCGGTGCCAGGGACCAGAGTCTCACCACTCAATGCACCACACATTTGATGAGGTAGCCGTCCTTGAATCATGTTAGCAGATACAAATACCCGTCTTTTCAGCTGACCTAGATCATGGTGAGGTGGCGTATACCCCCAAAAATACAACATTTGAACCTGCGGCTGGGGCAGGACTAAAAGCAAAGTAGCACACAACCCAGCCCCCCCCCCCCCGGACTGAGAAATATCCACATTCTAATTGCACCCTTGGGACTCTCTTGGCTCCTTGTACCCATTAAAGTCACTCGCTGGAACACAATTTTAAATGGCAGAAGGCCTACTTCGGCACACAGCCCTCACATCATGCTGTAATAGATAAATATACCCCTCCTGCAGCGGATGCTGACAGCCTGCTAACCCACAAATCATCTCCCACAGAGATACGTTGCAATTTTTCAGCAGACATCACCCGGATGCTCTCTCACTACAAGAAAAAGATGTCATGATCCCCATCTGCAACTTTCTTGGCAGTATGGGTGTACTCGGCTATATGTCACAAGGCTCTCCAGAGTATCTAGAGGGGTAGCAGTTTTCATTAGCAAATCATTTCTTTTGACAGTGTTCGAGGTTCACACAAAAAGCTTTTCCTACTGCCAGGCAAGCTGAACGGACAACCCTGGTCAATCCAGAATGTCTATGCCCCCCCTTAGCTGAAACTCCCTGAAGACGTGGAATATCTTAGTGGCAAACACTCCTCAGAGGTTCATGGTTATACCAGAGGGTTTAAATTCAATCCTAGAAAACAAACTTGACAAATGCCTCCCTCATTTTCCTTGTACATAAGGGTGACCTCAATTGGTCGATGTGATATGTTGCAGCCCAAATAAAAGTTCCTTCATCGTTTACTCTGTACCCTACCAGACCCACTCCTGCAATGATTAGGCCTAGACAAAATCTTGATTTCGCTGGCGTACATCATGTATTTTAACGCTGTGTGCTGCACGTATTGTAGCCCAGGAGCATGGGAACAACACGAACAACCAGAATGTGAGCAGCTATTGTTCATAGCAATTGCGTTTTTTGCTATTTGTTTAGAGTGACATGGGTCCTCGCATCAAAAATTGACAAAAAGAACTAACATTTCAAAATCAAAATCATCTTTATGCGGCTATAAAGTAGCCATAAAAGCATGCAAATTATACATGCAAACACTGAGCAAAGAGGCAAAAACACCATAATACAGGATCCAATATTAAATATTAAAATACATAAAAACCTGGTAAATTTAGCAGCAGACAATATCGTTGTAAATCTGCATGCTGCAGAAGAAAAATTTACATAAGCAAGCAATTATTTGTTAAACCAAATCCGATAACATTGTATTTCTGGAGGATACTGCGGCTTGGAGAAACATAGCTACACAGTAATAAAATTCATCATTTGTCAAGGTGCGTAAAAAATAATACGCCTAAATGCAGGACCATACCTTTGCAGATCTCATAAAAGGTACAAGGAATATTTTTGTATCTATCACATAAAAGCCACAGAAAAAGAGAAAGAGCATAGGTGTTTGCTATGCTGGTTGTTACAGGTGTATATCCTCAGATCAAGCTCATGCTGATACCCAGAAGGGGAGCATAACAAATATTTTATTGTACCAGCCCCAAAGCTGAACAGTAAATAAGTACCCAGCTCCTATTTGTATTCCACAAGTAGTCTGAGAGGGGCTCCCCTAAATTAAAATACAAGTAATCTGTGACACTAATTTTCTTACTTTCTGCCCGCAATCTATCTGTTGCAGCTTTCTCCAATAATAAAATCCCTACTTGCTTCCTACAAATAGCAGTCTGTGGTCCTCTATCTAAAACCACATCAATGATCCAAGAATGTTTTGATATAAGCCAAACAAGGGATGGAGAGACCCTTATCGCAAGCCAAGCAGTCATTGATTATATTCTTTGTTAATGTAGCGACTTCCAAACTCCAAGTGGATTCAAGGACTAATCTCATGCTAAAATATAGCACTATGCGACATATTTGCATTTCACATAATTATGTGTATTTTGAATAATTTTCACAAAATTGAATGTAATTTTGCAAATTAGATTAATTTCGCACACCCAGAATATTGATTAGGCCTGGGCTAAAATTCCGTTCCGCTCACGAAAATTGCGATAATTTGACATTTTCGCGTTCCGCGGAGAGCGCAAAAATGTCAAATTTTCCGCAATCCGCATTTTACCGGAAATTTTTTGCTTGCCCGCGCTGTAAAATAATACATTCTCGCGTGCGCGCTATCGCCTTACCTGAATCCCCGCGTTCGCCGACAAGTTTTCCCGGTCCGGTCACGTTCTCCACGAGATGTTGGATTGTTGGTAGCCATTTGCGCTGTCTCGCGTCAGTTTGCGCCCGCAGTAACGTCATTCGTTGCGCGATCACGTCTTTTTTCTCGCAATCATGCGCCGCGAGACAAGTGAAAACAAGATGGCCGCGCCCGCGAGCAACCGCATGGGTAAGTTGGCGAGCCGCGACCACGCAGAAAATACCTCAAACGGGCGGGAAAAAAGCTTCTGCATCTTCGCGATATTTCTGCGTGTTTGCGTAGATTTTTAACATTTTCGCGATAATTTGCAAAATTGAATTTCGCAATTTCCGCCCACCCCTAATATTGATTACTTCAATTGCCCAGTTACTCTTTTGTCTAGGATTGCTGGTCATAGATCGCAGCTCACCCATTCTTCCCCAGGATATTTCAATCATTCCCGAGTAGAACTATTAGTTGTTTGCACACGAAGAGGTACACATATAAACTGGTGCCTAAATTCTTGGTTGCTTATGAATGACAAATGTTCTGCCTTCCTTCAGAAGGAAACAAATGCATATTTCAGGTTCAATCTGGGCACAGTCTTTTCCCCCAGCACAGTATGGGAGGCTTTCAAAGCAATGTGCCAAAGAAAGGCCAGTACATATCTCAAGGGGGTGGAGCGAGTTAGCAATGGGGCAGTCGTGCCACAAGAAAATAAGATACATGTACTGAAATGGGAATTTGCTGCCTCTAAGGATCTTCACAGTGGTGGCACATCCGCAATGGTGGGGGGGCGTCGCCCCACTGCCTGTCGCAGAGCCAGCAAATGAAAAATAAAACAATGTTCTAGCATCATTTTATTTTTTGTTTGCTGGCTCTGAGCCAGCCTGTGCAGAGAGGGGTGGGATATGGGAGGGGAAGGAAAAGTGCCTGTGCACTCCCTGTATGCCCATATGTGTTTTGCCGGCAATCTCAGGCCAACCAGGCCGACCAAAATACATATGCGTGCTTAGGTTTCTCCAGCCCGGGTGCATTCAGCAGCCAAGCTGGAGAAACCCCACAGACTCCATGACCTGAGCGGAGCACCTTTGCAGCCCACTCAGGCCATTCTCCATGCTGGTCTGCAGCACGGGGATTGGATGGGATTCTGTCTGAGGGGCTGCTGGGACCAGTACGAAGACAGCAGGAGCGATGTGACATTGGATGCGGCAGGCGGCTTCAGGTAAGTTCTTTTTTTATTATCACTAACACGCCCCCCACCTGCTCCACCCATTCTCCCCCCACCCGCACCACCAAATATAGCACTTTACTACGCGATGTATTACATTGCGTGCTATTACAAATCAGTCGTACGCGATGCATTTACATCGCATGTCTTTACAACAACTTCCACTAGGGGGCACGCTGGACTTAGGAATAGTATTATTTACTATTCCTACTCCAGTTTGCGCAACAGTAGGGAAGGTTTTGGACTTCATTTCCAATACCTCAGCACCCTCTAGTAAAAGTCATTGTAAAGACTTGCGATGGAAATGAATCGCATACTAACAACGCGGTTGTTGTAACGACCGGTTTGTAAAGGTATTGCCGTGTAATGACCACATTGTAAAGGTTGTTTCCCGCTCACCACCCTTTGTTAGTGGTGGCCGCCACTGGATCTGCCGCTGCTGTGTCGAATCGGGTTGCCAGACTGGAGGTCAGGAACTTGGTGTTTGATGTGGCTCACGTGATTTGGATGGCTTCACAGATAACTGAGGCAGGTGATAAATCTGGGAAGCTTCTCCAATGGCTCTCTAACAGGCAAGTAGGGTCCAGAACAGTTGTGGGGATCTGGAATCCTTCTGGGACCATGGTGTCCAGTGCCCACAAAATCGTTTCTTCCTTCAAAGACTATTACAACAATCTTTACACAGTATGGACTATATCCTGACATGAAGATGCTAACTCCTTGAAGTGGAACTTACCGATTTCAACCCTACAACACTCATACTTGGAAGCCTTCAACTCCCTACTGTCTGAGGATGAAACATTAGAGGTGCTCAGTGCATTTGAGGAAAAAATGGCACTCTCTTTGCCAAACTAGCTGTTATTTCTGTTTCCCAGCTGCTGAAAAGTTCAATGCCAGTTTTTCACCCTTATACATTTTTGAGGTACCTAAGAACACTTCTGTGTCTGTTACAAAAACCAATGCAGCCCTCCAATCATATTGGCCCATTTCCATTTTCAATACTGAGGTCAAGCTCATGGCAAATGTAAGGCCCAATAGGTTGAACAGGATGGATGATCTGCACATCAATCCATTTGGATCACAACTGTTTCAGCTGGCCCGTTGTGTGCACCACTGTCCAGGAGAGTGCAGATTGCACTAGCTTGCTCTCATAAGTTCACTGCGCTTAGTGCCTTGATGTTAGGCGATTTAAAAAAAGCTTTTTATTCTATAAAATAGGAGTTGCTGACCAGGGCCTCGAGAAGATGAACTGTCTATAAAATCATTCCTAGGTCTGTTCCAAAATATTTCCAATTGAGAGGGGGCACCAGACAGGGCTATCCTCTCTCCCCATTGCTCTTTGCCCCAGCAATCAAACCATTGGGCTCCTTCATGTGGAATGATGGTCTGGTGCAGGGATTCCAGTGTGAGGGTAATTTGGAAGATCAGTCTTGCCATAAGTGGAGAAAAAGCTCCTGTCCCTCTGGTATCCAAAGTGGACAGGCTGGACAGTGCTTGAGGTCCTAGATTTATAGTTTGCCCAACCAAGCCCACCCCTAAAATGGTGTTTCTTGTTATTATGTATGGTTTGCAGTGCACCTGTAGAAGACAAACCCTAATGGGTGTGGGATTCTTCTTGGATAATCATGATAATGTATGTTATTGGAGATCTAATATGGCACCACCTTTTTACTGACTGGCTGTGGGGCATGGATTGCTGTACTCAGAATATGAGGTTATCTATCAGCCTGTTTACAAAACAAAAACAAATCTGAGGTCCATGGTGGGATTAGACAAATTTGGCTAGGTCTTAATTAGGTAATTTTATGCATGAAGATATATGCTTTACACAGGCACTGGTACAGTTGGTGTTTATGTGACTATGCTGCTTATGGCATTTCACACCCACACAAACCACCAATATGTAATACTGCCTCGTGTGTGTTTTTGTTAAAAAATCAATGCAGGTGGTCATAAAATAGAAAATATATATACCCACACACTTTTCAGGACTGAGGTGTTGCTGTCCTAAACAGCTAACTGCGTATGGGATCACATTTATTACATAGTTTTAGAATAACAACACTATTTAGTAAACCTGTACTTAAATGAAATGTAACTTTTAATTTGCACATATATTCAACTTTACGCCTAAATAATCTGACAAAAAGACATTTCATTATGAAACCTGCATGTGCTTAGAGATTCATATCCACCATGGATATTATTTGGGGTCACCAGCAGAAGCAGAAACTACCACAGGCTTACTTTTTGGTTCCCTACGCACTGTGGGCACAGGGAACCCTGAAATGTCAGACACCTCCAAATTTACCTCAATTGGATTGTCCACAATTCGGTGAATCAAAGCTGGTGTTAAACCTCAATTTCATGAGGCAATATGTCCCCAAGCCAAGACACCTCCTAGCACATCAAAATAACAGAATTTTAGACAATTAAGTAAAGGTCCAATACAATAACTGAGTTCTGGATCAATGGAAAAGTTAAAGGGTTTTATTACAAAATTCGAAAGAAAAGAGATACAGAGTCAATGCCATAAAGGCTCTCATTGAATAGGACAGTACAAAGGAATGCAAAATCTAAATTTAGTTCAAGTTCTAAATGGACAGCAAAATTTGGAAAGAAATTGTCAGCATCCTTAGTAGAATTGGAAAGTCTTCTGACTCAAGGGTTTTATACCCTATTTTCACTTATGTAATTAACAGAATTGCAGAATCACTTTGGTGTGCGCAAATGTATAATTTCATCAGAGCACAGACTTTTAAAATGTCCTATTGCCATAGCACCTCAGCACTATGCCACTACATGAATAAATATTCCGTCCCCTCAATTCAAATGTCACCCGGAGATGCTAAAATAAACTATATACATAAATAACAGCCTCTTAAATAAATGAATGGGTACAGTGATCTAGTGCAGAATACTCCAATACCAGTCCTAGAGGGCCGGATCCATGCCAGATTTTTAGTATATCTACATTTAGATAACTGTAGTTATCTTAAAAATCTGGCAGGGATCCGGCCCTCCAGGGCCCACATTGGAGAACCCTGATCTAGTGGAAAGACCTTTGTAGAAATAGCTGCAGGTTTTGTGACTAAGCAGGGGAAAATTCATCAAAGACAGCATGAACAATGGCAATGGGAATGAGCAAATAACGTTCTGCTTGACTATTTACTTAGGAAACAGTCAAGCAATGGGCGTGCAGGGGGGGGACAAGAGTGCCAAGCGTGACATCCATTTTGGACAAGATGGCTTACAGGCGAAAATTGAGACCTAGTTGACAAGAGTGAGAAAATGTCATTTCTACACAGGATAGCGAAATCATTTCAAAGATAGTAATAATAATAATATATCAGCGTTTATATGTGTACTTGAGTATAAAACCATACTTTGCACGTTGTTAATAATACACTAAACTCTAATGCAGAAACATATTCAACAGCGCTGCCCTAAAAAACCTTGCTCAGGGATTTTCTCCCCCCCCCCCCCCCCCCCCCCGTGCCCCGAGCAGCACCTCAGCAGCCTTCTATTTTCTGATGGGGAGCTATGGGCAACAGAATAGGATACAGAGTGAATAACTGCCATGTTGAATTGTGCCAGTCACTCCCGTATCTTGAAAATATGTCACGACAGAGGTACGTGTGTGACATCATGCAGCCATGGAAGAGCATTATTGGTGTGGGTTCACTGCCCCTCATCCCTGCTTGAATGTGAGGACGTCACACTCTGAGCCTTGCATCTCTCCTTCCATGGCATCTGCCAGCATCCCTCTGAATGAGATATGACAACACAGGTATCTCATAAAGTGCTGCTGTCACAGGGATTATTGCTTTATGGCAATGAGTGGCGGATTATTCCAAAAAAAGGTGAATAAATAAGCAAGACGAGGGTGAAATAGGTATCACGCTCATGCATAGGGGGTCCTAAATGTATGTACTACTCCACTTACACTTTCTGCTCTCCAGCACCACTACCTTATATGGTTTGATCCACTCAAAGGATTCCAGCTTTAGGCCCAGGTTATGAGGTCAGGGCACTAGTGGTGTATAAACGTTGCACTGGTAAATACTGCGAAATTACCTGCTCAATGCATCAATATTCGATTACATTTGTGTTTTGTTTGCTCTCAATTGTAATTTTACTATTTATATTGTGAACAAATGCAATATATAGGGTATCTTATGTGAACATATTGGCTGAACATTGACATTCTATTTCAACTTTGATAATAGTGTTGCACTTAAGGTCCCCCCAGAGTTTTCAACTACATCTACTCACAGAGTAAAACAGGTTTATATGATGCCCTCTCCTGAAAACTTGGGGCCATATTTATCAAATTTGTGATGCAGCGCAGCAAGTCACCGAGCTGCGCTGCCCTGCATCAGAGAGAAAGGGCAGGAATGTGCCGTATTCATCCAATGCAGTGCATTCCTGTCCTTTCCCGCTGCGCTGGCGCCATTTTGGCAGCCTAGTACCAACGCAGGCACTCTTGCACCCATTTTGAAGGTAGAATTGTGTTTCATAAAAACAATTCTGAGAGGCATTTTCCTCTTTCTATGTGTTCTGCATAATGAGGAGATATTTCTCCTCATTATGCCTCATATCTTTTCGGGGCATTCCCAGGTTTGCAAGTCCTTGTAAATCTGGGAATGTGTTAAAAGCCATTGGAGTTCCATGGGGACACCAACAGGAACGCCGATGGAACGCCTCCCTTGTGCAGAGTCAGGCAGCGCAACTATTTGCTCTGCGTTGCCTTACTTCAGATTTTTTAAGCCAAAGTCACGCAAAGTGGCTTTGCATGGCTTCATAAATCTGACTCAGAGGTTTGCGTCACGTTGCGTGGTGCAAGCATGACACACAGCTCTCATAAATATACCCCTTGGTATTTTGTGCACTGCCTACCAAGAATACTCTGCATCTTGTACAGCTCAGTGGCCCTTGTTACTCCATGCAACAGAGTGTCGGACTCTTGATAACCTTGTGGCTTCTCTTTAGCCTTGACACTTATCAGTTTTTCTAATCATTTTCATTTTTTAAGGTACACTTGGGGGCGGTTTAAACACTACAGTGAAATTCTTTTATGTGCTCAAACATTTTTCATAAATGTTACCAGATGTGTGTTTTACTATCTGTTCACAGGGAACCACACAGCTTTTAAATATGAAGGACATGCAACTCATGAAAGAGAAGCATTCTTTCTTATCTGTGTTTTATTTCCTGTGAATTGAATCTGCTTCTGTATCTGAAGGCCCACCTGCTTGTAAACCTTATCATCAGCGAGCTGAACCGGAAAAGGGCTGACATGTCACGCTAATGTTTAGTGGTGATGACAGGCAGTGAGTCGGTCCTTTGTCAGATGCATGTTGTCAATTGGCGAGCTGTCATCACCTTTGTGGATTAAATACAGATGGCTTCATTCATGAAGTTAGGGCCTAAACATTCACCAGGGCAAGCCACAAAGGTTATTTACGCTTGTAAGTAATTACATAGTGTACGTTTGCTCTTAACTTTACTACTTTGGGCTGTTCACTAAATCCGAGTGTAATGTTACTTAGAAGTGCACACTTACAGATCTCAACTCCCTTAAACAGAGAGTGGAGCCAAATTTACGAGTTTAAGTTACTACTGCCAAAAATATATTATAGTAAATACAGCACCACACATGGCCAACACTGATACTACAACACCCTCCCGTAGAAAATAATGGAGATAGGGAGTTAAAATAAAATCCTATAGCAGATCATCTTAAATTAGAATATATTATTTAAAATAGGTAAGAATGTAAATACATTTAGTTTACTGTTTACAAAAATATCACAATAAAACGTATTTATTACATAATTATAAAATAGTTTAACAAACTCTAAAAACGAATGTAACATTACAGTTCAACAAAATATAATTAAATCACTTTTAATCAATTCTATACATCACTTTCATTACTTATCAAAGCATAATACAAAAACATATTTTTTTCTTAAGGAAGGAATTTATTTTTAATTTAGACTTCAGAAAAATTATTTTATATATTTAAATGAATTAAAGATGTAAGTTAAAAGTGCTGTAGCAGTTTTTATCTGAGAGAAAGTTTTCTATTTTTCTTCCACATTCTATACTTCTAGCAACTGCAGATATGAGGTAAACTTTTCCTGCAGAGTTACCAATCAAAGGCTTTTTTTGCATTAATGTGGTTCTATAAAGTACTGACCTAATTCCCTTTTGGCATTCTGCTATCTGAAGGTCAATGATTGCTGGAATTGTAGTGAATATGCATCTGCAAAGTTATTAGGTAAAATCTGCAATGGAGCTCTGGCACAGACCTCTTCTTTTGCCTTTGCGTCCTGAGCAACTGCTACCAGATCGAACAGCATTCTACAGAACTCACATTCCAAAGCTCCCCGTTATTCCATACGATGAAGACTCCATTCCATGACCCATCACCACATATCTTCCCCCTTTAATCAATACAAAATGACCATACAAAATATCGACAAACAAACTTATTAACTAAAATGACTATGAACAGTCAAGAAAATATGTTTCTCTAAATACTACAATATGTTCAAAGAAAATCCAAGTTACTCCTATTACAGCAACGACGCTTAACATCCTGTGATTCTGGGCAAATCACGTAATATCCCCGTGCCTAACAAAAAATGAATGTGTCCATCTGTAACGAAACTGGTGTTCTTGTAAAGCACTCTGATACCCGAAGTGTTGAGTCTAGTACGCGCTATATAAAACTGTAAAAAATTAATTAAATTTTTTTTTTAAATTACAAAGTCCTAAATCTGCTCTTCCATCACTTAACCTAGCTGAATTCACAAAGGCTTCTTCTACACAAAATGGACCATAAAAAGCACTATTTCCCTTGCTTGTCTTGTAGTCAGTTTCCCTCACACCCATTCACTTTATTGCAAAAAACAATTTTTTCATACTATGCTTAGTATGATAATTATCCTTATACAACATTTATGTTATCAATAGATTTTGTTTTACTTCCTCAACTGACCATAATGCCAGTCTCTCCTCTGGCACACAACCTAGGCTGTCCTTTATCCCTACATGTAATGGTGAAAGGCGAATAATCAGTGAGAGTGGTAGTAACCCAATAAGACCAACTTCTTTATCTCCTCCTTCAATCTAACTTCCTATTCCTTGTCAACTTCATAATCCTTTTTATCTCTCTGTTAAGTGTCTTGACCGCTCCATGACTACAGGGTAATAAACTGAGGTTCATGCATGCACCATTCCACTTCTTTCCCACAATGTCTCAAAACACTCCGTCTTGCCATTATCAGTAATAATTCTCCTTAGCAACCCTTACTTTTGGAAAGCCCTGACCAAAAACATTACCACCATAACTGTGTCAACATTTGACACAAACTTCATCAAATGTCACTTTGAGATTAGGGCCCAGATTACACAATAAGTGCATTTTCATTCATTCAAGATGCTGCAAAAATGGGAATTGCTGTGCCAAGACATTGACAAATCAATGATCTGTCCGAACATCTGACACCTGGCTAACATGGCGGTCTTCAACCCAACAGTACTTCCCCAGAATCCTCTGCTAGGGGACAACCTAGAATGCTTTTCATCACCATCAGGAATTTCTTCCAGAAAGGAGTTAAAATAGAGCAGTGCCACCAAATGAAGAGACTGCCCCCTTGAACATTACATTCCCTCCATCAATTTAAATCAATATTTGGGATCATAGGTTGGAACTTTTCAGGAATATAATGACAATCGTTCATCATTTTAGAATGATCCTCTCTGTTGCTTACACAAATGGTATTCTTGTGTATATCATTTCGTAGGGCTTCTCAGTCTGTCTCAGTGATTGCTCTTTTGAGATCACAAGCACATTTTACCATAAATCTTCTCTTAAGGTTAGGTATAGAGTCTAATAGTATTTACTGTAGTCTTGATATAATCTCTTTTCTGGAAGGCATTGATTAAAATAACATTTCAAGCGTTTTTTAGGTCTCGCCTGACCCAGCGCATGCGCTGGTCTGGCGAGACTTATTGAGAGGGCTCCAAAAAGTGCTACCAGGCCAGCCTAGAGCTACAGTGCATGTGCGCGGGCGCGCGCGCTGCGCTTTACCGCAATTACTTTCACTTTAGCGGCCACAAGGCCGCTTTGATGTTTGATCGTGATCACTTTCACTTTCGCGGCCGATTTGCATAGCCAATAGGTCTCGCTTTTGGGACCTTATAAGTATTTAGTTATGCAACTGTTGCATGGCTAAACACATAAGGTCCCAAAGGCGAGACCTATTGGCTATGCCAATGCTTGTTTACCTTGTTACTGCTTCTCTCTGTATGGGGTGCATAGCCCTATGTAACAATTGGGCAAACTGCATTCGTTCAGACTCTGTTCTGTTTGAAATATGGAATTACATCTTTTTGGAATATGTCTAATACAAGTTCTCCCAACCGATAATTATTAAAGAGGGCATAATGAATAGCTTGGGTACTGGTTGGAATTAATGTGAATAGTTGTATTTAGAGATGGAAAATATGTGAGATTTAATTTCCTTGATATATTACATGTGGCCAATGTAGTGTTGATTGGTGTGCTTACTTACGTATTGATAGGCCTCAGATCTTTCCTCAGCCATACATATCCCCATGGGGCCGTACCAATCACCCCCTTGTCAGTATGTGGTCAGATTTTATATGGTGCAGTTTTAGACCCTCTATAAACAGTCTTGTGCTCCTTGATAGCCATCTGAGATATCAGATAATATCAGTCCCGCTTGCATCTTATTATCTTATGAAAGTCTTGAGAGGATTCTGGCTCTAGAGCACATCCAGACAATGTGTAATATAACTTGTTGCAAAGAATCCAGGAAGCGTATTAGTTCTGTCACTGGGTGCACCTGAAGGAGACATAGAATACTGAGGAGTATATTCATTTTCAGTGCATCTATCCTGCCCATTCGTTACATCTAAAGTGATGACCATCTCTTCTCTTCATTTCTTTTCCTATGTGATCCAGAAGCAAAGGGTAATTAAGGCTAAATGAGTCGGCTAAGTCTAGATTTATTTTTTATACCTATATATCTAGTTGTTTTTTAAATTGATTTTAAAACAAGCAGTTCATATGAAAAGGGAAGGAACAGGGCAGGGATACATCAATTACATTTTGACCTATCCGAGCAAATGATGTAGACAATAACCTCATTGTGTCAGACAACACCCTCCTCACTAGTGATCTGAGAAATATGTCCCGTTAATGCCTGTGCATGAGGATTCCCAGGGTCAGGCTCTTGAGAAAGAGGAGATGAGAATAGTCAGCGGGGTCTGACCAGCATCACTGAGTTAGGTGTGTCTCTATGGCAACCTCCACCTTGTGCATGGCAAAATAAGTAGTCAAAGTGGCCCTAATATCTGTTGGCCAAGAAGGGGCTTCCATAAGTTCCCAATACGCCATCAGCTGTTCTTGGCATTATGTTGCATCCTGGAGCCAACTTTTAGTAGTGGGGGCAACAAGTCGACCCCAATGAATAGCCACCACTTTTTTTAGCCAGCAGAAAAAGCTTTGCAGTCAGTCATCTGATCTCAGGCGGAGTCTCTTTTACGTAGCCCAAAAAGGCTATCTGTGGCCACACCTTCTGGCCTGGCTGGTAGACAGTCAGGACAGCCTTTTGGTCATGCCAAGCTTTTTGGAGTTCTTGGCCAGCCTCCTGGTTTTATTTGTCTTCTTCATATACTCAGCAATGAGGGAGCACAGACAAAGTACATATTCCACTAAGTCCTTGTTTAGGAGGTTTGAGAGGTAACTCTAATCCATCCTTAACCAGACACAAGGGACACCTAACTGGATGCCCAAACAGGAGTTCAAAAGGGCTGTAGCCAACCCCCTTCTGAGTGACCTCTCTGTAGGCAAAGAGAAGGCAGGGTAGAAGAAAATCCCATTTTCATCTGAGGTTTTCTGGAAGGCCCATGATCATACCCCTTAGGGTTTTGATGAATCTTTTGACTAACCCATTGCATTGAGGATGGTAGGGTGTGGTGAATTTGTAATTCACTCAACACTCTTTCCACATTGCAGTGATATAACTGTTCATGAAGTCATTTAAGACCTCCTTAAGGAAGCCCACTCTGGAAAACATTGTTAAGAGGCTCCTTGCCACCACAGGAGCTGTAGAGTTCCTTAGGGGAATTGCTTCTGTCTTGTATCTAGTGGCATGGTCCACCACATAAGAATATAACTGTGCCCACATGCAGTTGGAGGGTTCATGGGACCAATGATATCTCAACCCTCTCAAAGGGAACCCCAACCAATGGAAGTGAAATTAGGGAGGCCTTTGTGGTGCCTCCTGATTTGCCACTGGCTTGGCAGGTGGCACAGGAGTGACAAAACTCCTTTGTGTCCTTAGATATGTGGGGCCAGTGAAAGTGTTGGACAAGCTTGTCCCAAGTCTAGATTTGCCCTAAGTGTCCTGCCAGGTGAATGTCATGTGCAAGGGTGAGCAGGAAGCCTCTTATCTTCTGGGGAATAGCCAACCTCCTGGTGACACCAGGCTTGGGGTCTCCACCCTCTGAGTATAGAAGTCCTTCATCCCAGTGGATCCAGTGGGACCGACTGACATTCCCAGCAGCCTCAGCAGTAACTTGATGTCTGAGGGGTTCAAGAGAGGAGCAGTTTTGCTGCTCCCAGCTCAGATCTGCTCTGGAAGGACCCTCTGCCCCCAAGAGGTCAACCTGATCAGGCTCAAGTTCATCTGGGGCAATTCCTTCACAGAGCCCTAGATCATCTCCCTCAAGAGACTGATCCTCACTCTGAGTCTGGGGGTCGGCCCAGTCTTGCCCCTCCTGCTCCTTCTCTTGGAAGGCACCTGGTCCATTGTTCTAGGACCCAGGGCCTGTTCAGTGGAAAGCTGTTTGGCTTCTGACCTGGTAACAGCAAACACACTTGCATAGATCCCCAACATTTCTGCATGAGTCATGAACTCTACCTCAGCCCATACTGAAGTTTCCAAATCATTGCCCAACAAGCAATCTGACGGTAGGTCTGAAGATACCATAACATTTTTAGGTCCAGTTACCCCTCCCCAGCTGAAGTTAACAATTGCCAATGAATGGTCATTGTTAGCATTGGTCACTTGGTACATTTGTCCAAGTATAATTTGGTCAGGAGACACAAGTTTCTCTGTCACCATAGTGACACTAGCCCCTGTGTCACTGTAGGCCATAGCCCCTTTTCCATTAATCAAAAGTTGTTGTGTGTACTTGCCCAGATTACTGTGACTGACAAGGAGGGTGGCAAGATCTATGCCACCATCACAAACCAACACAGCCTGAGATGGAGTTCTGACTAAGTCAGAACCCATCTCAGAACCCAAGGTTAACCCTACTAATCCCTTGTTCCCTGTACCACCACTTTTACCTGTGCTATGGGGCGCAGTTGCCTTAGGGACAGTGGTAGTAGGAGTATTCTCCTTGGCTTTTGGACAATCAGCATATTTTGTCCAATGGGTTTTCACCTTACAGAAGTAACACCAAGGTTTCTTCTTGCCTTTTTTTGTTGGATTGTGACTGCCCCCAGATGCAGGTTTTTGGAACCCTTGAGAAGACTCTTTCTTGTCTTTGCACTTGTCCCCACCCTTATTTCGAGTTTTAGAAGGATATTTCTTCTTCTGGTCCCCACTGTTGTTCTGGTTTTTCTGCTTCACTCTGGTTCTGACCCATGTCGCTGCCTTCTTTCCCACACCTTGTGGAGAAGTCAGATCTGAGTCCACCAGGTACTGATGCAAAAGCTGGTTCTGACAATTATTAAGGATCAAATTTTACAATCCTTGATATTCATGCACTTTGCTGCCATGCAACCAACCTTCAGAGCCTTAATGCACTATCCAGAAAGTCTACCCAGTCCTGGGTCTGTGCTTTCTGTGTGTCTCTGTACTTAATCCTGTATTGTTCAGTGGTTAAGCCAAACCCATCAATGAGAGCACTCTTCAAAACTGAGTAATTATCAGCATCCTCCTCTCTAACAGTGAGGAGCTTATCTCTACCTTTGTCACCAAAGGAGAGCCACAAGCTGCCCACTGCTCTTGAGAGACCCTCTGAAGTTTACAGGCTCTCCCTAAATCAGTTATCAATTTGTGGATGTCATCCCCAGCATGGTAGGGAGGGACAATCTTGTTCAGGTTCCTATGATCAAATGAATGTTCCTTAACTCTAAGGACACTGTTGCTGCCACCATGGCGCTCTAGTCCCAACTTTTTCCTAGTTATCTAGACTTCTAGGTTCTCTCTGTCAAGGGCCAACTGCTCTTGCCTGAGCCTAAGCCTAGCTTTCTCAAGCTCAAGAAATGTATACTCCCTATCCAAAGAGTTCACCTTCTGTTAGAAATGAAGGTGCCTACTGACTGTCCTGAGCCATTGGAGTCTGCAGAGGAGGATCTAGGCCTCCTTGGTCTACTCTGCACCTACCCAGGATCATCAAAAGTGGAATCCTCTAAGCCACCTATGGTCTCTGAATTGTCCAGGAGGGAGTCATTAGGCTCCTCCTGGTCAGTGTTCGATTCTAGGTCAAAGAGGGGTCTGCCTCCTGGCCTATCTTCAGTCCCGGCCCCACCCACTCTTTCCCATTCATCTGACCCACTGGTTTTCCTGAGGTCATTTATTTTATTTATTTTAATTTTGGGAGTTTTATATAGCGCTTACAAGACCTTGGGGTATCAGAGCGCATTACATCATACATGAATAGAAAACATAAGCATTAGAGTACAGTGAGTATCATCTAGGATATTGGGGACCAAAAAGATCGAGGTCATTGGCCAGATGCATAGAAATGACGGTTGAGGAGAAATTCTTTTAGTTGTCTCTTGAAGATCGTGAAGGAGGGATTAGTCCTGATGTGGGTAGGGAGAGAGTTCCAGATTTTTGGGGCATTCCCAGAGAAAGAGCGGGAGAGGGCTTTTTGTTTATGTCTTTTTGGGGGGTTAAGAGGAGCGAGTTGGACATTCTTAGGTTTCTTGATTGCCCAGCTTTTGTGAGTTTGGCAGCGAGGTAGTCCGGTTTGCCTGTGTGCATGGCTTTATGGGTGAGACAGGCAGTTTTGAAGGCGCAGCGTGCTTCGATGGATTGCCATTTTAGGGCCTGTAATGCAGGGGTGATGTGGTCGTATTTCTTGGTACCTGAGACCATTCTTGCTGCTGCGTTTAGGGTAGCTCTCATGGGGGCTGTGTACGTTTTAGCTGCCCCGGTTAGTGTGGCATTACCATAGTCAAGTCTGGACAGAACAAGAGATTGGGTTGCAATTTTTAGGTCATTGGGGGGTATGAAAGGTTTGATTTTGTTGAGGAGTTTTAGGTTGTAGAGGGCGCCTTTGCTGTGGATTTGATGTGGGAGCTCATGTTGAGGCTTGGGTCTAGAGAGATCCCTAGTAATTTGACTGAGTTTGCTGGAGTGAGTTTGCAGTTTAGGGAGTCAAGATTGTTTATCCATTCTTGGATCTGAGGGGGTTGTTCGTGATTGGAGAAGACAAGGATTTCATTCTTTTCTTGGGTGAGTTTGAGGTGGTTGAGAGTTAGCCAATTTTCTACTTTTGAAAGAGTGGAGTTGAGGCGGAGGATGCCATTGAGGGAGGAGATCTCGAGGTACAGCTGGGTGTCGTCAGCATAGAGGTGGTAGGCGATGCTTGCTTGTTTTAGAATGGTAGTGAGTGGTTCCATGTAAATGTTGAAGAGTGTGGGGGAGAGGACTGAGCCTTGAGGGACACCTCGAGTTGAGGGGGAGTTGTCGGACATTGAGTTTTTGATTTTTATGATTTGGGAGCGGTTATGTAGAAATGAGGAGAACGATTTTAGGACATTGCCTTCCTGCTCCGACACGTTTTTGTGGGGCGTCTAAGAGTAGGTTGTGATCAACCGTGTAAAAAGCATCTGATAGGTCGAGGAGGACAAGTAGGCAGCATCTGTTGGAGTCAAGGGAGTTGTGAATGTCGTTCATAATGCTCAGTATAGCGGTTTCTGTGCTGCATCCCTTCCTGAACCCGGATTGGTGTGAGTCAAGTAGGTTGTTAGGTTCCAGGTGTTGGTTCAGTTGGGAGAAAACACATTTCTCCAGGATTTTGGCTAGGAAAGGAAGTTTGGTGATGGGCCTAAAGTTTTTGAGGTCACTTGGGTCAGCATCCGTTTTCTTTTTAGAAGGGGGGTGACTTGGCCTTGTTTGAGGCAGTCGGGCATCAGTCCATTGATTAGGGAGCTGTTGATAATCTTTGGCCATAGTGGGGTTAGGGTAAGGTTGAGGTTCTTAGCTAAGGAGGCGGGTAGAGGGTCTGCGTAGTGGTTGGAGGGTTTGGAGTTGGCAATCACATTGGAAATGCCCTCTTCGGAGAAAGGATTGAAGTCTTTTCACCGCTTGGGGGAGGATGGGGGACTAGGGTAAGGGGTGGCTTTGGGGGTCGACAGAGGAGCAGTCTCGACTTCTGGGAGCATGTTGTGAGCTGGGGATGGGTGAGGTTTCATTAGGCGTGAGGATTTGCTGTGTTGGGATTGAATGTGGTGGTCTAGGGAGAGCTCGATATTGGAGATTTTGTCATTGAAGAACTTGGCCAAGTTGTTACACTGAAGTTTGGAGGCAGGGGGGTTAGCTTTGGTGGGCTTGGAGGTCTGTTTCTGGATGATGTTGAAAAGTTCTTTGGGGCGGTTTTTGGCTTTGTCTAGTGCATTCCGGAAGAAGGAGGCTTTCTCCTTGATTATGTCATCTAACAGTAACACCTCTAGGAGGCGTTGAGTGTTGGCTCCTTTCCCTGACTTCAACTTTCTAGAGGTACACAGTGCTTTCAGCTCTTTGAAAGAAAGTTCACTGTATCTAGTAGTCAGAAAGCCACTGCCATCTCCTTTGGAAGACATACTGAGTGTGGTGTGGTGTTGCACCTACCTAACCTAGTGGGAACTAAACTCTCTGAGGTTGGAGAAAGGGTGTGTTAGACCCTTGACTTACCCAACCCTAAGTTCAGTAGAACTTACTTATTCTAAGCTTATATTATATGTGCCTAGCAGTAGTGATGATTTTTCAATTATTCAACACAAAAATGTATCTGGTATAACAATGCAAGCTTGAATCCCACCCGCTGCACACCAAAGTGAGAAACTGTCCAGGTATATGATGTCCACTTACGTAAGTGGGCAACTTGCACCAGTCCAGACAACCCCTATGGTGATTTAGGAGGTCTGAGACAACCTTAGAAAGCTCTCTGAGTGGTAGCTGTGGAAAGCAGCCTTCAGGCTTAGTCCAGAAGGAGTGTAAAGCAGCTTGTTTTTACCAGAATGCAATCTTATAGTACAGATTAAGTGAAAAGAACCCACGAAGGATGTCGAGTGCTGAGGGGTCAGTGTCCGGCGGGAGCACCAAGAAGCCTTGGCAAATGCAACCAACACAGGAATCACTGGAGGAGCAACGTCGGGACCAGCAAAGTCCAGGGGAAACTTACCAAAAGCAAGGGTGTCAGGCCAGGCCCAGAGCAATCAGGGGAGCCCAAGAAAAACAACGATGAACCTCAAGTGGACCCACAGGCCAGAGGCACTGGAGTCGCGAAAGGACCTCAAGCTGCTCACCAAGAGATGCAGGCCACGGTGCACACAATGCGGTGTTGCTGAAGATTCTTGTCACTGGAGGTGCTAGAGGTTGGGGCTCCTGGGAGCCAAAAGATCTTCTTGGAAAGAAGTCAACAAGCCTTTGCAACTGCAAGTTGGTGAGGTGCACAGGGGTTCGGTTATTGCAACCCCCACGAGGGATACTGGCCCCAAACTTGGTGAGAGGGCAGTGCAGGCTGTGGAAAATTTGCAGAGCCTTTGGAGTCCAGAGGAGCTCAGGATCAGCAGACCGGTCGACTTAGCTGCGGTGCCTGCAAATGCAGGGGAGTGACTCCTTTACTCCAAGGAAGAGTCCTTCAAGTATCTTTGATGCTTCACATGCCTTGGGAGGTTCCTGTATGGTGCACATGCACAGACAATGCGGCAGACTGGAAGGGAGACAAAGTCAGGCCCAAGCGAAGTCCAGCAAAGTCCAGGCTGCCCAGACGGTGGCAAAGTAATGGTTTCTGATCTGAATCGTATCCCACAACGAATATAGGGACCTACATCCAGGTAAACCCTTAAGTACCCTAGGGAAAGGGTTGGGAAGATTCAAGGGATCCTCCCCGGGCAGGGTCTGGAAATGGGGGTGGTTACTATTATGTCCTTTGTCCAGTTTTGAGCCGGAGCAGGAGCCAACAGCTCCCAGGATTGGCTTGAACCGGACTATGCACAGGGACGCCAAATATGCCCCTCATGCAGACTGAATGGCGCTGGCAAGCGCATCCACTCCAATACACAAAATCCAATCTGGGAGGTGGTCACACCTCCCTGTGACAGGATACCTATTGTTATGCCTTCTCCTGATCGAGCTTGGCTAAGCAGTAGGAGGACAGAATCGTGTCTCTGGTCGGCAGCAATCATTTTGTGCTGTCCTGGTCAAGAAGGCTGGTACCGGGAACACTTCCAGTACTTGGAATCATACCCTCCACACCGTTTACTGGGTGGGAGGTATGATTCCAACATGTTTAATGCCAAACATGATAGTATTTGTTGCAGCCGTTTTCGAGATAGTCATCGCGTAATGACGTGGAGCCCCTCTATATGGCTGCTTGACTGACAACCCGGGAGATTACACTCCATAGGCTGCAGGGATGTCCTGATCATGCAGTGGCACCCTCTCACTTAGAACAAAGCACCCTGCCTTCAGGATTGCAAAGGCCTGCTAAAGGGGTGACTTATAGTTTTTAAGTGCAGTGACCTTAGATATATGAAACCTATATCTTTAGTATGTGGTGCGAGCACCAGCTTACACAGGCAGCAATGGCAGGCCTGTAGTTCTGTTTTGAATGGTCTCTCATGTGTGGCATAATATGCTTCAGCCTATGGGAGACCTCTGGGGTACCTATGCCCTGGATACCTTAGTACCATATATTAGGGACTTATAAGGGTACCCCAGTATCCAATCGGGGTTGTACCTAAGTACTGAACACAACAGTTTAGGGAGAAAGCAGATAGACTAGGGTCCTGATTAGCAGGATACCAGCCAGACTAGTCAAATACATCTTAGCACAAGGCAATAAGTGGGGGTACCCATGGAAGCAAGATCCTACTTTCCTACAGAGGTACAAAGGGAACTCTTAATATAAGAGTCACAAGACAGTACAACATTCAATGGTTATAGAGTTAAAGAAAAACACTGGGTATACGGAGGAGAAAGGCATCAGGGATAAAAAAGGCGAATGAGCAAGTCAAAGTGAGGCAATTGAGCAGGTAATGTGAAAATGTAGAAGGTGTTAATCAACGAGGGGAACAAAGAACAGTTTGTGTGCCTGTGGAGGTAGCTGTTGAGGAGTAGAGATTTAAGTTTAATGAGAAGAAGGAAGGGTTATAGCGGAGATCTTTAGGGAGCGTTGGAGCTTCTCAGAATTCAGGCTCTTCCAGCTCTTGGATTCTGGTTTCTAAATATTGAAGCATTTATGTATGAAGCACTTTGTGGGTGATGCAGGCTGTCTTGAAAAATCATCTGCCTTAGATGGTAAGCCATTTGAGACTACTGAGGGCAGGAGAGATGTGGTTAATTTTTTTGGTACCTGTGCGAAGTCTGGCAGCTGCATTAAGAGCAGCTTTCTTTGGTGTCAGGTGAAATTTAGGGGTTCCATTAAGGAGAGAATCGCTGTAGTCACGTTTCGAGAAGACAGGCGATTGCCTGACTGTCTTGAGATCATCTGGGGGGATAATCAGCTTTAGTTTCTTGAGGTGTCTGACTGTGCAAAGTGCTCCTTTGGCAGTATTGTTGATGTGCTCCTCCATGGACATGATCTTGTTCAGGGTGATGCCCAGTGATTTAACGGAGTTAGAGAGAGATGATGCGCAATTAAGAGCGTCCAGATTCTTGATCTAATCTAGGATAGCCAAAGCATTGCCTGACATCTGCCATTGCAGTCCGCCTACCACATTACGTTGCAGTGAGTGGAGGTATCCGGTGAAGGGACCATCCGCTGCGTTTCCTATGGGTTCAAGGAGCCTGTCGGAGCATCGGAAACACAAAATCCCATATTGACGGTGGAGCCAGCCTCGGCTCTGCCATCGGGATTATGATGTCACTTTCCGACAGCCGTTTAATGTCGGCCTTTCCGACATAGCAAGGCTTTCAGAAAGTGACTTTGGGGTTCCCTAGCAGGGCCCCATTCCCCCCTAGCCCACCTATATGGTGCCTGCCACACGTTGCAAGGGATGTTAAAAACATCAATTTTTCAATGGCAGCTTGTGCTGTGCGTCTTTTCCGTCCGCCGCACAAGCTGCCATTGAAAAATTTATGTTTATTTATTAAAATATACACAATATTGAGGTGTTTCTAACCTAATACAAGCCCGTCTTGTATGCTAATGAAGTGCTCTTTTTCCTCTAAAGTCACCACATCTCGTCGATTTAGAGTCTGAATGTGAAAAATTCATGGGTTTTGCAAATATTCAGTCTTCCTTATAGAATAGATGACTAGGGGCTAAAATGGTTGTAGAACCTCATTGTGTACTTAGGCACAAAGGTAGCAAGAGAAATATCTAAAACATCTATGATTATCTTCAAGTTCAGCCTTTTCAACAAAAATGAAGACTATGAAAGTTGGTCTTCGTCAAACCTCAGTTTATGTAATTACAACTATTAAGATGCGAGTGCGCATGTTGTGGAAAAAGATGTGAAGATGATGCAAAAATGTGTTAATACTTTCTTTGGGAAGACTGGTAGAAAACGTATTTGTGGTCTTTTAGACAATTAGATGGTTTGAACAGGGTCTTTTGGTTTTCTCACGTTTTCTACATGAGAAGGCCTTTAAAGTTTATCATTAGTGCTGTGATGAGCTATGGCAAGTTTGTATGCATGCAGGGCTGCAAATGAATTAAGAGGCGGTTTGTCCATTTCATAAAATATTTTTACCACTAACAGTAGGTGTCAGCCCCCTTTAATGTCTAAATCTGCTGTACTGATTGTTGCCTGGCTGAATACTTTGAAACTTGTGTAAGAATCTTCACTACCTAAGCATTTTTTGGGGTAATGAATCAGATTCTGTGAGGCACTGAGGGACAGTCTCTTGGAAGTTTTGTATACCTGATGGCATTATCAACTTGGGACATGTTTGAGAGAACAGTGCCTTGATAACAAATGACAATCTGTTACCTAACTATGTCATGGAGCAGAAAGATTTCTATTCCTAGCACACTTTACAGGCCTTAGAGTTGTAGCTATAATTCAACTCAGTCCTCCATTTATGTCTACACTTTTTACCTCAAAGTTTCTATTAGCTGCAAAGTTATGTCAACAACAAGTAAATTGTAAAGATACCAAAAAGTACATTAATGTTCATAAGAGGTGGTCAGAGTAATTAAAGGTGCCTCATTGGGAGAAGCAATGAACACTTACATTGCAACATTTCTGTAGTTGCTTCTTGGTTTGGGTCTAAAACTGATTAAAAAATTGTTGCTACTCAGGTAGTGCAGCAGAGTACTGATGCTCTGGAAAAACAGATGTGTAGGGCCTATCAAAAGATAAGACCAGTCACTCTCATATCTTCCTGGCTCTGTTTGAATAAGACATATTTGAAAGACTGAACTTGATGACAGATAGTCTTGCACAGAATCTGTGCAAGCTCATCCAATTGCAACTACTAAATCTTTAGAGGTAGCTGAAATTACATTTTTTAGGATATTAGAAGCCTTACAAAAATGTCAGGGCATAAATGGGGATCAGACAGTGAGACTGCTGGTTTTAAACTATTACTGATGTGGATAAAGCTTCGTCTGACTCTGCCTGAAGTGACACTAAAAGACATTATTCTTGAACAGATCATACATAAAAGCCCTGGCTAAGGAACATAAAGAAGCTGCTAATTGCAATGAAAATGTCAGATACTGTGTGCCAAAAAAAAAACTACACTGTGAGTAGTAAAGTTGTCCTAAAGAGTTCTTTTGGGGCTGGTTATTTTTAACGCAAACTATACTGGCTTCCCACAGTGCAATGGAGTCAGGACGCAAAATGTAAAGGCCGGTCTTCAGACACCATGCAGTTGTGGGTGCGCAGGGAAAATCAGGAGCACATCATAGAATGGGAAGGTAACATAGCAACTTTGGATACCTGGTAGATGAGGAATGTGGCATCATACATGCAAGTGTTGGGGTCTTAACCATTCCACAATGGCAGAGGTTCTCTGTGTAGGCCATAGGGGTTATACTTTTCCAAGATAACAATGTGGTTCCTCTCCTGGGTCACAGTAGCATGGACAGTATAGGAAGCTGATCTCCAGAAGGACTTCATCTGGAAACTGTGCATGAAAGGGGGCAAACCAGGATTTGTTTTGGAAAGTTCTCCAAAGTAACGTGAAGGTGCGCTATGCATTACTTTGCGTCAAGGGTGAATTAAAAGGGTAGTGCATAGGCGTTCCATTGCAACCAGCCATGGGCTTTCACGGAAATCCCTGTCTGGTAACATTTGTAGGAAGGGATTTGCTCCAAAAGCCATAAGCCAACTTGAGGCAGGAGTAATGGGGAGAAAGCTTTCATTTCTCCCCACTTTTCCCTCTTTGCATGTGTGCTACATTGTACAGTACACAGACAAAGGTGGGAAAAGTCTTAACGGAAGGTTTAGTACTGAAAGGGTTCCTTCCTTTAACAAATCTAAGGCTTAGAGAATGTGCATACCCTTGCACTATAGTGCAAGGGAGTTTGCATTGGCGTATGGCAGCGAAAAGTGAGCCATTGCTGACGGGAGAGAAAATATGTGTCATATATTAGTAGATATAATGGGGCACAATTATGAAATTTTCAGGTGATGCAGGGAAGCCAGCAAAGTTGATGTGAAAGGGAGACATTAGAAATGCACCATATCCTAGCCCTGGCACACTGTGTGATCTCCAGCCCCACCACAGGCATCCTTGCGCCATGGTGCAATGTTGCCTGCATTACAGGCAGAAATACCTTCCTGCACAAAAACAATCCTTAATGGTCTTTTCCTCTTTCTATGCGTGCTGCAGAATAGACTCGGACATATGAAAGAACAGAGGAACGTAATAATTACTTTCCTCCGTTCCCGTCGTATGTCTGAGATTTCTACCCCCCGCCCCACCTCACCGCCCCCAGCACGCCCTATGCGAGCCACCACTGCCTTTTTACACCCATTGAACGCCTCCCAAGTTGAAATGTAACATAACGCAGCGCAAGCAGCTGCCTTGCGTTACATTTCCTTATAAAACCACGGATCCTGGACTTAGGCAGGTTGGCTACGTGAAACATTGTTAACACGTTGAAGGGAAAAAACTGGACGGTTGCGCAGTTATAAGGAATTACTTTGTAGAGATTTAGGAAAAACTTAATTTATGTATTACCTCATCTTGCTATTCCCGCCTCATCCCGCCTCACGGTAAGTAGTTATTTCACTACTTCTGTTTCTATGCCTGTTGTGTTTTGTCGGTATTTATTATATTAAATAGGGAAACGTGATCAAATTATACACATCCATTGGTAAAATCTATAGATGAATGGAAACAATCTCTTGCTTTTTTTTATTTGTTAGGCTAACCCCTTCAATTCCTGCTATAACTATTGATTTTTCTACCTAATCTGAAAATAATGGGGCAGATTTACAAGCCCCTTGCGCCTCATTTACACCGCCGTTGCGTCACTTTTGTGACTCAGCGGCGGCGCAAATCCTGCGCCATGGTGCGGGGTACTTACAACGTGACGCATCTGGGAGATGCGTCACGTTGTAAAGCCCTGCACCAGAAGTAGGCGTTCCTGCGCAGGGGGGCGTTCCGTCGCAGGAACGCCTCCTAAAAGTGGCTGAGTGAAATCTACAAGATTTCACTCAGTCACTTTTAGGCCCATGCTGCGTCAAAACCCTGCGCCTGCCTGAAGCAGGCGTAAGGATTGACGCAGCATTCACAAGATAGGGCCCCTCAGAGCATTGCTGGAGCTGCGTTGTGCTTGCGACGCAACTCCAGCAATGCGCCACTTTTACGGCACAGATGCGACATGCATCTGTGCCGTTTTTGCCCCATGGTGCGCCGCATTGTAAATGCGGCGCATCCATGGTGGCGGAGCTGTAGCGCACAATAACTGGCACATCCCTGCTGATATGCAGGGATGCGCAAGTTAATGTAAATATGCCCCAATATATTTAAACAGTAATAAAGTGCCGTCTGAAACCACAAAATGACATTAAATCAGAAACAAATGCCCTCTAATCACGGTGAAGCAGATTGATCCATCACTGAAGTATGAGCTTCAAATATGTTGGAAATGTTCACTTGTTTTTAAATATCAAATTTTCTTTTCTGAAAATGCGCTTCCTAGCGCCAACCATCATTATCAGTAAATGAGTTCACTTGATCCGAAAATGTTAACTTTATCATTAACATGCTCTTTTTTTATCATTTCCTTTAGGCGTTTTTTATGTAGTAATTGACTTTGCACCCAAATATAATATTCTGATATTACTTTTACTTCATCCCAAAATATAAGCTTTGTTTGTAGAACTACACTTACAATGTCTTCAAATGTTGTTCTTTGTTTTTAGTACTTAAATGTATTACAGTCAACCTCATCAAATTCACAGTTATCCCAACCAGATGCTAGTCCTCTTCATGTGCTAAGATATTCCCTCATATGGTAGGGGGTGCTCTAATATGGCACATCTTACCTAAAGGGGCGCAATTTATTTATTTAGCTAGCACAGTTGGGCACATTTGGATCATTTCTCCCTTTGCGAAGAAGGCTGAAGTCGCCAAACTACCCAATGTGAACTTTCACATCAACATATTTGCAACCAAAAATACAACAGGACATCCGCTGCAGGAAATGAATCCCCCCCCCCCCCCCCCCGTCAATCAGGGCTGTCATTCTTAAATGTTATCTACCGCCCTTTGCCGCTTCCGCAGCAGCAGGTGCTGGCATCAGGAAAGGGGGGGGAGGCAGCTTGCTGGAACACAGTAGTCTGTGACTGCAGAGTAGCACGCGCACAGTACTCTGGACCAGCAGAAGATGTCTGCTTCAGCACAGACCCTGTTTTTCTGCCTCTTTGGGTCAGCTTTTTACATAGGCAATTTAATGCTATACTTTGCCAAACCGCCATCAAATGCCAGTCCGTGTCATGTTGTGCAGATGTATGTCCCATCACTGAAGGTACATGCAAGGTGGTCAAGTTTACACATATGCTGATCAATGCTATCATATACCCCCTCATTTGCCAGATAATGTCATTGTCAAGTATGCCCCCATATGCTATTCAAGTTCAGGAGCCCAATATTCATATATGCCAAGAAGTGCCGTCTTGTATCCCGACATGACCCATCTTAACCCACTTAATGCTATGTGCCCAGAGATGTCTTGTCAGTTGACAGTCAATGTAATGTGCCCAGATATTCCCTTTGCTAGTCCTTCCCACTATTCTCCATTATATGCCATTCATGAGCCAATCATTTCCCATAAAAAAACTAATGTCGTTAACGTCATCATTTAGCTAATTATGTCCCAAGCAATAACCATAGACAGTTGCTGCTTAGCATTACATTTGAATCTTGATACATTTAAATATTTATACAAGTGGTTTAAAGAATCAATAACTGTTCTTTTTCAGACAACTTCAATGATCTCCTGGTTATCTACGAAGAGGAAGCCGAGGATTGGGCGGCGTACATTAGATCCATTTTCCAGAATGATTTACCGGAGGGAGTTCTACTGTACAACTTGGAGGCGTCATCCATGGAGCATTTGCCAATGTTAGCATGTTATCAGTGTAAAGTGCTCATATTATCACAAGGCCTCCTGGACCTTCTTGATGACATAAAGGTGACTTTCCTGGTTGATCTGCTTCATCCTCCAGACAACGTGGTGATCTTGCTTTGTGGGGTGGAACATTCGGATGCATTGTATGAACTTGCTCCCATACAAAGAGCTTGTCATGAGCTCCTCGCTGATCAGGATCCAGAGGACTACCTCTCAGTAATCTGCAGTGTGGTATATCAAGGGACTGCTTCTGCTGGTATGTAACCTCTCCTTTGATTATGAGCCTGGAATTGGCATAACAAGACCATCTGCACATATGTATTATTTGTACAATAATTGTATTTATGAGCATAAGTCAACTCCAATCAGTTCACATTTATGATCTGAAGATTAAACATAAAAAACAGAAACATGATATTCAATAAAGATAGCTCTCTGTTTCTCGAAGCAGGCACTAAATGATTTTAATCTTTGGAACACCAATTGTGGTATATTATTTCTGTATACTTTATAGAGTGAAACAGTTAGAGATAGATATAACTTTACGGCTATGGATTTAGTTCAAACGTGACTACTTACCACTATGTCAGAAGAATACCTGAACACAGTTCTATTTGAAAGCATTTTACTGACTATCCAGGACACCTTTTAGTGTGAGAGTCATCTATAAGCTTTAAAGAATACAGCCAATCACATATGTTCTGTTAGTTAATCTTATAAGGTGCAGTGCTACCCAAAAAATATCACCCAAAAACCTCAAAGAGATGCCATAACCTGCCAGATGTTCAGTTTTTTTTTAAATGCAAGGAAATGGGGTTGCATCCCAAGATGGTGTACAGATAGATTGTGCCTTCCCGTCCCTACATTGCCTGCTCCTGTACAGGGGCTGTAGCCAACACCCTGAGACCCCCAGGATGAGGTCCATTGGTGTGCTCCCATCATCAGGTCCCCGATGTGCACTGAGGCTCCTAGAATAATCGCTCACACCTCTCTGTTGGGAGCGAACACATCGCCAGCGGTTGCCAGGACTCAATACAAAATGGCAAAGGCCGTGTTGCGCCGAGGAGTGAGCAGGCCGCGTCATTTGGCCAGCCTGCTAGAATATGGCATGAGCGGTGTCCGGTGAGCAGAGGGGCGGGGACGGAGAAATCATCAGCGGAGGAAGAAAGTAGTGTTTCTGAATCGCCGTGAGCAGGTGTCGCGATGCTATGCAGGGTGGCTGTGTGGTGGGCAGAGTCTGAGAACCCAGAGCATGCAGCGGCTCCTTGATCATGCCCACCTAGACCCCCCGCAGGGTGAAAGCACCATGCCGGCCGCCGCCAGGACTTGAGGAAAAATGGCAATGGCCATGGCATGATGAAAGGAGAGTTGGTTGCGTCTAACGGGTGGCCTGCCTGGGCACACAGGGAGCAGAATCATGTGAGCAGAAAAGCCGGCTGATAGCGCCTGCAGACACCAAAAGCAGTCTTCCAGTACCGCCGTGGGCAGGACGGTAGGAGGCAAGTGGAGGGGCTGAGCAGCCAAGTGGAGCTGGAGGCCTTGGCTGTGGCCACTTTGCCCCGTTGGGGGCTGTAAACTGGTTCAAGAGGTGCAAGAGATCAGAGCAGAGGCAGTTGCTCTGTGGGCCCTGAGGACACAGAACATTTTACAGATCTCCTGAGCAGCATGTGAGGTGAGGCCTTTAAGGAGCATGGTGGTGATAGAGCACACCACTCTTACCATATGTGATCTTCCTAATGGTATTGATGCAGCTGTCAGAAGCCCGAGCTTGTGGATCCCCCTCCCCTTCTATGTGTTGATTATATCCTCAGGCTAAAGCAGGGGCCTTACCTAGGCTGAGGGGGGAGGACATTGAGCAGCAGTGCCTCTCCCTAGGCATGATGAGAGGTACAATAACCAACAGCCCTCCCTGGTCAAAGTGCAGCATCCCGAGGGGGAACCAATGGCCCAGAAGAAGCACCCGGATACCCTAAAAGTGGTTATCCGAGGAGAGCTGATTGCCATATCGTTGGCAAAAAATAAACTCCTCCGGGACAAAAGAGAGGCCCTTCGGAGAGTTGTAAAGCTGGAACACATTCATAAGTGTACTGGGGCACACTAAGTCCAGTGACAGCTACAGGCTGGGTGTGCGTAATTAAAAAGCCTAGACTTGCATAAGGCCAAACATGCACTACTCAGACTGAGACACTCCTTCTATGTTGGGAGGACAAGGGTGGTCAGCTGTTGGCTAATAAACTCCGGGCTCAATGGCAGGTGGCACGAGTGGCACAGATGGTACAGATGTTATGAAGGACGTCCCCATCGCAGTGGCCTTCCAAGACTATTATAGAGTACTTTACTGGGCACAGGAGTTTACCCAGGAGGCTCCTCCCAGTTACCTTAATGGGGTGTGCACCTCTTGCCTGACGTCCGTACAGGTAGATGCTTTGGATCGGCCTATCGGGTGGAGGAAGTGATCTCTACCATTGCCAAAAAGAAGTTCCTTTAGTCCCCGGACCTGGATGGTTTCTCTGACCATTTTTATTAAACATTCTGCACCGCTCTAGCCCCAGTCCTCATTAGGCTTTTAAACTCCTTTGCTGAGTCAGGGAATATGCCACACCCGATGCCTGAAGCTTCCATCGTTGTTGTTCCCAAACACAGGAAAGACAAGAAGCAATGTGTTTCATACAGCCAAATATACCTTCTTTTTTTTTTTTTTTTTTTTTTCAAATTTTTATTTGAGCAGATTCGAGAGATACAAAGTAACATATATTGCAAGATTCGAGACAGTAGAGCATAACATTAAGATCAAACACTAAAGTCGACGTATCATAAATTCAGTTTTAGTTCCTTTGGAACATTAACATAAGAAGAGGATAGTAAAAGAAGAAGATTATTTAAGGTAGGAGAAGTCAAAGCAAGAGAGTTGTATATGTAGACCGTAATATATTGACAAAGTGTTTATTTAGGCCCTTTGCTGCTCATACCAATTTGCTATTGGTGCCCAAATTTGCTCCCCATATGACCGTGATTTTTTACCTCTGGTTCTGTAGATGGCAAGTTCTTGTTTATATATTGCTAATAGTCTGTCAAGCCATCCCTGGAAAGTTGGAGCATCAGGATCTTTCCATCTTCCTGCGAGAATAATTCTGTAAACAGCAGTGCCAATGTAGATGGCGGGAATTTCGGAATTATTAAGGCCTAGGGACTCATCATACCCTAACAAATACATAGTGGTTGATGTTTTAATTTCATGTCCAAAGATTTCGGCCCAATACTCTGCAATGCTTTTTTTAATCTGATCCAATTTGGGACATTCCGAGAACATATGTATAAGGTTAGCAGGACAGAGTGTACATCTGGGGAATTTATCGTGAGTTATCTTACCCCAGGTAAATAATTTGAGGGGTGTGTAGTACAGATTGAATATAGTTTTGTATAATTGGGCCTTAAGGTTGGAGGCAAGTAGGACTTTGGATGATAAATGTAGACTCATATCTATATCAACATTAGCATTATTCAATTCATTAGCCCACCGAGTTTCTGTATATTCAAGGTCATCAGGGTGGTTTCTTATGAAGATATCATATATATTACAGATTCTGGTTGATTGTTTACCTATAAGATCTAAGAGTGGTATGGGCTTAAGATCCACATATAGTTCGGTGTGTCTAAGAGTTGTATAAATTTGAATAAATTTTAAGTAGTCTGAAGGATGGATTCGATATTTGACATATATTCTATCAAATGTTGTTTTGCCGTCACTATCGAGCAGGTCGCCAATAGTTGTGATACCCAAAGTCTCCCAGCGTCTCGTTATATTATCGTTAAGGTAGAGTGGTATTACTGCACTATCCCATAGAGGTGTATATTTGGTATACTTTGAGATTTTCAGTGTTTTAATAATTCGACTCCAGGTTTTATAGGCATCTGTGATGACTTTAAATTTTACCTTTTTAAAATAAGAAGGTTCTACTTGTTTCAATAACAGGCCTCTGACTTGGCGACCCATCATTAGCTCGTAGATTGATGGTAAGGATGGTGGGGATTGCCTTTGGTCGTTACTATTGTTGGGACAAGATGTAAGTAAAACCGCCATTTGTTGTAAAATGGTTGCCCATAAGTAATATGTTAAATTAGGAATAGCTAAGCCACCTCTAGAGGGTGGTAATGTTAGCTTAGTAAGGGCTCTTCTAATCTTCCCGTAATTCCACATGAACGAGGATATTACTCTGTCTAATGTTTTCATTGTATCATTACAAGCGAGGAGAGGAATTGCTCGGAACAAATATAAAATCTTGGGTAGAATAGTCATTTTAACATAGTTTCCTCTGCCGATTATGGAAAGATGAAGATTATTTACTCTGAGTAGATCTGTTTTTATTTTTTTAATGAGAGGGTCATAGTTAAGTTGATTAATTTCATTGATTTTTGGCGAGATGTTGACTCCTAGATATTTAGCATTACTAACTCTATATTGACTTATAAAGGGTGTATTATCGGTGCATATGACCATGGTTTTATCTTGGTTTAATGAGTAGCCAGAGTGTAGTCCAAAGGATTGTGTGATTTCTTCAATTTCAGTTATAGCCTGTGTAGGATTAGTTGTTACAACCGCTATGTCATCGGCGTATGCGAGAACTTTGGTGCTATAAATGCCTGTTTTGATGGGTTTGATCACGGGTGATGTTATTAGTTTGAGAATTAAAGGATTGATATATAAAGCAAATAATAATGGGGAGCACGGACAGCCTTGTCGCGTACCTCTCTGAATGTTTATATTGCTAGACTCGCAGCCACCAGTCATTACTCTTGCAGTGGGGTCAACATAAAGGGCTTTGATAGATTTTATGAAGACAGGTCCAATGTTGTTAGTGGCTAATATTTCCCAGAGAAACTGCCAAGAGACCCGGTCAAAGGCTTTCTCAGCGTCTAATAGGATCATCGACATCTGGCCGCCCCCTATTCCCACGGCGTCAAAAAGGGTAATAACTCGGCGGGTATGATCTGTAGTACTCTTATTTGGTATGAAGCCGTGTTGCCAGGGAGAGACCAGATGTTCAACGATCCTATTAAGACGAGTAGCAAAAATCTTGGCATATGTTTTTGAATCTGTGTTGATCAGTGATATTGGCCGGTATGAAGTTGTTAATTCTGGCGGTTTATCTTTTTTTAGAAATATGGCTATATTCGTTTGTTTCCAGGATTCGGGGGGTTTGCCATGCCATTGTATCCCGAGAAAAAGATCATGCAGAAATTGAATAATTAGGTTACCCAGAATTTTATAGAGGTCTAGGGGGATTTTATCTGGTCCAGCTGCTTTTCCTAGCGCTAATTCGGCTAGAGCTAGCTCTACTTCTGTTAAGGAAATTTCGCTATCGAGTTCTTTTTTATGTCCTCGTCTATAATTCTAGCCAAGTTTGTCTCTCTGATCCAGTCATCTAGGAACTTCTTAGTATCAGCAGTTGTCCGCTTATCTTCATTCTGATATAGTTTTTGGTAATAGTCATGAAAACATGAGGCTATATCCTCTTGGGTAGTATATTTCTGCCCGCCATATTCAATGGTTTGGATGGAGTTGCGAGACTGTGATTGCCGAGTTCTGAGGGCAAGGTGTCTTCCTACATTTTCTCCAGTCTCATAGATTTTATTTCGGTTTGCTTGGAAAATTTCGGCGGCTTTTTGCGTTAAACCATTATTGATCTCGGCTTTAAGCACTAGGATCTTACTAAGTTTGTCTTCAGCCTGACCCCCGTAATGTAGCTGGTGAGCGTGTAGATATTCGAGGTCTGTAAGCCTATTTGTAAGTTGTGTGTGGATATTTTCTCGTTCTCTTTTGCGGCTAGCTACTAAAGTAGCAGTCTCGCCCCTTAATGCGGCCTTAAAGCTATTCCATACATTATACCGAGATGCACTATACTGGTTGATGTCGAAGAATTCTTTGGTCCATTGTCTGATATAAGTTATGTATTCTTGATTAACAAGAAGTTTACGATCAAATGTCCATTGTCGATAAACTTTCTTGTAGCTGGGGGCCTCGAATATTATACAGAGTGCATTATGATCTGATATTGTCTTAGGGGATTTTAAAATGACGGCATTTGAAGCAATATCCATAGTTGTGAAAATGTAATCTATACGTACATATTTTCTATGAGGATAGGAAAAATATGTATATCCGGGATCTGTTCTGTTCTTAAGAGGCCATATGTCTCGAAGATTGTGGCTGAGAATCAAATTTTGCACAGCCCTAAATACCCTGGGTTTTCGGCCGTTGTGGGTGTATTGGGTTGGTTGGTTGTAGTGATTGAATTGTGGTTGGCCTATCGTTAAATTTAAGTCACCACATAGAATTAAGGTACCTGCCCATGATGCAAGTTCTAGTTCTAGTTCGATGAATAGCATAGGGTCGTCGAGGTTAGGACCATAGATAGAACAAATAGTGATTCCTATATTAAGTTGGACAATGGCCCATCTACCAAGGGGGTCAGCTTTTTTACGAGTTGAGGTACCCAGTCTCGTTTTTGCTAAAATTGTAACTCCCCTCGTTTTAGAGGTTTGAGTAGTAGAAACCAAAATATTAAAGCCTGAAATTTTTATTTGATTTATCTCTCCTATGGGAATATGGGTTTCCTGTAAACATATAATATCCCATGCGTTTTGAATCATTAATTGAGTAAATTGAGCCCTCTTTCCCTTGTCATTGAGTCCGGCCACATTCCAACATCCTATTTTTAGCTTCCCCATTTTGTTATTCTAAGTTTTGGACAGTATTCAAAGATCAAAAAAAGAAGAGTTTGACTGTTTCTCAGAGTTCCTTTAGTACTCGTTTGTCTGCTCATTTTACAATGCATTTTTACCCTCCCCCCTCCCTTCCCTCCGTCTCCCCCGTGCACCATCCTACCGCCCTCCCAACCCCTCTACACCCCCCCAAAAAAGGCAACAAGACTCCATGAGAGTCTATGAGGATGGATTAGCATTGACTGACCAAGACTAACAGAGGATGCAGCCAAAAAAGGAAAAAAAAAAAGATCAAGTGGTTCTCTATGACATAGCCTATTGTAGCGTAATACACAGTTTGGTAAGTCATTTTAAAGTCTTTAGATATTCTTCTGCCTTGATCTCAGATGTGAAAAACTTTATTTGACCGCCGTAAATTACTTTTAATTTGGCCGGATTGTTCAGGTATACCACTGCTTTCTTTTCTTGAAAGGGTTTAATCAACTGTCTGAGTCGCCACCTTCTTTCGACTGTGGAGTGGCAAAAGTCGGGGCGTACGAAATATGAGATAGAGTCCTTACTACGATGTTTATCGGGCGTAACTTTGTCAGATATAGCTTGTCGAAGTAAAAAATTTCCAAAGTAGACTAGGATTGCACGTGGGTATTTGCCGACGGCTGCTGTGGGTTTAAAGGTTAGGGGGACTCTATGAGCTCGCTGTATCTCATTGTTCCAATCCCAGGTTGAAAGTTCGGGGAGGGTATCACGTAGCAGCTGTATGACAAAAGATCGACAGTCTGCTCCTTCTGCTTTTTCAGGCACACCAAGGATACGAAGGTTATTTCTTCGAAGCCGGTTTTCATAATCTTCCAGTTTCCACCTTATGTCCTGAAGGTCAGCTTCATGTGCACCCACTCGCTCATTTGTTGTAGCAGCTTCGGTTTCATTCAGCACAATCCGGTCTTCTATATCATTTAGTCTTTCAGTAAAGGCACCCATAGTTTTAGACAGCTTGCGAAATACGCCTTGAACTTTCTGTAGCGCTACTCGTGCCTTACGACTGTCTTTTGATGTCTCCTCCCGATGAGAAGCAATAGCTTGTAGTACAGTGTCCATAACTTGAGTCAGTGTAGCCCCGGAAGCCCCATGGGAACCAGGCTGTTCACTGTCAGTGGCTTGGACTGAAGATGAAGCTTGAGGCGTTATGTTCACGTTCTGATTTTGATTTAGAGTCAAAGCGGTCGGACTATAGTCCCATGTCAGTTCATTTGTCCCTTGTTGGTCTCCCCTTTTCTTTTTAAGTATCGTCCGCCTTCTATCTCGTTTTTCTTTAGGGGGATTAGGATCTGATTCTGTGCTTATATTTGAATCTAGGTCATTCTCATCTTCATCAGTCTCATCATCTGTAAGACCTGATAGGCTGATATCCTCTGAAAAGGAATAAAAATCAGTAATGTCCTTATCAGCTTCCAGTGTCTCAATAGGGTGAGTTGGCTGGTCGCTTATTACACCGCTAGGTATTTTTGTGCCTTTATTCCAGGTTGAATCTGCGCCCTCCGCCTCAATCACCTTGCCCTCATTCGTCGTTTGAAGCGTATTATTGCACTGCGCTCGATTTGAGTCAGTAGTTAGACCCGTGCTTGGAAGAGTAGTACTTGTTTTTTCATGTAGCAGCTTGGACGGCACAGGTGTGTGATTGCAATCCTTGTTATTACTGTGTGTGCCGGGAGGTCCGATTAAGCCACTTGAGCCAGCGGTAATGCTAAAAGTTTGTGCCAAAGCCTCTGAGGGGTCTAATATCTCTGTGGCATTTGTGACAATATCTCTCACCCCCCCCAGGGAAGCACTAGCGCAGGGAGCAGAGGCAAGGGGAGAATGAACCAATTGTCTTACCGCGTTAACCGTAGTATCAGACCCATCTGGAGTGAAAGCAGCCGCAGCCTCTTGCCTCTCCGTGTATTCCGGTGGATTCAAGTTGTACGCTGCCTCAGTCAATATACCTTCTTAATGTGGATATTAAGCTGTTTACTGATATTCTTGCAGTGGGTCTGGAACCCTACATGCCAGGTTTGATAGACCCGGGCCAGTCTGGGTTCTGGGGGGCAGGATCACACCATCAGTCTCTGTGCCGATGATGTGATAGCTGCACTCTATGACCCATTGAGACCACTCCCGGCCTTCTTGAAGGAGCTGAAGGACTTTGGGAAAAAGGCAGACTTTTGGATTCATCTCAAGAAGTCCCTGGCCCTGAATCCCTCAGTTTTGTCAGCTACAGACATATTATTAACTGCCCAATATCCATTCCAATGGTCATCTAACTCGATAACGTACTTGGGAGTCCAGGTGGCCCCTACGGTGCACGTGGCGGCTATCATTTATTACCAGAATTTGCTCCGGCAAGTGCTGGAAGATTTGGCCCAATGTAAGCACTATTGTCTTACATGGCTAGGTTAAGTGGCGGCATTAAAGTTGACTATTCTCCCATGGGTCCTGTTCCTCTTCCATGTCCTCCTATTCACCCTCTTTTGAGCAAGCTTAAGACCCTGCAAGGGGAGCTGAATTGTTTCATCTGGGTGGAGGGGAGACCCCACATGAGTCGGGGACAATGTTCCAATCGAGTGGGGAAGGGAAACAAGGGGTCCCAAATCTTTTGCATAACTATCAGGCTGCATGTCTCCACTTCCTAATGGAATGGAGCTGTGATGAATCGGAGAAGCTCTGGCTTTTAAAGGATAGAGCAGTGGCAGGTTAACATCTATGGAAAGTTTGGTTCTTGCCCAGATCACGGAGGGCACAGGCCTGTACTCCTCCCCTATTGCTAGGGCTACTCTTGAGGTGAGGGATCGGTTGCCCACACACAAAGAACTGACTTTGTTCCCTTTCCCATTGACTCCCATTTTGGGTAACATGGACTTCACCTGGAGTTAGATCACACCAGCTTCTTGACGTGGCAATCTGGAGGCTGTAGGTTCATAGGCCATCTTTTTGATGAGGCAGTACTTGTCTCTTTCAAGCGGTTTCGAAGGGACTTTGAGCTGCCGAAATCAGAAAGGGTGCAATATTTACAGATTCGCCAATGACTCACTCAGCCGACCTTCCAACCTGGGGCACAGCACCCACTTACATCTTTTGAAAAGTGGCTTGTGACCAAAACTACTGACAGTCACCTGATAACTGAAATCTATGCTATCCACCAATAGGCCCATCTGGTGATCAAATCCTCTGGGCAGAATAGGTGGGAGCCTGAATCGGGAAGGATATTGACATCTAAAGAGTGGGAGGAGATTTTTCCAGAGTGCCACATTTGACTTCAAACACTGCTAGTATAGAGACAGCTACTAAAATAGCTACCTACTGGTCCCTTACCCCAGTTAGAATGCATAGGGGTGACCCCACTCACAGTGCAGACTACTGGAAAGGCTGTGGGTCTCAGAGACCCTGCACCATCTGCTTTGGGCCTGTCCAAAGCTTACGCATTCTTGGGATGCGATACTGACAGACATTGACACCCACTTTGACATGCAATAACCTTGATTTCTACTGAATGCATTACCTTCCCGCTGAAATCCCACCGGGGGATGACACATTGTCCTCACGCTTGTTGCAGCCCATCAAAACATCCTCAGCCAATGAGGCACGAAGAAACTTCCACCCCACACTAGGTGGCTAGATAGTATCTGGGGTGGAGAGATTGACCCTCAATCTGACAAATCAGGAAGATTCCTATAGGGAGCTTTGGCACCCGTACATCTCTCTTCTTTCGATGGATTTCGAGTGCTTACCTTTCCCTGATACCTCCGTTTACCACACTGGACAGAGCGAAAACCCCTGGAGTGGAATCAGGAATGATCCTGAGATAGACATGTGGGGGGTACTTAGTTGTCTTTTTCTTTTCTAGAGAGGGAACTTGAAGCAAGAACCCAGAGAGAGGGAGGAGTGTTTGTTTCTTTTGAAATTGATTTGTTTACTACTGGCGCAAGCACCAACTTGCGTTTTTTCTGTTTGTAATACTAAAATGCAATAAAACAGATTTGAAACTAAATACAATAAAATTAGTTTCATGTCTTAGATGAGAGGGTAGCTCGTTCCATCTTTATGGTGCAAGAAAGAAGAAGGCCCGACCACCACAGCGAACATAGTGGATACGTAGACCAGTAAGTTGACTTACCCTTGATCATCGAAGAATTGATTGGATACATACCTTCCGATAGAGTTCTGGAAGTACTTACCTTCCATACGGTAGAGTACTGGTCTCTTTTACTTCCTGTATTCATACATATAATCCTGACAGAAAATAGGGAGTAATGAAATCAAAGAAATCTACCCTTGGTTCTACCTGCATAATACTGGAACTATGTACTGGTCATTTACAACAGTCCTACAAGTAGGCAATTTACTGACCTTGCCTCCTGATCTGAACAGCCTTTTTAATATGTATGTGATTTCCTGGTTACAATTAAAGCATGGGTTGCGGTTCAACATTAAAGTTAAAAGTTTATCTTTCTTTAGGTACCCACTAAAAACGCGTTAGCAATGAGACTTACCTTTTGAGGCAATAATAAAGTTACTCTCAACTTCCAAAACCAGAGAGTTAAATATTCTTAATTCAATAGTTTATCTGGAGCCTAGAGAATGACAATATCTGGTTCTCCTATTACCTAACTGAATGCAACATATTTGTAACACTTTGGATAGTTCAAATGCTAAGTGAATCTGCTAAAATTCAATGCTGTGACAGTCACTTTGCAAACGGATTTCAAGGTTAAGTGCTTAGCATGTCAAACTATATTACTGATTTCCTATTGCAATCACATGCATTTGTTGGTATGATTGCAGTTTGGTGTACAAAGGCATGCCACAATTTACAAGCAATACAATGTTGCTGAATTACACAGGAGCAGAAAAGGCATGCAATAATCAGATTACAACTAATTTCTCCCATTGGGCTTTAAATTAACTCCTTGATGTATCCATAATTAGATTGTGTACTCATTCGATGCTTGTTGGTTTCTTTAATGAACCTACGGTCAATATTATGTGTGATCAATGAACTGGATTTCCTTACCGTACACCCTCGGTCTAACATCTTTTAAGTAAGGAAGTTCATTTTTAAATGGGAGGTTTCTTGCAGCAGCTGGTTTCCTCTTGTCCAAATGGAAACAACAGTGCTTGTAACATGTATTGACAAAGCTACCTTATGTCCTGATGAGTGGAGAGCCCAGTTTCTCCACTCCACACAATTTCATATAACTTCCAAGATCTTCAACCTTGAAAAATCAATCAAGGAGGTTCTTTAAATGGATTACTTTATTCAATTCACAGTTTGTAGTACCTTTTCATAGATAACATCATCCCTTGTGCTCCATGGATAATATTGCTCTACACATTTTGAACCAAGTGGTTCTTCATCAGGGGGGAGGTGGAGGAATTTCCACAACAAATAAATGTGAAAAAGAAGAAACGAAATAAATAAAACATGACGTGTTGTTCTGAAACCGTACTGTTATGTTATGTTAATATATTTTAAGAGAGCACTCGAATACCCAAAGGCGTCTTGGTACGAGCTTCGCTGCTATCTGGAGAGAAACCCATTAATTCTTGGAAGTGTGATAAACTTATTCAGAATTACACAGCCAGGTTTTCAAATTCTTCCTGAAAGTAAGTAAGTTGGGCATGGCTTTGATTTGCAGAGGGAGTGAGTACCTGGCCTTTGCAGATCCAATTACAAAGCCTCTCCCTCCCCTAGAAGCGCGTTTAAACTAGACACTGCCGCACATCTGGCCATCGCCAACCGTAATGTCCTACCTGGCATATACCAGCTAAAACTGTTTTCAAGGAATTTGGGGCCTAGGTAATGTACTGCTTTGTAGGCGATACAGAGGGCTTTGATTGTGATCCTTTGTCTGACTCGCAACCATTGTAGCTTCCTGATGGTTTTAGATACTGACAAATTATTTCGCTTTCAGAAAAAAGCTGAAAACTATACTTTTTCAATGATCTGTGCCGCTTTTGAGGTCTTAAGATGTTGTCTTTTACAAGGTCTGCTTTCTTCTTGAGTCTATCCCTTGCGCCGGGAAACCCATTGAGGGTAGCTGTTGCGCGTTATAAATTTCAATAAATAAATAAATAAATTATCAGTAGCAGACGTGGCGCAGCATTGTGGAGAATTAGCAACTTGTTCATTAATGCTGATGCAAATTTAGGTATAGACCATTACAGTATTCAATCTTAGAAAGCACCAGAGAACTGACTACAGTTTTCTGTCATTCAAAGGGAACGTATGGTAAGATTTTTTGATGGTCCTTAATGTGTGGAAAGAGGAGGACATAGCAGCAATATTTTTGGTCTGCGTAAGTGAGTTTATTATCAATTAGTACTCCTAAATTCCATAACCGGAATGGGGAGTGCCACCAGCTCTTGTGGCCACCAGATGGAGGTCCAAAAGGAGGACTGGGAGCCGAAAAGTAGGACCTCCGTCTTTCCAGAGTTCACTTTTAGGCAGTTCATATTCATTCACCCTCTGACCACTCACATACCATCACAAAATCTGGACCCTGTCCTGTTTTCACCACTAGCCAGGGAGAAGCCAATTTGTGTGTCGTCTGCTTAAGATGTAAAAGAGAAACCATAGAATCTTATTACTTCAGCTAGAGGGGTGACATAAACATTAAAGAAAGTGGGGCTAAGTGAGGACCCCTGAGAGACCCTGCAAGGTAATGAAAATGGCTGGGAGGCAAATAGGGGTGGGCGGAATTTGCAAAATTCACTTTTGCAAACTATCGCGAAAAATTTAAAAATCTCCGCAAACACGGAAATATCGCAAAGACACGGACGTTTTTTTCCCGCTCGTTCGCGGTATTTTCTGCGTAATCGCGTCTTGCCAACTTACCCATGCGGTTGCTCACGGGCGCGGCCATGTTGTTTTCACTTGTCCCACCCGCTCGTGTTCGATATGACGTGCCCACGTCCTCACGCTCTCGCTCGCGGTGGAGAATGACGTGTTCGAGATCTTAATCATCCCGAACTCTCGCGGTGCATGATCGCGAGAAGAAAGACGTGATTGCGCGACGAATGACGTGATCGCGCGACAAATGACGTTAATGCGGGCGCGAACTGTCGCGAGACAGCGCAAATGGCTACCAACAATCCAACATCTCGTGGAGAACGCGACCGGATCGTGAAAACTTGTCGGCGAACGCGGGGAGCAGGTAAGGCGCACGCGAGAATGTATTTTTTTACAGCGCGAGCAAGAAAAAAATTTCCGTTAACATGTGGATTGTGGAAATTTTTACATTTTCCCGCTCTCCGCGGAACGCGAAAATGTCAAATTATCGCAATTTCCGCGAGCGGAACAGAATTTTCGCCCAGGCCTAGAGGCAAACTCACCTAGTCCTACTGACTGTTCTCTACCCACAAAGAAATAGCTTAACAGATCCAGGGGTTGTGCCACTAATGCTGATCTTTAACTAGCCAATCTATCAGCAGCTCATGATTAACAATGTCAAATGCTGCTGATAGATCTAGAAGGATGAGTGCCGCTCTACCTCCCCGGTCGAGGGACCATCTGATTTCCTCTGTGGCTTTATTTAATGCTGTCTCCGTGTTATGACCCTCTGGATAAGGAATTGTGTTGCGTCTAGCAGGTTGCTAGGTAACCAACTGCTGTAGTGTTGATATGCCCCTATTAATTGCTGTACCTGTTTGAGATAATCCCTGTTTCCACTCTGTGGGATCCATGTGTGGGCGCTGATAACACCATTACTGTTCCCCATCCCTGTTCACTTCGGCTTCTAGCCTCCATTCCCTATTGGTCCCTCACCATTCACATCTCCTTGTGCTTCCTTAAAGTCTGTCTTCTATGTCTATGACCACATTTTAAAAATGGTCCATCTAATCATCTGTATACATTGCTTTTAAGATGTGATGTTCACCTATAAAATCAAATGTATCTGCATTTTAATCACAATAGCTCTACCATCTCTCTGAAACCAGTTTGAAAGAGACGGGAAGAAACACCCATACATTTTAAAATCACTTATGTTGTGCAACAACTTTTTTCATTTACTAGCCTGTGGTGACAGCTTGGATGTCTAATTGCTGGGACTGGCCTGCGTGGGCTCAACTGTGAAGTTGGCAATTGACACTAAAAATCAACCATTCGCAGTGAGTCATTCATGGAGTTTTTATGAGGATATGGGCAGTATTAGCATGCCGGCAACTGCCTACAGCTCCTGTTCACTTCAGCATCTTAATACATTGGCCTCCTTACAACAAGTCTCCCTGACTTTGACCATAGGTAAAAATTGCTGGAAGTAATTAATCCAGACATGCAATTTATGCCTGAAGAGTGGGCCAATTAATGCTATTAACAATATTACACACTTACAAAAACACAGCAAGAGAGAGAGTTACAACTTCCTCCGAATCAAAAGAAGAAAAAACCTCCATGGTCTAAAGCTGTTGCTTTTCATGGGATAGTCACCCTCGTCTTCGAAAAAAAGGACCACAGAGGTTGCAAAGTGATTCACAAAAAATGCATTGAGTAAAATAAGAAAGAAATGCTATATTGCTCTTGGTACTTACCACTGTAGTCAACATGGTGCTAGACAATGAAGCCCTCAATTAAATTCTTCCTTTATTTTTCCTCACACCTAAACGAGTGGAGTGTGACATCTACATCAGCTGCAATTAGCAATGATCCAACTTTCTCCTAGACTTTCTACTTTGCCTGCCTTTACTCGCCTTACATTGGTGCTACACAGACAAGAATGTCATGCCATATCCGCTATTTGTACCTTTCCTGCTTTTTTTCTAGTTTTCCTGTATGTGCTGATCGTGCATCACTACAGGCGCTACTTATTTTTTATTTATTTTACAGAGTTTTATATAGCGCAAACTTGACCTGAAGATATCAGAGCGCTTTACATAGCACCAGTTGCGTTACATGATGACACATTCATTTTTGTTAGGCACGTGGAGATTAAGTGATTTGCCCAGAATCACAGGATGTTCCATGCTCACTACGCTACTGGAGTCAAGCTTTCCTGGCTGATGAGGGCTGAAAGCCCGAAACCGGTCCTAGGATGCTTGATTCCTGTCCAGGGAAGACATGGCCTGGTAGTTCGGTCTGGACTGTTCCCATGAGGCACAGGGTCAAGACTGATTTGCTTATGGCTATGTCTGAACTGGGGTGGCGTGGTGAGCAAAATAACGATGGATTAAACCCAGATATGTGACTGGGGGTGAATGTTTGACAATGTTCAACATTCCGTCCATCATCTTTTTGTGTTGCATTTTCACCCCAAGTGGGAAGGGTATGCCCAGACGTGGGTCCCGTGCTCACTACGCCTCTGGAGTCAAGCTATTCTGGCTGATGAGGGCTGAAAGCCCGAAACCGGTCCTAGGATGCTTGATTCCTGTCCAGGGAAGACATGGCCTGGCAGTTCGGTCTGGACTGTTCCCATGAGGCACAGGGTCAAGACTGATTTGCATATGGCTATGTCTGAACTGGGGTGGCTTGGTGAGCACAAAAACGATGGATTAAACCCAGATCTGTGACTGGGGTTGAATGTTTGACAATGTTCAACATTCCGTCCATCATCTTTTTGCGTTGCATTTTCACCCTAAGTGGGAAGGGTATGCCCAGACGGGGGTCCCGTGCTCACTGCGCCTCTGGAGTCACGCTATTCTGGCTGATGAGGGCTGAAAGCCCGAAACCGGTCCTAGGATGCTTGATTCCTGTCCAGGGAAGACATGGCCTGGCAGTTCGGTCTGGACTGTTCCCATGAGGCGCAGGGTCAAGACTGATTTGCATATGGCTATGTCTGAACTGGGGTGGAGTGGTGAGCAAAATAACGATGGATTAAACCCAGATCTGTGACTGGGGGTGAATGTTTGACTATGTTCAACATTACGTCCATCATCTTTTTGTGTTGCATTTTCACCCTAAGTGGGAAGGGTATGCCCAGACGTGGGTCCCGTGCTCACTATGGGCCATATGTAGGTAGCCTAACATTTACCGCTTCATAAATACCGAATTTTACCGATTCGGTATTTATGAATCGGTAAATGCTATGTAGGTAATCTATCGGTAATATTTACCGATTCGGTAAGGGTCGGTAATTTAGAATCGGTATTTACCGATTCGGTAATGATTGCCTACCTTCCCATTGATTCCTATGGGCCAGGAGGCCCATAGGAATCAATGGGAAGCCAGTTACCATTACCGAATCGGTAAATACCGAATCGGTAATGGTGGGAGCACAATCAAGGGTGGCAGGGTGTCACATTGACACCCTGTTGCACCCCTGATTCCTGCATGTGTGCACATGTGGCGGACATACATGCCCGTCTGCCACATGGCACTCGTAGTCCAGCAAAATATTGCTTTTTGCAATGGATTCGGTATTTAGCACCAACCTATATTTGGTGCTAAATACCGAATTATTTTTCCTACACATCACTCATTTGAGTGTCACCTACATCTCATTTCAGGATTCGGTATTTACCGAATTGGTAAAATTACCGATTCGGTAATTTTACCGATTCGGTAAATTACCGAATCCTGAAATGTTCCCCCTACATAGCAAAAGCCTAAATACCGGTCGGTAACGGGATATTTACCGAAAATCGGCCGTTACCGACCGGTATTAGGCTACCTACATATGGCCCCATGTCACTGGAGTCAAGCTATCCTGGCTGATGAGGGCTGAAAGCCCGAAACCGGTCATAGGATGCTTGATTCCTGTCCAGGGAAGACATGGCCTGGCAGTTCGGTCTGGACTGTTCCCATGAGGCACAGGGTCAAGACTGATTTGCATATGGCTATGTCTGAACTGGGGTGGCGTGGTGAGCAAAATAACGATGGATTAAACCCAGATCTGTTACTGGGGGTGAATGTTTGACAATGTTCAACATTCCGTCCATCATCTTTTTGTGTTGAGATAAAGTGACTTGCCCAGAATCACAGGATGTTCAGCGTCATTGCCAAGGCTTGAACCCCGTTCCCCAGAATTAAGGTCGACCCCCCAAGCTGTTAGGCCAACTCCTCTCCCCGCTTGGTTGATGTAGAGTCATAAGGTAACATCACATCCAAAATGGCGTGCACAAGTACATGTTTACTGTGGACATTCAGGATTCAGTACAAGCAACACCACTGACCTGCACTCCAAATTGCAAACCAATTGTCTAGGCAGGACTCCAGTATACACACCACATAGTGCTGGTGGCACATGATTCCTCAGGTCTTACACTTGCTCCTCAAGCATTTCCTTAATGTGTCACACATTCATAACCAAACATTTCACCACTAGGGCAACCAACAATATTCCAGAAGACTGCCCCTTCACCTTATTGCAAAATAAAAATAAAATGACATAAAAAAACAAGCATTTGCAATACAATAGGTCTCACATTTGCGAAAGTTGGAGCCATTGTAAATGACAATGCCTATTATTTTTCTGTGTTCAAAACCAACACATAAATAAAGGCATTGCCATTTACAATGCCAATAGCTGAAACTCTTGCAAATGCGAAAACTTTTACATTACAAATGCTTGTTAATGCTTGTTATGTTCTGAATCCTAGGTTTTAAAATCTGAATACAGCCATATATTAGAACTGATAAATACATGAGTGTCCTGGTAGTACTTCAGCAAAGTGAGTACTAACACCAACCATGGAGCATTGTACTGTTGTAGTGAAGTGATTCCTCTCACCTCAGAGTGGCCACTCTCGTGGCAGTGCAGGAGGAGTGCGGTTCCTGAAAGCAGTGCAGGCCGAATGCAGTCACAGCAGACAGGGAACTGCCCGGTGCTTGCCGTTACGGCATTGCAGACAGTCACAGCACTATTGTCCTGGTACTACGTCAAATAGTGAGCACTAACACCAACCACGGAGCATTGTACTGTGGGCAGCCGGCTGTGGTATGATCGTACAATGGACCCAACCCCGTGGGCTTGCTGTGATTTACTGTGCTGCTGGCACATCACACTGGCAATTATGCGGAACCACGACATGGTGTTTGGCTCAGCACACATGCACTTGCCTTTATTTTCCTTTTTAGACATTAGCTCCTGCTTTGGGCCCAGGGCCGGAGGACTGGCCTCAGTCTGTGATCACATGGATCTGAAGGCGGAGAGTCTCTGCAATTTATAACAGCAGCCCTGCAAGTATGCTCCAGGCCCAGCGCAACTTTTGGAGTCGGCACTGGCAGTGAATGTATTTTGAAATATTAGAGGCATGCACTCCACAGCTTATGGTCTACACCTCAGACCTGTCCTACCAGGCCATCCACCCTGGGGCCCAGGAGCTAAGTTATTGGCTTTACCGCCCACCATGAATTATTTCCGAGCAACCGGCCTTCTTAAGGCCACCGGGTGAGGGAGACTGCACTGCTCTATCCTGCCCCTGGTGCTCTTTTATGCGGTGAGGAGAACTGAGCATGTGGCTGAGAGCATCACTCTTTAGAAATCGCATTGTTTTTGCTGTCCCGCGCTGTTTTAAGGTGTTTAATGGTGTTGATTTGTGAAGCTCACAAACCCAGTTCTATTGTTACAAAATATTCACAATTGTGGTGACCGTGCCTCACGATCAGCCCCCTCACACCACTCTCAAGATAGGTCCAATCACACCACTGACGCCATGGGGAAGGCTTACCCCACTCATGATCAGCCCTCTCACACCAATCAAGATAGGCCCACTCACACCACTGATGCCATGGGGGATTCTCACACCACTGCTGAGATGGGGAAGGCTCGCGCAACTCATAATGGTCCCCCACTTACACCACTAACTGAAAACAAATTGGCTCCACTGGGGTTATTTAGGGGTATGCAACAAAAATAAAAACTTTCTTGTCCCACATTAAGTAAATCAGAATGCTCTCTCCTTTTTTCAACGCAGGCGCAAGAAAGATTCTCTCTGAATGTGGCCATTGGAGGGAGGGCTCGAGACACTGTACATAATATTACACACATATCAAGGAACTTAGGCAATATCGATCACACTTCAGTTGCAATGTGTAAATAGAAATTCGGATGATATCGACCCCGTGGATGTATTCAGATTGGAGAAGCAGCAAAAATAAACCCAATTAGCCCATACAAACTATGGCATCGTGCGCTGTGTGGTGTCTGATGGTGCTTATAACCTGTTACGATTCAAACTCGGATGCTCTTCAGAGGAATATACCGAGGCCATGAACAGTTTAATGACTGAATGAAGACTTGGTAAGGACCAGGGAAGAGGAGCCCGTCCTCAGAATGCTTCAAATGATGCATCTGTTATTGGTCTCGCACCATATTTGTTTCCAGAAGACTGCAGATAGGTTTAGTCCTGAAGAAGGCAGCGAAGGTCGCATCAGAGTCACTTATTCCCCCAGGCATAATCCATCCATACCAAGCGCTATATGTGTTGTAATGTACACATGTGGGTTCTGCGTCTTCTCAGGAAAGTCTTAGGGGTTCAAACGATTCACTTTTGGAATTGACACTTTCAGACGCAATCGAAACAGGAGATGGACTTTTCTTCCATCACACATTATGATGTTACTTCTCTCAGTTATTCAAAGGTTAAATCACAACTTTCAGATTACAGGATATTGCATCACAGCTATAACATTTCACAATGTGGCAAGGCGGGGTCATTGAATTACAGGAGGCAAGATTCACGTCATCAGGTGATAAACATGACAAAACAATCACTTAATAGCAGGGTTTACCATGTCTGTCATGATAGGAAGGCGCACCACACATCAGATTACAAGAAGACATAGCCCTGGTATTGGATTAGATTTATATTTTATGGTTTTAAGTCCTTTATCGTGTATAGTTATACAACCACTGAGGAACCAAATACAGATATTTTAAATAAAGAAACTGTTCCGAGCGAAGGCGGGTTTTCAAGGTTATTGTATTACGGGATGTTACATAATGGCTGTCCAGGCTCAGGCCATGGGGTGGCTGCTGTCCAAGTGTAGGAGGCTGGACTGTTCCCATGAGGCACAGGGTCAGACTGATTTGCATATGGCCATGTCTGAACTGGGGTGGCAGAGTGGGCTAAAGAACGGTGATGGATCAAACCCAGATCTGTTGACTGGGTGTGAGTGTTTGATTGGTTCTTATGCTCCGTCCATCCCCACCCCCTTTTGTACCACCAAGTGTAGGAGGCAACATCATTTGTGTCAGCTTAGCGCAGTTGATGGGACCACTACAAATGACAAGAATTATGTAACTATCAGTTTACCTGAACTGACATCACTGCTAGCAGATTGTAATTTATAAACAATTACATTGCCACTATCCGACTGCAGTAGAGGGGTGACAACACAGCGATCAGATACCAGGAATAGACTCCACTTTTGCCCAATCACAGGACGGGAAAGCACCGATTTCGGGCTCAAGAAGTGACGTCACTGGTGCAGTGTACCTACTTGCTCATTTAATTTACGGTTTTATAACGTGCTGAAAAGATAACGCCTTCCACATGGCCGAAACGGGTACTATAAATGAAAACACAAACACGGACTGCAGTCATTAGGCTGGAGCAGCTGCGGGACAGCTTTCACGTTAAAGCAAAACAAATGTCGCCTACCTCCATTAAACCAGAGACCTCTCCTTTCGCCAGCGGCCTTCTGATGGATGGGGTTAGACTTTGGCATCCAACGCCAGCAGCCCTTTTAACCCCTTCGCTGCGGCGCGAATTCCGCCGCGGCGCTGGGGTGGTGAGGGGTGAGCGCCGTGCCGCCATGCTCATGACGGAACCACGTCAGCATGAGTCACGGGCGAGCTGTGCTCATGACGGCGTGGTTCCGTCACGACTCCGCCCACTCTCTATTTCGCCCGCACAGGCGGGGAATTAGTGCAGCGTGGGAGGAGCAGCCGCCAACGGGCGCAGCATGACGGAACCACGCCGTCATGAGCACACGCCGCCCGTGGCTCATGACGGCGTGGTTTCGTCATGAGCGCTCAAGGGGTTAAACAAGAGTGGTGAAAGTGGTTAGGCCGGAGCAGCTGCGGGAAGGCTTTCACGTTAAAGCAAAACAAATGCAGCGTCCCGCGAGTGGTGCGAGCGTGTCTGTGTCTGAATACGTACGCATCCACATGTTTTGTCCGTCTCTGAAGACCTAACAAGCCCGCGAGCAAAAGAGACGGCGTGCAGTGCACGTTCACATCTGCTGTCCGGCCCTAAGCTGACATCGCCAGAGAAGAGACGCCATGCGTCATGCGCGTGCACATTGCATGTCCAGGCACGCACATGTCCTGTCCCCCCTGCGGCCAAGAAACATACAATAGGTCTCACCAAGGGGAGCAGCGCATGCCCTGCGTCGCTAGGCAAGACCTAAAAATGTCACTAGGGGCTACACGGGCAACACTTTCATGAATGACATCTGATTTTGGCCAAATCTACAGTAATCGAAACAAAACGCTCAGCTGACCTTAGAGTCAATAGCCCGAACAAAGAGGGCGAGACAGATTTTGAAGGAAAAGGGATGAAAAGCTACAGATCAACTGATCACTACATTTCGTAAGCAGTAGTGCCACCTACACTTGGCATGCTGCACGCTCTTTGAAGCTTCCGGAAATGCAAATTCTGTTTTGGATTATTCGAAAAGTGACTGATCTTTGAAAATAATTCAGAAATCACTCTTCTTTTAGAGTGCTGCCGTTTTATACCATTCTGCTGGAATACATTAAAAGCTGGAATAAATGTCTAAGTAGTTGCTAAACTAAGTGCCTTCATGCTATACTTTTTTTTCGATCTGGCTTAATGTGCCAGCTATTTTGGGGAAGTTATTTTTCAACAGAAAAAGCTTCAGGTAGCACTACTTAAAGAGAGGCTTTGGTTCTGTTCCCCTGTTTGTCCTTACCACAATATTTGATTGGGCTGAAGTCACGTGCTTCGGTTAAAAAAAGAGTGTATTGCACTTTAAGCCACGTTGGTACAATAGTCCTGAGTTAGTTATGATGGCAAGTCTATGATGCCATATGTCAAAAGACAGAGGTTTGATTTGTTTATTGTGAAATGTAAAATGCAGTACACCTGACATATTCATTGTGAAAAGCAAGTGTCAAAGCCAATAGTCCATTAAGGGCAGATTGTTAGTATACTGTGTTAAAGCCTATATAAAGGTGTTTTGTTGTATGGAATATCACTGATTGCTGTCGTAGGCAAGGGTTTTGATGTCAATTAGTCTATTATGATAAACCCTGGGTGTAAAAGATTTCCACTGGGGCTATATTTGTTATGCCCCCTAGACTGGATTGTAGATTGTTTTGAAACCTGCAATTCTCTACATATTTGCAGTTTATGACCCGATCCCAAACTGACTCATCAAAGACGGGCTACGGGAAACCAGCGACAACATCAGTTCAGGTACATCAGGTTGTCTCTATACCTTCTCCTTCAGCTTTAACAACTAAACATGAAACATCTACTAACAACCTTACTGAGAGGGTCACAAAGACAATCATAGTCGCAGATTCAATGGTTTCTCCAGAGCCCACTGTTGGGGGAAGGTTCGAGCGTGTAAACCCTAACCTTAGCTGCTCTCTTTCTAAAACGGCTCTGAATGGAGTTTCCACTGCTTCGGCCTTAACGGTCGGCAAACAATGTCGCAGTCCCAAAGAACCAGTCCAACTTAAAACAATACAGTCCTCAAAGGAAAAAACAAACCCAATTGATCCCGCAGGAAATATTGTGCTCATGGGTCCAGCGGGCAACAAATTTTCTTCCGACCTAAACGACTCAAAATTGACGGAATTCTTGGAACTATTAGAATCCAACCGTCAGGTCAATGTTTGCTCTAGCCCAGGCTCTAGCAAAGAAAAAAGAACACAATGGAGAACTAAGCTTACTTCATCTACACCGCTAAGCCCTTCAGGCACAAAAAACTCTCAGGCACCTGAATTAGTGGAGATCAGTCATTGCTCATCAACGATTAAACAACAACTAAAAGATCCAAATTTTTCCTTACCCATAACAATTTCGTCTAAAAGTAGTTTCATCTCGGGCTAGAGGCCCCGGTGCAGCATCCTGAAGAAAATCTACATTCGCAATGGGCACAAACCTTGATCCAGACCCTTGAACAAGCCATAAGGGTCCTAAATTTTCAGTCGGATAAAATGGACGTTCAAATAGATCTCGTAAACCTTATCGCCACCCATATATCAGGCATAAACAGCAAAATAGATCTAATGACCACTCTTCTTTCAGGAAGGGAACACCCGGAGCAACAAATGCTTATAAACAAAAACAAGCCCATTTGCCTCTTGTTTTAAACAAGTCAATCATGCACCAAAAATAAATTCTATAGTGCATCTCCCAGAAAAATATAACCTTCAAAAACTAAAATGGCGGGGAGTGGTACCCCAGGCCATTCAAGAGACAGCCAAGGTTTTTGTGGCTAACCAGGGCTGCAAAGCCAAGTTGGATCGCGTTAAATCCTGGGAGTGTTTGGCTCATCTTTTAGTTCACAAATTCTCAGCCTCCTCGGGACGTACCCCCAGTGTGGTGAACAGAAAAGACACCTGGTTTAATCACGGCCTTACAATTCAAAAAAGAGCAATTGTAAGAGAACAGAAATTGCTATTACAAGCAAAAAAAATGGGATTCAAAACAGACCAAACGAAGTTGTATGCATTGAGGCGAACATTCAGGAGGAACCTGTGGAAGGCAAAAACAGCGCACAGAGGATCCATTTGGCTTAAACTATTATCCGCCAGCAAAAAGCCTAACAGTAGCGACTTTTGGGGTATAATTAACAAGCTGTCAACCGGCCCGAAACTGCTGCAAGAAGCAGGAATTGGAGCATACATCTGGACCAAACCCGTACTCTCATTATATAATAAGGCAGGAACTGGTTCCAACGGAAGGTCCCCTGGAGAAGCCAAAGATCCAAAAGTAACTCAAGTCCCTTTTATTCCAGTAAAGATGGAAGAAAGCTTATTACAATCAGTTCCTTCCACTTATGGGACAAACATCTTGACAACCGGGAAAGAATTAAGAGGGATAATACAGAAACTTAAAACCGAGGGAGCAGCTGGCCCCAACGGTATTCCCAACGCCTTTTTCAAGAACGATCCAGAGTTTTGGTCCTCCTATCTTGCTCCACTCTTCAATGGGATTTATAATCAGTCTAACATCCCGGCTTCTTGGAGGGGGAACATCATCCACCCCATTTTTAAAAAGGGAGATCATAGTAACCCCGGAAATTACAGACTAATTTCACTGATAGATGTGGAAGCAAAATTGTACGCCTCGTGCCTGCTAACTCAGCTGAAACGTTGGATGGAAGAAAAAAACATAATCCCCAGGTTTCAGACAGGATTTAGGCAAGGCATGGGCACCATAACCAACCTTGTAACCCTTGCTCTTTTAATAGAAAAAGCCCAAAAAAGGGATTCCCGATTGTTCGCCTGCTTTGTAGACATTAAATCTGCATTCGACAGGGTAAGCAGGAGCCAGCTATGGAAAAAACTTGGTGACTGGGGCTTGCCATCTACAATGCTCAACACCATAATTGCCTTATACACAGACACCTGGGCAAGAGTCAAGTTAGGCAATGGGTCAAGCACAACTGCAAGCATCCAGACGCAAAGCGGCTTAAAACAAGGCTGCGTTTTAGCCCCCAGCCTATTCATTCTGTTTTTATCTGACTTAGCTCCGCACATGAAAAACTAGAGTCTCACCCCCCGAAACTGGTCAACGAGCCAATCGCCATATTACAATATGCGGACGATATAGTTCTGTTGAGCCAAACTCCCATTGGCCTTCAGAGATCAATAAACAACCTCGTGACCTACCTGGATAAGGAACAACTGGAGTTAAATAAAGAAAAAACAAAAATAGTTCGCCTATTTGATCGTAAGAAACTCAAGTTCAAATGGTCGGCTAAGGGGGCACTGTCGAAGAAGTCAGCTCATATAAATACCTGGGTGTAATAATTGGGCAGGGTGCAACCCACAAAGATCACAAACTGGCTCTAACAGCAAAGGCATATTCTTTAATTTTTGCATATAAATTACTTCGCAAAAAGATGGACAGTCCAAATTTCTCTCATTTACTCAAAGTAATGGCCACCCAAATACTACCTAAATTGTCCTATGGCCTGGCTCCATGGCGTGGTAAAGAAGTGCACATATTGAACACATTGCAGACAAAGATCTATAAAGCAGTTTTTGACCTGCCTAAATCAGTCTCGCCCTCGCAGGTCAGACTGGAATTTGGCCTCCAGCCCCAGAAATTTTGAGTAATGAGCAGTTTTATTAAACTGTGCCACATGCTCCGCTCTTCTGATACGAACTCTTTAAATAGCCTATGCTGGGAAGAAATTAAGCTCCAGGGGGATCATGTAACATCCAACTCCTGGGGAAGCTTTCTGAGAGAGTCCCTGGCTGAGATGGCCCTACAAACAGCATGGGCCAAAAGACTGGATTGAGGAAGCTTTGGCAAAATAGTAAATAGCGCAGCCAAAAAGAAATCCCTATGGGCAGACATACAAGAGTTCTCCAAGCGGCAGCATGGGTGGACAGTAATTAATACATATAGATTCTTGAGGCCACAACCGTATCTATCCGCCCATTTCAGCTCACAACTAAAAACCAGTTTTTTTAAATTCCGAATGGGTGTGCATGAGGCTAAGGATTTATACCCCCAGTGGAAAACGCCATGCAAAACGGAATCCTGCAGACTATGTGGCTTTAAAAAAGAAACATTAATCCATCTAACATGCGCATGTACAGCCACTTTAGACCAAATGAGAAAGTACTTGAAACCAATTTTTATTGAGCTGAACATTCGCTCTACCAGGCAAGCGGTGATTTGCTGGCTAGAGGGTACCTCGTCGATACTAGCTTGCCGTGGAACTAAATATATGAACCTAGTGTGCAGACTTTTACGGCAATTTGAGGGAGAGCTTAATTAACTTGAGTCTAATGAGATCACCAGTATCCCCTTGGGTTCTTATTCCTCTGTCGTCCCATCCAAAAGCTTTTAATGTAATTGTTTTTAACTTGAATCCTACTGATAAGTGATGTGGATTTTACTCTGGACAATAAGGTTTTAGTTCAATGTGGTATTTATTTAGGGGGGGGGTTGTTTTGTGTTGTTTTTGTAATGATTTTAAGTAATCAAACAATAAACTTATTGACCCGATCCCAGATGACTTCCTTCTGAAAAAGTGTATGCTCAATATACTAAGCATTCGTTGGTTATAGTGCAAGCCAACTGTAAGGTCTAAAAAAGCGGATGGTTCATTGGGAACAGCCAGTGGAATTCATTAGGTATTCTCTGTTTATTATGAAAAGGTATGGCAAATACAACATTGATGCTTTATTTATAGTGAATAACTTAAGTTAAAGGCCACAAGCCTTCAAGTGTGAATGAATATTACGATATTAATGTTAAAGCTGCAGACAAGTATTTTGCTCAATTGAATCTCTCATATTACCAAATTAGGTAAGGGTTATAATCCTTGCAAGATCAATGTAAGAGGGGTTGTATATTGCTAAGCCAACATAAATTCGGACTTATTTGGATTGTTTACATAGTATTTAGTTGTGCTTTTGTTAAAAATACATTTTAGATCAAGCCTCATAGCTTTAGCTGTCTACTAGGCTCTTGTATTCAAATAAATGTATAAAAATGCACAAATGCATTTGTAGCCATTTGTATTACATTGTGTTACATGCATAAAACAATATTAAACAGATCACCATTAAAAACTATTACAAACTAAGCAACGTTGTGGGGGAGGGCAGTTTAAATCTTTTTTTAATGAGAATGATTAGCTGCTTAGGTTAGTTGTATAGTGATACAGGTCTCTCTTGGTAGAGAAGTGTGGCTCAATGGTTAGAGCGGCAAACCCTGAAGCAGAGTTCTGGCCTGGGACCAGAGTTCAATCCCCCACCTCGGTGGGTCTTGGATTCAATTTCCTCGGACCTGATAATTCTTGCCTCGGTGCCTATTCTAATTATGGGTCCCACGCTGCAACTCTGGGCAATAGCTTGCTTAATCTCCACAATGGCCCCAGCAGCGCTGGGATGCCGGGCTTCATCATGGGGGTGCCCAGGAGTGGACATTTCACAGGGAAAGGCCTCAGCAGTATGAGTAAAAGTGCCAGGAGACTCCCTGTTGGGGGTGGCAGTGCACTATACAAGTACATACACATTTACAGTAATAAGAAGTACACAAAATACATACATTTGTAGACCTAAAGGCTCATTCATCTTTAGTCATTGGTTGTACAAATGACATTCATCGTCTGTTTTTCTCTTGAAAGCATATTGCATATTGCAATGAATTAGCCTGAAATGTTTTTTGCAATTTATTTAAAATTCAGCCATGGCGGTGGCATCCTCTATTCCCAGCCTTGTGCCTACCACCTTGTCCGTGACAATGTAGGGCGGTACCATAGGTACCCCCATGTGCACCCCCAACCCCCCAATACCCTGGGGGCCCGCAACAGCCCCTGTAAGCAAACTCCGCATGGCTTTCCATGGTGGGGTCTCTGCCAAGGAAAGCCCTGCACCCTGCCCATGCTAATATGGATGGCGGTGTCTAGCAGACACCGCCACCATATCCAGCCGCTTTACCGCCCAGTCGACTGGTCGACCGGCGGAAAACCGGCAGGCGGTCTTTCCGTCTGCTGGGGTCCCCCCTGCCATACTAATATGGCAGGGGGAAATGGGTGACGGGCGGGGTATGATGTAGGGCGGATCACCACCAACATGCGGGCGGTGGCGATACGGCCTACATCATAATAGACGCCTAAGTACTTAGACCCTCTTGTGAAGGGAGGGCTTAGCCAATTTACCAACTAGAGACACAAAACCTAATGGACTGTAACCTAAGAACTACCTGTGCATTACATGAGGATGGCACATTCTGAGCAACAATCAGTCCTGTAAGACCTACAGGATAATTTGTTGTTAGTGATCTCCGAACCTTGTTTCCCAATGAATGGACACACACAAGAAACCATGGATGTGTTTTAAAGCTTCATTTAAATCGCTGTGGCAGATAATTGTATAGATGTAACTAAGACAACAAACACAACAGTGCAATTAACACAATTAATAAGCAGAATAATAATATGAATTGCAATATTGTAACGAATATCTTATGTTCTTTTAACTGACTTTGGAATTTGTCTTTGATTTGCCCATCCATCCTTTTTAGTTCTTAGCTAACCTGTCTATGCTCCAAAAGTTCCTTCTGATTTTCTTGATATGGCCTCCATCCCACATACCTTAACTATTTTATTCTGTACTTCAAGAAGGCCTCTTTCTGTTTTGACATTTTAGTTGTGGGTCCCAAAGCAAGCCGATAAGGCTTGGGCTCTGGTGATAAGGCTAGGCGCCTCGCCTTTGTTAAAGAATTTTCTGCAACTTCTGCAAACCAAGCATTCCAAGATGGTGAGGTTCGTCTCTCCCTAATACGTCTGTATCATACCTAAATACACTTTTCTGATTATTTTCAGAAAGAGCATGTCTCTTGCACAATGATGAAATAATGCAATAATTAACATAATAGTCTCGTTATACCCTCACTGTATTCTGTCGCCTATGATAAATCATTGGAATATATGTGTGTATATATATATATATATATATATATATATATATATATATATATATATATATATATATATTCACTGAAAAAACCATAGGTTTCACACACGTTATAGTTAGGAATTAGCATTTAAAAAACCTTGCAAATTCACTGAAAAAACCATAGGTTTCACACATGTTATAGTTAGCTGTACATTTCACTCGTAAAAAACCAATGAAATTCCACGTTATAGTTAGATCAGGTAACTATAACTCGCGCGCCCACAATAATCTGCTGATGACGTCACATATTACATCACTCATGACATGGTCAGTGACTTCACTCATCACATCAATGATGACATCTGAAATGACACATTGTGGATTGCGGTCGCGCAAGTTATAGTTACCTGATCTAACTATAACGTGGAATTTCATTGGTTTTTTACGAGTGAAATGTACAGCTAACTATAACATGTGTGAAACCTATGGTTTTTTCAGTGAATTTGCAAGGTTTTTTAAATGCTAATTCCTAACTATAACGTGTGTGAAACCTATGGTTTTTTCAGTGAATTTGTACGGTTTTTTAAATGCAAATTTTTTTTTGAGATTTTTTGTAAACCTATGTATAAAATAATATATGTACTATATCCTGCATTATGGAAAGGTGTTTTTTTTTTATGCATTTTTTTCCGTGCGCGTACGGTAAGCTGACGCTACGCGCTCCGTACGTCATAAGTACGGTGCGCGTACGTAATAGGATACGCGTACAGTAAGCTGACGCTCCGCGCTCCGCACGTCATAAGTACAGCGCGCTTACGTGATACGTACGTGACGTACGCGTACACGCGGAAGCAACGTCGCGGTTACGCAGGGGCGTGTAATGCGCATGCGCGAGTGCATCTTACGTACGCGCTTAGTAAGCGCTCCGTAAGCGTCACGTTCGCGCATGCGTACTTGTTTCCGAGCGCGTACCGTAAGCTTACGGAGCGCGCACGGTAGGTCATGTGATCCACAAAGAACACTTTTCATTGGTTGAAACTACTTTCAGTTCCAGAAACTTCCCACACCACACCCATTCCCCTCATTACTGCTTGTAAGAACACTTTTCATTGGTTGAAACTACTTTCAGTTCCAGAAACTTCCCACACCACACCCATTCCCCTCATTACTGCTTGAGATCCCTTAGGAGAAGGAGCTGAATTGACATTGAGATACAATGGCAGAACAGCAGACCTCTTCTGAGAGTGAGGCTAGCAGCACCACCATCATCCAGAGAAGGAGGAAACAGAAGAATTCTTTTGTATGGGAGTATTTTACTTTTCCAGAGGGGGAGAAAAAGGTCAATGCTCCATTGGTCACTTGCACACTTTGTGACCGTGTTTTATCAAGAGGAAATCCAAGGAAAAAGTATTCCTTTGGAAATCACTCTATGATGAGACACCTTAGGGATAAACATCCCAGGACCTTTGCTCGACATACTGGAGAAAACTCTTCAGTAAGTCACCAGAGCCCAGCCTCAGAAGCTCAGCCGAGTACATCATCGGCAGCTCAGCTGAGCCCTTCCTCTGAGGTGGGAGCATCACCTTCTTCTGCTCCTCTGGACGTTAACCCTCGATTTGGGAGGGTTGTAATGAGGTGTATAACGTGTTCTGGTCTTATTGTTTTTGGGGAGACCAGTGTTCCCCTTATTAACAATAAGATAGACCAGCTCGTTTGTAGACGCTCATAATATTCCCATTCTTTCTTTCCTCCATCCCTGTATGAACCCAACGGCTCTTTTAAGAGCCAACCTTACCTCACAATTATTATTTTTTTTTTTAAGCTTTCCTTTTTGCAAATTTTTTTTTACCGTGCGCGCACGGTACGCGTAATTACGTGAATTTCGCGGAATTTCTCCGTTTACGCCGTGCGCGTACGCTGCGCGCATTCGGCGATTTAAAAAAAAAAAAAAATCTTTTTTTTGCCCTTGAGGGTCCTTCTGAGACCCCCTGACAAAGGCTAGGGGGTCAGGAACTGTCCAGCCTGCCCCCTTTTCACGTTATCCACCTTTGTTTTTCACCCCCTCAGACTGCGAGAGACAAAATGGCGGCCGACACTTCCTGATTTCGACCGATTCGAATGTTTACTTTGATCTAACAACCAATCAGAATCGCGCTCGCGCACGGCACCGTGCGTGTACGGTAATCTTACCGTAAGTGCACGGTAAGCGCTCGGAGCGCGCCCACAGATATATATATCTTGATTTAAATGCTATTTTCTCAGGAAATACTGAACAGATTTACACAAGACCTGCAAAAGGCACATCCCTGACCTGAGGGCTACCTCTCTGCCAAATTTCACATAATTCTGTTCAGCCGTTCGGGCTGTAGCTCGGACTAAAGGTCCTATGGAAAAATGCATGGGGAAAACGCGTTTTGGGACCCCCCTTTTTTCTCAGCCCCTGCTTGACGAATCCCCCCGAAACTTTCAGGGTAGGAGCGGAGCATAGCGCCCCATTAGTTTTGAAAAATTCGCGAGGATTCGTCAACCGACGCCAAAGTTATTCCAAATAGAATGTTGCGGATTTCCTATGGAAACACGGTCCTAACTATAACTATCTACTGGCGACCGCCAGTAGATAATATACATATATTACCTACTGGCGGTCGCCAGTAGGTAGTTATAGTTAGGACCCCTTTTCCATAGGAAAACCTCAACATTCTATTTTGAATAACTTTGGCGCCGGTTGATGAATCCTCGCGAATTTCTCAAAATAGGTGGGGCGCTACGCTCCGCTCCTACCCTGAAAGTCTCGGGGGGATCCGTCAAGCGGGGGCTGAGATAAAAGGGGGGTCCCAAAACGCGTTTTCCCCATGCATTTTTCCATAGGACCTTTAGAACGAGCTACAGCCCGAACGGCTGAACAGAATTACTAGAAATTTGGCAGAGAGGTAGTCCTCAGGTCAAGGAAGTGCCTTTTGTAGGTTTGGTGTAAATCTGTTCAGTAGATTCTGAGAAAATAGCCTTTAAATCAATATATATATCTGAGCCCGCTTACGGTACGCTTACCGTACGCTTACCGTAAGCGTACGGTGGCGTGCGCGAGCGCGATTCTGATTGGCTCTTAGATCTTAGTAAACATTCGAATCGGCCAAAACCAGGAAGCGGCGGCCGCCATTTTGTGTATTTCACTCAGAAAAAAAAGAGTGAAAACAAGAAAAGGGGGCAATGAGGAGAGTTACAGACCCCCTTACATTTGTGAGGGGGTCAAAGAAGGACTGTAAAGTACAAAGAAAACATTTATTGATTTTAAAAAAAATCACGGGGTACGCGTACGGTAAGCTTACGGTAAGCGTACGGTAGAAAAAAAAAAAAAAAAAAATGAAAATCAGATTTAAGTGTTTAGATATTAGGGGGCTCTAAAAAGAGCCGTTGTGTTTATGAAATGATTTTTTAGTGGTACCTACAAGTAAGTACCGATGCAGAGTCTAAGGTTCAAGAGGAAGACTCTGTTCCCTTCATCATTGAAGTGCACACCATCTCCTCTATAAATGTCTTGCATGTCATAACGCAAGTTGTTGTGGTAAATGGCACCCATACCATAGTCACGGAGGAAAGCAGAAACAGATTTGTTGACGTGCTTTCTTGCTTTGTCATCGCACCGCGTGCCCACCGTGCGTGCACGGCACTAACTGCGTAAAGTGGGCGCGCGGTGCGCGAAGCGCACCGCGTGCTCACTGTGCGCGCACGGTGCGCGAAGCGCACCGTGCGTGCACGGAACGAACTGCGTTAAGTGGGCGCGCACGCCACGAATGGCGTAAAGTAACTTAGCATTTAAAAAACCGTACAAATTCACTGAAAAAACCATAGGTTTCACACACGTTATAGTTAGGAATTAGCATTTAAAAAACCTTGCAAATTCACTGAAAAAACCATAGGTTTCACACATGTTATAGTTAGCGGAAATTTTACTGATAAAAAACCAATGAAATTCCCCCGTTATAGTTAGTGCAGGCAACTATAACTCACGCGACCGCAATCTTCTGCTGATGACATATGTGTCTTTATGAAAAAAAAATATTTGTAATATATGTATAGCTAAAAATGTATGGAAGAAGACATGGGCAAATAAGTGTCTAAATACAGTATTAGCATCAGCAGAGGATTGCGGTCGCGTGAGTTATAGTTGCCTGCACTAACTATAACGGGGGAATTTCATTGGTTTTTTATCAGTAAAATTTCCGCTAACTATAACATGTGTGAAACCTATGGTTTTTTCAGTGAATTTGCAAGGTTTTTTAAATGCTAATTCCTAACTATAACGTGTGTGAAACCTATGGTTTTTTCAGTGAATTTGTATATATATATTTTCATCCAAAGTGCCCTGAAGCATTGGGAAGGCACTCGCACCACTCAGCCAAAGCTATTTCATGCAGCTTGCCTTCCTGCTCTGCTTTGAAGTAATTTCTGCCAACGCGTTTCAAGGTATTCAAACCTCTTCATCTGGGCTGTGACAAACGCCAATTAAAGCTCGCTTTTTCAGTATTTCCGCTTTTTATTTGCTTCATTTGCATATCAGCCCTCAGTGGGCGTGTGCTTAGTGCATGATGGTAAACGGAGTCCAAATGCGAGTAAATTGTTCCTTAAAGTAAGTTCAAATGTGCATTTGTAAATTAACACTCATTGTTTCCTTAGTAGGTAGTTAAGCAAGGAGGCAGGCTCAGTTTGCATCTCGAGCGGTGCGCCGCTCGTCCTGAACAGTGCAGAACTCCAGCCTCGTCCAGCTGGTTTGATGCTTCTTTCCCTGCTGGCGATGGTGCTCCTCCCCACGGCCAGGCTGCCGTGTGTAAATATTTGCACTAAGCACACGCCCACTGAGGGCTGATATGAAAATGAAGCAAATAAAAAGCGGAAATACTGAAAAAGCGAGCTTTAAATGGCGTTTGTCACAGCCCAGATGAAGAGGTTTGAATACCTTGAAACGCGTTGGCAGAAATTACTTCAAAGCAGAGCAGGAAGGCAAGCTGCATGAATTAGCTTTGGCTGAGTGGTGCGAGTGCCTTCCCAATGCTTCAGGGCACTTTGGATGAATATATATATATATATATATATATTCACTGAAAAAACCATAGGTTTCAGGGGCGTTATAGTTAGGAATTGGCATTTAAAAAACCTTAGAAATTCACTGAAAAAAACCAAAGGTTTCAGGGGCGTTATAGTTAGCTGGACATTTCCCTCATACAAAACCCTAGAAATTCCCTTGTTATAGTTAGTTCAGCTAACTATAACTCGCGCTCCCGCAATGCACTGCTGATGACGTCACATATTACATCACTCATGACATGGTCATTGACATCACGGATGACATCACTGATGACATCTCAAATGACATAACTCATGACATCACTGAGGACATCATCCATGTGATAAATTAGTGCATCTTCTCACACCCTAATATAACCTTTGATACACCGACTCAAAATTTCAGACGGCCATTTTGAAAATCATAGATACTCCAATACCAATAACTACATACCCACTCATTAACTCTTAGGTCTACATACACCTCCACTCACTCACCTGTACAGTCACTCATACTTACAGTCACTCCGTACAAGACTATCATATGCATTTATACACCTATATAGACACTCACACACCGCCAATCATCCATTGAGGTACTGACACACCTAGTCAGTCGTGCAAGTAATTAAACACAGTCCAATTTACTCACCCATACAGTTAAACACACTCAAGTTCACTTACTCATAAAAATAGTACCACATTCTTACACTCTAATAGAATCATTGATACAAGCACACACTCATCCATACAGCCACTCTCACAATCACACACTCTCACATATACCCACTTATATACTCTTACACACATATATAATGCCTTTCACATATGTAGTTAGTCACACATGTACCACTGAGATATACATTCATTCCCTAACAGACCCATACATACACTCACCCAACCATACAGTCCATCACAGATGCACTCTTAAAACCATGCACCCATAGAATCACCCACTCACACATCTATGCATAGAGTCACACACACCCTACCCACACAAACACTCAGGCACCCATACAGATACTCAGACAACCAATCAATAACCCATAAAGACACTCATATAGCTATTCACAAAACCATGCAGCCACTTATACACCTACACACAGACACATACAGACATTCACACAGTTTAGTCACTAGTCTGCAGTAAGATACATTTAATGACTCACTTAAAGAGTCAGTTACGCACCTACAAACTCATCCATTCACACACTTGTACACCAACTCATTCTTCAACAGACCTTTCCCTATATATATTAAACATATTAAAACTGTGCAGAAACACATACCTACTGGATGATGTCATCAGTGATGTCATGAGTGATGTCATTTGAGATGTCATCAGTGATGTCATCAGTGATGTCACTGACCATGTCATGAGTGATGTAATATGTGACGTCATCAGCAGCGCATTGCGGGGGCGCGAGTTATAGTTAGCTGAACACACAGTTGAAGTGCAGTTGAAAACTTCTTTATTTTCAAGATAATTAGGAACGGCGTCCTAGCCACAGGAGGTTCATCCGCAACTGTCGCCCGCGGAACCCTGCAGCCAGGCACCTTCTACATTCTACATTCTAGATACCACACCAATGGAAGGGACAACTTTATAACTTGAATACAAAATCATAAACATTGAATACAGGATTACCACACACCTCCCCCCGAACATAACGAGAAGACAACCAAGTCACAGATATAATCCTGGAACTTAAAAGGAATAGAACAAGTGCGAGAACTCCTACGCAGAGGAGGTGCTCGTTGGACAGGGTAAGACGGGTGAGGAGAAGACTCAATAGGAGTAACATAACGTACAGGGGCAATTCTATTAAGGTTCCAAATACGTCCATCATCAAGTCTCACAGCATTTTAAAATAATGTAACCACTTTATGCGGAATGGAAAACTTGCTACCTCCACTCTTTTGTGGAGACCTAACCCGTACACAGTCCCCAAAATTGACTATCGTACGAGCAACAGCATGTCTAACATCAAAATTTGCCTTCATTTTCCTAGACTTGGAATCTTGACGAATCCTCCACTGTGGATCTTCAGGAATACTAACATCAGAACCATAACCTCTCATCCAAGATTGAAACAGTTGAGTGTTAGGAGTACGCCCTCTAAACAACTCAAAAGGAACCTTTTCCGTTGTGGAATGTGGAGTTAATCGAAATGCTAAAACTTTTTCTTGAATAGCATTTTTCCAGTCACACCCTAGTTCCTTAGCAGACTGTACAGCTTCCTTCAACACCCGGTTGAATCTCTCAACCATCCCGTTGCATTCAGGATGGTAGAAAGAGCATTTTCTATGAACAATACCCCTTTTGCATAGAAAGTCTTCCATCTCCTTTGAGACACGTTGTACTCCATTGTCACTTATCAAAGTCTCAGGGAGACCTTCTCTGTAAAATACCTCCTCTAAAAACCTTATAACATCTTTCATTTCAGAGCTCTAAGTAACTTTGACCTCTGGCCATCTGGAGTACATATCAACAAGAACCAAAACAAAGAACTGACCAGAGTTGGAATGAATTGGTCCCAGGAGATCTAAAGCAACATCTTGCCAACACCGAGAGGGAGGATCACGAATAATCATAGGTTGGGTCCTAGTCTTGCAAACTTTGTCCGACAACCTGCATTCTGAGCAATCCCTAACTAACCGTTCCACATCAATATCAACCCCAGGCCACCAGAAGTGCACCCGAATTCGCTCTTTTAGTTTTTGATATACCCTGGTGACCATCGTGTGCAAGACGAACAATCTTCTCTTGCAAAGAACTAGGTGGAACCAAACGAGAACCTCGCCACAACAGATCTTTGTGTAGAGAAAGTTCGTGTCTCACATTCCAATTTTTTTTTGCATCCTCAGATAATGACCTAATGCCTGTCCATCCATCAGACACAAACTGGCAAACTTCCAGTAATACTTTGTCATTCTTTAAAGAATCACGCCATTCCATCTCTGAGACAACACCGTCAACGATCTCACACACTTTGAATGTGTCAAACTCCCAGCAATCATCTGTGTCACAAAGATCATGACATACGGGTACCAAACGTGACAGGCAGTCAGCAACTTTGTTATCAACACCCGGGATGTATTTGACAAGGAAGTCAAAATCTTGCAAGGCAATGATCCACTTACAAATTCTAGAAGAGACTGCATTAAGATCTTTCTTGCCGAACAAATCCTTGGGAGGTTTATGATCAGAATGAACAAGAAAAGAAGAACCCCACAAAAATTTCTTTAGTTTTTTGATGGCCCCGTAGATACAAAGTGTTTCCTTCTCAATTACAGAATATTGTAATTCTGGTCCAACAAGGGCTCTAGACAGAAACATAATGGTTTCTTCCTTTCCACCCTTGAATTGTTTGAGAACTGCCCCCAAACCTTTGGAGCTTTCATCTGTAATCAAGACAGAGTCTAAGGAAGTGTCGAAGCCCTGTAAGGAAGGAGCTGACTTAAGAGCTTCCTTGACTTCTTCAAACTCCATCTGACACTGAGACGTCCAAATAAATTTCACCCCTTTTTTTAAGAGAGATTTAAGAGCATGAGTGCGGCTGGTGAAGTGTGGTACAAATTTATTATAATATTCAGCCATACCTAAAAAAGTTACGAGTTCCTCACGTGACTGAGGAACAGGCAATTTATCAATAGTCTTGACTAAGCTTTCCTTGGGTTTATCACCATCAGAAGTTAATTTGTGCCCAAGATATTCTATTTCCTTAAGATTAAATTTACATTTATTCTCGCGAAGCGTCAAACCTCTTTTGCTAAACCGTTCAAGAACACACCTTAGTCCCGAATCATGCTCAGCTTGTGAAGAGCCATGGATCACCACATTGTCTTGATAAATCTTTACTCCCTTTACGTCCCTCAACACATCTTCCATGACTCTCTGAAAAACAGAGGCGGCAGAGACAAGCCCAAATGTAAGATGAGTGAATTTGAAAGTCCCAAACGGGGTAATGAAGGCTGTCAGATCCATGGATTCAGGGTCAATTTTAACCTGATGGTAAGCAGCACGCAAATCAAGAGTTGAGAAAACACGTGAATCCTCTAGTTGCGTGATCATTTCAGCAATATTGGGAAGTGGATACTTGTCCGCAACCACAGCGCGGTTAAGTGCGCCCAAGTCCACACAAAGACGCACCGCACCTGAGGCTTTGCGTGCAAGAACAACCAGAGCCAACCACTGACAAGCTTCAGTCTCTACAATGATACCGTCCCGTTTTAATTTCTCAAGTTCAAGACGCATAGAATCTCTAATAGCAAGGGGAACGTTCCTTACCTTGCAAGAAATGGGACTTGAACCAGGTTTTAAAACAATCTTGTGAACATAGTTAGAAAGGCAACCCAGGCTCTCATTGAAGACTTCACGGAATTCAGATTGTAAGTTCGTTTTGAAATCATCCGTGCAGGTAACTTGTTTATCGTGAACTCCTACACACCTAATGTTTTTAGAGACATCAGAGCTCGTTACATCCCTAAGAACAATAAAATGATCTGCCCCAGGAACTAAGGAAACTCCCAGGTCAGCCTGGTGGAACCAGCTGATGATGCTGTCACCCCTACATGATATGTAAATTTTCCCAGCTGTTAATCTCCGTTTGTATTCTATACTACCAAGGAAGTAACCAAATAGCTTTATGGGTTGTCCCAATACGCCAATGGTTTGATGTCGGGCTTATGTACTTCCACTTTACCTTGTAACTTTAAGTCGAAGAAATCTTTCGGTATTAGAGAAATTTTAGCACCCGAATCAAACAACATTCTAATATTACAATCATTCACCAGAACACAATCTACAGGACCTTTACACTTATTGAGAACACCTGAAGAGACAATTTCCCCACAATGCAGTCCTTCGTGTTCACTTTCAGAGTCCACATCATCAAAGAAGATTTCTTTAACACGTTTGCTAGAATTGGGTTTCTTAGCCCTACAGGCTTTAGATACATGACCAATTTTCCCACAGTTGTGACGCAGGACAAGATTTATCATTAGCAAGATGACCATAAAGATCGCAACGAAAACATTTGACTCTGTTATCTTCTTTCTATCTGGAATTAGATGAAAAATAATTAGTAGGCCGACTCTTCCTGATTGAGTCAATGTCTTTTAAAGAAGATTTCTAAGTGGAAGGTCTTTGAAGACTCTTGTCAATAGACTGAACTTTTTCTTGACCTTTTTCTTGACCTTTCTCTTGAGAATGACCATTTTCCTTCTTTTTAATGACCTCCACGCATGCCATAGAATGTTCAATTCTTTTAGCTAGCTTGATGACTTCATCAAGATTCGGATCATCCTTTTGCCAAAGTTCGTCTTTTATTTTTTTCATATTACAACCAAGCGTAAACTGGTCATGAATGCGCTCCTCTAATGAACTTTCAAATTTGCAAGTAGCAGCCAATTTGCGTAAGGCTGTAATGTAACTTTCAACAGATTCTTCTGTTTGTTGAACACGTCTTCCAAAATGGTATCACTCTAAAATTGTGCTGAGTCTTGGAAGATAGTGTTTATCCAACTTCTTTAGAGCAATTTCAAATTCATTGAGGTTGCCGGCTTCATCATCATTAAGATCTGGAAGGTGCTCAAAAACATCTTGACCTTCTGAGCCTAAGCAATGCAATAAAAGAGAAAACTTTCTTTCTGCGCTTAGAGACACCCCACAAACTCTAGCGTAGTTAAGAAATTCCTTTTTTCACTTAGACCAGCATATTGGGGGGTCTCCAGGATTAGAAAGAAAGAACGGTGCTGATGTTACATTCTGCATTTTTAATTTTTTTTAGGAGCAATTAAGTAATGTAAAGTATTGTCAAAGTATGTATACCTTCAGAAAAATTTAAAACAAATGATATATAACAGTCACTTGCACAGGTAAAATAATATACAATATTATCTAATTGACATAGAATCAGTCACCATTCACATTAAGAATAACAAGTAAATTGTGAAGAAGGTCGGAAAGTGTTTATCTTTTGCTGTGTTTGTCAGCAAGATATGACAAACAAAGGCTGTGTTTGCCAGCGCAAAGTAAACGAGGAGCAAGTAATGAAGAAGCGAAGAAGCTGTGCTTGTCAGCGTAAAGCAGGAACAAGCACGGGAAAAAAAAACTACAGCATTTAGAGAATCGCCATGTTTAAGCGTTGCTATGATACAAGACACGTAGATTCTTGTAAGCGGAGACGGCGTAGGAGCGTCAATCTTATGCCAGGAAGTGTACGAATGGATGACGGCTCCTACATCGGTGAGCTTCTTAAAGGCAATGCCGCTCAGACAGCACTGTGTCGCACCCAGCAAGCCCCACCGAGATGTGCTCGAGGCAGCGCGCGACACGTTGAGGACTGTCGTGCTCATAGGCTCACTGCAGCAATGTGTCTGACGAGATGAAAACACAGCGCGGGGAGGCTCCGAACGTGTAGTGAAGACAATATGTTGGGACTTTGAATTAGGTGAGTAACAGAAGAACGGGGAATTTCAAAATCGTCACAAGGATGTAGAGATCGCAGACATGGGCGTAGTTGTAACGTGCAGACAACTAAGTGAGGATGAGGCAGCGATTATATTACTTGAAATCTGATTGTCTTAGGCAGAAGAAACGTTGTATGAATGAACACACATTACATGCAGGAACACGCGGTGTGTTAGGACGCTTAAAGGATTAGACCTCACCTCGCCCAGAAGTATCGTCGTGAAACGTCGAATAAGTGAAGTGAAAGAGTTCACCAAGGGTTTCTGTCTCGTTGAGTGATCCCGGTCGTCGCCAGTGTAATAAGCAGGATTACACACACAGTTGAAGTGCAGCTGAAAGCTTCTTTATTTTCAAGGTGATTAGTAACAGCGTCCTAGCCACAGGAGGTTCATCCGCAACTGTTGCCCACGGAACCCTCCAGCCAGGCACATTGAATACAGGATTACCACAAGTTATCTGTCAGCAAATACACGATGTTACCAAATGCTTCTCTCACAGTGGTTCCCAAATTCACACAGACTCACTGTGTAATTCTAGATAAACAACACTATCCCTTGCACTATATCAAAACACATTTCTTCATCTAGAAGTAGTACTACATTTTAGTATAGAAACATAACATAACTCATTTAACAAATTCATAAACAATGACTGGTTTCTAATTCTACCAAAATATAAAAACTGCAGAGTTATCTGTCTACAAACACATGAAAAACACAAATGCCAATCACAGAATTGTTTCTACATGCACACACATTGTAGAGAAAAAAAGTACTCCCTACACTTTAGCAGGAAAAATACATTGGTCTGATTAAAATCAAAATAGTTTACATACATCCCCTCACAATTAAATAACCCATCTTTCAAGTTCTTTTGTAGATTAAGGAGTATATCAATCACTCACCATATTTTCTTTTACAGAATCTCTGCACTGTGCACCTCTCAGCAAAAGCAAAGAATGAAAAAGTTTCCCTTTCATTTTCCACACATATACATGTAAACATCAAATCACAATCCTTCGCACATAAATCAAAAGCAAACACACATTTCTATTGGTTAAACATTTCAACCCTTTCCAACTGAAATACATTTCAACCCTTCCCCCAATCTGCCTTCTGCCTGTTACCATAGAAACAGGTAATGGAACACTGCACTGAGCTCACAGGTCACAAGTTCAGCACACAATGTTCCTACACAAAACAGGAAGTGTGCTTGACTTTTCAACATATCAGCTTATCATATATAATGTTCCTTACAATCTGTTTTTGTTAACCAATAACAATCATACCTTTAAAAAACAAAAATATACACCCTACCTTTCAGTGTAGAAAGTTGTTATACAACCAATTATTTCTTGTCGTTTTTCAAAAAACGTTGCCGTAGATCCGCGCACCCACCGCAAGAGAATCCGTGCATCCAACGCGATAGGATGCGCGCACCGTGCGCGCATTTCACCGCTTTTTTTTTTAAAAAAGGGGGGCCACAGGGGTCCTTCAGGGACCCCCTAAGCAGATCTAGAGGGTCAGAGTATTTCCACTCTGCCCCCTTTATATCTTTAACACACTTATTCCCCTTCCATCTTCAGCCTCGCTTCTACCGAGGCAGAAAATGGCTGCCAACAGTTCCTGGTTTCGAATGTAGAGAGACGCTCGACAGCCAATTAGCATTCAGCGCGCGATCGGGAGGGTGCGTGCTCCGTTCGGGGAGGGTGCGCTTACGGTGCGGGTACGGTCCGCGGATCCTCCGCGGCCATAGATATCACTAACTTTTTTACCCTAATTTTCTCAGGAACTACTGAACAGATTCACACCAAATATGCAAAAGGCATGAGTCCGAACTGAGGACTACCTTTTTGCCAAATTTGGTGTCATTCCGTTCAGCGGCTCGGGCTGTAGCTGCGACAACAGATCCTATGGAAAATTGCATGGGGAAAACGTGTTTTGGGACCCCCATTTTTTCTTGGCCCCCACTTCACAGATCACCGCAAAACTTTCAGGGTAGGAGCGGAGCGGAGCTGGCCAAAAGTTTGGAGAATTTCACGAAGATTCGTCAATCGGCGCCGAAGATATTCCCAATAGATTGTTGCGGATTTCCTATGGAAAATAGGTCCTAACTATAACTATCTACTGGCGACCGCCAGCAGATAATATATATATATCTATATATATATACACATATATATTACCTACTGGCGGTCGCCAGTAGGTACTTATAGTTAGGACCTTGTTTCTATTCAAAAAGCGTTTTTTCTTTTCCCAATAACTTTGGCGTCGGTTGACGAATCTTCGCGCAATTTTCAAAACGTCGGTCCTGCTCCGGTCAGTTCCTATCCTGAAAGTTTTGGGGTGATTTGCCAAGCGGGGTCGAGAAAAAGGGGGGGACCCAAAACACGTTTTCTCAATGTTATTTCCCATAGGAAACTTTAGACACGACTACAGCCCAAACTGCTGAACAGATTTACCCCAAATTTGGCAAAAAGGTACTGTTTGGCTCAGAAAGCGACCTTTTTAAAAATGGTGTAAATCCGTTCAGTAGTTGCTGAGTAAATCAAAAATAAAAGTTTGGATATTTAGAGGCACGAAGGATCCGCGCACTCTCCCGATCACGAGCTGCATTCTAATTGGCTGTCAACACTTCAAACCAGGAAGTGTTGGCAGCCATCTTGTGCCTCGGTAGAACAGAGGCACAGGAAATCAGTAAAACAAACACGAAAAAAAAGAAAAGGGGGCAGGTTAGAAACACCCTGACCCCCTAGGCCTGCTTAGGGGGTCCCACAAGGACCCCCAGGGCCAAAAAAAGCTTCTTTTTTTTTTAATTGCGGGATGCGGGGGTATCTCAAAAATATATTTGTGGGGCCCAGGATGACCCCCGCAGCCCTGGCGACCGGCACCCCCTGGGGCTTTCTAAAAATATTTGCGGGGGCACGCAGCCCCCACCCCGCAGCCCCGGGGACCACCACCCCCCGGGGCTTGTTTTTTAAATGGGTGCGGGCCTCCAAGGCCCCCAAGCCCTGGGGACCGCCACCCCCGGGGCTTTTCTAAAATATTTGCGGGGCTCACGCCCCCCCCGCAGGCCTGGGGACCGCCACCCCCCCCCCGGGGCTTGTTTTTTTAAAAAAAACTACCTGTGTTGGGGGGCGCGACTCCCCTCACTGCTGCCACCTCTCCGTGGTACGAAGTATGCAAATTTGGGGGTCCGTTACAGACCCCCAAGCCCCGGGGACCACCACCTCCCCGGGGCTTTGCTAATTTTGCATCTTAGCAGCTCCCCGTGTGGAAAAGCAATGCCGGCTCCAGCAGGAGGCGGGGAGCCGGCGGGACCATGGGGGAATTGGGGACCCCCCACAGTCCCCAACAAGACGCCAGGCCCCGGGGAATGGGGTCCCCGGAGCCATAAGCGGCCAGGGAGGGGGCCACGTGGCCCCCCATTATAAAAAAAAGGAAAAGCCGGCGCCCGGGGATGGGGTTGAGGAGGGGGGCCATGCAGCCCCCCTCCAATAATTTTTTTTTTTTAAAACATGGCCATGCCCCGGGGGATGGGGTCCCTGGGGCTGAATATGGCCTCTTGGCATGGCCCCCTTCCTATTTTTTTAAATAAAAAAAAGGGTTCTGGCCCTGGGGGATGGGATCCCCAGAGCCAATAAAATAGGAAAGAAAGGGGGGCCACACAGCGCCCCTTCTTAAAAAAATTAATTTAAAACAAAGACCGGCATCGTGCCAGAGGCCCTGTCCCCTCTCTGCAGCACTCTGCAAATGTGCCCCCTGGGGTATGAATACTGGGGGTCCCTGGGGGGCAACTTGCCCACCAGGAACCTCCAGTATGCACCAGGAAGCTGCGTTGCAGAGAGGTGTTCAGAGGCCATGCCCCTTTTTACACCTCCCTGCAACGCAGCTCTGTGGCGCTTACTGGATGTACCTGGTGGGCTAGTTGGAGCCCAGGGACCCTAAGGATTCAAGGGAACTTCATCCCCCAACTTAAAACACTCTACGGGGCACGTTTGCACAGTGGTGAAGGGAGGGGGCGGGGCCTGAGGTGACATGTGTGCAAACACACTCTGTGGCGTGTTTTAAGTTGGGGAATTAATTCCTCTTCAATGCTGAGGGTCCCTGGGGGCCAACTAACCTCCCAGGTACCTCCAGTTAGCACCACAGAGGAGCTTTGCACAGTGGTGTAAAAATGGGCTTGGCCTCTGAACACCTCTCTGCAACGCAGCTCCCTGGCACATACAGGAGGTACCTGGTGGGCTAGATGGCCCACAGGGACCCTCAGGATTGAAGAGGAATTAATTCCCCAACTTAAAACGCGCCACAGGGCGTTTTTGCACACATGTCACCTCAGGCCCTGCCCCCTTCCTTCACCACTGTGCAAACGCGCCCCCTGGCGAGTTGTAAGTTGGGGAATTCATTCCCCTTGAATACTGAGGGTCCCTGGAGGCCAACTAGCCCACCAGGTACCTCCAGTATGTTCCAGGGAGCTGCGTTGCAGAGAGGATGCCCCTTTTTACACCTCTATACAACGCAGCTCTGTTGTGCTTACTGGGGGTACCTAGTGGTCTAGTTGGACCGCAGGGACCCTCAGGATTCAAGGGGACTTAATCCCCCAACTTAAAACGGCCACACGGCATGTTTGCACACATGTAACCTCAGGTCCCCCCCTCCCTTCACCAGTGTGCAAACCTGCCCCGTGGTGTGTTTTAAGAGGTAGTTTTAAGCCCCCTGCCCTATTATGTACAAGGGTCATACAGAGGAGGTCATGCTAATCACAGGGGTACCCCAATGCATAGTGTTCCCTAGTGTATGCTGGTGGTTTCACTGTATTCTAAGTGTCTTTTAGAATAGCACTGGCTCTAGGCTTGGTTAGTCAGAGTCCGTTACCACCAGTACCCATCTGAAAAAGTTGGCACAGGAGGACTTTCTGCTCCTCTGTTGGTTCTTTCTGCACATCTCTTCTTCTTCCTGCACTTTTCTTTGTCTTTCTGAACTTCTGTTGCTTCTTTCTGCATTTCTTTTTTTTCTTTCTGTGCGTTTTTTCTTCTTTCATCACATGTCCTTCCTCTGTAGGCATAGTTAGAAACTAGCATTTGAAAAACCTTTGAAATTCACTGAAAAAAACGTAGGTTTCAGGCACCTTATAATTAGAAATTAGCCTTTAAAAAACCTTTGAAATTCACTGAAAAAACCATAGGTTTCAGGCACGATATAGTTAGACAATAGCATTTAAAAAACCTTAGAAATTCACTGAAAAAAACATACATTTTAGGGAAAGTTATAGTTAGTTGGACATTTCACTTGTACAAAACCCGTTAAATTCCCCTGTTATAGTTAGTTCAGCTAACTATAACTAGCGCCCCCGCAATGCACTGCTGATGACGTCACATATTACATCACTCATGACATGGTCAGTGACATCACTGATGACATCACTGATGACATCATCTGTGTGATAATTTCATGCATCTTCTCACACCCTAATATAACTTTAGATACACCCACTCTAAATTACAGACTGCCATTCTCAAAACTATAGACACTCCAACACCAATAACTACATACCCACTCACTGATTCTTAGGTCTACACACACATCCACTCACTCACCCATACAGTCACTCATACTTATGGTCACTCAGTACAGGACTATCATATGCACTCATACACATATATAGACACTCACACACCACCCCTCATCCATAGAGGTACTCACACACCTAGTCAGTCATGCCAATAATTAATTACACTGCCATTTACTCACCTATACAGCTATACTCACTTACTCATACAAATACTAGCACATTCTTATGCTCTTATACAATCACTGATACAAGCACACACTCATCCATACAGCCACTCTCACAATCACACACACTCACTTATAGCCATTTATATACTCCAACACACATATATACTGCCTTTCACATATGTAGTTACTCACACATGAACCACTGAGATATACATTCACTCACTAACACGCTCATACACACACTCACCCACCCATACAGTCCATCACAGATGCACTCTTGAAACCATGCACCCAGTGAATCACCCACTCACACATCTATGGACAGAGTCACACACACCCCACCCACACAAACACTCAGGCACCCATGCAGATACTCAGACAACGAATCAATAACCCATATAGACACTCATATAGCTATTCACAAACCCATGCAGCCGTTTACACACCAACAGACAGACGGATATAGACATTCACACAGTTTAGTCACTAACCCATGCATTCAGTAAGATACGTTTAATCACTCACTTATAGATTCAGTCACACACCTACGAGGTCATCCATTCAGACACTTAAACACCCACTCATTCTTCAATATGCCTTTCCCTATATATGTTAAACATATTTAAAATTTACAGAAACACACAGTCACTGGATGATGTCATCAGTGCTGTCATCAGTGATGTCATTTGAGATGTCATCAGTGATGTCATCAGTGATGTCACTGACCATGTCATGAGTTATGTAATATGTGACATCATCAGCAGTGCATTGCGGGGGCGCAAGTTATAGTTAGCTGAACTAACTATAACGGGGGCATTTACCGGGTTTTGTACGAGTGAAATGTCCAACTAACTATAACTTTCCCTAAAACCTATGGCTTTTTCAGTGAAAAATATATATATATTTATATATCATGCAGAAAGTTCTGTGAAGAGCCGTTCACCCTCCTATTGACGCCGGTGCCAGCAGCGGACACAGTTCCGCTAAATACGTTTTCCAAAAGTTTGCTATCCAGGATGTAGAATAACTGCCAGCGGCACACCAAGGGACGAGTTCAATAAAGATTTATTGCCTCAAAAACACAACAGTACTTTTGTGTTTTTGAGGCAATAAATCTTTATTGAACTTGTCCCTTGGTGTGCCGCTGGCAGTTATTCTACATCCTGGATAGCAACCTTTTGGAAAACATATATTTATATATATATATATATATATATTTATTTATTTATTTATTTATTTATTTCTGAACAAAAAAGGACGCAGCACTCAGAGCTGGCTTATACTCAATTTATTCTTAGTATCACACTCCAACCAACGCGTCTCAGCCCTACCACGGCTTTTCTCACAGTTAGTGAGTTTTTCTTTCCTTACACTTTTTAAACCCACTTGAGTCTCAAGGCGGCATTGTGGGACTTGTAGTGTTTTTTTAAATAATTCAGACTGATATACATATATATATATCCCAAAAGGAAAAAGCACTCCACCTTCTGGTGTGCAAGTCAGGCCCAACCACTGTGCTTCGTTCAAAACCTCTTTTATTCTGGCAGAGAAAGTAGCAATAGGCGTTTCGACTCCACTGAGTCTTAATCATATGCAAAATAATTCAGTCACCACCTGATCTGATTTTATATTCGGCATTCATGGAGACTGACAAGGAACAAAGTACATATTTCCTAACGGGGGTCAAAAGCTGCAAGGTGTGACTGCAGTCTTTACGTAAGTTCACTTTGTATATTTTCATGATAAAACAGTGTCTATTTCTTGTCAATACTTGATGCTGCAATTAATTCACATTGTTCCTCTTGTTATGCATCCTCATTTTAAAATGCACTGTTTATAGTTCATTTATAGTTCATTGACTCTCAGTGTTACCGAACCACAGTTCCCACAATGCCTTATACTAGCAAAATAAGTGCAGATGTCCCAATATATATAAATATTTAGAGTGTCACTGGTGTTGAGAGTGCTCTCATCTGGAGCTGCTTTCCACCTAAACTTGAGAACATTTCGGTTTGATTGCCTTTCTCAAGTGCTGGGAATGCTTTTATAAAGCACAGAGGGGCAGATTTCCAAGCCCCTTGCCCCTCATTTGCGCTGCAGTGGCGTCACTTCTGTGTAAACCATGCGCCACGGTGCGCCCTATTTACAAAGTGACGCGTTATGGCGCAGGGGGGGGGCCTTCCATCGCAGGAACGCCTCGGAAAAGTTTTCACTCAGATGCTTTTCCGACGTTGCTGCGTCAAAACCTTGCGCCTGCTTGAAGCAGGCGTAAGGCTTGATGCACCATGATGTACATAGGCAGGGTTGGAACAGTGCTGGAGTTGCGTTGCGCCTGCGACACAACTTCAGCACTGCGCCAAACTTACGCCAGCAGATGCGACACGGGTAAACTTGCGTCACGCATCTTTCCTGGCTCATCCCTGCTGATTTGCAGGGATGCGCGAGGAAACGTAAATCTGCCCCAGAGTCTGGGATGGGATGTCCGCAATGTTCAAATCGAAAGTTCATATGACTTCAATTACATCCGTGTGCCGTGATTTCCCCAACAATTTTAATATGCTGAGAATATTAAAAGCCTTCCCCGATGGGAATTACATGGGGGGGTCACAGTACCTTACTCTCAATTTTTATAGATGTTAAAACAGTCCCTTCTAGTGCAGCGTCTCATCTGAGCTGTCACTTCTTCCCTGTTCGGGGATAACCAGCTGTCTGTTAGCCTGACCCCTCACCACAGCCGCTTGATTGTTAGCTGAGATGTACCAGCAAGTGTCCGTTCAATAACTGTGACACCACAAGTTTGTAAAACGCGCGTCCTCCATGGACTGCTGGAAAATCCTTCAGCGGCGGTTCAGGAGCTCAGTCGTTACCTTCATTTCACACTCCCACAAAGAGCTGTGACTAATGAATGCATTATTAAACAATTATCAAGCAAATTTTATATGGCATACATGCACATAAAATACTAAATGCAACACGTTTATAAATTAAAAATGTCACTCAATGGAGTGAATATATGAATATATGAAATGTAGTGAACATAAGCAGAATGATGAAAAGACTATGCCAGTCACCCTTAAGCCAATGGTTTTTGTTGACCTGGGAGTGATATTTTGATTGTTCATATGCATATATATATATATATATATATATATATATATATTACATTTAGTGTGCTTCATTGTCAGGACTAGTGGGCTAGTTTTCTGTTTTCTCCTGTTATAATTACCCTGGCTTTGCTTTTGTTCTTTTTTAAATATTTTTTTGTTTTTAGAGCACCCTGCAGCTCTCCAGATAGTACTACAGAGCCATTCATTATTTGGGTAGTGTTACTCATCTGTGCAGCTAGTGTTTGTAAACTGGGTGGCCATCTTAGAATGGTTTTTCCCACAGTAATGTATTGTTTTACACATCTATGGGGCATATTAACAAGCCAGGCGAGAAAACTGCCGCTAAAACGGCGATAACAGGCTTGATAATATGCTCTATGGAATTCCAATTGAAGCCCATGTTAGATGTGAAGGACATCTAACATGCGCTTCAATTGGAATTCCATAGAGCATATTATCAAGCCTTTTATCGCCGTTTTAGCGGCAGTTTCTGCCGCTAAAGCGGCGATAATTTTATCGCCTGGCTTGTTAATATGCCCCTAAATTTGCTCACATATTTAGAAGCAATATATTGGCCATATTGGATTAGGACAACAATGATACACTTTTCACAATGGTATTCTAAGATGGTCGCACATTGTGATATTTGCTGGGCTTTAATCTTGAAATGGAAAAGTGCATAGGATATTACTGGTAAAATAGCCAACATGTTGCTGCTAAATGTGACAGCCATGTTGCAACTTTAAAACATTGCTACACTATGTAAAAAGGTTTTAAAAATGGGTGTACATCGACATTTTTATCGTTTTTTAATTGCAAGCAAGCGCCCACCACATTTTTGTACTTTTATTCTTTTATTTCATCTTGATTATGCTTTCTGAAATTGTGTGTATGTATGCCTTTTATTGTGGACTGGCGAGCAAGTGAATCCAACAATGAAGCAGTAGAATTAATGCATTAGTGAAGAAGACTCTGACCACACATTCGCCAAACAGAAGCATTATAATTTCATTTTTTTATGTTCCATTAGCAGACTTCTTGTAAGCAACATATTTGTTCTTTTACATTTGGGAGAACCACTATTTAATTAATTTTTGAAGCATATGATCCCTTCTTTTAAATGAAACTAATTTATCTAGAAATTATTGGATAAGAGCAAGCCTTTCCCTTTTCTTTTTAACCCTGAAGTTCTTTTTCAGTTATGACTTTAAAAAATCTTAAATTACATTTCCTATATATCGGTGGGTTCACAGAGTTTGAGGTGCCTTTCCTACTAAACACTCGGAGACCCTGATAACAATCATACTTGTTTTTCTCTTGCATCTAGATTATCAGATTATTCCTTGAATTGGGTTCAGCTTTTACACTTCTTTGTTAAGTTCACACCGCTGTGGTTCCTGATACAAGAGATAACCAGGGGGCAAAGAGTTAACAGGAATTACAAGGTGGACCCCATAGCTCCCAAGAAATGAGGAATTACCCGGATATCAGTAATTCCGAGTCCAATTACCTCAGTAATTCCTCATTTTCCTCTAGAATTTCACCCAGAAATTTCAGTAAATAGATATTTTCAAACTTATTTTTTCAGAAAGTCGTTATGCCGTGTAGGGCTCCAATCTGTGCATAAGGTTTGATGACACACAAACATGCATAGACAGCCATGCATTTTTAAATGCTGCTAAATTTGCACTATACAGTCTTTATTATGAAATGAAGGGCAAACCCGAGTGGTTGGTAACAGTCGTTACCTACTGACTATGGATTCAGCAAGGTGCAGTATTACTGCACCTGGTTCTCTGAGAACACACATCACCAGGTCAAATCTGATGGAATTTGTTTATTGAAAACAGTCCATCATTTGAGAAGAGGAGTTGGCCTAACGGCTAGGGCGGTCGACCTCGAATCTGGGGAACCGGGTTCGAGTCTCAGCAATTACGCAGAACATCCTGTGATTGTGGGCAAATCACTTAATCTCCCCGTGCCTAACAAAAAATGAATGTGTCCTCATGTAACGCAACTGGTGCCATGTAAAGCGCTCCTATACCTTCGGGTCAAGTTCGCGCTATATTAAACTCCGTAAAATAAAAGAAATTTGAGGGTTACCTGTGGAAATTGGTGTGTTTGGACCAATTTCTCAAATAGTTCCCCATTCCAGATGGGAAATGTTGTAATTTTTGGTATTTTTGCATTAGAGGATTACCAGGATCCTATATGGATCAATAATTCATGGTGCAAAATCACAACATAGGAATTATCAAGGCATGTAATGAGATTGTAAGGGGTATTCCCTAAATCTCTAACAAGGTGGCTCTGAATACTTTTTTTCTTTCTAACGACGATCTTGATGATTTTAACGTAATTGACATTATTATTGGTTTTATTGTTAGACAAATTTATGTAGGGCCTGATTCACAAAGGTAAACCTACATTTTTGTGTAAGTTTACGGTTGTTTGCTATTCACAAAGGGATTTAGTAGTAGTATCTTTATGAGTGCAGGGTCTCTGTACATAAAAAGATAGGTCATAAATCCAAACAATCGTAAACTCACATAAAAGTGTAAGTTTACATTTGTGAATCAGGACCAGAGAGTTGAGCCGCATGGCCAGACAGCCTAGGAACGATAGGGTTATGACAGAACCAAACATGCATTACTGTATAAAAATGCTTCCTGTTTGTTCTAGATGGGTCATAGAAAATGATCATGTAAATGTAAAATATTCCATGAGAGGCAGCTTTTCAGTTGAGCACAAGTTTAACGTATTTCCACTTAATACAGAATTTTGAAATCTATTTTATGACTCCATCATTACAGCACACTTTAAAAACTGAGTGCAGCATAAAATTGCCTTTATTCAAGTGGTGCATTAATGTTGCCCTTATCCTCAGTCATTACTACAGGAAGATTGCTATATCATTTTATTTCAAGTTCTCTTCAAAATTTATAGTGGAATCACTCAGAGCGGTGTCTTGGTCATGCTACATCAGATTAGGGCTCTGAAATAGGCCATTGATAACTTATGTTCTCTTACCTAGTTTTCCATTCACAGATTTGGATTTCTTAGTGTCAATGACACTATAATGCAGGCATGTTCCCTCATGAAGGAGTATTTTAAGACACCCATTGCACTGGATTTCTTTTAGTTATACCTGATTTAGGATTTAACATGTAAACCATTTGCTTTTTAAAGGAGTTAGTTGACAAATAAAATGATCAAATTATTTTCAAAATGTAGGCAGCACAAGTGAATCCAGAGACAGCAGATGGGATGAATGTTAGCCTTGCTGGGGGGAATATTGCATGCTCCACAGTGATGCTGGAAGAGGCTTGTGACTGGGCTGCACTGGTGCTTAATTTGTAATATAAAAAGTGCTGGTGCTCAAAGTTTTGTTTAGAAGCCAGCAGTATCAAGGATTTGGATGCCAAATATCAAGGTTGCATACCCTTGAATCCACCCCAAGCCTCTTTAATTCACAAACAGTCACTTCCTGGCTCTTTATCGCACTCTTTCAGGCTTGTTTTCATCCCTGCTTTCCCCCCTTATCACTTCTACACCATGTTACTTTTCCTTTTGTTTCCCCTGCATATGTATTTTTTTTCTGTCTTGCCCTGGGCGAAAGTCTGATGATAAAAAATAAGTGTTTTCCCCCCCGAAATAAGTGTCGGTGGACCCACTTGCAGCCACTGGTTCAAATTAAACACTAGGCTGCACCTCTGCCCACAGACCTTCCCTTTCAATCCGGGTTAATGGGTACAAATTATCACCTGGTAAAACCGGGTCTGGCGTTTTCAGACCCAGCAATTTCAGATACAGAAACCCGGACGAGTACTGTGGCCTGAGGATACTGATATGGCAAACTTGTAATGAAGGCCATGGGAATGAAAGGAATACTCAACAGAGGGTGCAATGTCATTACCCCAGAGACGGGACCTTGGTCAAGTGAATACTGTAGCGTATTCTCCAGTCTGGGAGCATGCAAATGAGCACACCACACATAGACCTCTGCAGCAGGCATCTTAATTCCTCAGCATATGATCACACACATTATGCATTGCGTCATAACTTTCATACTCACACCTTAACACCCCCCATCAGACTACATAATTTCTGTTTAGAGTCTGCCCAGAACTGTGAGGGTCCTGGTGCGCATAATATCAAAGACACTAGATCTCCCTGTTTGTTAAATAAAAAAGTACAGACAACATTAGCATCATATTTCCCAAATGGGTCGCCGAGGCACTCGCACTGGTCTTACAGATTGGGTGGCATGAAGTAGAGATGGTGCGCCTTGATCAGGCACCGATGACATAGGCTCAGATGTTTGATCTGGACATTCAGGCGGGTCGCCTCGTTCATGATCTTAGGAGCTGACGAACATTGAGGTAGGTGTTTAAAATGTGACGAGTCCAGTGTGATGGACTTCCGGGGACGATGCGCTGTCGCTATGGGTTTTTTGCACGTTACAGCACTCAAAGGGTCAACAGCAAACGGAGTGTCCATTTTCCACTTTCGTTTCTCTTTGACTAGTACCCAGTTCCCTTTATCGAAGACTGTTTCCTGGGCGCGTCAGCACTGATCAGCATATGTTTTCATTTTGTACTTTTGAGAAGTGTCTGTGGCACAAACCTTATCAGCATCAATTGATTGGTCAGATGTCCATTTTGGTAGTTTGATTCTGATCACGCTCCCAAATAGCAAGGTGGCAGGACTCTCACTAGTTGTGGAGTGAGGAGCTGATCAATGGACACGAAGGGCTTGACACATAGCTAGATTTTGATCAATTCCCTCCATCGATGCTCGTTGACTTACTCTCTCGACGGTGCTCATAAATTGTTCAACAACACCATTGGCCTTGGGCCAGAGAGGTGTACTTTTTTATGCTTGACATTGAGTCAAACAAAAAACTCCTTAAATTATTTGCTATTGAAAGGCGGGCAATTATCAGATTTGAGAACAGCGGAGATGCCCCACAGGGCAAAGATATTATCAAGCCACTCAATGACTTTGTCATGGGTTTTAGATGCCAAGTCTTCCACCACAAAGGAAAATGCAAATATTCATCAATGACTACCATGAGATAATGTCCATTTCCTAGAAGCCAAAATAAACCAACTGCAACTCTCTCCCAGGCATGCACAAAAAGGTGGGACATTGGCAGTGGATGCTGCATCACCTTGGGGATAAGCAGTTACAAAGGTGGCACACTTTCAACTCTTTTTCAACCTGTTCATCTAGGCAAGGGAACTATATTCGGTCTCTTAGCGTTCTTTTGGTGCTACAATGCCAAGACGTCCTTTATAGGCTAGCTCAATGACTTGTGGTCTCAGGCATGATGATTCCCAAACCTTTCAAAATGATACTCTCTTGGATGACAGATAGCTCATCCTGTACATTTTTTTAATTCAATATCATAAGCAAAGGTTCAAAAAATTTTCTTTGAAGACTGCGTTGTGATGAGGTCTTGGAGGAAGAGCATGTCTTTATTTGCATTGGTAGCAGCAATAATCTGCTCAATGGATAGAGCTGCTGGCATGCTGGATCTCACAATGAAGTTGAGATATTCTTCAGCCGCTTTGGATGTCGAACTGTGGTGATGTAGCGGCACTTGTGAAATGTAATATGCAGAGTTTTGGTCTTACCCCAGCTTGTGTATAATTGCATAGTTGTGCTCTTGCAGTCGCAAGCCTGACCTCTCGATGCGAGGGGGCATCCTAGCTTTCGAGTTTCCAAAGATAGTGAACAACACCTGGTGGTCTATGACGATAGTGAAACGTTTCACATATAAAAACACTTGAAAATGTTCGAAGGCCCACACTACAGGCAGACTCTCCTTCTCCGTCTGAAAGTAAGCACAGTCTGTTTCAGACAGGTGTCCAATGGCATAGGCCACAATGTGTCTCTGGGTATTCGTCTTCCCATTGTGTTAATCAAGGATTTACCCCAGCCTCACCGGGCTTGCATCTACTGTGATCTCAGTATTAACTTAGGGTCTAAAAGACCATTTCAGTTGAATTCTCACTTGCATGTTTTATTTCTCTTTTAACTATGGTCGCATTCAGGAGATCACTGGAATGAGAAATTACACTTTGTTAAGTCTCTCAATGGGGCACTCACTATAGCACAGTCATAAATGTACCTTGAGCAATAACTGGCCATGCATAGGAAGGATCGCATCATGGTTACATCTTGCGGGGAGCAAGTAGATGACAGTGCTTGCACCTTAGCTGGATCAGGAGTAATTCCCCCATTAGAGAATATGTGCCCAAAGAATATAAGGTCCCCATTAGGATGGCAGGCGGTTCGCCACCGCTGGACTCTCCATACACCAACCACAGACTGCTTTGCATCGATTCAGGGCGCATGTGGCATGCACAATCAGTTTGCTGTACCTTTGCAAACTCACAAGGAGAGTAGTTTTGTTTTTTCATCCAACGTGTTCCCTATGTGTCGCTAGCTGTAGTGTCTTCCCCAGCCTGGGAGCATAAAAATGAACATGCCACACACGAAGCACTACAACAAACCTCTTTATTCCTCAGCATACGATCACACCCTGTATGCATTGCATCATAACTTTCAATACCACACCTTAACACCTCCCAGCAGACTACGCAATTCCTATTTAGAGTCAACCCAGAACCACAAGGGTCCTGGCATGCATAATAATATCAAAGACACTACAAATACTTAATCCTTCCAATAACAAGGAGTAAATGATTATAACATTAAGAATAACAGTTTTGTGTCCGAGTCACATTAGCGACAAGGAAAGAATTTCAAAACCTGATTCTCTCAACAGTAAGGACCTGATTGAGGATGAGCAGCCTCTCACCACATCTAGGTGCCGATTCCAATCCTGTAAAACCCGGGTACAAATGATCGTACGGAGCGTATTCTCCATACGACTCGTACCCAGGAAATCCACCGTACAAACCAGCAAGGACGATTCGTACCGAAATACCATTTCCGTACGATTTGTACAAAACACTGTGCGGCTAAAAAATACCTACTATTCTGATCCTGGACAGCGCGTACGCGAAGTCCGTACGGAGTCAGGCAGCGTTTTACGGACCAGCAAGTACGAATCGTCTCTACGTCATTCCGCACAGCAATCCGACGCGAAAAAGGAGCCCCGGTACGCGACGGACAGACATGAACCCCATCCTACATGTCATCCTGGTCCTCCTAGCCTATGACCTGGTGCACCGAACCCGACGCACACGCCGCAGAAGGTGAGAACAACACCCATGGGTCAAGGGGGGGTGAGGGGCATGAAACATACCCCCTACCCAAATTAAAACATACAATATGGAGGACATACATTACCTCCAGGGTCTGGTCACTTCGGGGTGCGTGTCCACCAATCCCTGCGTACCGCAACAACGGAAGTGGACGTGTACGCGTACCCCTACGGCACCACTACAATGGTGGTACGGACTGTACCCACGCTCTGAGGGCGTGTGTACGGTCTGTACCACGCGTACCCCTACGTCACCACTACAATGGTGGTACGGACCGTACCCACGCCTTCAGAGCATGGGTACGGTCCGTACCACACGTACCCCTATGTCACCACTACAATGGTGGTACGGACCGTACCCACGCTCTGAGGGCGTGGGTACGGTCCGTACCACGCGTACCCCTATGTCACCACTACAATGGTGGTACGGACTGTACCCATGCCCTGAGGGCGTGAGTACGGTCCGTACCACGCGTACCCCTACGTCACCACTGCAATGGTGGTACGGACCATACCCACGCTCTGAGGGCGTGTGTACGGTCCGTACAACGTGTACCCCTACATCACCACTACAATGGTGGTACGGACCGTACCCACGCTCTGAGGGCGTGGGTACGGTCTGTACCACGCGTACCCCTACGTCACCACTACAATGGTGGTACGGACCGTACACACGCCCTCAGAGCGTGGGTACGGTCCGTACCATATGGAGGACATACATTACCTCCAGGGTCTGGTCACTTCGGAGTGCGTGTCCACCAATCCCTGCGTACTGCAACAACAGAAGTGGACGTGTACACGTACCCCTACGGCACCACTACAATGGTGGTACGGACCGTACCCACGCTCTGAGGGCGTGTGTACGGTCCGTACCACGCGTACCTCTACGTCATCACTACAATGGTGGTACAGTCCGTACCCACGCCCTCAGAGCGTGGGTATGGTCCGTACCACGTGTACCCCTACGTCACCACTACAATGGTGGTACGGACCATACCCACGCTCTGAGGGCGTGGGTACGGTCCGTACCACGCGTACTCCTACGTCACCACTACAATGGTGGTACGGACCGTACCCACGCTCTGAGGGCGTGGGTACGGTCCGTACCACGCGTACCCCTACCTCACCACTACAATGGTGGTACGGACCGTACCTATGCTCTGAGGGCGTGGGTATGGTCCATACCACGCGTACCCCTACGTCACCACTACAATGGTGGTACAGACCGTACACACGCCCTCAGAGCATCTGTTGGTCAGACATCGCTGCTGACATGCCCTTCATGAACGACACCATCTGTGTCAGCAGTGTGGTGTGGCCATGGAGGACATTCAGCATCGATGTCTGCCCAACCTGCAACTGCCACTGAATGTCCACAGACTCTGCAGTGAGGGCAGCAGGAGTGACAGGGGCAGGGGGTGCGGTGCCTGGCTCGAAGGAGACATGGTGGTGCCCTGCATGGACAGAAGGGACCGGAGCAACTGGGAGGTCGCTGATGGGAATGGAGGAGGCGAGGACAGATGTTGGGCTGCTGCCAGGTGTTGTAGCAGCCTCCGCCCCCTCGATGAGGTCAGCCTCGGACCCGTCAGCGTCGTAGTTGGGCTCGCCACCAGACAGGTCCTCTGACTGACTACCCTCGCCCTCCGTGCCACTTGCTCCCGCATACTCGCCAGCACTGGTGGCACCGGTGCTGGATCCCTCCTCCAGGTCCGTGCAGGTGTCTCCCTCGGTTTCCTCCGATGATGTTGTGGGCAAGGTGAAGATACAGAAAAAGAATCAGTCACCTGTATACATCTGACACATGAGTCCAAACAAAATAGGTCATAGTGCATATCAGGCAATGCATCATGAGTAACATCTAGATGACTCCGCACATATGTAAGCCCTGTACTCCCCAGTTGGTTGACCCACCATGCCACTCTGAAACAAGGAAAAAAAGGACACTCCAGCCAGAAACTTGTCTGAGAAATATACTGAGAAGCTAGTGTCTGGGAACAGTTGAGCACAGCAATACTATGAAGTCATGCCACCTCTTGTTTACCGGGAATGAAACAGCATTGGTGCACCCAAGGCTAAATACCAGACCTCAATGCTAAAGGTGTCCCCACACTCAGGGACCTGTAAGTACTTTGGAAACCCAAACAAAATACATTTTGATCCCTTGGGAATCACACCACTTTACACAATCGACATGTTTAGACTGTGTGAATGTGCCACTTTGTGAACAGAACACACATGTGCCTGTGTAAAAGAAGTCTCACAAGGAGGTGCACACCAAACTACATATACCCAGTCATTGTATAAGCTGCCAGCCTTATTCAAAGAAGCCACTGTTAGAAAAAAATGGTGTTTCAGAAAGTACATATACATGGGACCACGGCGGTCTGGATGACTTGACACTCGTAAGTTGGTATCACCAACAACCAAGGACTTACACAGATTCCACCACACTGTGGAAGCATGGATATGTATAATCTGAAAAACAGTCTTATTCGAACTGTGCCTTTCTTTAAAATCTTGTTGTAACGCTTTTCTTTAAAATCTGCCAGCGTGTTCCCTGAAAGTGTAAAGGTGGTTTCTTGTGCACTTCCTTGGGAGACATCGGTCATGCAGGCACATCATTGTCCTTCACAACAAAACATCAAACTCAAGCATTGAAAACATGAAGACATGTTGACAAGTGTAGTGAGTGCCAAGGTGCAATACATTTTGACTAACAACTTGAATTATGCCACCTGTCACATGGCTATCCGTACCATGATGACACAGTTGGCAACACATCTGACCCACTGCCTGTCATGTGGAGTGGCACACATGTCCAAACACAGGCCAATGCATGAGCTAATGGGCCTGCAATTGTGTTGGAATAGGGCATACCTGCACTGAGGAGACACCCGCATGGCAAGCCTGAATGTCTACACAGATGTCAGCACACAAAGACAAAACTACGTAGCATCTAGACCACACACTGGTGCCAAAAATGGATGAGCAGGAATGGTGTATTTAAACTATTGACACATGCTGCAAAGCACAAACATTAAACCCTGCACAACATGACTGGGTCACTGCATGTTGAGTGTCTGTCCAGACAATTATCACACACAGGTCTGACCTGGCAAGGAGACATAAGGTTTGGACATGTAGGCCTCACCCGCACAAACCCCCGTACCTGAGACAATGTGATTGAGACAGATCAAGAAGTGACACCTCTTAATCAGGGTCTACAAAAATGTGCTGCAAGAATTCCCAAATGTACTCCACATCATCTCGTGAGGCTGCCAACACATATTTGTGACAAACAACCATCAACAGATAGTTGTGAATAGACACACAGGCACTGCCCAGTGTGAGTATGCACAAGCCAAATGGGGTCTCCCTGTACAGTGGACACATGTAGCATACTTTAGATAAATACAAATGAGGCCAGGGAACAATGCCACAGAGGCCAACCTATGCTGAATACACAGAGAATGGGCACAGTGTTGGATGACACACATGATTACAAGGCCAGGGTGTCTCAGGGGACTGTAGTGGGCACACTGCTCCATGGTCCTGGAATGATCTGACTGTAACATGAGCAACCATCCTGGCACTATGCATATCTCCCACTCATGCACATCATGTCTGAGGCCACAACATCGGTCATGCATGCTGCAAGTGTGTTCATTTGAAACCTCACACTCCTATGTTGAGACTCATCATCAGTGCCAACAAATAGGGACCCCCAAATGACTGAACAGGACAGGGCACAGGCAAGGTACCAACACATGTCACAGACCACCCCCACACATGATGCAGAAAGCAATGTGCACTTGGATTAATTGGCAGCCTAGATGACCATGTGCAATAGTGATTACACACAGACCAGGGAAAACATGTCAAGGAGGGGAAGGGAGGAATAACAGCACCGGTTGACTGGGGGGAACAGGATATGCACTGCACATATAAACCCTGGCAGTGTATCCAGGCGACTGAGCACTTTCAAAAGCTGGTGACACACAACAAACACACATGTACCTACCCCCTCCTTGCTGCTGTCTCTCCTGGAACTGCCTATCCATGTCAGGGAAGACCACCGCCAGGACACGCTTCATCTGGTGGGTCAGGCATCGGCACCCGCCGTGGGGGCGTGGAGGTGAGTGCCCCAGCTGGACCCGGGCGATCCTCCGGGTCCAGCACCGGATGTCCTGCCACCGTTTTCTGACTTGGGCTAGGCGCCGACTGCGACCCTCCGCCGATCTCACGACCCTGACGGCCCGCTTCCAGATCTCCCCCTTCTCGTAGGCAGTTACCTGTGAGGATGACAAAGTGAGACAACATCACAGCTCCATGTCAGAGAGACACACATTAGAACATCTTTGATATGTTGAACAGGGCATAGGATGCTGCCAAGGAATAGCATCTTTGTCAGATGGACATTGTCCACTGTGGAAGCCCCAATGCACTACATGGCATTGAAAGTACACAGGTGGCATGAGGGTTGCGACACACTCCATGATCATGGCACACACTGTGCATCACAAGCAACACCAGGCTGATGGACAGCACCTCCAAGCAGTTACATGCCCCAGGCCACTGACGCAACCTCAGCAGAGTACACAGACACACACAGGCACAGATCAATCACCTGGCATTGGCAACAGCGGATACAAACCTCACTCTGCACATGTGCCACTTGCCTGTGGGGTGTCACAGGTGTGGGGCTAGCTCAGCAAGTCCGACACACAGCACGGCTTACTTCTCACATCAGAAGGGTAGAGCTGTAGCCTCCTCCATGCAGCTGTGGTGCAACACTTCACATAGACACTCACCCACATGACAAGGAACATTCACACACATCAATGTCCAGGGGGCGTACACATCACTTGGACACTCTCACCACAGCTGCACTCAACTCACACACATCTCTGGGTACAGTCACCTGTCAACCCTGAATCACCTCAGGACTATAGACCAAAAATGCCACAAAGGATTAGCCAGGCTGAATGTGTCATACACTATGCAGTGAATGTCACAGTAAGCACAATGCAAGTGAGGAGTGCACACATGAACTACATCATGCTCTGCATGAGAGACATAAGCCATTCCCCCCCTGGGACCCACTCTAAACAACATCGCATATCTGTCACACCTGGACACAATGCCAGAAGTGACAGTCACAAAAAAGGTGCACAGTCAAAGGTAGTGGAGTCAGCACTCACCTGCTCCCCTGGTCTCCCATACAGGCTGGGGTACTGTGGGAGGATGACATCCAGCAATGCCTCATTCTCCTCCTGGGTGAATGGCTGGGCCCTCTCCACAGACCTTGACATGGTGCCAGAGGAAGCACAGACAGCAGCAATGTTGTCGACAGGAAAGTTGTGCAGTCAAGTGCCCTCTCATGGGTTCTGGCTGACTTATATCTGTCTTGCTGAGGGGCATTCATTTGGAGGAATACATAGTGATTGGTCAGATTCATTCGCATCTTACGTTTACTCCAATCCCTGTCCACATACACCAGTGATAGCATTTGCATCGTTCAAATTTTGAGCATCATGTCAAGTCAACAACCACTTTGCAACATTGTATTTTGTGGCAACTGACTTTCCCAGGACACCTGATGGAAAAATTTGAACTGAAAACTCTGTATCCATGACAACCAGCATGCATTTAGTGCCTAATACTTGTCCCTCATGTGTCCCCTATGTAATTTTCGAATCCACACACAGGTAGAGTGCGTTTCACACGTACCCCTACGACACCAGTTGCACAGTGTGTTTGACACGTACGTGTAGGCACTGGTAGTACACGTACCCGTACGTGTACTACCAGTGCCTACACGTACGGGTACGCACTGGTAGTACACGTACGTGTACTAAGGTAGGACACGTACATGTGTACGTTCCGTACCACGCGTACTCCTGCGGCCCCACAACTCTAGTGATACAGACCGTACACATGCCCTCAGAGCGTGTGTACGGTGCGTTTCACACGCGTACACTGGTGATAGGATGCGCACACGAAAGGAATGGAGGTCTCAGACTCGCACTAGGATGTACATCAAGTCATTGTCATTGCAGTCCTACATGTGCAGGGCCTAGGTGTGTCAGGCAGTGATATTGCACGTGTCTCCTCATGTATTTGCACAATTGATGTGTGATGACCTGTGTACACATGTCATGTGTGATGGGGCACTATGTGGCACACTTCCTCTTCACAGTTTGCACATATGTGCATGTAGTACAAACGTGTCAAGCACAGCATCACTGGTATGGCACAGTCACCACCACCCACAACTGTCCCCTGATGCCAGGACAGGGACACTAACAACTGACATTTAACGACCAGCGTGCCCCGATGTGACTATGTCATGTGTGTGTCATGTGTTCCCTTGAGCTTGCTGTTGGTATTCCGTCAACTGCATCTGCTGTTGCTGCATCCAACATGTGTCTGTGTGTAGATGGGCATGGCACACATCTACGCACACCATGCCCCATGTGGATTCCCACGTAACGTGTGTCTGTATGCATAGAACATGATATTTAGACATGAGGACATATCTGCGTCGTCTCAATGTCTGTGTTTTCTGTTTTCACGTGTACCCCTTCATCGCAATGTGTGTGATCTGCACATTTGACATTCCATGTGACCTGTGCGTCTAGCTTGCCGTCAGGTGTCTGTGTGAGATGACATCCTTCAAATGCAGATATGTGGATGTATGTCACTCTTGTGATGTCTCTGGCTCTTCACTTACACTGGCCCACAGCTCGTTTCAGGGCATGTCATGTAGACTTGCCAATCAACGGGTGTAGCTTGCTTTTCGTAGGAGTATCACCTGGCTGGCATATGTATCCTGGATGTATTGCACAGACCAGACTCTGTATTTAGCAGATGTGTATTAGCAGTTGAGCATGTGCTCAGTTCATTGACATTGATGTTGTTATGCTCTCACTCTTCGTTATTCATTCCAATTTTCTGCAGGGCACCGCCTGTCCCCAGACCAATGCCAGACTTGGGTGCCATGAGGGAACCTGACTACATACGACGTTACAGATTCACCCAACAGTTGATTGAGGACCTGACAAACAGGCAGGCACCACACCTCCAACCGCGACACAGGTATCCTACTGCGCTGACCCCAAAGATGAAGGTGATGGCAGCCCTACATTTTTTGCCACAGGTACGTTTCAATTCACCATAGCTGATGTTGGTGGCATGTCACAGACGCTGTTCAGCCGTGTCCTGCATGATGTTTTAGCAGCCATGTTGGAGCACCTGGATGAATTCATCCATTTTCTGACTCCTGAGGAGTTGACAGGTGTCAAGGGTGATTTCTATGCCCTGGGAGGGATGCCTCATGTAATTGGGTCCATTGATGGGACACATGTGGCTTTGGTACCACCACAGGAGGTAGCCTATCGCAACCGTAAACATTACCACTCTATAAATGCCCTTGTGGTGTGTCTTGCTAACATGCTGATTTCCCATGTCTGTGCACGTTTTCCAGGGTCAGCACACGATGCCTACATTATGAGGCGTAGCAGGGGCCACAAATGATGCTGCGGCTGCACAACGAACGAGCATGTCTTGTTGGTGGGTATACTCTGTTTGTCCTGTGTTTTGCGGTATCTTTGTATCTTACGGCATCTCCTGACCCACTTCTTTACATGATGTTTCCATGTAGGGGACTCTGGCTATCCCAACATGCCATGGCTGATGACGTCTCTCCGCAACCCATGATCAGCTGCAGATCACCGTTACAGCAATGCACACGGGCAGACCAGGCGAGTGATTGAGAGGACGTTTGGCCTCCTGAAGAGCCGATTCCGGTGCCTTCACAAGACAGGCGGGTCCCTCCCATATGGACCGGCAAAGGTCTGCAAAATCTTCCCCGTCTGCTGCATGCTGCACAACATGGCAGTGGAGAAGGCAGTGCCACTCATCCTGGAGCAGGATGAGCAGGAACACCCACCCGTGGAGGATGAAGGGCTTGGTCACGAGTAGGCCCTGGCGGCAAATTCCGTTCCGCTCGCGGAATTTGCGGAATTTCGGTAATTTCGCGTTCCGCGGAGAACGCGAAATTGCCCAAAATTTTGCTTTCCGCGACTTCGCGAAATTTTTTCTTGTTCGCGTTCTCAAAATGCGTGTTCGCGAGATATTTCTCCCCGAGCACGCAAACAGCAACTCTGAACAGGAAAAAAGCATCGCGAACAAGCAATTCCGCGTGTTCGCGGAATTTCTGCGTGTTCGCGGAGATTTTTTACCGTTTCGCGGAGATTTGCGTAACGCGATTACGCAAATTCCGCCCACCCCTAGTCACGAGGCAAGTGAGGAGGAGGAGGAGGAGGAGGAGGAGGAGGATATCCGGAGTCAGTTCATATGCAACTTCTTCTCATAATGGTGAGTCACTGGGTCTGAGTGTGCACGCTTTGATCCTTGTGTGGCATGTGTTGCAATGTGTGTGTCCAGCTGACTGTATGCTAAGTGACTCAGATGTGTGTTCTGATGTGTCACTCGAGTGATGATGTCATTCCACACATTTTTGCTGAGACACTACATTTTCTATTAGCATGGTGACAACATTATTCCTGTAGGGTAAATGACCATGTATGCGGATAACAATCGTTTAGCTGACTTCTTGTGTGTGTGTCATCCACAGGTTCTTGCGCATGTTGTCTGGTCGTGTCATCGTTGGCCTCCTGCTATTCCTCATGAGTATTGCAACGTGTGCTGAATCAGTATTCCATGCACGGACATGGGGAAAAGTCATTTTGGGTAAGGATTGCAGGAAGGCATTTTGGGGGTGGTACATGTTTGGAATGTGTGGGGACTGCTCCTGTGCATGTTGTGTTACCATGCATACATGTCGACTCACCATGGGGCATATGACATGTAGCATGACTCCCATGAATTGATAGTCAACCTTTGTGACAGTCATCTGTAATGGTTTGTGGATTCTGATGAAGGCATCAATGTGTGTAAAACTTCCCTCAGAAACATACGGGATGCTACGGGTGGACATAGTGTGGGACATCCCCATAAGAGGCTCAATGGGGAATTGCAGCCTCTCCTTGTGCAGCAGGGGGTGTTTGGCTCATCCCCTTAACTTGTGTGCCAGTTCATTTGGATTTACAACATCTGTGTTGTGAAGGGGGTGTCCAGTGTAGGTCCCACATGTTCAGCCAAATGACCTGTGAGTCTGTTCATATTGATGCATTTTCCTTAGTGTGAGCCTAAGTAATAAAGGTGTCACTCACTCTCCAAGGTGCCTCATCTCTGTCAATGCAGGTCTCTTGCCACTTTGCATGCGGCATCTCTGGCATGGTTGTCAAAGATTGTGCATATGAGTCTATGTGTAGTTTGGCAACATGCATGCAGTTCTTCATGGGTTAGAATCTCTATTGTGCATGAAGTCCATGGTTGTGTATGTATTTGGGCATGTTGGTCCCCACAACAGGCCGTCAACGCCTGCTGAGGGTGTGTCTCCTGTGTGCAGCTCGGCCTTCTGTTTCCTGATCCCGTGTCAGTCATCTTTGGTGATTGTGCATCCATTTTCTCTGGGTGTGCCATGGGTAACCGGACACTCCTTCCTTTACATACACCTGTTGCAGTTGTCCTTTCTGAGATCCTTGTCTTTGTGTGCTACTTTTGGCATAGTTTCCAGGACATGCCGCCTGCTGCTGCGGCCCCTGCAGCAAGGGCCCACAAAGTTGCCGGATTTGGCAACACACACGCCTCAAGGATGCTCCTCCCTTCCTCCCGCCACCCATTCATTTGGCTGTCATCAGCTTGTCTGTGCCACTGTTGCGGCCACGCGGTGCCAAAGGCAGGACCGTCAGCGCATGCCACATGCACATTGCACGACCCTCATGTCCTTGCATGACCCACATCACACTACAGTCTGATGTTGCAGCCACCCTCCAAGCAATGTCCATCCGAAAATCAACTGCCTGCTCTCAGGCATACCCTAAGCGCACACACGACACCTTTGCATGCTGAGTGTGGAACTCCAACTGCCTACACAGCGCTGCCCCGCCTTTCAGGCCCTGTCACACCAACCAGGTCATGTCCCTCCTACTCCACACCAGCTCCGTACACCAGCAAGGCCATGGGAGTGGGACTCAAGCCTTCAGCATGTAGTATAGTGGCGTCATCTGGCACATGGCCCCGGGCTCATCTCTCAGTGTGTCAATCTTCATGGTGTCCAGGCCTCCCCTCTCCACCATCACATGCGCACACAACCTCATCATCAGCTCGTATGCCATTGACAGCCAGGTGCTCCTCACCCTCACCAAAGACGCAGCCATTGCCAGTTCCAACATTCAAGGAGGCATGAGGTCCGTTGATGAATGGCTGAACATCAGCCACCTGAGGCAGGACTTGTACAGGACTGAGGTAATCATCTGAGCATTGCCCCCTTACAGCTGGGTCAACTCCTTGTGTCCCATCCGCCAGTGCCCTACACAAGCACCCAGTTCCCATGCACACTAGATGGTGTGCATCATGGATTTGTCTCTCACATTTGCCATGCAAATCACCAGCATCTGTACCTCATGCTGCAACACCCTCTGCATGATGCACATGAGCCACAGATAGATCCACTCCAAGGAAAGACAGACCATCCCCCAGGTCCACGACAACAGCCATGTCAACTACTGCCCCGCCCTCTACGGAGCAAGTACATCCAAACTCACGGGAAACTTGTCCACATCCAGGGTGCATCTGCACACCTCAGCTTCAACATCCCACACCCCAGCCACATCACCCTCCACTTGAGATAGCTGCAATGGATCACTGTCTGCTGCAGGATGACCGTCAGACTCCTCAACCACACTCAGGAGGCAGTCCACAACCCCAGACCCCAAACAAACATTGGACGCCTGTCATCCGAGACCCCGTTGGGCCAACTCCGTGCATCCAACCTTGCCCTGGCCACCATTCTTCACATCCACCGTACTCCAGCATGCAGGACATAGCTCTCCCACCTGGCCAAACATACCTGGTACTCCCTCCCCGGGAACATCCACATGAGCCATGACCTCTCCGCCTTAATGATACTCTTCCAAATTGGTCTGTCCGCACAGTATTGCAAGCCCCCCCTCAGCAGCTTGAGGCCATCACGGGTGAGTATTGTGCGCCAATGTCTGTATTGGATGATACATTGTGACACATGTGTGTCCTGTACCAGACTCAGATCCCCGGGTATGGATGGCTGGAGTTAGCTCAACACTCAGGCATAGTTAGACATTTCCCCACACGTAGGTTGTGTACTCATGCAAAATGATTGCAAGATATAATTAAAGAAATTAACTTTTTTATTCTCGGTGGGGAGCTTGTTTAGTGTGGTAAAATAATTGCTATACAGTGTGCATAGAATCCAAAGTTCACAGGGGGAGATGGGATCCTTGACATTTGAAGTCTTCAGAGTCCAGACCACAGTGTTTGGCATCATTGGTCAGACTGTGACCAGCAAGTCCATGTGGCAGAGAATGTCATTGAATGAGGTGCTGCTGTTGCGCATGAGGGCCAGTTGCCAGGCCAGGTGACCTGGGAGATGTGGATGGTCCGCTGCCTCTCACGGTCTTTTCCGTGGACGACCCACCTTCCTCGGGGGACCCTCAGATGCAGGCCTTGATGATGCTGTGGCTGGTGGTGGTCTTCGCCTGGGGGCACAGGGAGGGTTGCCCATGTTGTCGGCGATCCGACGGAGTGAACGGCTTATGTCCGTTTGCACCGCCAGGAGCTCAGCCAGTCTTGCCTCCATCCGTCCTTGGTGTTGCTGTTGACTGGTGTGTTGCTCGGCCTGCTGGTTCTTAATCTCTGTGAGGGTCTCCACTACCTGGCTGATGGCCCTGGTGTCACGCCGGTATGTGTCCAGGATGTGGCGTATGTGTGACATACCGGTCCCTTCAGCTGGCTGGTCAGGTTCTCGCCTGCGCCTGCCTCCACTCCCACCACCCCTGCCCACACGAGCCTGGTCTGCCGTTGTGGGCACATCGGGTCTACGGGACCCCTGAGGGATGGCAGTTGCGGGGTTGTCTGCCTCCTCCTGGGTAACCAGAGAACCTTGTCCCTCCAGGTCAGACTGGCTCAGTTGTTCAGTGCGGGCAGGGCTCCTGGGTGTCTCCTGGGAGGTGGCAGGAATGGGGGTGGTGGTTGGCACAGATGTACCTGAAGCAGGTGCTGCAGGGGCTTGGGCACCAGAGGGTCCAGGTGGGTTGGGGTCATCCACGGAGTGTTGAGAGTCGTCGCTGCCGGTGGGATAAGCTTCCTGCCGAGCCTGGGACTGTGATTCTTCCCCCCATTGTTCGGGGGAGATCCATGACGTTGCCCTGTGTGTGAGAGAGAGACAATGTTAATGCTGTTTCATGCGACATCCTTGTTTCATACATATTCAAGTTGGCACAGTTCCTCCAGGTAGTTGGATGTGCCTAGCATTCCTCTCAATGTTCACTTGTGGATGGGTATGTTGCGGGGGACAGATTGATATGTTCTCCTGAGTGTTTGCCATGTAGATTGTTGGCTGTGAAGCTTCTTTGGCTATGGATTGATCTTGTTTTGTCACATGTCCACTGTGAGAGTGGGTAAATCCATTGCCTGCCCCGGGGGTGTGTGCTTGTGTAAGGGGTGTGTGTGACAGGGCCTGCTGTTGGGTGTAGTGTGATTTGGCATTGGGTCTCCCAGGTGATGTGTCTGTCCCCTCATGGAGCATGCTGGTATGACAGTGAGTGTGAGTTCCTGTCCTAGATATCTGAGCTTGTGGTGTTGGTGTTTGAGTTTACAGTGGTCACAGGAGGGCCTACAGCAGGGTTAAGTGTCAGCTACCTTGTCAGTACTTAGCCAGTCCCTGTGCATTGAGCATGGTGCATGGGTATGTACCTGGGCCATATGGGCTGAGGGCAATGATGTCTGCTTCTGAGTTGAACAATGTGTTTTTTGAGCCCCACCCTCCCAGCATCACGGACATCCAGTCTTGTGTTTGTGGTTCGTGTAGCCTGGGACATGGCCTTGCTTTGTGAATGGGGCATGCACATGTTAGTGGCATGAGCGTTGTTTTTGAGTGTCGTTATGTCAGGTGAGGGCTTGGGGGTAGTTGCGTGCGTTTGGTGTAGTTGGGGTGTGGATGCTATTACCCCCATGTTACGTAAGTTGTTAGTGTACTTACCTGGCTCTGCAACTCCTTCGACTCCGTGTACTCCCACCGGCGGAAGCAGGGCCATCACCTTCTCCTCCCAGGGATGGTAATGTACCGGTCTGCGGGGCAGCCCACCTCCAGTGATGTTGCTCTGGGCGTAGTCCTCGTTCATTTTGCGCTTGACTGCCCTCCGCAGATCGTACCACCTGGCTTGGCATTCATTCCTGGTCCTTCTGATGGGCGCAACAGCATTCACCCTATCGACGATCCTCTGCCACAGGCGTGATTTTTCGGCTATGCTGGTCTGTCTGACCAATGTTCCAAAGATCTGTGGCTCGACTCTGATGACTTCGTTGACAAGGATGTCCAGCTCCTCCCTTGTGAACTTTGGATTCTTGTCTGTGGGCATTGTGTGGGGTGAGGGTGTGGATGGTTGTGGGTGTGTGGGTGTGAATGTGACGGTGTGGGTCTGAATGTGAAGAGGGGGTCTGTGTGAAGGAGGTTGTGTGAAGGTGTGTAAGTTAAGGTGTATGGGTACAGTTGTTTGTGTGTGGTGTCTGTCAGCAGTGGGTCTGTTGCAAAGGCTCATGGGTTGTGTGTGTGGGCCCTTTTTATTGGTCCATTTGTGGGTGTGGGCTGGGTTTGAAATTTTGATGGGTGTGTTATAAGAGGTGGTTGTGAGTTTGGGCCTCTGTTTGCCTGTTTGGATGTGCCAGGTCAGTCATTTAGATGTTTTTTCTACTGTAGACGTGTTTGTGGTGTTGTACGAGTCGAATTGACCCTCCTTGTGGTGTTTTACAGTGTCCTGGTTCTGTACGAGTCGTTTTCGCATATGTAAGGTGTGTACATACGTGATGTTGTTGTACAGTGCTCACATATGCAATGTTGTTGTACGGTTCGTCCATACGCGATGCTGGGGAACGGTGTTGGGGTACGGTGCATACAAGTACGGGGCTGGGGTACGGTGCTGGGGTATGGTGCGTACAAGTACGGGGCTGGGGTACGGTGCTGGGGTACGGTGCATACATGTACGGGGCTGGGGTACGGTGTTGGAGTACGTTGCTGGGGTACAGTGCGTCCAAGTACAGGGCTGGGGTATGGTGTTGGGGTATGGTGCTGGTGTACAGTGCATACATGTACGGGGCTGGGGTACGGTGCTGGGGTACAGTGCGTACATGTACGGGGCTGGGGTACGGTGTTGGGGTACGGTGCTGGGGTAATGGTGCGTCCAAGTACGGGGCTGGGGTACGGTGTTGGGGTATGGTGCTGGGGTACGGTGTGTACAAGTGCAGGGCTGGGGTACGATGCTGGGGTACGGTGCATACATGTACGGGGTTGGGGTACGGTGCTGGGGTACGGTGCGTACATGTACGGGGCTGGGGTATGGTGTTGGTGTATGGTGCTGGGGTACGGTGCGTATAAGTACGGGGCTGGGGTACAGTGCTGGGGTATGGTGCGTACATGTATGGGGCTGGGGTACAGTGCATACATGTACGGGGCTGGGGTATGGTGTTGGGGTACGGTGCTGGGGTACGGTGCGTCCAAGTACGGGGCTGGGGTATGGTGGTGGGGTACGGCGCATACAAGTATGGGGCTGGGGTACAGTACGGACATGGTGGGGGGGTACGGTGCTGACATACGTGGGTACGGTGCTGACACATGCGGGGGAGGGGGGGGCTGTGCGACTGGTATCCCGGGCACAAGTTTACCTGGATACGAGTGGTACGGCGTTCGCTCCGTACGGGGCGTTTTCCATGCGCTTGTGTTTTCGGAAGGGCGGGCCGGATCGTACTTGCACGCTCGGACTTCAGTTTTACGATTTGTATGTAAAACTGTCCGGGTACGTCTCGTAAACTTTTCCCAAAGCGATTCGTATATATTTCTCACGTACGAATCGTACTTCACCGGTTGTACGGGACTTGTACGATTCGTACGTAAAAAAATACGGATACGAGTCGTACGGTAATTTTTTTAACGGATCGGAATCGGCACCCTAATGTCCAGTTCCCATGACTTCTTGTGATACTTTTCTTTTTGTGCACCATTGATAGCAGCGCAGTGCTGCCTGGGTAAGATTCGTAAGTGCCCATCTCCATGTATCCTAGCTACACCATAGTTATTTCAGCAGGATCCTACACTCTAATGTCATGAACAAGAGTGTTAATATAGTTAAATGTCTTACCTCAGGGTAAGTGACACACCTTCTGTGAATTGGTGCAGCATCATACATTGAAGCTCAAACAAGCACTCATAACCGCAATACAACAATTTATTCATGAAAGTTCTAATGCAGGAATGAGTCAAATGAATGGATGAATGGGAGAGTTACTTAGTGCATGCATGGATGAATTTGTCTGGTGGCAAGGATGATTGATCTAGTGCATGAATGGATGGATTAATAAATGAGTGAATGGAAGGATGAATGAATGAATGGATGGAGGAACTACTGAGCATCTAAATAGTGAATAAGATGACTGGGGTGTGCATGAATGGCTGAGAGCAAGTTGCAGTGGAAGGTGTAGTCCCATTCAGTGATAACCTTTCCTTCACCCGGTGCTGTCTCACTGGCCAATGCACTCACTCATTCATTTATATATCCCTGTTTTCACTTGCCTTACCATCTGTCCAGGCACTCTCTTATCTGTCCATGCATTTACCTATTTACTCTTTCCTGCTTTCACCACATCAGCCATTTGCACTACCAATCACACTTGCTTGCTTAAAATGAACTTAAACTTAGGAAGAGTGTTATTCTGATACAAATGGATATACTCGTTTTAAGAACCAAGCATGGCATTTCTAAATGATACTTGGGTGTATGGGAGCACTTGGGAAAGTCATAATGTTGTGTTGGACAAAGTTCTATTCAAATAGAAAGGTAAAATGCCAACATTGATTATTCACTTAGGAAAATGTTAAATATATTGAAAGGAACAGTGTCAAAGTCATTTAAAGTTTTTCTAAAGAGGTGCAATTTATTGTTGCCTGACAGAAATAATGTAACCTAAGTATAATTTACAGAAAAATCGTCCCATTTTGGTGAAGATTTTCAATTTTAAATCACAATGGAAGACTTTTGTAAACAAGACTTACTACATAAAATTTCGCCAGGAGGTATTAAGCCACAATATTCTGAGGCCATACCAGTTCAAACACATTTCCAACTGCTGCTTTCTTTTCCTGCACAAATTTCTTCATGGATTATCAGGGGGAATTTGTGCCTGAGAAGGGTCTTGATTCCATGTTTTCCAACTGAGAATGCGGTAAATCGTGTAGTTTTGCTATGCATTCTCATTTCACCTAGAAAACTCAGAATAAAAGGTGAAATTACCTAGGGGTAAGATGTATGGTGTGGAAACAGTTTTTTACCTTCCTTTAGTCTGGTGGGTCTAGTAATGAGAGCTTAAGAGACTGATTTTGATTATGGCAGGAGGAGGGCACTCCATGGGGATGACGGAGGACATTGTCCCAGCCATCCAGAAGGGATCACTGACAGAATATCGACCGCAAAAATGTTGAGCTACAAAAGTATTGGGACAAAACTATTGTTGTCCAAAATATTAAAGTCTTATCTTTATAATGGTAAGTACAAAAATATTGATAAAAAAATATTGTTGTTAAAAATATTGTTAAAAATGTTTAAAAAATAGTGTAAAATAATGCAATATTACATATATTTGAAAACAAGATAGTTAGAATTATTAGAAAATGTTTAAAATGATAAGTAATAAATATAATGTAAAAATAAATTGAACCTACATATATAGAAAATGTAATATATATATTAACTTAATATAACTAATAAATAATGATTTTAATAAATTATTACATATTAAAAACTTATTAAAATGTATAAATACATATATATACATACACCGGTAAAATAAAAATAACATTTAAATATATATATAATAAATGAAAATATTAAAATATTTATATTTTTTTACAATTTCATTTGACACTTCATTAACTGAAACAGTATTAAAAATGTTGGATAGCGGAGAGGATACAAATACTATTCCCACTCCAGGTAGTGCAACAGTAGGGAAAGTGTTGGATAGCATAGGGGTAACATTTATTATTCCCACTCCAAAAAGTGCAACAATAGGGAAAGTGTTGGATAACGGAAGGGAATAATTTACTATTCCCACTCCAGGGAGTGCAACAGTAAGGAAAGTGTTGGATATCGTAGGGGTAAAATTTACTATTCTCACTCCAGCAAGTGCAACAGTAGGGAAAGTGTTGGATAGCGGAGGGGAATAATTTACTATTCCCACTACAGCAAAATAATTAACATTAATTAACAAACAATTAATTAATTAAAAATAATTTACCTGCCACCATATTCCCCTATAAATAGTACCAGCAATGTTGTAAAACATAACACAATTAACATAATTAATTAACAATTAGTTAATTAATTATTAGTAATTAACAAACAATTAAAAAACAATCAATAAGAAATTAATTCACACAAATAACACTAAAAAACAACAGAAAATAAATGTTATATTATGAATTAAAAAAAATATATTAAAATTAAATTAGTTCCCTGCCTACTCCCCTATCAACCCACAACCAGCTCCTAAAAACATAACACAAATAACATAATTAATTATTAATTATTAATAACCTATTCATAAATACACGAGTACATTATTTACCACAATTAACAATATGAAATATTAAATACATAAATATTAAATATTAACAATATAAATTAATTAAATATTATTAAAATAATTCCCACCATACTCCCCTATAAACCCACAACCTGCTCCTAAAAGAATTACACAATTAATATATACCAATTAATTATTATTAATTACCAACCAATTATTAACTAATTAATAAGAACTTATTTACCACAATTAACAATATAAAATCTTAAATACTTAATTATTAATTAACAAAAAGAAATCACTAATTAATTATAATTAAATTACTTCCCACCCTATTCCCCTATAAACCCACAACCCACTCCTAAAAATTAACACAATTAAGATACTTACCAAATATTTATTATTAATTAACAACCAATCAATGAATTAATCAACACAATTAAAAATATAAAATATTAAAAACCTACATATTAAGTATTAAAAATTATTAATGAATTATTTATAATTAAATTACTTCCCGCCCTATTTCCCTAGAAACCCACAACCCGCTACGGAACTAAAACGCAAAATTTACTTAAAATTAGTCACTTCTAAAAATGTAACACATATATTGAAAAACAAATGCAATACTTCAACAAAAAAATAGAACACATACATTAAAAATACACGCTAAAATACATAACACTAAATAAAACAAAGATATTTTTAACAACGATATTTTTGCAAATGATATTAATTACTTCGATATTTGTAAAAACGATGTTACTTACCTTCAACTCGATATTTTTGACAACAATATTCTGACTGTAGATATTTTTGTATGTCGATATTTTGGACTCGATATTAGTGTTAGTCGATATTTGCAACTCACTATTATGTCTATTTACCATCCAGAAGGACCTCCGCCTGGCAAATCTAGCACTGGTAGCTATCTCTGTGGACAACTCTAACTATTAGCAAGGACCGCTGTGACAGTGGTTCCTGTCAATGTCATAAACATTTGACTAACAGCTCCATCAAACATGATGGCTGCCTGTCAAACTTTTACAAAGTTTTTATTTTTTCGAAAACACACACTCCCAAAGTGGAAGTATGTTTTTGAAAAACAAACATCTAATGACCTCCCCATACCATGGTAGTTGACTTGCATGATGAGGAGGTCATTAGTATTATTTTTACTGTCCCACACCACCAGGTTTTACCTGGCTGCGATGGACCGCAATACAAAAACAAAACAACACTGTCCACTCTAAATATGGTAGATGGTGTTATGTGGTAACCTCTGACAGCCTGTACTCCATTGAGACATCGCAGGAGTATGTTGGTGACACAGCCAAAGTAGGCTCCATAATTGACATGAACTTCTAATTTGGACCGGTTGACCTTGAATTTCACGGAGAGTTTACTCCATCACCATTGCAGTGGTGTACCCACTCTGCCTAATAAACCAACCCCTTGGTGATTACAAGGATATACCATTGGGAAAACCTTCAGATTCACTCACTTGCTGGTCCACGCTGCTCTGAAAACCCTGCTCGGCTGGTGCTACGGGGGACGCCGGCTTCGGTCTTTGTTACACAGCATGCCTCCAAAGCAGCTGAAGCTTCCATGAGACCGTGCGGAGAGTAGCGCGATGGGAACTGGTGCTGCAGGGAGTCTCCGGGGTCCGCTGGCTCCATGGAAAACCCCGATTGGGAGGAAAGCCGGAGACACTACTCCCGCAGCAAGAAGTAAGGAGGCAGAGGCAGGGAAAACTAGAGGCAAGGATCAGCAACTCTTTGAGGAGGCGGGTCCTGCCAAACAACAACGGGTGATTCCTGGGATGTTTGCCGGTAAGGGAAACTGGGGATGAAAGAGAAAACTCCAACCATTAATGGTGAGATCTCGACAGTGCTGGCTGAGGGGAGCATCGACCCTCCGGTGGACAATGATAGTACCAGACTGGCTGCTTTGGGGGTTTGCGATCCTGTAGAGGGAGGCGCAGAGGGACCTGATATCTTAATGACAGAAAAACATTGCAGTGTGGAGAAGGCTGTGGATGGCAGCTTAATAAAGGAACCTAGGATCATGGATGTTCTGGGCAAGGCTGGGGGGACCCCGGAATGCAGAGAAAAATCATTTTTCCTTAACGAAGATTCTGAGTTGTCCAATCCCACTGAAGGGAAAATATCAGAACTGGATAACTCAGGTAGGGAATAAGATAGCTCTTCTTCAAACCCCCGTTCTTTGTAATGGCCTTCTTCAAACCCTAGCACTCAAAAGCGCTTGTCCTCCCAAACTAAAAGAAGAAAGAGAATTAAAGGCAGAAAAGAGCGAGAGGCTGGTCAATCAGAATCAGCCAATTAAAATGGGACTACTCAACTACCCATTTTCTTACCGAGGATCGGGGGCATGACGGAGATGACATCGCAGAAGGGGTAAAGAATCAGCCCAATGAGCCCAAGATTTAGGTGGAATCTTTCCCTCAACGAGTCTGATATACTCTACCCTCAAACAGATGCAGGGGGAAGCTAGACAGGAGCACAAACAGGCCCATCTTCCAACAAAGAAGCTTCAAGGCGCTATCAGGAAAGTGAATAAATCATGTACTGAGATTGCGGAGAGAGCTACGGCTCTTGAAGAGCAAGTGGTAGCACTAGAGGCTGGATCGGAGAGCTCTACTCGGCAAGCTTCGGCAAATGAATCACGGATGATGGACGTTATGTGGAAATTAGAAGACTTTGAAAACCGCAAACGTCGCAACAATTTGAGACTTTTTGGTATTCTGGAAATGCAGAAGGAGAGGACATTAGAGGTTTTGTGTTGCATTTGCTGAAGGGTGGTTTCCCCGGACTAGCACATTGGGACTGGGATACTGAGTTGCAGTGCGTGCATCGTTTCCCGCTTATGCTGAGGAAAAAGCAGGGGCAGAGTGGTATAAGTGAAAAGGCCAGAGCCATACTATTAATTTTGGGGAATTTCCTCCTGCGACAAGCCTTGTTTGACAAGGCCTGACCAGAATTACGACGCTTGGCCGAGGGCCACACCTTCTTTGTCAGACCGGATTTCTGCCACATTACGGTGGAAAGAATGTGGAGGCTCCGTCAGCTAATCGCACCTTTTCAAAAGATAGGGTGTGAAGCCTATTTACTTAGCCCGGCTCAACTTAAAATTATATGCAGGGGAACCACTAGAGGATTCTCTTCTGAAATACAGTCTCAAGACTTCTTACGGGAAATTTCGGAGACTAGTCACCAACACGAACCTCAGGGGTGATCAGGAGTAATTGAGGGTTAACTGTGATGAATCTGGATGACTAAGCAGATTATTCCTTAGGCACTTGGGGTTGTTTTTTATTAGGCTGTTTTCTTTGGGTGGAGCTGGATGAGTGGTGGCTGGGAGCAGCTTTATGCAGGAGGCATCACAAGGGTCTTTGGACCTTTTCTGCCTAGAAATAGGAGGAAGGAAGGGGGGATTAGGGGGGTCTCGGGTGGAGAGGGTTGGGGGGCAAAGGGGGGAAGCTGATTCAACAGGTTGAATCTGATGAGTTAGTATCAATAGGGAGTAGGAACAGGAACAGACTGGGTTTGCACCCAAGTATCATTTAGAAATGCCATGCTTGGTTCTTAAAACGAGTATATATCACCATTTGTACCAGAATAACACTCTTCCTAAGTTTAAGTTCATTCTAAGCAAGCAAGTGTGATTGGTAGTGCAAATGGCTGATGTGGTGCAGGGAATATTGTGCTTGGGGGTCCAACATCTATGACTGTAATGAGAGAGTGGGGCATCTGCTAGTGGTCTGTACCAGACAGCGGATAAGGCAAGGGTGAATACTTGAAATTGAGGATCCGGGGGTAGGGCTAGTTAGTGGACCTTCAGAAATACAGGGCCGCCTTTCAACGCTTTTATCAGAAACTCTATACGGAAGATATTAGTAATGAGGAGGAAGCAATTCAGAACTACTTAGCTGGGATTCCATGTGAGAAATTATCAATAGAGGAGAGTGAGGCGTTAGAAGTACCCATTAAGGCGGATGAAATTCAAGGCACAATTAGCTAGCTGGTAAACGGGAAGGCCGTAGGAACAGACTCCATTTCCCGGGAAATCTATACAATCTTTGCACCCTCCATATAGGAGCTAATGAAAGATGTGTTTTTGGAAGCTCAGGTGGGGCGAGGAGCTCCTGATTCCTGGGGAACAGCTAATATATTCTTATTCCCCAAGAGAGGCAAGCCGGTTAGAGAGATGGCGTCTTAGCACTCTAATAAATAGCAACATTAAGGTATTCGCCAAGATTTTGGCCAAAAGATTGGCGACTGTTATTAAAAAATTGGTTTCCCCAACCCAGCATGGGTTTGTCCCTGGACGCAGTACAATAGACCATTTTTAGAGGGTTATTGCTCTTTTTCATGCTGCAGGTATCACCGGGGACCCTATCGGGCTTATCCTGCTTGATGGGGAGAAAGCCTTTGATAGGGTCCCCTGGTCCTTTTTGTGGGCAACTTTAAAGAGCAGAGTGCTGGGGGAAAGCTTTGTTATGGCTGTTGAAACAATGTATAATAACCCAGTGGCGAGAATATCAATAATGGGAGAGATGTCGGATCCTGTTTTGATCAGCAGGAGGTCGCGAAAGAGATGTCCCTGCTCCCCCTTATTGTTTGCACTATATATTGATCCGCTAGTTAGGAGGATTGAGTGTAATATCCAGATTTTAGGAGTGCAGAGCAAAGGGAGGAGCACTAAGATACTGGCATATGCCGACGATCTCGCGATTATCACCTCGAATCCCATGGATGCAATAGAAGAGATTGAAAATGAAGCTGACACTTTTGAGAAGCTTTCTGGATACCGTCTTAATCAAAAATAAGAGTCAAATTCTGGTTGGCAAAGGGCTCCAGTTGAGTGATCCACAAGTGGTACAGAAAGCAGTGTATCTGGGAGTGGAAGTTACAGCAGATGTATCTAAGATTACAGAAATTTATTTGAACCCATTACTCTCTAAATCTAAAATCGAATTCAACCGACTTGAGAGCCTAAAACTTATGATGGTGTGGAGATGTAATGTCATCAAAATGCTTTCTCTACCAAAGATTTTACATTTTTTCAGGGCTGTTCCCTTGACTATCTGTAGCATGTGGTTTTATGCAATGAATCAGATGTTCTCCAGGTTCATTTGGGCTAATTGCCGCCCTCGGAGAGCGCTTACATTTTTTATGTTGTCAAGAGACAGAGGTGGGTGGGCAGTACCCAATCTTCAGTTTTATCATTGGGCCTCCGTTGTACATAAAATAGAGATATTGTTCATATGTTTGCCTCCTGTCCCATTTTAGATACTTTGAAACATGATGTTAGCAGTGCTCTGGGAACCATGTTGGGTGGAGAAATTGATTTATCACCACAATTAATTGTACTAGGGGTGCGATGTCCTTTATTGTCAAGTCAGATACAGACTTTTCTGTATACTGCCATGGTGGTTTTTAGACTTTGTCTGGCTACTCATTGGCTTGATCCTGTTCCCCTAGCATGTCAACAGTCATAGTCCAGCCTGCTGGTGATGAGTGCGTGTGGGACTGATTTCCTTGCCTCGGGGGATCCATTTGAAGGTCTTACGGAGGATGTTGAAACAGCTGGAGGTGACAGTGTTGACCTGTTGATTCATGGAGAGGGAGGAGTTGAGTATGATGCCGAGGTACTTGGCGTGGTCCGTGGGGGTCGGGGTGTACCGAGGGCAGTGGGCCACCATGAGTTGTTCCATGCTGAAGGGGTGGTTCCGAGGACGAGGACTTCCGTCTTGTCTGAGTTGAGTTTTAGGCAGCTGTTGCTCATCCAGGCTGCAACGTCCTGCCTTCCTTCCTGGAGTCTGGTGGTGGTGGGGTCCTTGGTGAGGCAAAGGATGAGCTGGGTGTCGTCGGCGTAGGAGACTATGCTGAGGCCGTGCTGTTGGACGATGGCGGCGAGGGGAGCCATGTAGATTTTGAAAAGGGTTGGGCTGAGTGATGATTCCTGTGGGACTCTGCAGTTGATTTCCATGGGTTCAGAGAGGAAGGGTGGCAGCCTGATCCTTCGGCTCCTGCCGGTGAGGAACGATCTGATCCAGTTGAGAGCGGTGCCTTGTATGCCCGCGTGGTGTATTCTAGCTGTGAGTGTGTGGTGGGAGACGGTGTCGAAAGCTGCTGATAGGTCGAGTAGAATCAGGGCTGCAGTGTAGCCTTGGTTGAGGAGGGTGTGGATTTTGTCGGTGGCGGCGAGTAGGGCAGTCTCGGTGCTGTGGTTGCTTCGGAATCCGGATTGGGAAGGGTCGAGCATGGCGTTGTCAGTTCTGCATTGACTGTCTTCTCAGTGACCTTACCTGCAAAAGGGAGGAGCAGGATGGCCGGTAGTTCTTGAGGTCAGTCGGGTCTGTTGAGGGCTTCTTGAGCAGGGGCCTAACTTCTTTGTGTTTCCAGTCATCGGGGGAGGAGCCGGTCTCAAAGGTGGTGTTGAAGGTGCATTGTAACACGGGTGTGATGGTGGTGGCGACTATGTGGTATATGTGGGGTGGGCAGGGGTCTGTGGGGGCCCCGGAGTGGATGCCTTTCATGGTCGCAGTGGTCTCCTCTGTCATGATCAGTGTCCAGGCAGAGGTGGTGGTCTGGCTGGCGTAGTCGATGGGCGGGCTGACTGCAGGGTCAGGCATGTGGTCATTGAAGTTGTCGTAAAGGTTCTTTATCTTTAGGTGGAAGTAGGACCCGAGATTGTCGCAGAGGTCCTGGGAAGGGGTGATGTCTGTGGATTCGCTGCAGGGTTTGGTGAATTCCTGGATGAAGCTGAAAAGTTCCTTGAAGTTGCTGGAGTTGGCGAGGATTCTGTTGTGGATGAAGGTCCTTTTGGTAGTTCTGATGCGTTGATGGTATTCTGTCATAGTCTCCTTGAAAGTGGTGTCGTTTTTGGGTGTCTTGCCATTTCTCCAGTTCTTCTCCAGGCGTCTGCAGGTGCATCTGGTTTCTTGGAGGTCGGTGGTGAACCAGGAAGCTTTCCTGGGGCATTGCTTGTCGGGGTTTTGCAGCGGGAGAGCTTGTCTGGGCAGTTGGTGATGTAAGCATGGAATTCCCTTGTCGCGAGGTTGCCATTGGTTGCAGTGGAGGGGGTGTTGCCATTGAGGGTGGAGTTGAGTTGTTCCTCTGTGACTCTGCTCCAGTTCCTACATGGGGAGCCCGGAGCAGGTTGGGGTGTCTTGGGTTTGTTGACGAGGAATTGCATGCAGTGGTGGTTGGTCCAGGGGGGCTGTGTGGCTGAAGTGGACGCTGTTGCCTCCAGTGACGATGGGGTCAAGAGTGTGTCCTGCCTTGTGGGTCGGTGTGGTGACGAGTTGTTTCAGTCCGATGTTGGCAAGGTTGTCTCGGAGGGTAGCGGTGTTTGGGTCATTAAGGTTGTCGAGGTGGAAGTTCAGGTTTCCGATGAGTATGTAGTCCATGGTGGCGATGGCGTGCAGAGTGATGTGGTCGGTGATGGTGTCGGCGAAGAGTGATCGGGGCCGGGGGGTCTGTAGGTGAGGGTGCCACGGAGTGTGGAGTTAGGGCTGGTCTGAAGCTGGAAGTGCAGGTGCTCGGCGGTGGGGAAATTTTCACTGGAGGTGGTGAGGCGGTGGGAATTTTTGTGTGATGGCGATGCCTCCTCCCGGGTGGTTGGGACGGTCTTTCCTCTGGATCTTGTACCAGACCTGGATGGTGATGGCGATTTCGTGGGCTGAGGAGGCGCTGGTCCAGGTTTCTGTGAAGAAGGCTACGTTGAGTGAGAGCGAGTCCAGGAGGTTCCAGATTTTCACGGCGTGTCGGTGCAAGGAGCGCACATTGAGGAGGATGCATCCTAGGGCATTGGGGGTTTTGGCGGCCAGCGCAGTGGTGAAGATGTGGTGGCAGTGGCGGCAGGAGAACTAGTCATTGGTCGTGTTAGGTGTGGCCAGCTGGCAGTTGTTGTTTCTTCCAGGGTTGAGTGCGAGGAGATTAGCTGGCTCGTAGTGGTGTACGGAGGGAGATGCAGGGTCCCTGGCGCTGGCCGTGCTCGGGTTGTGGACGGGCGCAGACGGGCTTGTCTTTGGCATGGGGCAACCAAGCATTTAACAATAAAAGCGGGACAAACCGGTGAAGGCTCAGGGACTGAGATTGGCAGGATCTGGGCAGCGGAGGGGACAGCAGACACAAACCTCACCAGGAAGATGAGGTTGAAGTGCTGCGGCGCGGCAGCCGCCATTAAATAGGGGAGGGTGGAAGGGCGAGAGGCTGGGAGGCTGGAGCGGGGGCTATCCTAGGGGGAGGGGCCACGGGGCAGCAGCATCGGGAAAACAGGCAAGGAAAGTTAAATTAAGTGAGGTAAAAAGGAGAATTTAAAGAAAAATACGTAGGGGCAATAATAAATCCAGTGAGATGATGGTAATCCAAAACAGGCTTTATTGTATTCAACCACCAACATAAACAGGTTTGCTCTTCAGTGCTTCCTTGGTCAGAATGCCAGTCTCAACCTAGAACTCATGAGACTCACATTCTGTTACCAGGAAAACTACTATTACTGAAAGCATCTTCAAGGAATACAAGCAGGTAAATTACAACACATCCCCTTTACAAACAAAATAAAGAACTTACAGTACAACTAAAGAATAAATATATCAAACTAGAATGAGAAAGTATATCCTTACTAGGATCTTCATAAACAACCAAGAACCTAAGATAAATTAGAAACTATAAAGTACTAATATAAAAAATAATCTTTGAACCTCGAAGGTACATGCTTCCGTCTACTTGAATTTTCATAACTCCCATTCTTATCTCCCGAAACATAACTGCGGGCATTGGCTGTACCGGGATCTACACCAACGAATTTAACCAACCTAGACATACTCCAAGTACAACCATTGTCTAAAGTTACAACATTTTTTTTAATTGCAATGATGACAAAAGGGCCAAGAAGATCAGACAACCCTTTATGGCAATGTTTGACTTTCTTCACCCAAACTCGATCACCAAGACTCCACTTCCTTTTCTTCACGGACCTCTTGTAATCATAACGTAATTTGTACCTTCGCTGATACTCTGTTGGAACTGTACGATGTGCCCGCCAAGTCTCTCTCAACACATTACAAAAAGAGACTCCAGAATCAAGTGCCCTTTGAGCACAACTCTTGACGACTCTATTCATTCTCTCCGTGAGACCATTGGCTTGTGGAAAATATAGTGCAGTCTTCTGATGAATTATACCTAGACCTTCAAGATAATCATGCAACTCATGGGAGATGAACTGCACCCCGTTATCAGTGACTAAATACCTGGGAACACCTTCAGAAATAAAAACATCCTTAAGAAATTCAATCACGGACTTGGAATTAACCGTACCCATGCACTTGGAAACTACCCACTTTGAGGTGTAATACACCAAGAGAACAACAAACCCTTCTTGGGGAGGCATTAACTCAAAGGGGCCCATGATGTCTAACCCCAACTTGGTCCAAACTGCATCCGGCTCATCCACAGGCGAGAGGGGAACTTGATTGGTCATATGAGACTTGTCATTGATGGCACATAAATGACAGTCTTTGACAACAGACTCTACCATTCGATCCATCCCTAGCCACCAGTACCTCTCTCTGACCCGTGCCTTTGTGAGACTTCTTCCAAGATGTCCCCATGGGCTAAATTAATTACCTTATCTCTAAGAGTGTTAGGCGAAACCATTCTATCACCCCTCATCAATTTACCTTCACAAAAAGTTAAGTCATCCCTTACACTCCAAAATGGTTTCACAGCTGGATCAAGATCTTTGTAGCTTGGCCAACCTTTGGGTTGTATACGCTCTCCAGAAATAACATGTCCCAGATAAGTCACAGATTTTAACCCTATTCGACACTTATCTTTCTTAACAGTGAGTCCTCTTTCTCTTAATTTACGCAAAACGGATCTCAAAACTTTCTCATGTTCACTCTCACATTTTCCATAGGCCATAATATCGTCTTGAAAAAACAAGACATTATGAAGATCTCCAAGTATCATCTTCATTATTCTTTGGAAACAAGCCGCCGCTGAGGCTAACCCAAAAGGCATTCTTAAAAATTGATACGCCCCCAAAGGAGTAACAAAGGATGTCAAATGCCTGGAATCCTTGTGAAGTTTGACCTGATGATATGCGGACGACAAGTCCAACACACTAAAAATCTTAGCCCCCTTCAACAAACTTATGCATTCAGAAATATTTGGAAGAGGTTGGCGATATACCCAGATCCAATCATTCAATCCGCGCAAGTCCACACACATCCTAACAGCAGATCCACCATCTTTGGGTGCCAAAACCACTGGAGATAGCCACTCTGAAGCCTCAATTTCTTCAATCACTTTCAATTTTAGCAATCTTTCTAGTTCAAGTTGGCTCCACCATTAAATTTGGCACCTTCCGTACCTTGTGCACACAAGGTTTGGCTGAAACTTTTCAAATAATCCGATGCTCAAAGCCATTTAGACAACCAAGAGTATCAGAGAACACCTCTGGAAAGTCTTTGAAATACTTTTCACACACATCCACACCATCAATCGATAAAATCTTTCCACGTAAACTCTCACACACTTCATCCATCAACATGACTTGATCTCTTGGGTTTGTGGCATTGGGATTTAAAATGATGTCTAAGTCACGTTGATGCCTCCAGCCAAGAAGATTATCCCCCCTCACAGCAACATAAACTTTTCCCATTGTCTCCCTCTGTATAAATACAATCTTTGCAGTTACATACCCCACAATGTCTACACGAGACTCTCCATAACTAAAAGGAGAAATATCCGGAGGCTGCAACTTCACATTCTCCAGTCCAACTACCTCATCCCAAATTTTGTTTCCAATTAGTGTGAATGGAGAGCCAGAGTCAGCCATAACCGTGAAATTGTTAGCATCAACAGAAATGTTGCAAAATGGCATGGCAATTTTTCCAGAACCCACCTTGCTCTCTTCTTTTGAAATACTGGAAATGACTACAGTACGAATAGTGTCAGAAGAATTTTCCACATTGCGGCTTTTCCTCGAAGACTTGCAAACCCGGGCATAATGTCCCTTGATACCACAGTTTACACATAAGGATTCCCTGGCATAACAGTTGGGAAAACTGGAAGAATGAGAAAAACTTCCACATCTGTAACAACGCACTCTCTGAATATCACTATTATTCTTCTCACGATCAAAAGAACGTTGCTGTCGAGTGTAGGATCGTGTGCGGTCTAGTAGCCAGGGGAGCGGAGCATCCAGGTAGGGGGAAGAGGAGGAGCAACGGTGTAAGCGGGCAGTTAGAGTAGGGATGATGAAGAGTAAGGAATGAGAATAAAGCTCTGCATAATAGAACACTGTGTCGGTCGTCATTGGGGACACGACAGCAGGCGACGAGGGTGGGATGAGCGACATGCTCTCCCCTGAACACGAAGAGAAGCGTGGTTTGTCCCTGGATAAAGTGCGGAGAGGAAACCGTGAAGGTAGCGCTGTTCGCGCCGAAAGCCAGGCTCGCGCCAGATCAGGTGCCCCGACAGAGTGGAAGAGTCGTGGGCGAGAGTGAGGCCCTGACCCCTGCCCCTGGCCCCGGCGGCGCAGACCGGAGCGCAGCGTCAGTGGAAGGCGAAGAGTGACTCGCCGTGAGCAACTTAAACCCCCCCCCCTCCAGCGCGAGGTCGGAGACACGTGTGTGCCAGGAGGAACTGAAACTGCAGTGTGCGCTCACCCTGTGATTGTCGAGGTCCTGTGGAGCTGGTGAGTGAGGCCGTCGGTGCAGCATAGATCATGTGGGGAGGATTCTGAAAAGCAGCTAAGCCTCGTGTCAAGCCCCGTGTGTGGTGTCGGCCCGGCGGCCATCTTTGAATCAGGCGGCTGCATAAGGACACTCCCTTGTGAAATTAATAGGCGGCCATCTTGAAGTCAGGCACCCAGGAGCCACCGGTGATATTAAACAAGCCCAAGCAAATGCAATGAATAAATTAAACAAGCAAAGGCAAGAGAGAAAATAAACAAGCACAAGCAAAGGCGAGGAAGAAAATAAACAAGCACAAGCAAAGGCAGGAAAGAAAATAAACAAGCCCAAGCAAAGGCAATGAATAAACTTAACAAGCACAAGCAAAGGCAAGAGAGAAAATAAGCAAGCCCAAGCAAAGGCAAGAGAGGAAATAAACAAGCACGAGCAAAGGCAAGAACAAGAATAAACAAGCCCAAGCAAAGGCAAGGAAGATACTAAACAAGCACAAGCAAGACAAGACAGTGAACCATACATACACACATCGTCGGACCCCGTCATATCAGGAAAGGTCAACAAATAAGCACGGGCAAACACCGGAAGGGAGCGCAGTAAGCCCCGCCACACAAAAGTGAATCGCGATGTCGAACCACGGATCACCCGCATGCCAAGAGGTGAAACCCATTGTGATGGGACTGTCACACCTACGCCCTCCAGAGCCCCTGGCGCTCGTGGTTGGGGGCAGCATGGGGCCCCGATGGGAGAAATGGATCGAAGATTTTGAAGACTACATCAAAGACTCCAAGGTAATCGGTGATGAAGATCAACTAATGGCGCTCCGCAATCTGGTAGGAAAAGACATCAGCAAAATGATCAAGGAGATTCCGGCTGCTGATGCCGGGACGTATGCCAAGGTACGTGAGGCGCTAGACAAGAAATTCTTACACAAGAAAGACGTAGACTACGAGAGGTACGTGTTCCAGCGGGCACACCAAGAAAAAGATGAGATGATGAGTGCGTATATAACTCGACTACGCCGGCTGGCCCGCCACTGCAATTTTGAAGCGTTCTCGACAGACGACGCCATCCGGTTGCGCGTCATCGACAGCTGTCAGTCTGAGACACTCCGGAGGAAACTGTTGAAGAAAAGCCACAATCTTGACGAAATCGAAGAAATGACGAGACTACAAGATCAGGCCGAGGAAAAGGCCAAGAACATGGAAGCAGGACGTACGGTACGCAGAGAGCAAGTCTGTCAAGTGCAAGCTAGTCGCCCCCGCCGAAGGTCCAGAGAGCGAGGGCGGCACTCCCGGCCATCGTCGCGTCACCGTCATTCTGGACACCGCCGGCCTGAGTCGGGGAGGAGAGGCAAACGCCATGACCACGCGAGAAGGGCACCCGCGAGAAAATGCTACAGGTGCGGGTATGACTTCCCACATACAGGCGCGTGTCCAGCTATGGGATAGCAGTGCCACAAGTGTGGGCGGAGTGGTCATTTCGAGGCCATGTGCGGAGAGTATCGCCGGGAAAAGGAAAAGAGCACACACGAGATATCGCGAGGGGACACCCGCCGGCACCACGCGCGAGTGGTGCATGATCGCCCAAAGTCCTCGTCACGATCCTCCCACTCCAGCAGGGAGTCGCGGGTGTCGCGATGGTCAAGGAGGTCACCATCTCGAGACTCCAGATCAGTATCGGACGAGCGAGAATATTCGGTTGAATATGTGAATATGATTGCCGACCCGGATCAACTTAAGAAGTATCCCCGACTGGACATCAGCGTCGGTGAACATAATACAAAATTTGTGATGGACAGTGGTGCGTCCCTGAACTATATTCCGGTGACGGAGTACAACAAAATGAACCCTTGTCCTCGCCTGAGTCCGGCACATGTCAGGGTCTACACCTGGATGTCCAGGAAGCCACTTCCCTGTCTCGGGAAGTTTTCAACTGTGCTGAGACACAAAACAATATCAGTTCCTGCTGTGATCCATGTCATAGAAGGGCCAGAGGCTGACTGCCTTCTTAGTCTGCCGACGGCTGAAAGACTGCGACTGGTGGAAATTCTTTATCGGGTCAGCAACGACAGTGACATTGTCCACAAGTTCCCAAAACTGTTCCTGGGACTTGGCAAAATGAACAGGGCTCAGAGCCGTCTACACATCAATGACCAAGTCCAGCCGGTCGCCCAACACCCCCGGAAAGTGCCATTCCATCTCCAGCAGGCTGTGGAGGATGAACTGCAGGACCTGCTGGCGGCTGACATCATCGAACGAACGGAGGGTCCCACACCATGAGTGTCACCAGTAGTGATCGTTCCCAAGAAAGGGACTCCTGGGAAAGTGCGGTTGTGTGTGGACATGCGGATGCCCAACACCGCTATCGAGAGGGAACGCCACCCTGGTCCTCACTTGAGCGACATGATAGCCGCATTGAATGGCGCTCGAGTGTTCTCCAAGCTGGACCTCAACAAAGGGTACCATCAGTTAGAACTTCATGAGAGCTCTTGATACATCACAACATTTGCAACGCACCTGGGGTTGTATCGATATAAAAGACTGAATTTTGGCATTTCCTCAGCCGCCGAAATATTTCAGGAGGCCATTCGACAGACCATCCACCACATTCCCAAAACACTGAACTATAGTGACGACATCTTAGTGTATTGGGCTAATGTCCAAGACCATGACACCGCTCTAGACAGAGTCTGCCATGCCCTCCTGGAAGCGAACTTAATGCTCAACAAAGATAAGTGTGAGTTTCACCAGTCGAAGCTGAAGTTCTTTGGGCACGTCTTCTCGGGAGCCGGGATGAAGCCCAACCCAGATAAAGTGAGCACGTTAAATGACACCAAGAGCCCACGAAACGTCAGCGACGTGCGGTCTTTTCTAGGAATGGCGAGCTACTGCTCGAGGTACATCAAAGACTATGCCACCCTCAGCCACCCGCTCCTCACACTGACCAAGCAAGGACAGCCATTTGAATGGACTCATGAGTGCGAGCAGGCCTTCCAGGAAATCAAACACGCTGTGGGAGCCGCAGAGAGTTTGGCTTACTTTAGCCCTGACCGCAAGACTGAAATAACGGTAGATGCAAGCCCTGTCGGCCTAGGTGCCATTCTAGCTCAATACGACAACGACACGGATCAACGGCACATAGTGGCTCATGCTAGCCGAAGTCTCTCCGACACGGAAAAGGCATAATCCCAACCCGAAAAGGAGAGTCTGGCGGTAGTGTGGGCCTGTGAACACTTTCACGTGTTCATCTATGTGAAACACTTCACCATGGTGACAGATCACCAAGCGCTCGTCACCATCTTTGGGAATCCACGCTCCAAAATGCCACCGCGCATCGAACGGTGGGGACTGCGCTTGCAGGAGTATACGTACACCATTATACATAAGCCGGGAAAATCAGCCAACCCGGCTGACTACATGTCGCGACACCCCAGGGCAAGTCAGCTCTCCGGACTGTCTGTCGCAGAGGAATATATCCACTTCGTAGTGGATCAAGCGCGACCACCCGCTGTTCCCCTGGAGGCCATTCAACAAGCCACTTTGCAAGATGAGACATTACAAAGGGTGATTCGCAGGGTACAGACACACCGATAGGGGCACGAAGAGCCCGATGAGGGGAGTGATCCGACAACGCGTCAGGAACTGCAGGCCTTTAGAAACGTGAGCGAAGAGCTGTCTGTCACCGCAGAGGGTCTGCTACTAAGAGATCACCGGATCGTCATTCCCAGCCAACTGCGACAAGGGGTCATCAACCTGGCTCACGAAAGTCATCGGGGCGTAGTGGCAACAAAAAGGGCTCTCCAAAAGCGTGTGTGGTTCCCGCTCCTTGACAGAATGGTGGAGCTCACGTTGAAGGATTGTCCGCAGTGTCAAGTGGTAGGACACGGTGATCCTCCAGCCCCACTTCAAATGACTCCCCTACCACCTGGAGTATGGCACGAAGTAGCCATGGACTTTTACGGTCCGATGCAATCAGGCAAATATGTCCTCATAGTAATAGACGAATACTCATGATTTCCCTTTGCCAAATTTGTGTCCTCCACCAGCGCTGCCGCCACCATTACAGTGCTGGACGAAGTCTTTGCAGCTTGGGGTGTGCCCAAGGAACTGAAAACAGACAATGGTCCACCTTTAAACGGACAGGAGTTCAGTGACTTTGCAAAACTAATGGATGTCCGGCATCGACGAATAACACCCTTAAGGCCGCAAGCTAACGGCACCGTTGAAATGTTTATGGCCACCCTAAAGAAGACATTCCAACAAGCTACGCTTGATAAACGAGACTTGCAAACGGCCCTCAATGACGTGCTTCGAGCATACCGCACGACACCCCATGCTACCACGGGCAAATGTCCGGCTACACTCATTCTGGGACGCCCCATTCGAACACGGATACCCACCTGGGAGGGAGCTCTACGACCAGTGTCTCCAAGTCGTGTCCACCGAGAAACAATAATCGCTGATAGAGCCGGCAAGGAGAACATGAAAGTCTATGCTGACCGAAAGAGGCGAGCCAGGTCTCTCTCCTTCCATGAAGGGGACTGTGTTGTGGTCAAGCAAGAACAAAGCAGAAAGACCGATTGTCGGTTCAGAGCGGAGCCTCTGACAGTCACCCGACAAAAGGGTACCATGCTGACGGCGGAGTCGGAAAACAGGCGCATCACTCGGAATGTGTCTCACTTCCAAAAATGCAGTCCAGCCATGCAAGAAACACTTGCATCGGGGCCACCGACGTCTGGAACTGAACACTCTGAAGAATGTGTCGAGAACCCCACAAATCAGGAATGGGATGCCGGAGGCAGCTCTGGAACTGTAGCTGAAGGCCGGGCTCTCAGGCCGCGACACACAATTCAAAGACCCAAACGGCTGATAGAAGAACTGTAAAGCTGTGTCACATGTTTTGTTAACAAAGGGGGAGATGTAGGATCGTGTGCGGTCTAGTAGCCAGGGGGCGGAGCATCCGGGTAGGGGGAAGAGGTGGAGCAACGGTGTAAGCGGGCAGTTAGAGTAGGGACGATGAAGAGTAAGGAATGAGAATAAAGCTCTGCATAATAGAACACTGTGTCGGTCGTCATTGGGGGGTAACACGACACGACATCGAGGATCACGCTCATTGAGCAATTTGATATCCTTGCTACCAGTGGTGCATGATGGAGTGTTTTTCAAAACGCTGTTATTCTTTGATCCCAATGACACCTTGGCAATGCCCTCAGAGAAATCACCTTCATTGTCACATTCAGACATGGAGTGGACACTTCCTTGACTTTTCTTTGTGTTTTCACTATGAGCTTGGTCATAATCCTCACGATCTTTCCTTACACCCAAGAGGAAGTATTTTCAATTCCCTCTACTATCGCAATTGCTTCTGTCAATGAAGGATTTTTAGACAAAAGCTTTCCTTGTACTCTTGAACTGTTGGTGCACCTTACGAGCTGATCTCTCACCAGAGAGTCTGACAAGTAACCACCGACATAAACAGGTCTGCTCTTCAGTGCTTCCTTGGTCAGAATGCCAGTCTCAACCTAGAACTCATGAGACTCACATTCTGTTACCAGGACAACTACTATTACTGAAAACATCTTCAAGGAATACAAGCAGGTAAATTACAACAGGCAACCAAGTATTTAACAATAAAAGCGGTACAAACCGGCGAAGGCTCAGGGGCTGAGGTAGGCAGGATCTGGGCAGCGGAACAGACAGCAGGCGCAAATCTTACCAGGAGTATGAGGTTAAAGTGCTGCGGCGCAGCGAAGGCACAGCAGAGCTGCTGGGGAGAGGGTTTGACCCAGACCAGAGGTCAAGGTCTTACTCGTGCTCCCTCGCAGCGGTCGCCATTAAATAGGGGAGGGGGGAGGGACAAGAGACTGGGAGGCGGGAGCGAGGGCTGTCCGGGGTGAAGGGCCCGCAGGGGCAGCAGCAGCGGAAAACAGGCAAGGAAAGTTAAATTAAGTGAATTAAGTGAGGTAAAAAGAAGAATTTAAAGAAAAATAGATGGGGCAACCAAGTATTTAACAATAAAAGCGTGACAAACCGACTAAGGCTCAGGGGCTGAGGCAGGCAGGATCTGGGCAGCAGAGCGGGCAGCAGGCGCGAACCTCACCGGGAGGATGAGGTTGAAGTGCTGCGGTGCGGCGACGCACAGCAGAGCTGCTGGGGAGAGAGTTTGACCCAGACCAGAGGTCTCCTCAAATCGCCATCCTAAAACCAGATTTTATCTGGCCTTAGTTTTTGGCGCTGTCCCATCCTTGTAAATCTGGGACAGCATCAAAAAGCAATGGGTGTTGCTGCGTAATGCCCACTTTTCACACTAAGTGAACTGTGAAAAGGGGGCTTATTTACAACGTTAAATGACTTAACGCCGCTCTGTAAGTAAGGAAATGGGAATATCGCCACCAGAACATCACTAAAAAAGTGATGTTCTGGTGGCACTATCCCATTCTAAATAATCCCCAAGGTGTTCCTCTAAGTGGAGCTGAGTGGTCACTTTTAAAATGTGAACAGACATAGCTATGTTTGCTCTTGTGGTTTACTCTTTCAGACAGAACTGAGCTTTAGTTGCACACTGTACTGTTTTCATTGCTTAGGGCATTATTTGTCTTGTTTCTCAAATAGCCAGAGTTTGGTTAGGATTAATTTACTCAGGACATTTCCGAAAAAGAAGAAGTAAAGGCATCTTCTTTGTAAATAGGTGATTTTCCAGCTTCATATTATGCTGTGGCGTACATTAATGAAAATATGTTGCTGTGTACGGAGACTATAGTTGTGGAAGTTTACAGTCTTCGCAGTCCTATCTGATAAGAAAGTGACTCATGATAAAATTCTAAGCGAGATGTGAAATAGGAAAAAACAGCAACACCCTAACACTTGTACAACCCAACACAAGCTCGCTTTTTAGGTCTCGCCTGACCCAGCGCATGCGCTGGTCTGGCGAGACTTCTTGAGAGGGCTCCAAAAAGTGCTACCAGGCCAGCCTGGAGCTACAGTGCAGGTGCGCGGGCGCGCGCGCCGTGCTTTACCACCATTACTTTCACTTTCGCGGCCGCTTGGCATAGCCATTAGGTCTCGCCTTTGGAACCTTATAAGTATTTAGTTATGCAACTGTTGCATGGCTAAACACTTATAAGGTCCCAAATGAGAGACCTATTGGCTATGCCAATGCTTGTTTATTATGGCAATAAAGTGAAAACCCCACTCGGATATACACTTGATTTTTTTATTTCTGCTCCAGCATATTATCAGCTTGACTGAATTGAATTTAATATCTGCCCTTGATTCCAAAAACAACGCCACTATTTTTGAAAATATACTGTATTGCATTGTGTATTAATTACATTTATATAGCGCTGGGTGCCTGAGCAGCGTGCTGCCCGGCGTAAAGCGCTTCAATACCTCGCCAGTGTGTCTACAGGTTATTGCCCGACTCGACACAGACTGGCGAAGGAGGGCAAGGGTGCCTGGACTGGCAGGCTGCCACTACTCACAGTCTGTGCCCCCAAATGTGCACCTGATATTGGACGAATCGAAAGAGCAGCTTGTGCCCCATAGTGAGTTTAGTGAATTATTGAACATGATCACAACGCGAAGCCATTACCAGCAGGCAGCGCATTGCTAAATAAATAATGCATCCAAAGTGTGGATCATAACATATGCAGACTTGAGGCCTTCATGGTCGCACAAAGCAGAAGCAGGCTGTACAACGAAATCCACTGCCTGCTTGGCAGAGACCTGGCTGGGTGGGTATTGGTAATGATTCAGATGAGACTGCAAATGCCCTTTTCTTTTCACTGCCCTGGCTGTCAGCAGTGAAATGCTTCGTCATTTGTCAAATATAAACTGCCACAGAGGAAGCAATGACGGCTACAGCAGTCTCCCACGGCGGGCAGCGTTTCTCTGCATGAATGTTCAAAACATTCTGGGGAATTCAGTATAAAACTCCTGTTTTTATTTTATTTGCTTCCTTTTCAGCTGCCAGGCCTCGGTTTCAGCTAGGCATCATTAGGTGCCCATAGCAAACCCCGATCATCTGAATTCTTGCCGTGAAATGTGTGCTTTTTATTTAAACCAACTGCTTCCAGGGTACAGTGCCCACTTGCTGGAAAGGTCACAGTAAATTGAATTTTCTTTCAGTGGGTGTACTCTCTGATCAGCAACCAGGTCGAAACATGTGACAAATCGAGGGTTTCTTTTCTTACAGAAGGTTTCCTGGAATAGAACGCCTGATATGGTGGAGATATTGTCCCTGCAAAATGCAAGCATTAGGGTGCCATTACCAGCTCTTTGTTTTTGTACAGACAGCAGGTTTGGTTTCACTTCGTCTTTCTTTGAAGTGCATGTTCATGCGTTTGAAGTTAAAGCTGCAGGCGCCATTTTTCTGGTGCTGACAAAGGAAATTAAGATATTCGTCCTACTCAAGCAGTGAACAAGCAACAGGGGCCCTGACGCCTAGGTGAGCATAATGCCTTCTTCCAGGTGTCTCCTCCTCACTTCATACTAACTGATTAACTAGAGAGGAAAGCAGCTGTGTGCTTTTACATGATTCCTATTACCAAGGAAACCACTTCTTTTGTTTGCATATAGTGTGGGCCTCATGTGGATGCTTTTAGGCACAGCAGAGGATGTGGAGGCATCGAAAAATAAAAACAATGGGGCATATCACCAACAACCGGCGATATTTATCGCTAAGCGCACTTAGCGCTAGGATAATTATCGCCGGCTATCTACAAATTTTATCGCTGAGATAGCGTGCTATTAGCAACGCTTATCTCAAAAGCGATAAAATTCCAGGCGCAAGCTGCCAATTGTGCGATTATCGCTGAAAATACAGCGATAATCGCACAACGTTTGGCAATCGCTTGCTGATAGGGCAGGGCAGACTCAGCCATGATATCCACCTTCCATTGGATATCATGGCTAAGTCAAACTAAAAGCAGGCGTAAGGAAAGTAGCGTTAACCAAGGTTAGCGCTACTATTCTTATCGCTATGCTTGTTAGCGTGCCCATTGATAATTGGAGAAATGTCAGTTAGCGACATTTCTCCAGCTATTTTGAGCTGGGACGCCCTCTTTGCATCTCATTGGAGATGCAAAGGTGGGCGTTACGGGAAAGGGCGCTAAGGCAAGGATTCACGCGATCCAGTGACCTTGCTGATATAGCGATAAAATTATCGTCGCTTTTCGACCGAAAACGTCCGCAAAAGCCGCGATAAATTTTTTTTCACCGCCTTGCTGATATGCCCCTTGGTAACAAATCAAAGAAGGAATGAAATAGGAGAGAGCACTCACTCGGCTGCTCAGCCACAGAGCTATATTAACCTGATTCTGAACCCCCCCCTAGAGGAAGAGTCAGCGCAAGTCGTGCAAAACCAGCGCAACAGCAGATAACGAATTCCCTGGCCATCCGATGAAGCATAGACAATAAGACATAAGGTACCATATGACCTCATTAGAATCAGGTTAATATACCTTAATTCACAGAGACCCCAACAAAGATCCGGTCTTTATTCACAGAGACCCTTACACACGGTCTCTATCACTTTTTCTTCTTTTTAGGTCCTGAAGAAAGCCCACTTGACCCGCACGGGCAACCACGAGGGCTGAAACATGTCGATCTTTTTTATGGACACCCCAAGTGCGTTAGATTCCTAATAAATCTTCCCATGCACACATTTTTTTTTAAAAACATCTCGAACCCAGGTTTATTAAAATTACGAATCTGGCTATGCAAGCTTTTTAAGATCACTTTTTTGAGACTCACTGCACTAGAAAACTCACATTGGTTTCCCTGATCACTAATGTACTAACCAGTGGTTTACCTCCAGGTGGAGGAAACATAAAAACTGACCCTATGATGATGCTGTCACGTTTTTAAGAGCTCGGCGGAGAATCAAGATATAACGCCAATCCAACCTCTGTACGTGAATGAGGGTTTTTTATCGGTATATTACACGAAAATTTGCAAACCCTGGTTACTCAGGTCAAGTGATCCATTCCCCATTTGATATTTGATGTACAAATATATATAAATATATACATATATAAACACACACATATGTGTGTGTGTATGTTTATATACAAAAGAAACAATTGATGGACAGAATGATGGACAATGCAAACATTCACCCCCAGTCACAAGGATCTGGGTTTAATCCATCATTCTTTTGCTCACCTCACCACCCCAGTTTGGACCCAGCCATATGCAAATCAGTATTGACCCTGTTCCTTGTGGGAACAGTCCAGCCTGAACTGCCAAGCCAGGTCCTCCCTGGACCGGAAACAAGCATCTTGGGACCGGTTTCAGGGTATCCCCTTCATCAGCCAGGCCAGCTTGAATCCAGTGATGTAGTGAACACAGAACCCACGTCTGGGCATACCCTTCCCACTTAGAGCAACATATGCAAAAGAAACAATTCTCCATGCCACTGGCGTCAAGCTATCGTGGCTAATGAGGGCTGAAACCCCGAAACCGGTCCTAGGATGCTTGGATCCAGTCCAGGGAGTACCTGGCCTGGCAGTTCGGGCTGGACTGTTCCCATTGGGCACAGGGTCAAGACTGATTTGCATATGGCTGGGTTCAAACTGGAATGGCATGGTGAGCAAAAAAACGATGAATTCATGCCCAGATCTCCGTACTGGGGTGAATGTATGACATTGTTCTGCATTCTGTCCATCAATTGTTATTTTTGCATGTGTATGTTTATATATACATATAATGTAACACGATTATTACAACTATATATATATTATATTCACTGAAAAAACCATAGGTTTCAGGCACGTTATAGTTAGGAATTAGCATTTAAAAACCTTAGAAATTCACTGAAAAAACCATAGGTTTCAGGGGCGTTATAGTTAGCTGGACTTTTCACTCGTACAAAACCATTGAAATTCCCCCTTTATAGTTAGTTCAGCTAACTATAACTCGAGCGCCCGCAATGCACTGCTGATGACGTCACATATTACATCACTCATGACATGGTCAGTGGCATCACTGATGACATCACTGATGACATCTCAAATGACATCACTGATGACTTCATCCAGTGAATGTGTGTTTTTCTGAAAATTCAATATGTTTTATATATGTATATCTCAAGGTCGATGGAAGAATAAATGGGTATATAAGTGTCTAAATGGATGATTTGTTTTCGAAAAATTGATTGTATAACTGACTGATTAAGTGTATCTTAGTGAATACATGTCTTAGTGAGTAATGTTTAAATATGTAAATATCTGTATCAGTCTCTCACTTTGTGTATAAGTGGCTGCATAGGTTGGTGAGTAGCTACATGAGTGTCTATATAGGTTATTAGTTGGTTTTTTGAGTTCAGTATGAGTGTCTGTACGGTTCGGTGGGGGGTATTAAGTAGTGCATAGGTGCATGAATGAGTGACTCACTGTTTGTATGTGTTGAAGACAGCATGTGTGCAGGACTGTATGGGTGGATGAGTGTGTGTATGGGTGTGTTAGTGAGTGAATGACTGTCTCAATAGTGTCTTTATGAGTAACTACATATGTTTTAAACTAGTATATGTGACTATTGGTGTATATAAGTGAGTATATGTGAGAGTGAGAGATTGGAAGAGTTTCTGTATGAATAAGTATGTGTTTCTATAAGTGATTGTTTAAGACTAAGTATGTGTAAGTTTCTGTAGAAGTAAGTGTGGTGGTGTGTTTGTAACTGTATATGCAAGTAAATGGATGTTTGATTCTTTATTAGCATGAGTGACTATGTATGTGAGTAACTATGGATGAGTGGCATTGTGTAACAGGATGTATAGGTGTATGAGTACATATGATGAGTGAGTACATGTATGAGTGACTGTATAGGACTTTTGGTGAATGAGTGGATGTGTATGTGGATCTTAGAATTACTGAATAGATTGTTGTAACTGGTATTGGTATGTCCATTGTTTTGAAAATGTTAGCTTCTATTTTTGAATGTGTGTATCAAAGGTTATATTAGGGTGAGAGGAGGTCTGCCACTCTATCACAAGCATGGTGTCATCAGTGATGTTATTTGAGATGTCATCAGTGATGTCATGAGTGATGTCACTGACCATGTCATGAGTGATGTAATATGTGATGTCATCAGCAGTGCATTGCAGGCCCGCGAGTTATAGTTAGCTGAACTAACTATAACGGGGGAATTTCAAAGGTTTTGTACGAGTGAAAAGTCCAGCTAACTATAACGCCCCTGAAACCTATGGTTTTTTCAGTGAATTTCTAATGTTTTTTAAATGCTAAATCCTAACTATAACGTGCCTGAAACCTATGGTTTCTTCAGTGAATTTCAAAGGTATTTTAAATGCTAATTTCTGACTATGCCTACAGAGATAGGTCATGTGAAGAAAGAAGAAAAACACACAGAAAGAAAAAAAAGAAATGCAGAAAGAAGCAACAGAAGTCCTCAAAGACGAAGAAAAGTGCAGGAAGAAGGAAAACGTGCAGAAAGAACAAACAGAAGAGCAGAAAGAAGCCTTGTTGCAAAATCATCCTGTACCCTCAACTTTTTCAGACGGATACTGGTGGTAACTGAGTCTGACTAACCAGTCCTAGAGCCAGTGCTATGTTAAAAGACACTCAGAATACAGTGAAAACACCTACTTACACTAGGAAAAACTATGCGTTGAGGTCCCCCTGTGATTAGCATGACCTCCTCTGTAAGCCCCTAGTATATAATAGGGCAGTGGAATTAAAACTACCTCTTAAAACGCGCCACAGGGCGTGTTTGCACACGTCACCTCAGGCCCCGTCCTCTCCCTTCACCACTGTGTAAACACGCCCTGTGGCTGTTTTAAGTTGGGAGATTAAGTCCCCTTGAATCCTGAGGGTCCCTAGGGTCAAACTAGCCCACTAGGTACCTCCAGTAAACACCACAGAGCTGCGTTGCAGAGAGGTGTAAAATGGAGCGTGGCCTCAGAACACCTGTCTGCAACGCAGCTCCCTGGCGCATACTGGAGATACCTGTTGGGCTAGTTGGCCCTCAGGGACCCTCAGTATTGAAGGGGAATTACTTCCCCAACTTGCAACTGGCCAGGGGGCGTGTTTGAAGAGTGCTGCAAGGAGGGTGCGTGGCCTCCGGCGCGATACCGGTCTTCTATTTATTTTATTTTTTTAAGAAGGAGGGCTGTGTGGCCCCCCTTATTTTTCTAATTTATTGGCCCTGGGGACCCCATCCCCCAGGGCCTGCCACCTAATTTTTTTGGGGAAAAAAAAGAAAAATTGGAAGGGGGCCGCGTGGCCCCCCTCCCAAAGCCTTAATCGGCCCCGGAGACCCCAACCCACGGGGCAAGGCCTTTTAAAAAAAAAATCTTTAGGAGGGGGGCTTCGTTGCCCCCCTCCTCAGGCCACTTATGACCCCGGGGAACCCATCCCCCGGGACCGGCCTTTGTTTTTTATTATTTAAAAAAAATATATATTTATAGAAACACCTAGGACATGCTGGACAAACAGTATGTAACTATCACCATGACGATTTGCGTGATATTCATTAAAGGACGACTATGCATACAATGAATGCACGTGGAATGTATTTACACTGCTATTGAAGCTCTGACGTGTCTGACGCCCTACCGTGCCTAATCCCTTCGCCCCCGCCGGTGGGTACTCTCCAAGTAGGCACCCTTATCGTTTAGTTATACAAACATGGGTAGCTATTGACGGGCACATTTAATACACACGCACACCAAGTCATTCAATGGGGATTCGACAAAAATTTGACCAAAACTATGCAAGAAACCCCCTTCACGGTTAATAAAACACACATCCACCACCGGATGTGTAATACTTTTTATTTACTCTCTGGAAAGGAGACGAACCTCACTTGAGAGTCACAGCGCGCTCCTGGCTGAGCCCAATGCTGTGTTACACCCACCAGTGCCTGCCGAGTGCCATACACCTCTGTGTTGTATTCCACCAGCTAGTGCATATGCTATGACATTCTCTAGCCCATGTGCACTGTAACACCATTCCGTGAATATGTCATGCCACACTTGCCTTCGCACGGTTTATATTGCCCCATCTAACGTGCCTTCCTCGATGCCTGTGTTATAATGCACAGCGCTATGCCATACATATTACAATCTGGGATCCACATCTTTGTCACAGTGCATATGTAACGTTACACTCCCCAGCACATATTTTATATTACAACTTTAGAGACTAGTTAGGCTACACAACACTGCCATGGGCATATTACACTCCAAGGCGCATATCACATAGCACGCGCAAGTGCCTGTGCTATCTTGCGCTCTCGAATAAATCTGTCATTGCGCACAATGTATTGCATATTATATTTCACACCCGGATCATCTTATATCACACTTTTTGATGCATAGTTTATACCATACACTACATCTAGTTTTCATTTTCAATCATGCTCTCAAGACTATGTTCTATATAACACTGAGTTCACCTACCCTTTTCACGGGCATTACATTTTGCGATGGGGGGTGGAGGGTCAGGGGGTGTTTCTGCCAAGTGAGCCCGGAGTCACAGTCACAAACGCCCTCTTCTTCCTGAATAAAAGTGAGATTATGCTGCATGCTTGTTCATATTTTAAGTAGTTCGCACAGACACACATTTTAAAAACAATAATGTTCCTAATACCCACCTTCTCTGAACAGTTAGCCTGCTGCCCCATCCACCTCCTCCCTATCCTCCGTTGTCTGAATCCATGAACTAGCCTCCTCCCTCCTGCCATGCATGGTCTGATGTGCTGCCACTGCCCTCCATTTAGCATGATGTACCAGTCCACTCCTCCTGCCCTCCATTGCCCAATTCTATGCCCCATCATTGCCCTCCTGCTTAGCCTCTGTGCTTAGCTTGCTGCCCCTATTCTCCTTCCCCCTGCCCTCCGATGTCTTTGTGCATGCCCCTGCTCCATCCTTTTTGCCCACCATGTTCCATGGACCTGCCACTCCTATCTACTCTGAGTGTTCTGGTGAGCTGCCACTCCCCTCCCACCTGTCAGCATTGTCAGATGACTGTAACCTGTCCCTGCCACCTCCACCCTCCCTGTCCATATGCCATGCCCCTATCCCCTTCCTCCTTTGTCCTCCATGGGCCATTTTAATGCCACACCCTTCTGCCCTCCCTGATCTGTTGTGCTGCAACTGCTCATCCTGCCTGCCCCGTGTGGTCTGTTTTGAGGCCCCTTCCCCTGAACTCTCTTGTCTGTGCCAGGTCCTGACCCTTCCTTCTATACTCCATGGTCCTTTGTGCATGCCCCTGCACCCTCCTTCTTGCCCATCATAGCCATTGTGCTGCCACTAACCCTCCCGCTTGCCATGCATGGCCTTCTGTGCTGCCACGGCCCCTCCCACCCTCCCTGTTTGGTCAGCTAGCTGCCCCTGACCCCTCCCACCTTCCCTCCATGGTCTGTGTGTATGCCATCATAGTCTCACTGTTGCTCTCCACAGTGTGTCTTGTTTCTAGTTCCCATCCTGCCTGACCTCCATGGTCATCTTGCTGCTCTTGCCCTGCCCCCCTGCCCCCAGCCCTCTTTTTCCATGTGCAAACCCCTATTCCCTCCCTCCTGGCTTGTCTGTTCTATTGTAATGCCCCTGATCCGTCCCTCTTTCCCTTTATGGTCTGTTATGCTGCAGCTTTTTTTCCTGTCTGTCCATTATGGTCAGCTAGCTACCATTGCCTCTTTCCCCTCTGTTCTCTGTTGTCCATGTGCATGGTCCTGTCCCCTCCCTATTGCTTTCTATGGATTGTTGTGCTGCACTCCCGTCCCGCATGCCCTGTGTGGTGTATTGTGCTGCTGCAAACCCTGATGCCTGCCCTGTAGGGTCAGTTTGGTGCACCCCTCCATGTCCCTCCTGTCCTCTGTTATCCGAGTCCATGTCCCTACCCCAATTCCTCCTGCCTTCCATGATCCAATGTACCATACTTGCAAACATTTTGAACTTGGTAAGAGGGAGATTAAAAAAAAAAAAACTGGGGTATTGATTTTCCCCTTTGAGTTACTTTGAAAAAGAGGACACTGTAGACAGGAGACAGATAAAATAAAGCCCATTTGAGCTTAAAAACATTGGACGTTTTCTAGCTGAATCGGTTCTGTTGGCATGTATGGTTGTACTACCACTGCCTCTTCCTTCTGCCCACAATGGTCTATTATATTGCCACAGCCTCTCTTGCCAGTCCTGTATTGTTGGTTTGTTGCCCCTGCCCCCCTTTCCACTGCCCTCCATAATCTATTGTGCTGCCACTGCCCTTGCTACCTGCCCAGTGTGGTCAAATTGTTGCCTCTGCACCCTCCTACCTGCCTTCAATTTTCAGAGTCCGTGCCCCTGGTTTCTGCCTCTCAACAGTATCCTAATGAACAACTAGATTGCAAACATTCTATATTTATTACAAAAGTGTGGCACGCCTGACGTCATCTTGATGTAATCAGAACTGTAATACCTAGAGCATTTCCTTTAGAAATTACATATATGAGAGGGTCTTATTTGCATCAAAATTATGGTTAGTGCTCTAAAAAACTAAAATGAGGAAATATTTTCAGAGTTTTCAAATAGCGACAAAGCACTTTTAAATTATTTGTTATCTTTATGTTTATTTATCCAGTTGAGAACTTGATTAAATGTTGCACTTAGGGGATTGGATGTGGTGTTACTTCCATAGCTGCAGACTTTGCAACTGTGGATCCAGGTTGCAGTTTCTGCTTCAGCTCAACAGTCTGTGATTCTGGTCAAATCACTTAATCTCCCCATGTCTACAACCAAAATGAATTTGTTCTTGTGTGATGTAATCAATGCTCATGTAAAGCACTCCAATACCTGACAAGTCTGTACTATATAAAACTGCAAAAACACAAAAAATAAGTGTTTTGTACACTTCTGTCATTGGGCTACATGTGGGCTACATCTGGGTGATATTTGTGCTGCATTTGGGCTCCTTTTTCTCTGGTGGCCATCTTGGGAGATTTATTTATTGTGAAGTTTCCTAATTTCCTCATTTACTGCAGTCTCCTCAGTAGGAAATGCTTTCAGTTTTTTACTTTGATTCCATCAAAAAGGTATTCAGATATGTCACACATTTGCCATAAATTCTGAATGTTAGCACTCTAGTTGCTCATTAGATCACTGTAGTAAAGCTACTGCTCACCACGGAAGTCTGCTGCTAGTATTAAAAGTGCATGTTTCAGTCTGCTTATCAGAAATTTTTAATGAAATAGAAGAGGATTTGAGAAGTCACTCAAAATGTGCCCTAATTTTTCTTTCTTCAGCACTAATCATAATTTCTATGGCAAAATGAACCCCCTCTTTGTGTTCCTTTTTAAATTAAATGTTTTAAGTGTTACCAGTTTATTCCAATCAAGATGGCTTCAGGTGTGCCATACTTTTATCATAAGTAAGACAGTAAGCGCTCTAGTTGTTCTTAAGAACACCCTGGGACATTCTGTCATTGGGCTATACTTGGGTTACATCTGGGTGATATTTGGGCTACATTTGGGCTCTGTTGTCTCTGGTGGCCATCTTGGGAGACTTATTTGTTATGAAGTTTCCTAATTTCCTCATTACTGCAGTCTCCTCAGTAGGAAATACTTTCAGTTTTTTACTTTGGTTCCATCAAGAAGGCATTCAGATGTGTCACACATTTGCCACAAATTCTGAATGTTAGCACTCTAGTTGCTCATTAGAGCACTGTGGTAAAGCTACTGCTCACCAGGGAAGTCTGCTGCTGGTATTCAAAGTGCATGTTTCAGTCTGCATGTCAGAATTCTTTTATGAAATAGAAGAGGATTTGAGAAGTCAAAATGTGCCGTAATTTTTCTTTCTGAAGCACTAATCATAATTTCTATGGCAAAATTAACCCCCTCATGTTGTTCCTTTGCAAATTAAATGTTTTAAGTGTTACTACTTTATTCCAATCAAGATGGCTTCAGGTGTGCCATACTTTTGTCATAAGTAAGACTGTTAGCGCTCTAGTTGTTCGTTAGAACACTCTGGGACATTCTGTCAGTGGGCTATACTTGGGCTACATCTGGGTGATATTTGTGCTACATTTGGGCTCTTTTGTCTCTGGTGGCCATATTGGGAGACTTGTTTGTTATGAAGTTTCCTAATTTCCTCATTTACTACAGTCTCCTCAGTAGGAAATACTTTCAGTTTTTTACTTTGATTCCATCAAGAAGGCATTCAGATGTGTCACACATTTGCCGTAAATTCAGAATGTTAGCACTCTAGTTGCTCATTAGATCACTGTAGTAAAGCTACTGCTCACCAGGGAAGTCTGCTGCTGGTTTTGAAAGTGCATGTTTCAGTCTGCATGTCAGAATTTGTTAATGAAATAGAAGAGGATTTGAGAAGTGACTCAAAATGTGCCCTAATTTTTCTTTCTGCAGCACTAATCATACTTTCTATGGCAAAATAAACCCCCTCATTTTGTTCCTTTTTAAATTAAATGTTTTAAGAGTTACCACTTTATTCCAATCAAGATGGCTTCAGGTGTGCAATACGTTTGTCATAAGTAGGACTGTTAGCGCTCTAGTTGTTCTTTAGAGCACTCTAGGAAGCTGCAGTAGAACACAAAGGCACCAACTGACAGTCTCTGCCCTTGTTGGATGTGCATGTTTTACTGAGAATGTCAGACTTCATTCTCACATGACTGAGAAAGATAATGTGAATTTACAGAAAATATGCTCTCAGTTTAGCTTATAGATCACCTTCGAAACCTCTGTGGGAAAAGAATGAGAAAATAGTTTTCTCTCAAACATGATTCATGATATCACAGCAGAAGGCTTTTTCACATGGTAAAATCACCTTAGACCACACCACAATTCTCAAAATGAGTATCGTACCATCAACAAATGATTTATAATGTAACTAAAGTCTTAAAACCTTCTATTAACTGCAATGCTTTTTAATGAGGTGCTATCATGTATATGGGTCCCAAGATGGCTGCCAACACTTCTTGGATGAAGTACTGACAGCCAATCAGATCTCACGATGAGATGTGTGGCTAGGCTCCGCCCAGATATATATGTGATTTTGATTTTGATTTTCTCAGGAACTACTGAACGGATTTACACCATTTAAGCAAAAGGCACGACTCTGAACCAAGGTCTACCTCCCTTTTTTCTCAGCCCCCGCTACACGAATCATCCTGAGACTTTCAGGACAGGAGCAGACCGGAGCTGGCCAAACATTTTAAAAATTTCACGAAGATTTGTCAATGGGCGCCAAAGTTATTCCAAATAGAATGTTGCGGATTTCCTATGGAAAATAGGTCCTAACTATAACTACCTACTGGCGACCGCCAGTAGGTAATATATATATATATATAATTTTTATGTTCATTCTAAGATGTCATCCTTTCCATCAGAACCAAAGATGAGGCGGCACACCAGCTCCTTGCAAAGAATTATTGCACGAAAGAACAACACAAAACCAAGATGAGACGGAAAAGTCTTACATTAGATTTTGAATTACAGGAAATTAATTCTATTCTGCTGATCGATGAATTGTTTGGAGTTTTCCTTTTGGATTACCAGATGGCTTTGAAAGAGAACAGCTTTCATGCAGGAGGCCCACGAAATGGTTTTAGAAAATCTACCTAATATTTTAATGGGACGGAGCCTATTAAGTTAACAATTCTGAAGAAAGGCATTGAAAAATTACTTCAATAGAAAGCAATTATGGACTTCCTTTTCCAGCATGCAACACTATGTTGTACTTACCTGTTGCCCATTGGAGGGTTTAAAAGAGTCACATGCTGCGCAATGCCTTCTGAAATGAAATACCATCCCATTAAATGTTAATGCCTGTGATCAAGGGGATTGAAGCCCCGAAACGCGTAAAGCCAAGAAATTGACTCTGCGCATGAATAAATGCTGTTCTGCCGGTGAAAATCAGCTGGTCCTGAGTGCACTTTCATTCGAGGTGCTTTGGTTTCAAAATTACAGGCGGCAGCCCCAGCCGCGAAAATACACCACCCCTGAAGTCTGCGGGCCTTGGAGACAAACAAACTATTTGGATTTTCCCTTTTGGATTACCAGATGGCTTTGAGAGAGAGCAGCTTTCATGCAGGAGGCCCACTGAACGGTTTTAGAAAATCTACATAATGTTTTAATGGGACGGAGCCTACTAAAGTAACAATTGTGAAGAAAGGCATTGAAAAATTACTTAAAAAGAAAGCAATTATGGACTTCCTTTTCCAGCATGAAACACTATGTTGTACTTACTTGTTGCCCATTGGAGGGTTTAAAAGAGTCACATGCTGCGCAATGCCTTCTTAATTGAAATACCATCCCATTAAATGTTAATGCCTGTGATCAAGGGGATTGAAGCCCCTAAACTCATAAGGCGAAGAAATCGACTCTGCGCATGAATAAATGCAGTTCTGCTGGTGAAAATCAGCTGGTCCTGAGTGCACTTTCATTCGAGGTGCTTTGGTTTGAAAAAAAATAAAAAAATATATATATACATATATATATATATATATATATATATATATATATATATATATATATATATATATCAAACCACAACTGCTCAGCAGACGAGGGTGCACTCTGGGGGTCGTGATCCTCCATGGGCGCCACCAGCACCTCGACCGGCGAGTATGCCTGACGCGTTTCGGAAAATGTCCTTAATCATAGGCAAGACACTCTGCAGATTGAACAGCTGCAAACTTTATTTGAAAATAGTTGCCCGCCAATGGGCTTCTGAATAGAAAGTCCCGCTGCCTTCTGGGACTCGTAGTGTTGCAGCCAGTCTCTTTACCCCAATGGGCGGTATGAATCCATCACATCAGCCCTTCGTGGGCTGCGGGGCGTTAGTGGCGTCCACAATCCATGGTTCGACCTCCCTGCAACAGCGACGATGACATTCATCTCGCATCCTGCCCCCTTTCCATCTACGGGTGGTGCGACCCTCCGCGCCCGAAGCCGGCGCGTATAAACATCAAACCACAACTGTTCAGCAGACGAGGGTGCACTCTGGGGGTCGTGATCCTCCATGGGCGCCACCAGCACCTCGACCGGCGAGTATGCCTGACGCGTTTCGGAAAATGTCCTTAATCATAGGCAAGACACTCTGCAGATTGAACAGCTGCAAACTTTATTTGAAAATAGTTGCCCGCCAATGGGCTTCTGAATAGAAAGTCCCGCTGCCTTCTGGGACTCGTGGTGTTGCAGCCAGTCTTTTTACCCCAATGGGCGGTATGAATCCATCACATCAGCCCTTCATGGGCTGCGGGGCGTTAGTGGCGTCCACAATCCATGGTTTGACCTCCCTGCAACAGCGACGATGACATTCATCTCGCATCCTGCCCCCTTTCCATCTACGGATGGTGCGACCCTCCGCGCCCGAAACCGGCGCGTATAAACATCAAACCACAACTGCTCAGCAGACGAGGGTGCACTCTGGGGGTCGTGATCCTCCATGGGCGCCACCAGCACCTCGACCGGCGAGTATGCCTGACGCGTTTCGGAAAATGTCCTTAATCATAGGCAAGACACTCTGCAGATTGAACAGCTGCAAACTTTATTTGAAAATAGTTGCCCTCCAATGGGCTTCTGAATAGAAAGTCCTGCTGCCTTCTGGGACTCGTAGTGTTGCAGCCAGTCTCTTTACCCCAATGGGCGGTATGAATCCATCACATCAGCCCTTCGTGGGCTGCGGGGCGTTAGTGGCGTCCACAATCCATGGTTCGACCTCCCTGCAACAGCGACGATGACATTCATCTCGCATCCTGCCCCCTTTCCATCTACGGGTGGTGCGACCCTCCGCGCCCGAAGCCGACGCGTATAAACATCAAACCACAACTGCTCAGCAGACGAGGGTGCACTCTGGGGGTCGTGATCCTCCATGGGCGCCACCAGCACCTCGACCGGCGAGTATGCCTGACGCGTTTCGGAAAATGTCCTTAATCATAGGCAAGACACTCTGCAGATTGAACAGCTGCAAACTTTATTTGAAAATAGTTGCCCGCCAATGGGCTTCTGAATAGAAAGTCCCGCTGCCTTCTGGGACTCGTAGTGTTGCAGCCAGTCTCTTTACCCCAATGGGCGGTATGAATCCATCACATCAGCCCTTCGTGGGCTGCGGGGCGTTAGTGGCGTCCACAATCCATGGTTCAACCTCCCTGCAACAGCGACGATGACATTCATCTCGCATCCTGCCCCCTTTCCATCTACGGGTGGTGCGACCCTCCGCGCCCGAAGCCGGCGCGTATAAACATCAAACCACAACTGCTCAGCAGACGAGGGTGCACTCTGGGGGTCGTGATCCTCCATGGGCGCCACCAGCACCTCGACCGGCGAGTATGCCTGACGCGTTTCGGAAAATGTCCTTAATCATAGGCAAGACACTCTGCAGATTGAACAGCTGCAAACTTTATTTGAAAGATGAATGTCATCGTCGCTGTTGCAGGGAGGTCGAACCATGGATTGTGGACGCCACTAACGCCCCGCAGCCCACGAAGGGCTGATGTGATGGATTCATACCGCCCATTGGGGTAAAGAGACTGGCTGCAACACTACGAGTCCCAGAAGGCAGCGGGACTTTCTATTCAGAAGCCCATTGGCGGGCAACTATTTTCAAATAAAGTTTGCAGCTGTTCAATCTGCAGAGTGTCTTGCCTATGATTAAGGACATTTTCCGAAACGCGTCAGGCATACTCGCCGGTCGAGGTGCTGGTGGCGCCCATGGAGGATCACGACCCCCAGAGTGCACCCTCGTCTGCTGAGCAGTTGTGGTTTGATGTTTATACGCGCCGGCTTCGGGCGCGGAGGGTCGCACCACCCGTAGATGGAAAGGGGGCAGGATGCGAAATGAATGTCATCGTCGCTGTTGCAGGGAGGTCGAACCATGGATTGTGGACGCCACTAACGCCCCGCAGCCCACGAAGGGCTGATGTGATGGATTCATACCGCCCATTGGGGTAAAGAGACTGGCTGCAACACTACGAGTCCCAGAAGGCAGCGGGACTTTCTATTCAGAAGCCCATTGGCGGGCAACTATTTTCAAATAAAGTTTGCAGCTGTTCAATCTGCAGAGTGTCTTGCCTATGATTAAGGACATTTTCCGAAACGCGTCAGGCATACTCGCCGGTCGAGGTGCTGGTGGTGCCCATGGAGGATCACGACCCCCAGAGTGCACCCTCGTCTGCTGAGCAGTTGTGGTTTGATGTTTATACGCGCCGGCTTCGGGCGCGGAGGGTCGCACCACCCGTAGATGGAAAGGGGGCAGGATGCGAGATGAATGTCATCGTCGCTGTTGCAGGGAGGTCGAACCATGGATTGTGGACGCCACTAACGCCCCGCAGCCCACGAAGGGCTGATGTGATGGATTCATACCGCCCATTGGGGTAAAGAGACTGGGTGCAACACTACGAGTCCCAGAAGGCAGCGGGACTTTCTATTCAGAAGCCCATTGGCGGGCAACTATTTTCAAATAAAGTTTGCAGCTGTTCAATCTGCAGAGTGTCTTGCCTATGATTAAGGACATTTTCCGAAACGCGTCAGGCATACTCGCCGGTCGAGGTGCTGGTGGCGCCCATGGAGGATCACGACCCCCAGAGTGCACCCTCGTCTGCTGAGCAGTTGTGGTTTGATGTTTATACGCGCCGGCTTCGGGCGTGGAGGGTCGCACCACCCGTAGATGGAAAGGGGGCAGGATGCGAGATGAATGTCATCGTCGCTGTGGCAGGGAGGTCGAACCATGGATTGTGGACGCCACTAACGCCCCGCAGCCCACGAAGGGCTAATGTGATGGATTCATACCGCCCATTGGGGTAAAGAGACTGGCTGCAACACTACGAGTCCCAGAAGGCAGCGGGACTTTCTATTCAGAAGCCCATTGGCGGGCAACTATTTTCAAATAAAGTTTGCAGCTGTTCAATCTGCAGAGTGTCTTGCCTATGATTAAGGACATTTTCCGAAACGCGTCAGGCATACTCGCCGGTCGAGGTGCTGGTGGCGCCCATGGAGGATCACGACCCCCAGAGTGCACCCTCGTCTGCTGAGCAGTTGTGGTTTGATGTTTATACGCGCCGGCTTCGGGCGCGGGGGGTCGCACCACCCGTAGATGGAAAGGGGGCAGGATGCGAGATGAATGTTATTGTCGCTGTTGCAGGGAGGTCGAACCATGGATTGTGGACGCCACTAACGCCCCGCAGCCCACGAAGGGCTGATGTGATGGATTCATACCGCCCATTGGGGTAAAGAGACTGGCTGCAACACTACGAGTCCCAGAAGGCAGCGGGACTTTCTATTCAGAAGCCCATTGGCGGGCAACTATTTTCAAATAAAGTTTGCAGCTGTTCAATCTGCAGAGTGTCTTGCCTATGATTAAGGACATTTTCCGAAACGCGTCAGGCATACTCGCCGGTCGAGGTGCTGGTGGCGCCCATGGAGGATCACGACCCCCAGAGTGCACCCTCGTCTGCTGAGCAGTTGTGGTTTGATGTTTATACGCGCCGGCTTCGGGCGCGGAGTGTCGCACCACCCGTAGATGGAAAGGGGGCAGGATGCAAGATGAATGTCATCGTCGCTGTTGCAGGGAGGTCGAACCATGGATTGTGGATGCCACTAACGCCCCGCAGCCCACGAAGGGCTGATGTGATGGATTCATACCGCCCATTGGGGTAAAGAGACTGGCTGCAACACTACGAGTCCCAGAAGGCAGCGGGACTTTCTATTCAGAAGCCCATTGGCGGGCAACTATTTTCAAATAAAGTTTGCAGCTGTTCAATCTGCAGAGTGTCTTGCCTATGATTAAGGACATTTTCCGAAACGCGTCAGGCATACTCGCCGGTCGAGGTGCTGGTGGCGCCCATGGAGGATCACAACCCCCAGAGTGCACCCTCGTCTGCTGAGCAGTTGTGGTTTGATGTTTATATGCGCCGGCTTCGGGCGCGGAGGGTCGCACCACCCGTAGATGGAAAGGGGGCAGGATGCGAGATGAATGTCATCGTCGCTGTTGCAGGGAGGTCGAACCATGGATTGTGGACGCCACTAACGCCCCGCAGCCCACGAAGGGCTGATGTGATGGATTCATACCGCCCATTGGGGTAAAGAGACTGGCTGCAACACTACGAGTCCCAGAAGGCAGCGGGACTTTCTATTCAGAAGCCCATTGGCGGGCAACTATTTTCAAATAAAGTTTGCAGCTGTTCAATCTGCAGAGTGTCTTGCCTATGATTAAGGACATTTTCCGAAACGCGTCAGGCATACTCGCCGGTCGAGGTGCTGGTGGCGCCCATGGAGGATCACGACCCCCAGAGTGCACCCTCGTCTGCTGAGCAGTTGTGGTTTGATATATATATATATATACATATATATATATATATATATATATATATATATATATATATATATATATATATATATATATATATATATATATATATATATATATTACCTACTGGCGGTCGCCAGTAGGTAGATATAGTTAGGACCTATTTTCCATAGGAAATCCGCAACATTCTATTTGGAATAACGTTGGCGCCGATTGACGAATGTTCGCAAAAGTTTTCAAACTTTTGGCCAGCTCCGGTCCGCTCCTATCCTGAGAATTTCAAGGTGATTCGTTAAGCGGGGTCCGAGAAAAAAGGGGGGTCCCAAAAGGCATTTTCCCCATGCATTTTCCCATAGGACCGTTGACGCAGCTGCATCCCGAACTGCTGAACGGAATTACACGAAATTTGGCAAAGAGGTAGTCCTCAGTTCAGACTTGTGCCTTTTGCTTAAATGGTGTAAATCTGTTCAGTAGTTCCTGAGAAAATTAGGGTAAAAAAGTTAGTGATATCTATGGCCGAGGACAATCCGCGCACCCTCCCCACACCCACCGCGCACCCTGCCGTGCACGAGCTGAATGCTAATTGGCTGTCAACACTCCAGATCAGGAAGTTTTGGCAGCCATCTTGTGCCTCAGTAGAACCGAGGCACAAGAAGCCCCCAAAAAACATCTCAAAACGCGAAAAGGGGGCAGGGTAGAAACACCCGGACACCCTAGGCCTGCTCAGGGGGTCCCACAAGGACCCCCAAGGCCCCCAAATTTTTTTTTTTTTTTAAATCGCAGGATGTGCTTAGGGTCCCTTAGGGCATCCCGCTGACGAAAAAAAAACGAAGCGCAGGCTCCCGCGCTTTGTTTACAATTAGCCCCCGGGGGGCCTAGTCCCGGGGGCAATTTTTCATAGTCATGGGGGGCCCATGGGGCTTAAAGTTAATGTATGCAGGGGGGCTTGTTTTGAAAATATTATAATTGGGGGCCCAGAAGGGCCCCCCAGCCCTGGGGACCGCCACCCCTGGGGCTTATCTTAATGTATTCAGGGGGGCTCATGGCCCCCCCCGCAGCCTTGGGGACCACCACCCCCGGGGCTTGTTTTTTTTATTTTTAAAAACCCTGTGTGGGGGGGCTCGAACAAATTCCCCTTCAATACTGGGGGTCCCTGGGGGCCAACTAGCCCACCAGGAACCTCGAGTATACGCCAGGGAGCTGCGTTTCAGAGAGGTGTAATGATGCCACGCCCCTTTTTACACCTCTCTGCAACACAGCTCCGTGGCACTTACTGGAGGTACCTGGTGGGCTAGTTGGCCGCCAGGAGACCTCAGGATTTAAGGGGACTTAATCTCCCAACTTAAAACGCGCCACGGGGCGCGTTTGCACAGTGGTGAAGGTAGGGGGCGGGGCCTGAGGTGATACTGTGCAAACACGCCCTGTGGCGCGTTTTAAGTTTGGGAATTCATTCCTCTTCAATCCAGAGGTCCCCTGGGGACAACTAGCCCACCAGGTACCTCCACTAAGCGCCACGGAGCTGCGTTGCAGAGTGTTGTAAAAAGGGGTGTGGCCTCTGAACACCTCTCTGCAACTCAGCTCCCTGGCGCATACTGGAGGTACCTGGTGGGCTAGTTGGACGCCAGGGGACCTCAGGATTCAAGGTGACTTAATCCGCCAACTTACAACACCCCACGGGGCGCGTTTGCACAGTGGTGAAGGTAGGGGGTGGGGCCTGAGGTGATATGTGTGCAAACATGCCCTGTGGTGCATTTTAAGTTGGGGAATTAATTCCTCTTCAATCCTGAGGGTCCCTGGGAACCAACTAGCCCACCAGATACCGCCAGTAAGCGCCACGGAGCTACGTTGCAGAGTGTTGTAAAAAGGGGCGTGGCCTCCGAACACCTCTCTGCAATGCAGCCCCCTGGCGCATACTGGAGGTACCTGGTGGGCTAGTTGGCCCCCAGGGGACCTCAGGATTGAAGAGGAATTAATTCCCCAACTTAAAACGCGCCACTGGGCGTGTTTGCACACGTCACCTCAGGCTCCGCCCCCTTCCTTCACCATTGTACAAATATTCCTCTAAAATCAGCCGAACTACGAATTCCGATTTGCTCACCTGTTATCAGGAGAGAACCCAGTGCTGCATCTTTTAGCCCAGCACTGACCCTGAAAAGTAATTTTAAGCGTACTTACCAGTAACTTGTATTTCCTTCCATAGGAATCCATTGTGTGGTTTTCAGCAGAAAAGTTTCTAAGTGTCCATTTTTGAAACGTACAAATATTCCTCTAAAATCAGCCGAACTACGAATTCCAATTTACTCACCTGTAATCAGGAGAGAACCCAGTGCTGCATCTTTTTGCCCAGCACTGACCTTGAAAGGTAATTCTAAGCGTATTTACCAGTAACTTGTATTTCCTTCCATAGGAATCCATTGTGTGGTTTTCACCAGAAAAGTTTCTAAGTGTCCAATTTTGAAACGTACAAATACTCCTCTAAAATCAGCCGAACTTCATATTCCGATTTACTCACCTGTTATCAGGAGAGAACCCAGTGCTGTATCTTTTTGCCCAGCACTGACCTTGAAAGGTAATTCTAAGCGTATTTACCAGTAACTTGTATTTCCTTCCATAGGAATCCATTGTGTGGTTTTCACCAGAAAAGTTTCTAAGTGTCCATTTTAGAAACGTACAAATATTCCTCTAAAATCAGCCGAACTACGAATTCCAATTTACTCACCTGTTATCAGGAGAGAACCCTGGGCTGCATCTTTTAGCCCAGCACTGACTCTGAAAAGCAATTCTAAGTGTACTTACCAGTAACTTGTATTTCCTTTCATAGGAATCCATTGTGTGGTTTTCAGCAGAAAATTTTCTAAGTGCCCATTTATGAAATGTACAAAAATTCGTCTAAAATCAGCCGAACTACGAATTCCGATTTACTTACCTGTAATCAGGAGAGAACCCAGGGCTGCATCTTTTAGACCAGCAGTGGCCCTGAAAAGTAATTCTAAGCGTACTTACCAGTAACTTGTATTTCCTTCCATAGGAATCCATTGTGTGGTTTTCACCAGAAAAGTTTCTAAGTGTCCAATTTTGAAACGTACAAATACTCCTCTAAAATCAGCCGAACTTCATATTCCGATTTACTCAGCTGTTATCAGGAGAGAACCCAGTGCTGTATCTTTTAGCCCAGCACTGACCCTGAAAAGTAAATCTAAGCGTATTTACCAGTAACTTGTATTTCCGTCCATAGGAATCCATTATGTGGTTTTCAGCAGGAAAGTTTCTAAGTGTCTATTTTCACAAACTAAAAATATTCCTCTAAAATCAGCCGAACTACGAATTCCGATTTACTCACCTTTTATCAGGAGAGAACCCAGGGCTGCATCTTTTAGCCCAGCACTGACTCTGAAAAGTAATTCTAAGCATACTTACCAGTAACTTGTATTTCCTTCCATAGGAATCCATTGTGTGGTTTTCAGCAGAAAATTTTCGTGTCTATTTTCACAAACTAAAACTATTCCTCTAAAATCAGCCGACCTACGAATTCCGATTTACTCACCTGTTATCAGGAGAAAACCCAGGGCTGCATCTTTTAGACCAGCAGTGACCCTGAAAAGCAATTCTAAGTGTACTTACCAGTAACTTGTATTTCCTTCCATAGGAATCGATTGTGTGGTTTTCAGCAGAAAAGTTTCTAAGTGTCTATTTTCACAAACTAAAAATATTCCTGAAAAATCGTCTGTATGACTTAAACACATTCTTTCAACTGTTTACAGGAGGTTGGCCAGTGCTGGATCCAGGATCTACCACTGAGTAAGAAAAAGTAACGATAACACTACTTACCTGCTAAGTGAATTTTCTGCCATAGGATAACATTGGTGATTCTATTTGAAAAAATTTCTGTTTCAACTTTTAAAATACAATAATATTCCTTAAAAATAACTACTGTAACCAAAACGCTTTTACTCAATTGTTTACAGGAGATGTCCAAGGACTAAATCTAGGATCCATTTCTGTGGTTAGAAAAGTAATCCATAAAGTAACTAATTGCATTTAGCTAGAAATTCACATTGAGCTCAATGTTGCTTTGTGTTTGAAATTGTGTTGGCCATTGCAACAACTGTAACTACTGTACTGAAAAGTCTGTTGCCTATTTTCCAAGTATTTAAACTAAAGTAATTCATTCTGAGAAAGTATATTTTGTATTGTAATGTATAATGTAATTATAATGAAATTAAAAAAACAATATCTAAAAATAAATAGTTTAAAAAATGTAGTAAATCAGTATCAAAAAATCAGTATAACAATTAATACATTCAAAATTGTCATTTACAAAATCTTTGAAATTCACTGAAAAACCATAGGTTTCAGGCCTGATATAGTTAGGAATTAGCATTTAAAAAACCTTTGAAATTTAATGAAAAAACCATAGGTTTCAGGCCTGATATAGTTAGGAATTAGTATTTAAAAAACCTAAGAAATTCACTGAAAAACAATAGGTTTTAGGGGTGTTATATTTAGCCTGACATTTCACTCGAACAAAACCATTGAAATTCCTCCGATATAGTTAGTTGTACTAACTACATCTCGCGCGCCCGCAATCCACTGCTGATGATGTCACATATTACATCATTCATGACATGGTCAGTGACATCACTGATGACATCTCAAGTATATATCATTTATATATTCATTCCAAGATGTCATTCTTTCCATCAGAACCAAAGATGAGGTGGCACAGCAGCTCCTTGCAAAGATTTATTGCACGAAAGAGCAACACAAAACCAAGATGAGACAGAAAAGTCTTACATTTGATTTTGAATTACAGGACATTAATTCTATTCTGCCGATCGATGAATTAGAAATGCATAATGAAACTGGAATGTAAGATGATGTGAGAGAGTCACTTAATCAGTTGGGTTTTGATACAGATTATGCTCAGCCTAGTGGCCTGAGACCCGAATCCAGGTTTAATCCTAATGTTGCCAAACAACAAGAGTATGCAGTACCTATGGGGATTAAGGTGGATAAGCGTAGGGTGTGATCCAATAATGGCTAACGAGAGGAAGGGTGGGGAATCCTTCCTTTCGGAATGAGGGCATGCCTGATGATGAAGCATGACACCCAGCGGGCTGGGTGTGTGAGGGCCCTCATTCTGAAAGGAGGGATTCCCCACCCTTCCTCTCGTTAGCCTATATTGGATCACACCCTACACTTATCCATCTTTAATCCCCTTAGGAACTGCATACTCGTGTTGTTTGGTATTTAGTCTAGGGCCTGTATGCTGGCGCTCCAAAGCCCCTCTCCATCCCTCTTCCTTGTTAGCCTTAATCCTAATGTTGCCCATGACAATATTGAAATATTGAGACCTTTCACAATGTAATGATACAGGAACTAATGAGATTATAATAATACAAACAGGAAAGAGAGGGTCCAAGGGAATTTTTAAGACCAAGCGTGGATATATACCCCAAAACAAATGAGTATGAACAACAAAAGTATCCACGGGTCTGAAACTTAACCTGGCTTAGTAGAACGTGACCATGAGAAGAATGACCAGAATATGTGTCTGGGCATTCCTATTAATAGGACGGATTTCCATCACTCACCGAGGTGATATGCTTCATCATCTGAGTCTCCTCCTAGCGCCACACTAGTGACGCCAAGGGCTACAACCCTTACACTAAGAAGGGGAGCTCACGGATGTTTTACAGTTAACTATAAATGCGCAAAGTGCACTCATACGAGATCCACTAGATGTGAAGAAGTTTTGTTTAAAGGAGTGATGGATGCAGTCCATGTGAGTAAGAAAGTGATATATAAAATGAACAAAAGAAGAAAGACATTTTATTGGGTATCTCCTAATGCCCAAGTTAAAAACAGTGCAACAACAGATTTAACATAATAACTGCCCGTGTGAAGAAAAACACAGAAAGGTCAACATGTTCCAGCCATACGGATTAAATTGAATCCACGGCTTTCTTCAGGACCAAACAATAGATAATTTGCTACTGCTAATAGTAATGAAATTACAAACACAAAGGTTCACTTATACATATGACAACATCACACAAACCCAAAGCTCAGCATTGCAGGAATATATTAATGTTCCCTCAATTAAAATTAAGCCCTCCGACAAGGGGGGCAACATTGTTGTGATGAATGCTACAGACTATAAGGCAGAAGCCCTAAGACAACTTAGTGATTACAATTGCTATGAACGTCCTGAGGTATCATTCCTGAGATACATAATTAGTATTTTAATCCGTACTCTGGTTTTCTACTTAGCCCTGCCACAGTGAAAATAGTTTGGGGGTGCTAGTCATTTTATTACCCACTGTTAAATACCATGCACCTTACCATGTGGACTAAAAGGCCTACATTGGGGTGACATTAAGGTTAAAAGGGTGGTTTTTGCCTGTCAAAAGGGTATATATTGACAGGCCAAATTGCAACTTTTACACTACTACAGTAAGGCTGCAATGGTAGGCCTGAAGCCTTGTTGGAACTGCCACTGTAGTGGATGGCACAATATATGCTATAGTCCATTGATAAATTGAACTTCCATGCCCTGGGTACACTTTGTACCATATAGTAGGACCTTGTTGGCAAGTAAATTATACCAGTTAGGAGTATGCCGATTAGACCATGCTAAAAGTGGGTGTACGGGCACTTTACTACTGGTTGGCTGAGAAGTTCTAAAGCTGGCAAAAATAAAGGGTCTAGCAAACGGCGAAGAATCTGGGTGACTGTTCGGAAAAGAAGAATATCCTACAGAGGCCATTTGCTTCTGGTGAATAGCCTCCATACAGCATGCCCTCAAACTGAAAATTAAGTACCCTTTTTAGCACTTAACTCCTAAAGTAGCATGGCAAACTGGTCCATGGTTTACTCATAGAGTGCTCTGGGCTAGAAATGCAGAATTGATTAACATACACTAATACCTCAATAAATGGAAGTCTAGCAAATGCTTTTACTTTAGGGAATAAAAGTGCACCACACACAGCTATATACTATGCACAAAATGTTAAATGTATAAAGTTACATGTTACCAAACAATATATAACCTCTCCAAAATGTTTCTAGCAGAAATTGACACAGTGGAAAATCTTCTTGGGTTTACAGAGAAGTTAACAAGCACCAAAACCTTTGACTACTATGCTAATCAGTGCTTCCACAAAAAAAAAAACACCAGCCTACAGGCTTTATCATGGAGTACTAACATCCTTAGGTAAGTGGTTTTCACAATAATAAAGCAAAGGTCTACTGGCTTTGACATACTCTTCACAATAAGAAAAGTTGATCTAATGCTTTCATCATCACACATCAATTAGGGCTACATAATTAGGCATTACCTGTTTGCTAATAATAACAAAAGACTAATTTTGACATACTAAAGGTCTCTCCCTAGTGAGACGAAGCACTCCGTTAGCATCATTTAATGTGAATAGCGTGAGGTCTCTCACTTGGGAAAAAAGTTTGATCTGAAGAAGACCTAAATTAATAAAATGAACTATCTCACTCAACCTAAGGAACAATCAGTCAAATGTACATTTTTTCTGTTCCCAGGGGACTTTTTTTAAAGGATTGCCTAGCAACTACACTATGTGAAGTTCCGAAGACACTCCTCGCGGTTCCTTCCTGGCTCTGAGTGGCAAACCACGTCATTTACTGCTACCCAGTGTCCCTCATAGAAGGTCACCTAAGTCCTGGCTAAGGAGCACCAGGAAGGACAGGCAAGGATAAAATGAGCCAGGCCGGAAAGGGGCTCACCAATGACAAGGCAAGGACTTCTGTGTCACTATAAGTACTCCCTTGATTGACCAGTCTGCCATCAAAAGGTGTGGCTTACTATAGCCTTATAGCCCGCCGTAGCGGGCTATACCGGCTATTAAAGGCCCGCTGCAGCGTTAAAGGCCGAGCCGAAGGCGAGGGACTTTAACAAGAGCAGCGGGACTTTAATAGCGGTATAGCCCTGCTACGAAGGGCTATAAGGATATTAGAACATTCTGCCACTAGAGGGCAGAATGTTCTAATAAATTAAACAAAGGCTTCTCGAAGCTTGAGGGGATTTAAATCCCCTCGAGCTTCGAGAGGCTTTTGTAAAAAATTGGAATGTTGCTCTGCGGGCCTTTACCGGCCCGTAGAAGCATGGAGCACTCCATTGTCTACAATGGAGTGCTCCACATTCCAATGTTCTAATAGAACAGTATGTTGGTGGTGGAACGATGGTGTGCCCTATTTGAAGTGTTTAACACCACCTATGTGTGGGGAAGGAGGCACGTCCTTTTGTTATTATATTCCCTCACACACCCTAGTGGTGTCATGCTTCATCATCGGGACACCCCGACGCCTAGAGGTCAGGGTGGGCTCGACCGTTATTTCAGGGAGCGCTTACTGAGATGGTATTTGGCCAGGGGAATAAAGATTAAAAATCAATGTCAGACCCCAGTTTCCTTTTATTCTTGGGTCTGGCACTGATAATAAAAACGAGAACAAGGGGTTTCTAGGGATATTATGGTCCTAGGACCCTATTGCCAACATGTTTCTGTCTCTTGCTGCCCCATAAAGGGTGCACGGACTTTCTTCAGGAATATAATAACAAAAGGACGTGCCTCCTTCCCCACACATAGGTGGTGTTAAACACTTCAAATAGGACACACCATCGTTCCACCACCAACATACTGTTCTAGTTAGCCACACCTTTTGATGGCAGACTGGTCAATCAAGGGAGTACTTATAGTGACACAGTGTTAATCCACGGGAGGGTGTACTCCTTCATGGAGTTCCTCTCGGCCCCTCACCAAACAAGGAATCCTTCCTTGTAAGTTATGTGAATTAAGGCAAGGACTTCTCCTAACCCTCAGCACCACCATTCAGAGGACGACTTCAGACTTACTCACCCTGTGGGCTATTGCTCCGTCTTCATGGGCACAACAGCTCCATTTGATATGGTTCTAGGACTCTGGGCTTCCTTTGCTGTTCACAACCACCTGCTCTGGGTAACACCAGCTCATAGCAGCACCTTACAAAGTCTGAGTAGCAGACCACCCTCAATGCCTACAATCTCCAACCCCTCAGGCCAACAGCCTCTATCTGGAGGTGCAGTGCAAAGTGACAGGAGCACAATGTGCCGACTACTTCAGTGGTCAGCCATGTAGGGCTACTCTAGGGCATTACATGTGTACCTATTACCGTTCCTAGGGGTGAATCAGGGAGCTGGTGCCACCAGCCTTCGACAAATAGAGTCCAGTCAAAGTCAAAAGATATAGGTCAGGAGTGGCATACCTGTAGGCCTTCTAGCAGGGGTCAAACAACAAAGTTGGCCCTTCTTTCTTCCAAGTTTCTTGCTCAGTAGGATATAAAGGGAGGAAGAGGTTTCTGTCATTGGTGGAACCACTCACCCAAATGAATATTATAACACCATCCCTCCACCTAAAACTTACATGATAAGGGGTCAGCCAACTGATTATCCTACCTCTACAGTGCATGCTGGATGATTTACAAAATAGGTGTCTAACATATGGTTAGATCAGGGAGGCCTCCTGGGGTGATCTGCAGATTTGAGTCTGCCCTCACCTTTGTTCAGGTCTGCGAACAAACTCTAACCAATTTACAGGAGGATGCTTCAGTCAGCCCATTAAACTCACAACCCCACTCCTTCTTCCATGGGCAGATATTAATCCTTTCTGGAATGGCGTACAATAATTAATTACATTAAGCCACGTAAGATCAAGAGAGAATTACATTGCTGGGAGACAAATATAGTTCATACCAGTATGTGAAAGAATTCTTCAAGGGTGAAACTGACCTTAAATCTGAATTCTTGGCTCATGCAAACATATACAAATGACCAACTCTGGCCATGTACAATCTATCAACCAAAAGGTACATATTAACATATTTTAGACATGAAGGGTACACTGTAAAACCTGTAGCTCATACACTTTATTCAAAAGGAATAGTGCATTTTTGGAACCAAATGAATTATGAGCCCTTAGCACCACTATGCATCAGCCCAAATGTAATGAAGAGCCTGATTACGATCATGGCAGACATGGTTACTCCATCACAAACATGACAGATATCCTATCCGCCAAATTACAATCCCATTATAAACTATGGAACTTGTAATTTGGCGAACAGGATATCCCTCACGTTTGTGACAGAGTACGCCTGTCTGCCAAGATCGTAGATCAGAACCCTAGACTGGGTCACAAAAACCAACAAGTTTTCATTGATGCAGTAGACAGGCAGAGACACGAATGAGTTTTTATCATTCAGTCTTCATGTGTGTTATATCTGTTGGGCACCACCCATTCTAAGCTGTTTATCCTTGTTGATAACAGGCAGCTGAAGCTGTACTAAAAAAGTGGGTATTGGATGTTACTGCTCACAAACCTGTACGTATGGGCTTTTGAGTATGTGAGACTCCATTTGAAATTTTCATGTCACAGCCATGGCCAAAAGACTGGGTCCAAAAAGAGAAGAACTAGGGGCTGATTCGCAAAGGGACTTGTGACTCGTAAAGTTATGAATGCGGAGTCTCTGCACTCAGTGCAGAATTTCTGCACCGAACACTGCAGTGTGGCGATTCCACCCCAAATGTGGAGATTCCACACTGTTACTTTAGGACTCATAAATCCCTTTGTGAATCGAGCCCTGGGGATTTTCATGTTTAGACCCCATACCACTAAATACATTCTGCAAGCAAATGAAATAAGCCTATATGCGTATTCACAGAATTTGCGCCATCACTACTATTCCTTTCTCAGGGAGCACATAGGTTGTCCGCAATGTGTTTACCCTTTTCAAGGATGGCAGTGTTTATAAGGGGTATTGGACCAATTTTTTAACCCCCACTCAGAGAGACAGTAAGACTGTTCAACACTATGGGATTCTTGCCACAGTAAAACATATTTATCACAAGGATTCTGTAATATCAGCAGGCTTGTGTTTATGCTGTATATTTCACTAGGGTCTTCAGGACAAAGGATTGTCTCGATGGTGCTAGATAGAAAATGTATACACCCTCATTATTTAAATGGACACAAAGCCCACTTGTAGGCTTCATCATAGGAGTTTTGCTCATCACCCAAAGTTCTCACACATCACCCAAGGTGGGCTCAACTACTGATGGAGCTCTTAGAAGTGAGTTTATCACAGTCTGTTGGCAGGGTGAAAGAATACTGTCAAGCCTCCATGATAGGAGGAGAAAAGACTATATATTATGGGTTTGAAAATTGCTTGTTGATGAAAAAATGGGCACTTTTTATTGGTGTCTTCCTGTGGAAAATTAAAAACAAGAACGTTGATTATGACTCATGTCGTTTTAGTCGATTTGTGGCAAACATGCATTGTATTGGTGTTAGAAATGGGGGTCTCTAGTTGGCAGAGGTAGGTACCTTTGTCCAAATAGGGACCCTTGTGTAGAAGTAGTTCCTCTCAGTAAGGACGGCAGGAAGCATATGTGATGAGTTGAATATAGCTTTATTACGACACAAAGTTGCAGAGACCTCATTTTGTCAAAGGACCAGCTTTACTACCACACAAGTAGTTCCAAATCAGTGCTTGGCAACCAACTCCACATTCCAAAGCATATAGAATGTGGGTAACCTTCCTTTTATTCATCACCTCTCTCTCTCTTTCTTTCCAGCCTTCAATCTTTCCTACCTCACTATCCACAAGCAATCTCTTTGAGGTGACCCACGACAGGGTAACTTCTATATTGGGAACCCTTCCCTTGAATAGACAAAAGGGAGCTACTCCAGTGGATTAATGGGAAGTGAACCGCTACTCTTGCACTTTTCTTTTTACAGCCAATTCCCAACTTTCACCACAAGCAACGGCTTGTTGCATGGTCTCCTTGAACACTTTAATAAATCTCTCTACTACACCATTGCATTCTGGGTGATAAAGAGCATCCCTCTTGTGTCTAATTCCCTTAGAACTCAGAAACTCTTCCATGACTCTAGACGTGAACTGAACTACTTTTTAAACTGGTTGGATGAGAGGCAATCTATAGAACATGCCGTTTGGTACAGCAAAATACATTAATAAAGAGCATTAGCAAATGAATTCTTTTCTGGTCTTTTTATTCTCTGTTGTGCTTCATATGTTACAATCAGCCATTCTCTGTTGTGCTTCATATGATACAAGCAGCCAACGCGTTTCGCCCACGCATGGGCTTCTTCAGGGCTGTAATGGCATATAGCATACGGATATTTTTAGAATTTAGCAGAAAAAGACCTAGAGAAGTACATTATACGCAAGTAAAAAAATTGGTTTTATTTAAGAGAAAAAACAAAAAAGGACGTGCTAGAAATATAGAATTTTTAGGATTATTGAGAACACCCATTAGGAATAAAGACTGTGCAATGCTAAAGAAAAAAGGAATTATTAGCATATAAAGAGTAAAAATCTAAAGAACGTGAAGAAGAAATCACAGAGCTGCCTTATCACCCAAAGTCAAAAAGTGCCAACAAATTTCTAATGTAGCTAGAAAAACTAGCTTACCAAAAATTACTGTAGGAATGAAACGTATCCTCCAGCGCATTTTCAAAGACAATTAAAAATGAATCCTAAACAATGCCAGAGAGAAGTATCCATATGAAAATGTCTACAACCAGGGATGTAAGTAAAAGCAAAAGCTAAGAGGAAGCTCGACATACCTAAAGCACACAGTTGCAGCTCGTGGTAGAGCGAAATCCAGCGGGTACGCTTAATACGGTGTATTCTGCAAAAAGAATTTATTTTACTCCATAATGTTAGAAGAATGTGATACTACGCTCTACCTAGATGAAGTCAATATTTGAAGGAGAAGGCAGAACCAGCTGCCTATCACAACAAACACTTTTAAGGCAGATGGCAACTCAATCACATTTGGAAAAAAGGTGGGTTTCATCATAAATCTCACAGAAAAAGAGTTAAAAAAAACGAACAAAAAAGACCACGCATACGCATCTGTTAAGGCCCAATCTGAGCCATCGAAATCCAAGACGATTCCAGTCTGCGGGTGATGCGTGGAAAAACTTGGTGCACAGGTGTGATGCATGACACATTGGAGGTGATGTGTCGCATTGCGAGGGTTCACGCCGTACGGCGTCATTGCTGGGGGCTCCTCGGCAAGGCTTCGCGTCACCCGGCACGACCCGGCGAGGCTTCGAGTCATCCGGTGTCGGTTCTGAGAGACTTTGACTGGCTTTGAGATGATTCGCGCTGGTTCTTACAGAGATTAGCTGCAAAACCCACCTCTGAGGCCCTGTAACCGGCAGATTTGCAGGAAGTCTTTTGTGTCCCTGAGACTTCTTAACAGGAGGCAAGCTCTACTCAAGCCCTTGGAGATCTTCTTCAAACAGAGGACACAGCACACAGCAAAGTCCTTCTCCTTTCCTTAGAAGAAACAGCTACTGCAGGCCAACCCCAGACACACGGCAAAGGGGCAGTACTTCTCCTCAGTTTCTCCAGCTTTTCTCCTTGGAAAAGGTTCCTCTTAATTCCAGAAGTAGTCTCAAGTTCAGGGGTTTTAGGTCTAATACTTATACCCCAAAATGTATTTATTTTCTTTGTGCAAGGCTCTCTGAGTCCAGTCCAAACCTGTCCTGTCCTCACTGGTAGAGTATGACCACTGGGAGTGGAGACAGCATTGTGAAAGGGAGACAGGCCCTATTCAGGTGCAAGGAAATCTCCTCCCACGACTCTAAATTCAGTTAGCATCTATTCAGCCCAGGTCTGAGTCAACCAGGAAGAGCCAGGCACACCTCAACCCCTCCAATGGCTGTCTACCGTGAATGCACATCCCCAGCCCCTGTCACTCCAAAACCAGACAGTCAATATACAAACAGGCAGAGGCACACAGAATGGTTAAAGAAGAAAATGCCTACTAAAAGTGGCATTTTCAAACACACAATGTAAAAACCATCTTTAGTAAAAGATATATTATTAAATTCTGAGTTCAGAGAGCCTAAACTTTATTTCTCTTTCTAGTTCCAATGGGACGTTATATTTATAAGATGTTATAAATAAACTTTCAAGAGTGAAAAACAAAATTGGCAGTATTTCACTATCAGGACATGTCACACACACCAGTACATGCCCTACCTTACACCTACACTGCACCCTGCCCGGGGGGGGGGGGTACCCTCGGCCTACGATAGGAGTGCCTTACATGTAAGAAAAGGGATGGTGAGGGCCTGGCAAGTGGGTGCACTTGCCAAGTCGAGATGGCAGTTAACAACTGCGCACAAACACTGCAGTGGCAGGCCTGAGTTAACGTTTCAGAGCTACTCATGTGGGTGGCACAATCAGTGCTGCAGGCCCACTAGTAGTGTTTGATTTACAGGCCCTGGTATGCTTCCGTGCACTTTACCAGTGGCTTACCAGTAAATCAAATATGCAAATCATGGATAACCAATCATGTTCACAATTTACACAGAGAGCATATGCACTTTAGTACTGATCAGCAGTGGTAAAGTGCTAAAACCAATAACACCACGTCAGGACAAAATAGGAGGAAGAAGCAAAAAGCTTGGGGATAACCCTGCAAAAAGGGCCAAGTCCAACAATTGGGTCAATGGCAATTCATTAAACTCATGGACTTTGCTTCATATCTACCCCTTGACCACTTGAATTGTGTTGTGTCTGTGTATAAGTAAAACAACTTTTAACGAAAACGGGTGCTTATCTTAGCCATCTTGTGCTGCCAATGTTACTGGTGTTTTTGCTGGAAAAAAAATCTTAGGCACACTACCCATTATAAAATTCTCTCCCATATCCATTGAACTGCAACTCAACCAAAAGGTGCCTGTTGGTGTCCTCTCACAAAGATAAGGTGGTGCTTTTGTTCTGTATGTGGGCACCTGTGCGCCTAACCAGTCATTGTGGGATTCAGATCAGCAGTGGTCCCTGCAAGGCCCTTGGGAGTCTGCTGCATTACAGCGACAGGGAAGTGAACTATACCACCTTTGAGGCAGTGTGCGTCTACACCTGCACTGGCCTATTGTACTAAGAAGAAGTGTGACAGGCTTCATTGAGTAATGGGTACATGTGGCCGTCACTGTTTCAGGAACTTGCACTTCACCCATCTTAGTCAAGGAGCGCATACTATATATATATATATATATAATATTTCACCTTATGGTCCTGTTAGAGACGGGGATCTCTGATTGGCGCAAGGATGTCCTTGTGTCAAGCAGTGACCCTCTCCTCCACGTCAGGGCAAAGGATAACCCCTTGGGAATGACCCTTGCTCACCCTCTAGGTGCGTGGCGGGAGCAGCCAAGGCGATTCTCCAGGCGTTGTTGGTTAAGCAATTATAATCACACACACAGTAAATACATTAATCCCCCCCAGAAACGGACACCAGGCTTGGATATATATAAAAATACGCTTCTTTATGTAAGAATAAGGATATATACCTCCGCAGACTTATCACAAGACCAATAACGTTTTCGCTATGCCACCAGGTTATAAAGCAGGCAAATGTTCTTTGTTCGTAGTTTAAAATGGATACTTTGTAGTCTCTTGCAAATGTTACTTGTGGTTCCAGTACTCACAGAGATCGGCTCCTGCGAACGGGGAAATAAGGCGTTGCGGGCCCCGAGCCCGATACTGGAACTTCTTTTGTGATGTGGAGAGTCGGCACAGGTCGGTGCGACTCTCGGCTTAAGAAGTGTTCTTGGGTCCTCAATCAGCAGGTGTGGGCACGTAGGCAGGCGCGGCCAGCGACCCTTTAGCACGGCGGTGCAGGAGGGTCTCCACAGCGGGGGCGGCGTGGCCTGAGATGTCCGGGGATAGCGAAGCGGGGTCGCAGGGCACGGTCAGTGCAGCTGGATGACCCGGCGTAGATCACAGTCGTCGGACGGCTTCCGGCGGGAGGGGTGATAGCGCGGTCAGCGCGCTCCAGTAGCAGGCGGTGACAGGGATGCAGGCGGCCTGGCCCGGGGACAGAGAGCGGCTCGGGACGGAGCGGGGCTCTCACGGGTTTGAGGCAGGCGAGCTTCTGAGTGTCACGGCCCTAGGAGGGGCGATGAGGGGCGCAGTCTCTTTCCAGCGGGATGCACACACGGCTCGAATTGGAGGACGAGCAAAAGCACAGAGAACCCACTGTTCCTGGGGTTCAGTTCAGGGGGCAAGCTCAGATCAAGCCCTTGGAGAATGTTCAAGCACAAAGTAGCAGAGTCTTTTCAGTAGTCTCTTCCTCTCCTTTCTCAGCAAGGCAAGCAGCAGGCCAGCTCCTCCAGCGTCTTCTTCTCCTTCTAGTCGGGCAGAGGTCCTTTGTGGTAAACAGGATTCTGCTTTCTTAGGAGCCAGGCTCCTATTTTTATACCATGATTCTTTTGTTCTTTAGCGCCAGGGGGCCTAGGCCTGGCTCAGTCCAGTTCTGGAGCACTTTGTTATGGTGACTCTGCTCTTTCCTTTCAGCAGCAGGGCAGAGACATCAGCCGCTCCACAGGGGGCGGCGCCGGCTTTGTGGTGGCAGAGCACAGGTCTATTCAAGAGTCAAGGTGTACTCCTCTCACCCATCCTGGGGTCATCTCCCTACCCACCACCTGGCAGCCAGCCTGTCTCTGGGGATTCCCCAACCCTGCTCCTTACTGTTGCTAGGCAGAACACACACACACAGCAGAGGCGGACTGAAATGGTCAGGTCAGTAAATACTAACTTTCTAAAAGTAGTATTTACAAACCCAGGATATTAAAATAAACTTGACTACAAGAAGTATTTTATTATTCTGAGTTCAGGCATACTAAACTTGACATTCTACCATGCTCTCTGAGTCCACTGGGGTCACAGCGTGTAGTGACTCCAGCAGCCCATTCTGGCCTATGGAGAGCAGGTAGCCTTCAATAGTGAAGAACGAAAATGGCTGTAATTCACTACTAAGACATGCCACACACATCAGGGCATGTCTTACCTTATGCCTACAATGCACCCTGCCCTTTGGCCTACCAGAGGGGTGGCTAATATGTAGGTAAGGGAAGGTTTAGGGACTGGCAAGTGGGGGCACTTGCGCAGTCAGCGCGACGGTCCCAGACCGCGCACAGGGTCTGCGGTGGCAGACCCTAGACACATTTTACAAGGCCGCTTCCGTGGGTGGCACAACCAGTGCTGCAGGCCCACCAGCAGCATTCGCATTTACAAGCCCTGGCACTCCTGGTGCACTTTACTAGGGGCTGATAGTAAACCGAATATGCCAAACATGGACACCAATCAATGTATACATTTTACCATAGGGAGAGCATATGCACCTTAGCACTGGTCAGCAGTGGTAAGGTGCCCAGAGTCATAAAACAGCCCACAACAGGTCAGAAAAAATACAGGAGGAAGGCAAAAAGTTTAGGGATGACCCTGCAAAAAGGGCCAAGTCCAACACAACCCCCTTCCAGCCAAAACGCAGGGTAGACCAATCACCACCGTGATGGTCTCCCCTGCTTGGGGCGATAGAACAAGGACCTGGCCCGCAACTGCAGGGGCAGACTCCATTTCTACGCCAATCTGAACCTATCGGACTCCCTCTGTCCATACTCTCAGGGCCCACCAAGCCAATCCATGGGGAACCCTTCTCCTCACCTGTGGACACCACCTGTGCAGCACCTAACCTTAACTGGCCCACAGGTGTGTCCCAACAGACAGGCAGCAAAATGCTACAGTGGCCACTGACAGTAGTCAGGGATGAGACCCAGGCCGTATGCCTCTCAGGGCTCTCAATCCTCTGTGGCGCCAGGGAGCGGGGGGCAGTAGCCCCAGGTGCTTGGCACCCTTTGTCCATTCTCCCCCTTGTCAGGTCAGGTATGACATCCTGGCACTGACCCACCAGCCCCAGGACTGTACCCGGCGGCTGGACCCAAGACTGGGGTGGCCTCTCCCACACCCGGTCCTTCTCCTTGGGGCTCTGTACCCTCCCACCTGGAGTGGTACCCCCTTCCAGAATTGCCAGGGCACCTGGGGCAGGTGTCCTGCGCAATTCGCCCACCAGTTCAGGTGTTCTATCCTGCAACTGGGCGTCCAGGTCTGGGGGGACACCCTGAACCTGGCCCTCCAACCTAGGGTCTAAACCCTTCAGTTGAGCCGGGGTCAGAGGCGAGGACTCCCTCCCTCTGCAAGTCCTTCCAGAGTACTGCCCACTCCCAACTGGCGTGGTACCCCCAGAAGCAACATGGGTCAGGACACTGATTACAGTAGTCCCACCCTCCAGGTCAGACAACACCTGAACCCGGCTTCCCAACCCTGGGACCAACCCATGCGGTTGAACGCTCGCCTGGCGCACCAAGACTTCCCGGGGAGCACGCATGCCCCCCCTGAGGGTGACACATAACTCATGTGTCATGTGACAGTCTGCCTGGCGCTGATCTCCTGACCCCTGTCCATCCGACAGGGCCTGAAGATCCCCCAGGGCAGAAGTGGTGTCACCATGGTTATTCACCGGTGACGCAGCCCTTCTGGCTGGCCCCTGACCCACTGGTTCTTCCACTGGGGACTCTTTCCCCCTCTCACCCCTCAATCTTGACCTCTGCACCCTCCCAAATGGAGCGGTACTGCCAGACACCAGAACTGATGGAGGTCTGATTACAGACACTCCTAGCTCACCAGACCCTAGGGGATCCCGCACGACGGGCAGCCCCTCAGGACAGACTAGGCTCCCCACCTGGGGTTCCCTCAAAGAACCATCCAAGCTCTGGGACTGAGGTTGGGCACTACCGGGACATAACCCATTCTCACTCCTTCCCCTTACAGACAGGACGTGAGGCCCTACACCCCTCTCACTATTACAGGACCTAGCTGGGCTACTCTGCACCACTTCCACCACTCTGGGTTGGAAGATACCTGAGCAACTCCCCACAGAGTCACTCCCCAATGCCTCTCCAGACCCTCTGGAATCCACCAAAAGGTCTGCCTCCAATGTGGGCTCTCTGCGGTCAGAGAACTCACCCTCACACAGGTGTTGGCATAGCTCTGGAAAACAGGGACTTACAATATGCTCTCCCACAATTGGATCACACAGCCCCCTAGCAGGGTTAACCAAACTATCCTTCACCTTACCATCCAGTGCCTCACACACGTACTCCACACCACTCTCCTGAGACTGGCAAGACAGTATCTGACTGTCTCTGTCCCACAACCCACACTCTTCTGGGCGGTCTTCACACTCACCCACCAGGACTTCAATGTTGGGGGAACCCCTCTCCCTGTACCTCTCAGCTAGAGTCAGTAGAGTGTCCCTCCCTCCACTAGGACTATGAACCCCTGCGCCAGTTACCCTATTCCCTTCAGGGATACTGCGCATTACTGGAGCTACCTCATGCCCTTGAACCTCCTGGTGTATGTTAACCCCCTCCTTCAAGTCAGGCGCCACATCTCTGGGTGTGCGTACTACTCTCTCAGCACTGTAAAACTCAATATTGCTGCCACCAGAGGGAGAGCGGTCTAAACTCTTGATCTTGAGATTCAACTCCCTCATTTTTAGATCATGATCCATTTGGCGTTGTTGTGCCTCCAAGGCCAACTTCTGCTTCTCCATTTCCATTTGTCCTGCCAACTTTGCCATCTCCATTGCATGCGCCCTGTCTGCTGCCCTGTCTGCCAGCTCCTCTGGCGACAGGACTCTGCTGGGTTCCTCAAGGTTGTCGGGTGGAACGATGTCCCCCGCATTCCGTGGATCTCTTGACTCCTTCCAGGCTCTCAACGCCTTGGTGTACTGGACCCTCCTCTTGAATCCAGCATGGGGAACTCTGAATTTTACACTGTAGCCTTTCAATTGCTCTACCGTGTAGCCTTCCAGTCTCTCCCAATCCACCTCATCCATTCCAGAAATCACAGAGAGTGCTCTCCCAGCGGAGAGTGAGCTAGGCATGGTTGCAGTAATGGCAGATGTCTCAACAAAGTTCGAAAATGAAAACCTGTGGCTGCGTTACTTGGTCTGCTCTCACTATCTGGTGATTAATAATTCACTGTATGCAAATTACAAGTGCAAATCCGAAATCCCACCCGCTGCCAACAATGTTAGAGACGGGGATCTCTGATTGGCGCAAGGATGTCCTTGTGTCAAGCAGTGACCCTCTCCTCCACGTCAGGGCAAAGGATAACCCCTTGGGAATGACCCTTGCTCACCCTCTAGGTGCGTGGCGGGAGCAGCCAAGGCGATTCTCCAGGCGTTGTTGGTTAAGCAATTATAATCACACACACAGTAAATACATTAATCCCCCCCAGAAACGGACACCAGGCTTGGATATATATAAAAATACGCTTCTTTATGTAAAAATAAGGATATATACCTCCGCAGACTTATCACAAGACCAATAACGTTTTCGCTATGCCACCAGGTTATAAAGCAGGCAAATGTTCTTTGTTCGTAGTTTAAAATGGATACTTTGTAGTCTCTTGCAAATGTTACTTGTGGTTCCAGTACTCACAGAGATCGGCTCCTGCGAACGGGGAAATAAGGCGTTGCGGGCCCCGAGCCCGATACTGGAACTTCTTTCGTGATGTGGAGAGTCGGCACAGGTCGGTGCGACTCTCGGCTTAAGAAGTGTTCTTGGGTCCTCAATCAGCAGGTGTGGGCACGTAGGCAGGCGCGGCCAGCGACCCTTTAGCACGGCGGTGCAGGAGGGTCTCCACAGCGGGGGCGGCGCGGCCTGAGAGGTCCGGGGATAGCGAAGCGGGGTCGCAGGGCACGGTCAGTGCAGCTGGATGACCCGGCGTAGATCACAGTCGTCGGACGGCTTCCGGCGGGAGGGGTGATAGCGCGGTCAGCGCGCTCCAGTAGCAGGCGGTGACAGGGATGCAGGCGGCCTGGCCCGGGGACAGAGAGCGGCTCGGGACGGAGCGGGGCTCTCACGGGTTTGAGGCAGGCGAGCTTCTGAGTGTCACGGCCCTAGGAGGGGCGATGAGGGGCGCAGTCTCTTTCCAGCGGGATGCACACACGGCTCGAATTGGAGGACGAGCAAAAGCACAGAGAACCCACTGTTCCTGGGGTTCAGTTCAGGGGGCAAGCTCAGATCAAGCCCTTGGAGAATGTTCAAGCACAAAGTAGCAAAGTCTTTTCAGTAGTCTCTTCCTCTCCTTTCTCAGCAAGGCAAGCAGCAGGCCAGCTCCTCCAGCGTCTTCTTCTCCTTCTAGTCGGGCAGAGGTCCTTTGTGGTAAACAGGATTCTGCTTTCTTAGGAGCCAGGCTCCTACTTTTATACCATGATTCTTTTGTTCTTTAGCGCCAGGGGGCCTAGGCCTGGCTCAGTCCAGTTCTGGAGCACTTTGTTATGGTGACTCTGCTCTTTCCTTTCAGCAGCAGGGCAGAGACATCAGCCGCTCCACAGGGGGCGGCGCCGGCTTTGTGGTGGCAGAGCACAGGTCTATTCAAGAGTCAAGGTGTACTCCTCTCACCCATCCTGGGGTCATCTCCCTACCCACCACCTGGCAGCCAGCCTGTCTCTGGGGATTCCCCAACCCTGCTCCTTACTGTTGCTAGGCAGAACACACACACACAGCAGAGGCGGACTGAAATGGTCAGGTCAGTAAATACTAACTTTCTAAAAGTAGTATTTACAAACCCAGGATATTAAAATAAACTTGACTACAAGAAGTATTTTATTATTCTGAGTTCAGGCATACTAAACTTGACATTCTACCATGCTCTCTGAGTCCACTGGGGTCACAGCGTGTAGTGACTCCAGCAGCCCATTCTGGCCTATGGAGAGCAGGTAGCCTTCAATAGTGAAGAACGAAAATGGCTGTAATTCACTACTAAGACATGCCACACACATCAGGGCATGTCTTACCTTATGCCTACAATGCACCCTGCCCTTTGGCCTACCAGAGGGGTGGCTAATATGTAGGTAAGGGAAGGTTTAGGGACTGGCAAGTGGGGGCACTTGCGCAGTCAGCGCGACGGTCCCAGACCGCGCACAGGGTCTGCGGTGGCAGACCCTAGACACATTTTACAAGGCCGCTTCCGTGGGTGGCACAACCAGTGCTGCAGGCCCACCAGCAGCATTCGCATTTACAAGCCCTGGCACTCCTGGTGCACTTTACTAGGGGCTGATAGTAAACCGAATAAGCCAAACATGGACACCAATCAATGTATACATTTTACCATAGGGAGAGCATATGCACCTTAGCACTGGTCAGCAGTGGTAAGGTGCCCAGAGTCATAAAACAGCCCACAACAGGTCAGAAAAAATACAGGAGGAAGGCAAAAAGTTTAGGGATGACCCTGCAAAAAGGGCCAAGTCCAACAGGTCCGTATCCTGTTTCAAAGAATTTCAGTGTCAATCAAAAGGGTAAAAAAATACTCACCCAATATGAGCATCACAAGGAACAGTCTAATATTCTTTTATGTTTGAAAATGCCACAACTCGCTTGGCAGAAAGGCCTTACAGCAATGTATAGATTGTATATCTATCTCTTAGTGGCCATGCACAAATATATTTTCAGAAAATAACAAATAAATCCAGGATTTGTAAAGGGCGGCAAATCACCGCTGAGGGTTTCAAGGAGCTGAATTGTAGGCACATGGATATAAAATAGTTTGGCTGGAATCACAGGATGTTGTGCTGACGCCGAGACTCGAATTTGGGGGCATATCAGCAACAACTGGCGATAATTATCGCTAAGCGCACTTAGCGCTAGGATAATTATCGCCGGCTAGCATGGATTTTTATCGCTGAGATAGCGTGCTATTAGCAACGCTTCTCTCAAAAGCGATAAAAATGCTCACGCTAACTGCCTAACTTGAGATTATCGCTGGAAACCCAACGATAATCTCACGCAATGTGGCGTTAGCTTGATGATAGGGACTCACAAACTTAGCCATGATATCCACCTTCCATAGGGTATCATGGCTAGTCAGTCCTGAAGCAGACGTAAGGAAAGTAGCGACTATGCTTCATAGTGTGGGGCTTGATGATAGGAGAAATGTCGCTTAGCGACGTTTCTCCTGTCATGTCAGGTCAGGAACGCCCACTTTGCATCTCATTAGAGATGCAAACCTGGGCGTTAGGAATTCCTACTCTAACGCAAGTTTTCACGCGTTAGCGTGAGTTTGCTAATTTGGCGATAAAATTATCGCCTCTTTTCGGCCGAAAAGGGCCGCAAAAGCGGCGATAATTCTATCGCCTCACCTTGCTGATATGCCCCCTGGTTCTCCCACTTGAGAGTTCAGGCAGTTACGCCACATCCTCTCTCTTTCAGCCAGAGCTGTGAAATTGGCATGAAAAAGAAAAGAGCATTTGCAGTCTCATTTGAATCATTAGCAATACCCTCCCAATCAGGAAGTGGATTTCGTTGTACAGCCTGCTTCTGCTTTGTGCGGCCATGAAGGCCTCAAGTCTGCATATGTTATGATCCACACTTTGGATGCATTATTTATTTAGCAATGCGCTGCCTGCTGGTAATGGCTTCGCGTTGTGATCATGTTCAATAATTCACTAAACTCACTATGGGGCACAAGCTGCTCTTTCGATTTGTCCAAGAACATGTGCACATTTGGGGGCACAGACTGTGAGTAGTGGCAGCCTGCCAGTCCAGGCACCCTTGCCCTCCTGCGCCAGTCTGTGTCGAGTCGGGCAATAACCTGTAGACACCCTGGCGAGGCGTTGAAGTGCTTTACGCCGGGCAGCACTCTGCTCAGGCACCCAGCGCTATATAAATGTAATTAATACACAATGCAATACAGTTTTTTTTTCAGAAAATAGTGACGTTCTCATTGTAAATCAAGGACAGATATTAATAAGTACAATTTAGTCAAGTAGATAATATCTTGGAGCAGAAAAATAATTAAGTGTATATCCTAATGGGGGTTTCACTTTATTTGCAATAATAAAAAGAGAGATGAATTGTGTTGGGATGTAAGAGTGTGAGGGTGTTTCTATTTTTTTCCTATTGCTCATCTTGTTTAGATCATGATTCACTTTCCTATCAGATAGGACTGCAGAGACTGTCAACTTCCTCAATTGTAGTCTCCGTACACAGCAACATATTTTACATAATATATGAGTCAGCATAACAAGAAGATGGAAATCAACTATTTGTAAGGAAGATGTAAAAAATGTACTTCTTCTTTTGAAACAGTACACTGTGTGACTACAGCTCAGATCTGGATGAAAGAGTAAACTGCCAGAGAAAACGTCGGTATATCTGTTCACATTTCTTTTTTAAGTGACCACTCGACTCCTCTGAGAGGAACACTTTGCGCTTTTGAAAATATACAAATATTTGTGCACAGAACAACAAATACAATAGGAATCCACCTTATGTTGTTATATGTATTTATATAGCGCACATAGTGCCATTAGAACGGACTCGAAGTGCAATTAATACATTTGTCTCATAGGGCTTTATAAAATTGTCCCATAATAAGTGCTTTAAATGATCAGGTACTGTCCGGTACTGAGTACCTGCACTTCTTGAACTTGAAAGGGAGAGTACCTGCACTTTTCAGCACTGCTGCAATACTTTTAATGGGAGAGTACTGGCACTTCTCAGGAGCAAACAGGGACTCTAAATGTTGAGTACCTTCCCTTTTATATTTATTATTTCGGCATATACTATTAGCCATGCCAGGATTTTCAGCCAACAGGTGCTGCACTGTGGGACTTCCAGTTTAGCTTTTAACACTTTCATTATGGGCTTAAAATGCCAGCATGTCAAACTCTGCTGGTTAAAATTCCAGATGTGGCTGAAAGTTTTACATATGTCCTGAAGCAGTTTGTCAGCCATTTTTTTTTTTTTTTGCAAAGTCATCTAGTCCATTCTAAAAACTGCTTGCTTCAAATGTAAAAACAAAATTGCTCATATATTTTCTGAGTGTTCGCTGTTACATTCAAATCATGCGCCAAAGCACACACATTATGAAGGCAAATTGTTTCATGGACAGCAGATATGCAACCTTCTCTACTACAAAGAATAAGCAAAGGACAGGTGGCAGTAGCAGGAGGAACGTCACACAATTTTCTCAAACATACAGGACAGGTACAACTCAGGTAGTTAAAACCCTAAAGAGGGGGGAGACAGCGAGAGAGATAGGGGGCGAGGGGAGGTAAAGGACTGATGTACCCTCTTCATAAACATCAGTACAAAACTCCTGGAAGGAACAGCAAAATCCTTTTATCAAATCACCATCCATCCATGTGCTCAGCTAGGAGGATCATCCCTCAACTACATAGCTTGGTATGCTTCATCAATGGGTTCCACATCTAGCACCTGACAACACCAGTTGTACTGTCACCTAGTTATGGGTTCCTTAACTAGCGTGAGGTTATGTCCCTTATGAAGACGTGTATGTTCACTCTATGTTAAACTGTCAGATCTATATGAAAACTATTTATGGTTGAACTATAAGTGGTTTTAACAGTGTCACTCTAGGACAGGATTTAAAACAGGAGGGTTGAGCACTGGGCCATGCTTCTCTTTCACAGTGTCATGTTTCAATAATTGAATATTCCTCCTACGGGTTGAGGCACCTTCCTCAGATCTACAGGTATCTCTAATTAAATAGAGTGAAACAGGCCCTGGTTTATAGGGCATTTTATGCAAGCACATATCATATAACCATTATAATTACATTTGATATATCCTTAGGGGTTTTTCCCAAATCTTTCAGCAACAGCAGTGGAAACACTCCTTCTTCATAGAATAAGAAGACACTCTGCAGCAAACAGTGCTCTCTTCCCTCTTTCATAGGATAGGTACAGGGAGGGCAGCGGCACAAGCTGTCCCTATTACAGGATACATACAAATGGTTCAGCTGCAGTGCATGTTTTGCTGCCTCAATGAACAGGTGTAGCCTGGGAGTAGCAAAACAAGCTTCCATCTTGAACGGTCAAAATAAAAAGGCCCACACATTGATATTTCAGACCAGCCCGTCGGACAATGTCTGATTGGCTCATAGGTCAGTTTGATCCTGGTCCCTCCCTCACATTAGGGCAACAAGTGCAACCATCCATTCCCCACAGAAGAGATAGTGGGGCAGACTAGTACAAACTTCCATTGGTCACAGAACACCTGCAACTAAGGCCTGAGTAGCATGTAGGTTACAGACAGATATCTGGCACAGGTGCTTATCTCACTGAAAGTAGTGTATATTTTATGAGCGAGTGAATATGGAAGTTCTGACTCCATTCTCACTTAGGGATTAGTCACATCAGCATAATTCGGACTCCTAGGCCCTTTCTTCAAGTAGGGCATTTTATTGCAGAGAACACACTGCTCTCAGGGCAGCTGTGAACTCTTGCTGCCCTGGGGGCAGTGCATTCAAGTGCTACAAAGCCTCTCCACGTTCTACAGTGCAGATAGCAACGTGCCTGCACTTTCAGGTGGTATTTTAGATCCCTTTACAGGCGGGTCCAGTGAGTGGGTGCACCAGCATGCAGGTGGATGTCTGGGGGTCCATGGGCCGCCCCCTTTCCCACTTCCAGAGGGCTACCCTCAGGGGTCGCACTGACAGTACAACACCTTTTTGTGGTGCACTTTCAGTTCGCCTCCTGACAGGTTCTTTGATTTTGCACCCACGCCCACAACAAGGTGCGGGCGACCATAATAAGACGCTGGCACACAAGCAAAGGGATTCCCTTATTTGCATGGGGCCATGTCCCCATGCAAATGAGGGAATGCCCTCTGAAGATACCGTTGGTATTACATTTGCACCAGCGCTATCAGTATTACAGAAGGGGATGCACAAGTGTCTGAGGTCCCTTCTGTTACACCAAAGTGCCACAGGGGCACCAAAGTGGGAGCACATGCCCGTTGCACCCTGGAGTACTTTCTGTAATATTGCCCCTGGTGTCTGTGTTGGTTCTTTAGTTTTACATATAATACAGAGTAGCTATTGCCTAGTAGGTCTTTGTTATGTGGGGCAGCATCCCCACAACCTACATAACTATGCTTTAGTCAGGCACACAGATGCCAACCTCTTTGAAATAGTTTTGAATGCACGTGCATCAGGCGCTATATAATCCCATTTTCAGTGCTGTGCCTGATCAAAATGTCAAAGTACAGAACCAGGATAGAGAGGTGGTGCCTCTAGTAGGCCTAGGTAGGATAAAAATCTTTATTTATCACCTCTTTTTTTAGGAAAGATCTAGAACAATGTTTCAAAGTTATTTCATTTGCATCCACCACTTTTCTTTACAATGTACAAAACTAGATGTTCACTGCTAAGGGTTTCAATATGAATTGTGCATAATCTCTGATGGGTCTGTTAATTGGGGATACTGGGTAATTTTACAATAGGGTAAAGAGGAAGTGCTGAAAAGGAAGTAGTGGGATGGCGAGAAAAGTATAAGGATTGATGGACTTCCTCCAATCACTGGCTAGGGCACAGGATAAATCTGGCCCCTCTCACATTACCTCCTCAGAAGATTCCTGGGCCTGGTAATATTCCATCTGAAGAAGAAAGCACCAATTAAGAACAATCCTAACCTCTGACTGCTGGCGGAAGGACCGGCACAGGGACCCCTGAATCCTAAAGGCATGCAGAGACTGGACCTGCTCTCCAAGAGTCAAATGGTTGGGCTCCTTTTTACCTGTTTAAGGGACACAAAAAGGAGAAGTACACCTGACTCCATGAGGGTCCAGCTGACTAAATAGGACTAGACCCTGACGGAGACCTGGCTGGAGAGAGATCTGGTGCCCATAAGTCTGCCCTGAGGAGCTAGGGGCTGCAGGACTGACCAGAATAAGCTTTTCCACCAGAAAGAAGCAGCTGCTCCCTAGAGTAAAGTATAGGGAAAATAAAAACGTTTGTTAAACTTGGAAAAACTAGCAAACATATTTTTATGTCAAATATTACTGTAAGGTAATTTTATGTTTCAAATGTAGAACAACAATTAAAAATGCTACAGCATTATTAACCTAATTTTGAGTGCAATATTTATTTAACTTGAATATAATAAATAAATAAACAATCATTTTCTGAAGTTTGGATTAAAAAAATCCCATTGACAGTAAAATAAATATGCAATATGTATTAATAATTAAAAGTGATGTATTGTATTAATTACATATAATTTAATTATATTTTAGTGAAACTTAATAATAAATTCATTTTTATATTAAATAATTTTGTTAAAATATTCAAGAATTAACTAATACATATGCTTCCATTAGATTTTTTTAAGCATTACATCAAACACATTTTTATTTTTAAATAGTTCTTATAAATACATTTAACTTAACATTATGTCCTAAGGGGTCCCTACCATCCTTGATTTCTGTGAGTGGGTGGGTGTTGTAGTGCCTCTGCATGCCCATTTGTGCTGTTGAACCTTCTCCAAGTCTTAGCTAGAGTATGTTTACTGCTATTTTGGGACCCGCTTAGCTGAGCAAATTTCGAAGTGCAGTTTCTGAATAGCAATGGGCTTACTCCTTCATAAGTCTTCCTTAACATGTTACCAGTCACTAAACAAAAAATATATAGAGCGGTTGCACTCACAGGTAAAGCGTAATAGATCAGGTAATCCTTGTGTAGATGCTCTGGTGCTGGTGAGACCACCTCCTAATCGTTGAGGTGTGAGAAACTATATGAATACGCGTCTCTAGGAAAGACGTCCTCACGTTAGCACTCAATAGCGGAAGAGCCGCTGTAAGAAAGTGATGCAAACGGTATTGCTTGATTCTTTACTTTTTTGATTCATATTAACTTCATATGACTATTTCCGTAGTGCTTTATAGTTCATACTGACATTAGTGGATTCAGACCACGAAGTAGTATACTACAGTATGTCCATCGTGTTTAGTAAGCCATTTATTGCAAATGTCCCCGATGCATTTCGGGACAAGCCCTTCGTCAGGGGGAATTCTGAATGGCGCCGATAGTGTAAGCGGTGTAGGAATCTCGTCTGGAAGGGTGAACACATTTTTATTTTTAAATAGTTCTTATAAATACATTTAACTTAACATTATGTCCTAAGGGGTCCCTACCATCCTTGATTTCTGTGAGTGGGTGGGTGTTGTAGTGCCTCTGCATGCCCATTTGTGCTGTTGAACCTTCTCCAAGTCTTAGCTAGAGTATGTTTACTGCTATTTTGGGACCCGCTTAGCTGAGCAAATTTCGAAGTGCAGTTTCTGAATAGCAATGGGCTTACTCCTTCATAAGTCTTCCTTAACATGTTACCAGTCACTAAACCACACAAATCATGTAATAAGTATGCCTCAGTTTTCAACCACTCCCTTGGGCCCTAACACATTTACTACTAAGTAATAAACTTACATGTGTGAGGATTTCATCATACATAAGATGGGAGAGATGGAGATTTACATTCACAGGTTTGTGAATAGCATGTTTTAGTAGTTTAGAGGTATTACAGTAGTACTAATAAACTACTACTACAAAATGCAGTTTGTGAATAAGGCCCAGATCTCCAATATAATGATCATTCATCCGGGCAAGCAAGTGGATTCCAGTTTATGAGACCCACCACTTAAACCCATAGCTCACCTGATTGGATGAAAAATCAACTCCCCTTTGTGCATCAACCATGAATGCTGTTCGGTGCCGAGCCACCCACGGCTGTGGAACTCACACCTGACACATCAACATGGAGTTGCATGTGCATATCAAGCTCTGATCACCACCAGTGAGAGATCAGTAGGTAGGAAAGCCACAACATCTGCTGTGTGTTCACACAACTATCCTATTTCAGTCCAAATGTTTCACACATTACTCTTCTGTTTTGGTTTACCATCTAAATATGGGCAGATTCTTCCAGAAGGAGCAAACATCAAATCTATTTGAAAGTCATACACAAAATTGACTCTTTTCAACATTCATAATTCAATACAGGTAAAGGGTACTCAATGATTTCCTATGCCCAACCTCATGTTATTGAGTCTGAAGCTGAAATCATATTTTAATCAGCAGAAACAGCCCTCATTCACCATAATCAGTTGAAACTTGGAATACTTTAAATAACTCCTGCGTCACTTATTTAGCAGCTCCTTTACATTGGCCATAGCCTTTCCTCCTTCAAAATGGCTAAGATTTCCTACTCATTGCCTATAAAGACATACCTTATATTTGTGCCAAATTCTCTGAAGGCCTCTCTCTCAAGGCCAATACCTGGTATGGCATCCCCTCCCAGAAAGACAGACCAAGTGAAAGAATCATCATCTAAGCCTTAGTCAGTGTTTTGTTTCTCATATTCATTATTGTATTTACCTCTTTGATGTCCAATACTGTAGATTTGTCATTTCTCGTCTCTAATTGTATGTACTATTTCACTGTGTTCTTTATATTCCTGGACCTTGACTGTTCCTTTGTGTTTAACACCATATCCGTATCTTCTTGATTTCCTTTCCCTTTTTTTGTTTTTCAGTCTTTCTCGTGCTTCTTGTGACTCCGGCTGCTTGTTAAAGAGAATCAATACTTTGGTGTCTGTTTCTGCGCTCATCATCCTGAATAGAAACATTTCAATTCAGCAAATGACATTAATAGTAAATTCTATTTCCAATGAATAGTAACATAATAGTGCCTTTCGACAAAACACTGTTATCTAGCAGCTAAAAATATACAAAAGCATAACAAAACATAAAATCACTTAAAATGACCCGTAAACATGTTTCAACTTAAAATGCATGGTGCGTTGGGTATTGATAACTCTTTTTCTGGCATGTCATATAGGGCCCGATTCACAGAACTAATCTGAGACAAAATCCTAAACGTACTACTTTTGATATTCACAGAAGGCATTTAGTATTAGTAAATTTAGGATTTTGTCTTAAGTCTGTCGTAAGTCTGTCTTAAGTCTGTCTTAAGTCTATCTTAAGTTTGTCTTAAGTCTGTCTTAAGTCTGTCTTAAGTCTGTCTTAAGTTTGTCTTAAGACAAACTTAAGACAAATTCCTAACTTCTGTGAATACCAAAAGTAGTAAGTTTAGGATTTTGGCTTAAGTTAATTCTGTGAATCGGGCCCCCTAACTTTACTACTACTAAATGCCTTCTGTGAATACCAAAAGTAGTACGTTTAGGATTTTGTCTCAGATTAGTTCTGTGGATCGGGCCCATAGACTTTAAGTTGCTAGCAACAGAGTAAATGACAAAGCTACTAGTATCTGCTTTGCATACTCTTAACGCATATTGCCTTTCATCAAGCCCAAGGAAGTGATACAAAGGGATAATCCAGCGAGCACGCTGTTTGGTGTATGCACCACAGAAAAATAGTAGGTCCTCTTTGTTCTGCACTGACTGACAACCCATGGAGCAAAGGTTGTAGGACTTAAGATTACTCCTCCAAGAGTGGATGAAAAAAGCAGTTGGTGAAATCCCCAATCTAAATTTGATATAAAGAGACCTAGACAATGGCATATTCACATAGTCCATAAAATCTTCAAAATGGAAGCCACATTTAAAAGACAGGTACTGATCCGATACACTGCCCAAGGGAACAGCAGCAATTTTAGAGCCAAGGACAACATTCCAGTAGTCATCTTTAATGGGACCTCGGAGCTGCTGGTCATTGATGATAGCTGGAGCCAGAAATCAGGCAATCCTAATTTAACCAGACATAGTTTGACATGGCTAAAGATGAGATCCTAAGGGCCAAGTGGTGGGCTTGGATTTCCCCAAGGCACTCTCTGTATGGTGCAAATTGCTTGGTTGTCCATATCATTCCCCAAAACAAAATGGGTTGAAGATGGGCTATGCCTGAGATTTGTCTATCATGTAGGTCAAACCATAGGGGAAGTAGTGGAGTACATTTTGGAAGCTTCATTAAAGATATTAAAATGGAATTTTCACCTTTATCTAACATGTCCAGATTGAAACATATGCCAAAGTTAAGACCATATCAGCTGCACTGCTCGCTCAGGCCCTTTATATTTTCAGCGCCAAGGAAATAGGATAAGAGTAGGCTTTGTTAGTAAATCTGACAATAGACCCTGCTTTGTGGTTCAGAGAGATAGAGCTTTTTCCTATCTGTGCAGAGCAATAGGTGGAATTAGACAACCTCACCCCATGATACTCAAATTGTGTCACCCTATCCAATTTGGCTCCATCTAGAGCTACATTCCCTTTGAATTTCATGCTGTGTTATTATCATGTATTTTGTTATAGACTTGTTTATTTCAAGTCTGTGGGCTTGACAAAATTTGATAAACTTCCACAAAAGGACGTTAAGGCCAACAGCAGTTTTGGATTAGAAAGGTGTATCGTCTGCGAATAGCAACTTGGGGGCTTATTTACAAGCCGCTTGCACCACTTTTGGATAATTTTTAACATGGGAAATGTGACGTACGGGTGGTGTAAGGGGCTTGTAAATAAGGCCCTTGGTATTGTGGAGCCAGCAATTTTGGAAGCCTCATTTTTACAATTAATTAAATAGGGTATACTTTCATTAAAGTATAATAACAAATTATGTGGGAGCAAGGACGCGCCCTTTCCGAACACCACGCCCTATTGGAAGGTTCTCTGTAGTACCCCCTGGGCCCAATCTGGCTCTGGCATAGTTATTGGTGTAAAGATTCCGAATCAACATAAACAGCCCTTAGGGAGCACCAATTTTCGTGAGGACCTCCCAAAGTTTAGCCCTTGAGACAAGGTCAAATGCTGCACACAGATCAATGAAGGCCACTAAGAGCACCCCCATTCCAGGTTGGCAACTCTCCATTGTAGGGTAAAAAAAGTAAAAATATGGTCCAAAGTGCTAGTTTTGAGAATGAAGCCAGCTTGGAGGTGGGATAGGGCCTCATTGGATCTAATCCGATCTCAAAGTCTTACCAGAAGTTGTTTGCTTTATATTTTATATTGTTACCGAGCTCAGTTCAGAGCCTGAGTCTGCAGTTCTAGATGATTCTTGCCTACAGCTATTGCTTTCACCTAAGTGCTGTTTCCTTAAAAAATTAAATCATCTGGCGAACATGCACACACTGACCATTTCATAATAAATGTTATCTTGTATGTACGTCTTCATTTTTATTTTTTGGGATGTTGCCTACAATATTTGCTAGTCTAGGTTCCTTCTCTTTTTTAAACTTTTTTACAAACACTTTGTCCGTTCCTCAAGATAATTAGTTATTCTAATCATCTATTTCTTTCAACACCTCTCCTCTGCCTGTAGTTGCATATTCCACCAAACTCTTTAGAAGCTCAATCGAAGCTTTCACATTATTGCATTCCAATTCATTAACATTTCAGTTTTTGGATCAACCTAGCTTGGGATTAGCAGTATTCAGAGTCTGCAGGAGATTTTTTACCCATATCTATATATTGTTGCATGGATGTATTCACCCATCATTTTTTTTTATTTAAATCAATCTTTTTTTATTCTCTGTAGGCCTTTGAGTATTTTGTAGTGACATTTAGTTGTGCCCTGATTTGATCTTTAGAGCCGGCATTACCATTGCTCTCAGCTTTGTCCAATTCATCACATGAATTAAATGATTCTGTCTGTCAATTATTCACTAGTTTTCACCATTTGTGTGCCACTGATTTTGTGATGCTCAAAATATAGCCATCCACTAAGGTGACCCTCTCCCACTGGAAACCTATAATCAAAAGCATGTGTGCTTGGTCAAGCACTAATAAAGTCGGGTGAGCTTGTTTAGGCAGTGCGTCCTCCGATACTCTGCCTCTGGAGTCCCAACCAGCCTGCAGTTAGTGAGCTTGCAATTCATTGGTTGTTACTCGTATATGATGGTCCAGTGGAGAGCAAGACTCAAACATATTTTGATTCAAAGAGCTACTTCAAAAACAACAGTTGATGGACAGAATGCAGAATAATGTTAGACATTCACCCCAGTAGAGAGATCTGGGCCTAAATCCATCGTTTTTTTGCTCACCATGCCATTCAAGTTTTAACTCAGCCATACGCAAATCAGTCTTGACCCTGTGCCTCATGGGAACAGTCCAGCCCGAACTGCCAAGCCAGGTCCTCCCTAGACTGGAAACAAGCATCCTAGGACCGGTTTCGGGGTTTCACCCCTCTTCAGCCAGGATAGCTTGAATCCAGTGGCACAGTGAGCCCAGGACCCACGTCTGGGTATACCTGGCGCACTTAGGGCGAGAAAGCAAAAGACACACAATTGATGGATGGAATTCAGAACAAATCAAAACATTCACCCCCAGTCAAGAGATCTGGGTTAAATCCATCATTTGTTTGCTCACCATGCCACCCCAGTTCAGACCTGGCCATATGCAAATCAGTCTTGACCCTGTGCCTCATGGAAAAGTCCAGCCCGAACTGCCAAGCCAAGTCATCCCTGGACCAACTACTAATTCCTACATGTCTGGTTGGGTGTTCTTCTGTAAATGCACATTTTTCATTTATGTTGACTGTCTAAACTTAATGTTGAGTAAACCATTTTCTTTTTCAATTCATCTACTTTCTAATTTTTCAAAACATCACTATGTGTATCTTTACTAGATGTCAGGTTAGTGTTTCTTTCCTCTCAAGACATAATGAAAACTTTTTCTAGGGGTCGCATTAGGTAGGTTAAGTTGTTTTGATAAGGTCTGTGTAGCATAAAATAGTACCACGCTGTATCTATTTCTTTTCCTTGCAGGTGTAAATTCTTGCTTACTACTAAGGGCACTCTAGAAAGTATTAAGCCAAAGTTAGAATGGAACTTTTCAAAATATTCGTGTTTTTATACAAATGAAAGCAATATACTACATGTAATTCCAGGCTTTAATGGCATATGACAATATTTGACTTCTTTCATATGCTGATGATAGTAAATGAGCACAGACTAACTGTCCTTTGCTCCTATGGCATGTGGGTATTACTTTACCAATCTAGCATAAATGTTAATTGAGTAATCCCCTTTCTTGAATGTGACAAATAAATCTTTCAATTGCTCTTCATCATTAAGGTATGTATGTGTTTTGTTGTGTTTGCATTTGTAAAGCTTTTCTCAGGTGCTTAGTAAAATCCTACTAGCACTATTGTAATCAGTATTACTGTTATTATGAAAATTGATCACATAACTTATTTACACTTATTTCTAAGGCAATACGTTTCTCCAAATTTCAAAGCAGAATTTTGTAAGTAGTTTCTTCAAGATCAGTTAAATTTAAGCAAAGCAGTCTTCTAATAGGCAATCCTTAACTCTACTCTATGTTATTCTAAATTGTTATCCCCACTCTTATACAGCAGACTAGGTAAATCTTATGTAAAATTAAAATAAATGAGTTAGTTAGTGTCAGTCTCTTTATAACTTTTCAAACAACCTTTATCCCAGCAATGCTTACTGTAGTTATATCATGGAGATTCAAATAGTTTGGATTTTACAACACACAACTCATCTATTGTGATATTTAGTACTTTGTCCACATAGTAGGACCACTCATGTGCTGAATACCTCTGGCAAGGCACTCTTACTCTTTTTGATCTTTTCAGTTTTGGATGATCTCCCGCTGTATCACATTTATAGCTTGGCTCTGTCTCCTCAGAAATAGTTGATGGAATCCAATCAGCTGACATGCTCTTTCTCAGTCTTCCTTGATTACAGTTATGTGGCTATTCAACTCCATGGGTGACTCTTCTCATTCCAGGTCTTGTTCCTTTACAAGGATCTTCCAACTGTATTGATGTCTCAGTAACATTTCCAAGTTGAGATTCTGTCTCTGCTTCTCCTTCATTAGAGACTTCAATGCCACTTTGTTAACCCCTTCGCTGCGGCGCGAATTCCGCCGCAGCGTTGGGGGGGTTTGGGGGGTTTGCGGCGCCGCTATGCTCATGACGGAACCACGCCGTCATGAGTCACGGGCGAGCTGTGCTCATGACGGAGTGGTTCCGTCATGACTCCACCCACTTGCGCTAATCGCCCGCACAGGCGGGGAATTAGCGCCGCGTGGGAGGAGCGGCCGCCAACGGCCACAGCATGACGGAACCACTCCGTCATGAGCACACGGTGCCCGTGGCTCATGACGGAGTAGTTCCGTCATGAGCGGGGAACGGGTTAAGCAACAGGAACTTTAATTTGTGTTGTTTTGCATTTTGTGAATCTTCACCCCTTCCTTCTCCTTGCTGCTGTTGTGTTCTCAGTACCACTGCTCTTTGAGGTTTCTCGGCTGGTGGAGTTGTAGTCACCAGTGCTCTTGGTTCAGTATGAAAGAGCACAATTTCTTCTTCTGGATTTCTCTCTTTCTTGGTGTGTTATGTTTGCATATATCAACAAAGATCCGTGGGTCTTGACAAAATAAAAAGAAACAAAAGGCATGCTTCATCATCTGGGGCCTCCTCTTAACCGCACCTAGTGCCAGTTAAGGAGCTACAACTCCTGACAGATGTCAACAGGAGGAGCTCGCGGATGTTTGGATATCTATCAGGAGGACTAAATCTCCAAAAGGACAAGGAAGCTGCCTAACGTGTAGTGAAGTGTATTATAATAAAGAAGTGAGCAGTGTGGAGAACCAATAAAATTAAGTACCCAGAGAAAAACAATTTTAATCAGTATCTCCGAGTGTTAACGTAAAAGACATGATAGCGTATGCTCGATATGTACGAAAAGGCGTTAATATCATGGGACGGTCAACATGTTTCAGCTAGCTAGAATCAACAAGTATAATCGTGGCTTTCTTCAGGACCAATTTATAACACTACTGCAATACAAGAGAAGATAGAGTGAATAAATCACAGGAACGATACAACCAACTCATGTACCTGTGTGTGAATTTACAATTCTGCACGGAGAATCACCCATCACCTGTCAGGAGAAGCAAACATAAAGAACAAATCACGAACACTGAAGAGTATCCCAACAATAAAAGATAAATGCAGCTACGTACAGAACATGTTAACATGCATTGAGTCCAACAGATGGACAATCTTACCCGCACCAAGTCGGGAATCACGTCCTACGCTCCTGGTAACCACTCAGGGCGTGAGGCAACGCTCTACAAAAAAGAAAGTCATAACAATACTAAACAACTGAAAAACTGACAAGCTAAAAAACTAGAAGGTCAAGGTCTCTGGAGAACTTTCAACCAGTTTACTGATAACACCATAAAGAAAAAACAATCAGTATGATTGACTCAGATCGAAAAATGTGCAGCTGCCGAATATGCTCGAAATAGGGAGTGTCATTTCTTTGATGCTCGAGTGACTAGAGCAAGCCTGGTAATGGGGAAAACGCATGTAAAAAAATTAAGACTCGTAAGCGCTGCAGGTAAAAATGACACTAAAAAACTGGGATAAACACGTGTAGTGCCAAACTAAACTAATGGGGGCAGTGTCCAAGGCTTAGAACGGACCTTCTCGGCAAGTTTAAACAAATACCAGTGATCACTCTCCCACCAGAACACTCACACTGTGCTCTATCCAGAGAACACGACAAAGAATGCAAGCAAAGCAAAGGGCACAACGGTGGCTGCCTTACCTGTCCGTCGTTACCCCGGGCTGTCTTCCTGAGTACACCGGGTGGTAACGGGACGGCAGTCGGCGCGCTGCTATAAAGGCCATGCTGATTGGAAGTATCCGAGCGTCACCGTTAAGTGACGTCAGATGGCGAGGCGTCACGTTCATCTGGCGCACTCTTGTGTGTCAGCCAGGTCAGCCTCATGGGAAATGTAGTACTCACAAGGCGCTCAACGGAGAGCTGAATATGAAGCTCATAACCTGAAAAATGACAAATATCGATACGAGAGGGTGCAGTGACGTAAGCAATGAAACGCCACAAATGTATTGCGGAAAGCGACCAACTCTCGTGTTGGTAGCTGTGGGTGCACCAACTATACACCAGTATGTATTCGTAAAGCACATCTCCAAGACATCAGAATTACGAAAGGTCATGAGGCCGTAATATACACCTCAAAGAAGGGGGAAACAATGGACACTATAAGCAGGAGAGGAACTAATATTCACAGAAGAAAAGATGGGGACCATTGTCTCAGATCGCATAAGGTAATTGGGCCTATCTTTGTAGGGCCCAAAAAGGGGAACAGCCAAGCTAAACATAAGCCAACAAAGTCATAGCATCCAACAGAGGGTAAAATATAGATATTAGATCTTTAGCGCACAGAAATCCAGGGAATGGCATCATTCAATCCATCAACATCACTGTGCAACCTAAACACCCAACGCTGTTCTCTCTTAAATAGAAATTGTGATATATCCGTGACATGTGAGGGAATCGAAGGTTGCTCAAGGATAGTCCATGAGACTTGCTCAGGTGTATGCTTATGTTCCAGAAAATGATTGGTCAGACGAGTGGATTGTTTCTTACATCTGCTAGTGCTTTTGTGTTCCATAATTCTCTGTTTGACTTTTCTGGTTGTCATCCCTACATATCTCTTTGTGCAAGGACATGTTATGAGATAAATGACTTGTTCACTATTGCAATTAGTGTGTCTTATTTGTCTCCAAGGTTTCGCAGTGCCGACATTGATTTCGGTGGTATGTTTAGTTTGGGGACAAACTGAACAATTGCCGCAAGCAAAATGTCCCTGTGTAGGTGGTAAATTCCACAGGGTGTTGGTAGGGGCGGCAGCCGCATTCATTGGTCGTGTATGTACTAATGTGTCACGGAGATTAGCACTTCTTTTGAAAGAGAAAAGAGGAGGAGCAAGTTTGACATCTCCTATATTCAAAATGCGCCAATGCTTACGCACAATCTTTTGAATAGTGTTGGATTGAGTGCTGAAAGTGTTGACAAAAGTTAATCTATCACCTGATGTTTTAGGTATTGTAGGTTCAAGTAAGGTTTCACGATCATTGTTGGAAGCCCTTTTGTAGGATTGTCGAATGAGTTTGGATGGATACTGTCTAAAGCGGAGATTGCACGAAAGTGCATCAGCATGTTTCACAAAGTTCTCAGTAGTAGAATGTTCCGCCTCAGCCTTAAAAATTGTCCAAAGGGAAGACCAGACCGCAGGGCCTTAGGATGGAAACTATCGTACGATAATAATGAATTTCTGGCCATGGGTTTAGTGTATAGTTCAATCTCCAGACCCCTCATAGTTGGAAAAATACGGAGGTCTAAAAAAGGAATGTTCAATTTGCTGCTGTCCATTTTAAAATTAAGAAAACTATTCTGGATATTCAACCAGGCGCGAAACGCAGTCAATGTGGAGAGATCACCTCTCCAAATGACGAAAATGTCATCAATATAGCGTTTACACTCAACAATGCAGCCACAAAATGGATTCCCGTCATTCAGTACACAATTCTGTTCAAACAAGTGTACGTACAGATTGGCAAGGCTGGGGGCAAAAACACTCCCCATCGAAGTACCAGAAATCTGAAGAAAAATCTGGTCTTCGAACTTGAAAAAATTCTCAGTCATAGCCAACCTGGCACATTCCATGATAAAATGGACCGGTGAACTAAGTTCACCCGAATTGACATCCAGCTACCCTCTGATGGCCTCAAGTGTCTCTAGCTGCGGAATGCAGGTATAGAGGGATTCCACGTCAAAACTGACGAGGAAATCCGTCTCGATGTCAAACCTGATTGTAGGTAGTAGTTGCAATATATCCTTGGTGTCCTTTAGGTAGGTAGGCATAACCTTAACTAAAGGCCTTGTGTCCGTGCTGGTCTTTAAATTTTCCTGTGACCCTCTCAATACTTGTTGGTTCTTGATATGTGTTATGTTTGCACCCAGCATGAATTTCCAGAACACTTAACAGCAGTGTTAGTTACGAAATAGGCTAGAAGAGGCCATTCCATCTCAGTTCCAGGCAAGTTTTCTGAAGGTGCTTCTTGATCTCAACCCACTCACCAGGATTGAGGCCATAGCTCTGTTCTTGGTGTGGATCTTTAGGGCAGCTGCAACTTGGTAAGAAAAAGAACATACCACATCAACCAATCCTTTGCAGTAATCAAGTATCATATCATCTGTGATGTTCAAAGGTGCATTTATTGGTACAGCATACAGACTCATTGTACAGCCCATCAGTATTTCTTGGGTTGATAGACCAGTCTTATTATCAGGGATACTTTAAATACTCATCAACACCAAAGGGAAAGAATCTGGCTATTTCGGTGATGTTGAAGTGCAAACTTTTGCTTGTCGAGACTTGAGAGTCCCATTCATCTGTTCGACTATACCTGAAGCCTCAGGTCAATTGCTGCAATGTAGTCTTTTCTCGATCTGTAATGCTGTGCAAATCATCTTCAGGACCTCATTGTTAAAGTGGGTTCACCATCTGATTCTAGAGAAACTGACATTCTGTACCTGGGAATCAATTCTCATAATAACAGTCTTGCTACAATGAGACTGTCATTTCTTCTGGTTGGGTAGGCTTCCACCCATCTCAAGAAGACACATACTATGACCATTATATATCTTAGCCTGGTCTCCCTCTATGACTCAGTGTAACATGTGTTCCTGTCCCTGTATTCATTTTTTGACATATCATACACCACTGACACATTTCTTCTGCAAACATCCTGACCCAAAGATGAAACCAGTTTTGGCTTAAAAGTCTTAACATTGCGTCCCTCCCTAAATTTGAGTATCCGTAAAAGTATTGTGTCATTGGGAATAACAATCCACCCAGTAACATTGGTCTCCCATCAGCTGACATCCATGTCATTTGCATTTTTCTCACAACCTGCTCTAATCAATCTTGTTCTGCTTTTCTTGTTCTCTTAATAGTTCATCCGGAGTATTGGTTACTTTCATCAACATTGCAAATGAACTGACCTCCTCAGATTCACATATTAAGTTTCCATTGTATATGTAGGCCAACCTTGCACAATATCATGCTACTAAATTTGCATACCTATTTCACATGGCACTGTAATCATTCCCATTTTGATGGGCTGCACATTTAACAACAGCAATTCCTACTGGCAATTATAGAGCTTCCAACAAATTGTTCACCTGCACCCAGTTTTTAATTAGGGTATCAGAAGAGGTCTTGAAACCTCTTGTGACCATAATTGCCCCAAATCATCGACAACACCAAAATCCTACTGACTATCTGTACATATAGTCACTAAGCAATGCAGCTTCACCCATCTGCACAATCAACTGATGCTAATATCAATCGATACTAAATAATCACAACAGGTTATTAGTACTTCTATCTCAATTGTGTGGGTGATGGTACCTCACAGTATATACCACAAAACCTTTGCAAATAAGAAATATCATTTGACGATGGCTTACTCAAGTGTCTTCTACACCTGTCTCAATATCTTTTGTATCTATCAAGTGTCTTCTACACGTAATTCAGTATCTATCACAGGATCTTAGACTACACTGATTCTGAAACTCTTCAATCTCTTTACATAGAAACATTCAAAATCTCCATTCATCAATCCATTCGCTCTAAACTCACTAATACAACAGAAAACACAATAACAATAGACGACGCATCACCCTTTTAATACTCACACATTCAGAAGAGCAACTGTTTTGAAAAAAATGCCCTTTTTCAGCTCCTCAAACTCCAGGCACTGGCTCAGTATTCCGGTATATTATTCTAACTTGGGAAATTATTTATAGCTCTTTGATCAAGGTGTAACCATAACTCTGCAACCCAAAAACTGATTGCACAGTTTGAGTACCAATATTAGATAATATGGTTCACCCTTTCTATTACCATCACTTACAGAGTCAAGCCGCGTGCCCGTACTGGTTTCTACTCGCCTACGGCAATGTGTCTTTACACCATATTTTGATTCAAAAGCTCCTTTAGTATCAAAAACAAAATTTCAATTACAATTGCAAGTTCATTCAATGATGAGAGTTTGGATAGGTTTTAAAAGCTTAATTCTCATTAGGAGATTAGTCAATTTCTTTTTGTTCTTTATTTAAATTAGTCAAGAAATCTTTAGCAGGCTTACAGAAATGTAATAATATGTTATGTTGTTGTTAAAAACTTTATTTCGACCACTCGGGCCAAAAAAGTGCATTAGAAAATCTTCAAACATTTACACAGAATTTTTCAATAATTACACTCCCATGATATATGCACAGTTAAAACCGCTGACCGCCACATAACGGATTCAGATTTATATAAAAAACAATCGCTAAAAAAGATGGCATTACATTTTTCCAATTAGTCCTCCCCTATAATTGCTTTAAAAGCCCTCTCCTGATGTGCCACATAGCGTTTAAAAAACGAGACACCTCAAATATAGTTGGAGGACCAGTGTCATATTTTAAAACTCTAAAAAGCCTCTGCACAACGGACAAACCCCATGTTTTTACATAATTGGATTATCCAGCGCTTACGAGGTGAAACATAAGCAGGGCAAAAGAACAACACATGAATTTCAGATTCAGCCATTGAATTACAAATGGGGCACACACTTGAATTCTCGGGAGCCCATGAGCTAGTGTGCGCTGCCAATGGTAAATTCCCCAATCTAAATTGCAAATACAATTTCCTGGCCATAGGAGGGTAGATGACATCCAGAAAGGGTTCCTTCATATACACCTCTTTTATCTGTAGGAACTCCATCGTCAACCTACCCTCTTTATCACTTTCCTGGAGAGACACCAGGTTGGATTGCCTATAATGTTTTACAAGATCCGACCTGGATGTCATAGCACAGGATAGCTCTGGAGATGACCATAGCTCTGTCCTATCAAGTCTAGTTATAATATGTTATGATTAGAACACATAGAAGTTCATAGTAAAAGAATAAGATCAGAAGATCAAAGCAACATTAAAGCAGAAGAACCTCTCATATAGAGTAGATCTTGAAACTCAGCCGAGTCTCAGTAATTCGAGCAAATGATAATACAGTTGCAATAGCAATCTGTAAATAAATCATCAAAATAAATCGAGGATGAATAGAAGCAGCAGTAGCCACAACCGTCAGTCTAGGAAGGTGGATAAGAAGTGGAGGAAATGCAATCTAAAACTAACTAGGAGAAAGCACTAATATAAAAGACATTAATACATGTTGCAGACATTGTAGCAGACTACTTCCTTTCTGGTCCAATTGAATGACAGAACTCTCCTGTGAACAGGTTCAGCTCTTCCTTTTATATGCAGCTTTCAAAGTTTTATCACAATGTTAGCTACAGACATTCTTGACTAATTCAATTCTGGAAACATTAGCCTCATTTTCTATAGGCATTGAGCACAGGTTGACCTTCTAAATATTAGTGTTTCACTGCGTACCCAATGAAAAATATTAACCTGCAAAACCACTGTTGGGTAATGCATTTTAACAATGTGAATAAGAAATATTGCTTAAAATGTGCACATCTTCTACTCAAGCATTGTGTGAGATCACAGAAAATAGGAGGGCCAGTCATTTGCAAATAGAATATTACTTATGAAAAGTAATACTTTATTTTCACTGTAACATTCTGTAGTCAAGATGAATGCTTCTAAGCTTGTCATTTTTAGGTCAAGCTTTCTAGATTGCATTGTGCACAATCAGGCAATTTTAGGTTCACTTCTAGTTAAAGGAACTTATTTCTTAGCATTTCTGTAGCTTATACAAATAGCTATGACTCCCTATTGAATTTGCACATTATAAATGCGTGTAATTTCAGCTTTGAATTTTACATTAATCATTGCACATTTAGCTGCTAATCTAAAAAGTTTGTATTTTAATTAATGGACCTTATCACAAGTGTGATCTGTATCCTTGCTGTGTTGCCACACTGTAGGCCCGATTACGAGTCTGGCAGTCTGAGGACCACCAGACTTGCTGGGGCGCTTCTGTGGCAGTCCACCCAGTGCTGCACAGGTGGTCCGACCGCCCATGACGAGTGGGCAGTCGGACCACGTTGGGACCGCTGACGTTGCCAGGGAACCACTGTTCCCTGGTGGTGTTGCGGTGGTCAGAGGTCAGAATATGCTTGGCAGGACCACAGCGGTCTCACCAAGCTTATTACAGGTTCCCTCTCCCCTGGACGGTGTCATGGAAGTTCACCTTCATGTACACCGTGGCAGAGAGGAGCCAAAGGAGGTCCTACAGGGCCCCCTGTGCCTCCAGCGCATGTGGATGCACACTGGGGGGCATAAAATGTGCCACCCTGTGTACATGCACACCAGTTCCTGCACGGAATGGCCGTTCAAGGACATGCCATGCAGGAACCTTGCTATGTGGTCCCATAATGGGGCTTTTTCAAAAGCACTGTGGCCTTTGAAAGAGGCACCGCCACACCGCAGCAAGTCTCAGGGGTGCAGGGGCACGGCAGTGGCATACTGCCCACTCCCACACCGCCACACAGGAAGAAAGTGTTTTGGTTTGTTAATAACTTATGTGCAGCTTGATATATTTTCATTAAACTATCCAAAAAATAAGTTCATCCACATCAGCTCCTTTCAGGAAGGTTTTGAGGTGATCTGTCAAGTGGAGGCCTAGATAAAAGTGGCCCCAAAACGCAATTTCCCCATGCAACTTTCTATAGGAAAATTTAACAGCGATACCACCAAAACAACTGAAGTGAGATTCAGCAAATTCAGTAGAAAGCTTGATCCTGGTCCAGAAAATGTGCTTTTGGTGAAAATCCATTAAGTAGTTTTTGAGAAACTAAGGTTCAAAATATTTATGTATCCAGACTGTTGGCTTCTCAGGAAGCTCCTAAGATTTCCGCGGCCATGCAACTTAAAATAAATATGGCGATATGACTGGCTATGGGGGGCCTTTTTTTCCATTGGCCACCTCACTCTTGTGGCAAAGGGAGGCTCCAGCGAACTCCCACAGAAGCTTGCGCTTTTATTATCTGGTCAAGACATGAAGAGAAATGTTGCAGCTTTTATTTCAGGACAAGGGTACTTAGGTCCTTTGTCAAGATTTTTTTTTAAAAAAGGTATAAGGAGACAGGGCAGGGTCAAATATTGTTTTAATTATATTTTTGGGGTTTCTGCGAAACCGGGGTTGTCCCAAAGAGCCAGTGCATTCTCATGGACTTCTGCGGTAGTCCCAAAGGAGAACAAGGACCCACCCCATGAAAGTGTTGCATGGCCTCAGAATCTCCAGTGAGTTGCTGTGATGAGGCCAACTCTATTCCAACTGTGAACAGTGTGGTTTGCAGTCCACAGGGGGATTAACACAGCGACTGGCCATAGGTCAGGCATTCTGACAAACCTCACATTGTGCGCAGCAGAAGGCCGCCCGCAGTGGGGAATTGGCTAATTGCAGGAGGTTGCGCACCGGGATTGGCAGAATGCTGTGCAAGGCAGGGGGTTGGCCTTACATCTGGTAATAAAATATTACTTTACATTAAAAAACCTTAGAAGTTCACTGAAAAAAAAGGTTAAAGTGACGTTGTAGTTAAGTATGGTAATAAGAACTTATTTTTCATTAAAACAAACCTGAGAAATTCACTGAAAAAAAAAAAAAGGTTAAGGTGACATTATAGTTACCTGAAAATATTAGTTTAAACATATTGTTTTAAACTAAAGATAACATTAAAATTCTACAGTTATAGTTGTTTCAAGTAACTATAACTCATGCCCTCACCAGACCCTGCTTATGACCTCACATATTATTACGCTCATGGCATGATTTGTGACATCATTGATAACATTACTGATGACAACTGAACTGACATCATAGGTGACAACAGTGTGCATGGTGGAGATGCATGTTATAGTTACTTGAAATTATATATATACGACATATTATATATATATACATGTTATATATATATATTTATATATATATTCACTGAAAAAACCATAGGTTTCAGGCACGTTATAGTTAGGAATTAGCATTTAAAAAACCTTAGAAATTCACTGGAAAAACCATAGGTTTCAGGGGCGTTATAGTAAGCTGGACTTTTCACTCGTTCAAAACTATTGAAATTCCCCTGTTATAGTTAGTTCAGCTAACTATAACTCGCGCGCCCGCAATGCACTGCTGATGACGTCACATATTACATCACTCATGACATGGTCAGTGACATCACTCATGACATCACTGATGACATCTCAAATGACATCACTGATGACATCATCCTTGTGATAGAGTGGCAGACCTCCTCTCCCCCTAATATAACCTTTGATACACACATTCAAAAGTAGAAACTAAAATTTTCAAAACAATGGACATACCAATATCAGTTACAACAACCTATTCAGTAATTCTAAGATCCACATACACATCCACTCATTCACCAACAGTCCTATACAGTCACTCATCATATGTACTCATACACCTATACATCCTGTTACACAACGCCACTCATCCATAGAGTTACTCACACACATAGTCACTCATGCTAATAAAGAATCAAACATCCATTTACTTGCATATACAGTTATACACACACCACTTACTTCTACAGAAACTTACACATACATAGTCTTTTAAACAATCACTTATAGAAACACATACTTATTCATACAGGAACTCTCACATCTACTCACTTATATACACCAATAGTCACATATACTAGCTTAAAACATATGTAGTTACTCATAAAAACACTATTGAGACAGTCTTTCACTCACTAACACACCCATGCACACACTCATCCACCCATACAGTCCTGCACACATGCTGTCTTCAACACATACAAACAGTGAGTCACTCATTCATGCACCTATGCACTACGTAATACCCCCACCGAACCATACAGACACTCAGACACTCATACTGATACTCAAAAAACCAACTAATAACCTCTATAGACACTCATGTAGCTACTCACCAGCCCATGCAGCCACATATACACAAAGTTAGAGACTTATACAGATATTTACATATTTAAACATTACTCACTAAGCCATGTATTCACTAAGATACACTTAATCAGTCAGTTATACAATCAATTTTTCAAAAACAAATCATCCATTTAGACACTTATATACCCATTTATTCTTCCATCGACCTTGAGATATACATATATAAAACTTATGTAATTTTCAGAAAAACACACATTCACTGGATGATGTCATCAGTGATGTCATTTGAGATGTCATCAGTGATGTCATGAGTGATGTCACTGACCATGTCATGAGTGATGTAATATGTGACGTCATCAGCAGTGCATTGCGGGCGCGGGAGTTATAGTTAGCTGAACTAACTATAACGGGGGAATTTCAATGGTTTTGTACGAGTGAAAAGTCCAGCTAACTATAACACCCCTGAAACCTATGGTTTTTTCAGTGAATTTCTAAGGTTTTTTAAATGCTAATTCCTAACCATAACGTGCCTGAAACCTATGGTTTTTTCAGTGAATTTCAAAGGTTTTTTAAATGCTAATTTCTAACTATGCCTACAGAGATAGGACATGTGAAGAAAGAAGAAAAAACGCACAGAAAGAAAAAAAAGAAATGCAGAAAGAAGCAACAGAAGTCCTCAAAGACGAAGAAAAGTGCAGGAAGAAGGATAACGTGCAGAAAGAACAAACAGAAGAGCAGAAAGAAGCCTTGTTGCAAAATCATGCTGTACACTCAACTTTTTCAGACGGATACTGGTGTTAACTGAGTCTGACTAACCAGTCCTAGAGCCAGTGCTATGTTAAAAGACACTCAGAATACATTGAAAACACCTACATACACTAGGGAACACTATGCATTGGGGTCCCCCTGTGATCAGCATGACCTCCTCTGTAAGCCCCTAGTATAATTTAGGGCAGGGGATTAAAACTACCTCTTAAAACGTGCCACAGGGCGTGTTTGCACACGTCACCTCAGGCCCCGTCCCCTCACTTCCCCACTGTGTAAACACGCCCTGTGGCTGTTTTAAGTTGGGAGATTAAGTCCCCTTGAATCCTGAGGGTCCCTAGGGTCCAACTAGACAACTCGATACCTCCAGTAAGTGCCACAGAGCTGCGTTGCAGAGAGATGTAAAAAGAGGCACGGCCTAGACCACCTCTCTGCAACGCAGTGCAGTGGCGCTTACTGGAAGCACCTGGTGGGCTAGTTGGCCCCCAGGGTCCCTCAGGATTGAAGGGGAATTATTTCCCCAATTTAAAACACGCCACAGGGCTTGTTTGCACACGTTAACTCAGGCCCCGTCCCCTCCCTTCACCACTGTGTAAACACGCCCTGTGGCCGTTTTTAGTTGGGAGATTAAGTTTATTTGAATCCTGAGGGTCCCTAGGGTCCAACTAGCCCACTAGGTACCTCCAGTAAGCGCCACAGAGCTGCATTGCAGAGAGGTGTAAAAAGTGGCGCGGCCTGGACCACCTCTCTGCAACGCAGCTCAGTGGTGCTTACTGGAAGCACCCGGTCGGCTAGTTAGCCCCCAGGGGCCCTTAGGATTGAAGAGGAATTATTTCCCCAACTTAAAACGCGCAATAGGGCATGTGTGCACACGTCACCTCAGGCCCCGTCCCCTCCCTTCCCCACTGTGTAAACACGCCCTGTGGCCATTTTTTAAGTTGGGAGATTAAGTCCCCTTGAATCCTGAGGATCCCTAGGGGCAAAATAGCCCACTAGGTACGTCCAGTAAGCGCCATTGCAGAGAGGTGTAAAAAGGGGCAGGGCCTCCACCACCTCTCTGCAACGCAGAGCACTGGCGCTTATTGGAAGCACCTGGTGGGCTAGTTGGCCCCCAGGGTCCCTCAGGATTGAAAGGGAATTATTTCCCTAACTTAAAACGCGCCACAGGGCATGTTTGCACACGTCACCTCAGGCCCCGTCCCCTCCCTTCACCACTGTGTAAACGCGCCCTGTGGCCGTTCTAAGTTGAGAGATTAAGTCCCCTTAAATCTTAAGGGTTCCTAGGGTCAAACTAGCCCACTAGGTACCTCCAGTAAGCGCCACAGAGCTGCGTTGCATAGAGGTGTAAAAAGAGCGTGGCCTCAGAACACCTGTCTGCAACGCAGCTCCCTGGTGCATACTGGAGATACCTGTTGGGCTAGTTGGCCCTCAGGGACCCTCAGTATTGAAGGGGAATTAATTCCCCAACTTACAACTGGCCAGGGGGCATGTTTGCAGAGTGCTGCAAGGAGGGGGCGTGGCCTCCGGCGCAATGCCGGTCTTTTATTTATTTTATTTTTTTAAGAAGGAGGGCTGTGTGGACCCCCTTCTTTTTCTAATTTACTGGCCCTGGTGACCCCATCCCCCAGGGCCTGCACCCTAATTTTTTTTTTGAAAAAATTTTATTTGGCCCTCCCAAGGCATTAATCGGCCCCGGGGACCCAAACCCCCGGGTCATGGCCTTTTTAAAATTCTTTAGGAGGGGGCCGCGTTGCCCTCCTCCTCAGGCCACTTATAGCCCCGGGGACCCCATCCCCCGGGGCCGGCCTTTGTTTTTTATTATTTTTAAAAAATATATATTTATAGAAACACCTAGGACATGCTGGACAAACTGTATGTACCTATCACCATGACGATTTGCGTGATATTCATTGAAAGGTGACTATGCATAGAATGAATCCACATGGAATGTATTTACACCGCTAGTGAAGCTCTGACGTGTCTGACGCCCTACCGTGCCTAATCCCAGCGCACCCGACGGTGGGTACTCTCTAAGTAGACACACTTGTTGTTTATTTATACAAACATGGGTAGCTATTGACGGGCACATTTAATATACACGCACACCAAGCCATTCAAAGGGGATTCGACAAAAATTCAACCAAACTATGAAACCCCCCTCACGGTTAATAAAACACACATCCACCGCCGGATGTGTAATACTTTTTATTTTACTCTCTGGAAAGGAGACGAACCTCACTTGAGAGTCACAGCGTGCTCCTGGCTGAACCCAATGTTGTGTTACACCCACCAGTGCCCGCCGAGTACCTCACACCTCTGTGTTGTATTCCACCAGCTAGTGTATATGCTATGACACTCTCTAGCCCATGTGCACTGTAACACCACCCCGTGAATATGTCATGCCACACTTGCCTTCGCACGGGTTATATTGCCCCATCTAACGTGCCTTCTTCGATGCCTATGCTATAACGCACAGCGCTATGCCATACATAATACAATCTGGGATCCGTATCTTTGTCACAGTGCATATGCAACGTTACACTCCCCAGCACATATTTTATATTGCAACTTTAGAGACTAGTTAAGTTGCACAACACTGCCCTGTGCATATTACACTCCAAGGCGCATATCGCATAGCACGCGCTAGTGCCTGTGCTATCTCGCGCTCTCCAATGAATCTGTCATTGCGCACAATGTATTGCATATTATATTTCACGCCCCGGTTCATCTTATATCACACTTTTTGGTGCATAGTTTATATCATATACTATATCTAGTTTTCATTTTCAATGGTGCTCTTAGGACTATGTTCTATATAACACTGCGTCCACCTACCCTTTTCACGGGCATTACATTTTGCGATGGGGTTGGAGGGTCAGGGGGTGTTTCTGCCAAGTGAGCCCAGAGTCACAGTCACAAATGTCCTCTTCTTCCTGAATAAAAGTGAGATTATGCTGCATACTTGTTCATATTTTAAGTAGTTTGCACAGACACACATTTTAAAAACAATAAAGTTCCTAATACCCACCTTCTCTGAACAGTTAGCTTGCTGCCCCATCCACCTCCTCCCTATCCTCCGTTGTCTGAATCCATGGACTAGCCTCCTCCCTCCTGCCATGCATGGTCTGATGTGCTGCCACTGCCCTCCATTTAGCTTGATGTACCAGTCCACTCCTCCTGCCCTCCATTGCCCAATTCTATGGCCCATCATTTACCTGCTGCTTAGCCTCTGTGCTTAGCTTGCTGCCCCATATTCTCCTTCCCCCTGCCCTCCGATGTCTTTGTGCATGCCCCTGCTCCATCCTTTTTGCCCACCATGTTCCATGGACCTGCCACTCCTATCTACTCTGAGTGTTCTGCTGAGCTGCCACTCCCCTCCCACCTGCCTAGCATTGTCAGATGACTGTAAACCTGTCCCTGCCACCTCCACCCTGTCTGTCCACATGCCATGCCCCTATCCCCTTCCTCCTGTCCTCCATGGTCCATTTTACTGCCACACCCTTCTGCCCTTCCTGGTCTGTTGTGCTGCAACTGCTCCTCCTGCCTGCCCCGCGCGGTCTGTTGTGAGGCCCCCTTCCCCTGAACTCTCTTGTCTGTGCCCAGGTCCTGACCCTCCCTTCTATCCTCCATGGTCCTTTGCGCATGCCCCTGCACCCTCCTTCTTGCCCATCATAGCCATTGTGCTGCCACTAACCCTCCCGCTTGCCATGCATGGTCTTCTGTGCTGCCATGGCCCCTTCCACCTTCCCTGTGTGGTCAGCTAGCTGCCCCTGACCCCCTCCCACCTTCCCTCCATGGTCTGTGTGTATGCCATTATAGTCTCATTGTTGCTCTCCATGGTGTGTCTTGTTTCTAGTGCCCATCCTGCCTGACCTCCATGGTCATCTTGCTGCTCCTGCCCTGCCCCCTTGCCCCCAGCCCTCTGTTTCCATGTGCAGACCCCTATTCCCTCCCTCCTGGCTTGTCTGTTCCATTGTAATGCCCCGGATCCGTCCCTCCTGCCCTTCATGGTCTGTTATGCTGCAGCTTTCTCCCCTGTCTGTCCATTATGGTCAGCTAGCTACCATTGCCTCTTTCCCCTCTGTTCTCTGTTGTCCATGTGCATGGTCCTGTCCCCTCTCTATTGCTTTCTATGGATTGTTGTGCTGCACTCCCGTCCCGCATGCGCTGTGTGGTGTTTTGTGCTGCTGCAAACCCTGATGCCTGCCCTGTAGGGTCAGTTTGGTGCACCTCTCCATGTCCCTCCTGTCCTCTGTTATCCGAGTCCATGTCCCTACCCCAATTCCTCCTGCCTACCATGATTCAATGTACCATACTTGCGAACATTTTGAACTTGGTAAGAGGGAGATTTTGAAAAAAAACTGGGGTATTGATTTTCCCCTTTGAGTTACATTGAAAAAGAGGAGATTGTAGACAGGAGACAGATCAAATAAAGCCCATTTGAGCTTAAAAACATTGGACGTTTCCTGGCTGAAATGGGTCTGTTGGCATGTATGGTTGTACTACCACTGCCTCTTCCTTCTGCCCACAATGGTCTATTATATTGCCACAGCCTCTCTTGCCAGTCCTGTATTTTTGGTTTGTTGCTCCTGCCCCCCTTTCCACTGCCCTCCATAGTCTGTTGTGCTGCCACTGCCCTTCCTGCCTGCCCAGTTTGGTCAAATTGTTGCCTCTGCACTCTCCTACCTGCCTTCAATTTTCAGAGTCCGTGCCCCTGGCCTCTGCCTCTCAACAGTATCCCAATGAACAACTAGATTGCTAACATTCTATATTTATTACAAAAGTGTGGAACGCCTGACGTCATCTTGATGTAATCAAAACTGTAATACCTAGAGTATTTCCTTTAGAAATTACATATATGAGAGGGTCTTATTTGCATCAAAATTATGGTTAGTGCTCTAAAAAACTAAAATGAGGACATATTTTCTGAGTTTTCAAATAGCAACAAAGAACTTTTAAATTATTTGTAATCTTTATGTTTTTTTATCCAGTTGACCATTTGATTAAATGTTGCACCTAGGAGAGAGGATGTGGTGTTACTTCCAGAGCTGCAGACTTTGCAACTGGAGAACCAGGTTGGAGTTTCTGCTTCAGCTCAACATTCTGTGATTCTGGTCAAATCACTTAATCTCCCCATGTCTACAACCAAAATGAATTTGATCTTGTGTGATGTAACCAATGCTCATGTAAAGCACTCCAACACCTGACAAGTCTGCACTATATAAAACTGTAAATACACAAAAAATAAGTGTTTTGCACACTTCTGTCATTGGGCTACATGTGGGCTACATCTGGGTGAGATTTGTGCTGCATTTGGGCTCTTTTGTCTCTGGTGGCCATCTTGGGAGATTTATTTGTTATGAAGTTTCCTAATTTCCTCATTTACTGCAGTCTCCTCAGTAGGAAATGCTTTCAGTTTTTTACTTTGATTCCATCAAGAAGGTATTCAGATATGTCACACATTTGCCATAAATTCTGAATGTTAGCACTCTAGTTGCTCATTAGATCACTGTAGTAAAGCTACTGCTTACCACGGAAGTCTGCTGCTGGTATTAAAAGTGTATGTTTCAGTCTGCATGTCAGAATATTTTTATGAAATAGAAGATGATTTGAGAAGTCAAAATGTGCCCTAATTTTTCTTTCTGCAGAACTAATCAGAATTTCTATGGGAAAATGAACCCCCTCATTTTGTTCCTTTGTAAATTAAATGTTTTAAGTGTTACCACTTTATTCCAATCAAGATGGCTTCAGGTGTGCCATACTTTTGTCATAAGTAAGACTGTTAGCGCTCTAGTTGTTCGTTAGAACACTCTGGGACATTCTGTCATTGAGCTATACTTGGGCTACATCTGGGTGATATTTGGGCTACATTTGGGCTCTTTTGTCTCTGGTGGCCATTTTGGGGGACTTATTTGTTATGATGTTTCCTAATTTCCTCATTTACTACAGTCTCCTCAGTAGGAAATACTTTCAGTTTTTTACTTTGATTCCATCAAGAAGGCATTCAGATGTGTCAAACATTTGCCATAAATTCAGAATGTTAGCACTCTAGTTGCTTATTAGATCACTGTAGTAAAGCTACTGCTCACCAGTCTGCTGCTGGTATTGAACGTGCATGTTTCAGTCTGCATGTCAGAATTTTTTAATGAAATAGAAGAGGATTTGAGAAGTCACTCACAATGTGCCCTCATTTTTCTTTCTGCAGCACTAATCATACTTTCTATGGCAAAATGAACCCCCTCATGTTTTAAGAGTTACCACTTTATTCCAACCAAGATGGCTTCAGGTGTGCCATACGTTTGACATAAGTAGGACTGTTAGCGCTCTAGTTGTTCTTTAGAACACTCTGGGAAGCTGCAGTAGAACACAAAGGAATCAACTGACAGTCTCTGCCCTTGTTGGATGTACATGTTTTACTGAGAATGTCAGACTTCATTCTCACATGACTGAGAAAGATAATGTGAATTTACAGAAAATATGCTCTCAGTTCAGCTTATAGATCACCTTCCAAACTTCTGTGGGAAAAGCATGAGAAAATAGTTTTCTCTCAAACATGATTCATGATATCACAGCAGAAGGCTTTTTCACTAGAACACACCACAATTCCTAAAATGAGTATGGTACCATCAACAAATGATTTATAATGTAACTAAAATCTTAAAACCTTCTATTAACTGCGATGCTTTTTAATGAGGTGCTATCATGTATATTGGCTGCCGACACTTCTTGGATGAAGTGCTGACAGCCAATCAGATCTCACGATGAGATGTGTGGTTAGGCTCTGCCCAAATATATATGTGATTTTACTTTTGATTTTCTCAGGAACTACTGAACGGATTTACACCATTTAAGCAAAAGGCACGAGTCTGAACTGAGGACTACCTCTTTGCCAAATTTGGTGGAATTCCGTTCAGCACTTCGGGCTGTAGCTGCGTCAACAGGTCCTATGGGAAAATGTATGGGGAAAACGCGTTTTGGGACCCCCCTTTTTTCTTGGTCCCCGCTTGACGAATGACTGTTAAATTTTCAGGATTGGAGCGGACCGGAGCTGGCCAAAAGTTTGGAAAATTTCACGAAGATTCATCAATCGACGCCAACGTTATTCCAAATAGAATGTTGCGGATTTATTATGGAAAATAGGTCCTAACTATAACTACCTACTGGCGACTGCCAGTAGGTAATATATGTCATATATATATAATTTCAAGTAACTATAACGTGCATCTCCACCATGCACACTGTTGTCACCTATGATGTCAGTTCAGTTGTCATCAGTAATGTTATCAGTGATCACAGCTGCCCGGTTTTAAGCAGGAACAGCTGACCTCCCACTGCTGGGAGTGCCGCATAAAAAGGACAGGAAGGAAAAGGTTCAGACCAGTGGTACGCGGCATCTGAAGAAGGCAGGAGTTGCCGAAATGCATCATGCCAAGACACCATCAGTGAATAATGGTTCTCATTTGAAATCCCCATTGAGTCCTTGGATTGCTTTTTTACAGAGTGGTCGTTTTGTGATGTTTTTGCATCTGTCAGAAGCGCGCTACAAGGACCTGTCCATTCAAGAGTCCTGGGAGGTTTCTGGCACTGAACTTTTACAGAAATCAAGGGATTGATTATCCCAGGACTGCCACAAAAACGGGCCACATCAGAGGCTGCTGCCAGTCGGCAGACTGTAACTTTACGGGGGGGATGGCGCATTGTAGCTTTCTCCACGGCCCGGTTTGTTTCGTAATTGGGGCTTTGGACGTTGGGGACTCGAGCGAATGCCTAACACAGTTAATATTGGACTGTATCTATCACTACACGGCCCTTCCTGCAACAGGCATCGTCGGCGCCTATTAACAGCTTAATTTTTCCTGCTTATGAATTTCCAACATATTGCATGCTGGGGGTTGTGGTCTGTCATTTGCTCACAGCTGCCCGGTGTTAAGCAGGAAAGCTGACCTCCCACTACCGGGAGTGACGCATAAAAAGCACAGGAAGGAAAAGGTTCAGACCAGTGGTACGCGGCATCTGAATAAGGCAGGAGTTGCCGATATGCAACATGCCAAGACACCATCAGTGAATAAAGGTTCCCATTTGAAATCCCCGTTGAGTCCTTGGATTGCTTTTTTACAGAGTGGTTGTTTCGTCATATATATCTATATATATATAACAGAAAAAACCAGAGGTTTAAGGCACGTTATAGTTAGGAATTAGCATTTAAAAAACCTCAGAAATTCACTGAAAAAACCATAGGTTTCAGGGGTGTTATAGTTAGCTGGACTTTTCACTTGTACAAAACCATTGAAATTCCCCCGTTATAGTTAGTTGAGCTAACTATAACTCGCGCGCCCGCAATGCACTGCTGATGACGTCACATATTACATCACTCATGACATGGTCAGTGACATCACTCATGACATCACTGATGACATCTCAAATGACATCACTGATGACATCACTGATGACATCATCCAGTGAATGTGTGTTATTCTGAAAATTAAATATGTTTTATATATGTATATCTCAAGGTCGATGGAAGAATAAATGGGTATATAAGTGTCTAAATGGATGATTTGTTTTTGAAAAATTGATTGTGTAACTGACTGATTAAGTGTATCATAGTGAATACATGGCTTAGTGAGTAATGTTTAAATATGTAAATATCTGTATCAGTCTCTCACTTTGTGTATAAGTGGCTGCATGGGTTGGTGAGTAGCTACATGGGTGTCTATATAGGTTATTAGTTGGTTTTTTGAGTATCAGTCTGAGTGTCTGCATGGTTCGGTGGGGGTATTACGTAGTGCATAGGTGCATGAATGAGTGACTCACTGTTTGTATGTGTTGAACACAGTATGTGTGCAGGACTGTATGGGTGGATGAGTGTGTGTATGGGTGTGTTAGTGAGTGAATGACTGTCTCAATAGTGTCTTTATGAGTAACTACATATGTTTTAAACTAGTATATGTGACTATTGGTGTATATATGTGAGTATATGTGAGAGTGAGAGATTGAAAGAGTTCCTGTATGAATAAGTATGTGTTTCTATAAGTGATTGTTTAAAAGACTAAGTATGTGTAAGTTTCCGTAGACGTAAGTGTGGTGGTGTGTGTATAACTGTATATGCAAGTAAATGTATGTTTGATTCTTTATTAGCATGAGTGACTATGTGTGTGAGTAACTCTATGGATGAGTGGCATTGTGTAACAGGATGTATAGGTGTATGAGTACATATGATGAGTGAGTATATGTATGAGTGACTGTATTGGACTGTTGGTGAATGAGTGGATGTGTATGTGGATCTTAGAATTACTGAAGAGGTTGTTGTAACTGGTATTGGTATGTCCATTGTTTTGAAAATTTTAGTCTCTATTTTTGAATGTGTGTATCAAAGGTTATATTAGGGTGAGAGGAGGTCTGCCACTCTATCACAAGGATGATGTCATCAGTGATGTCATCAGTGATGTCATTTGAGATGTCATCAGTGATGTCATGAGTGATGTCACTGACCATGTCATGAGTGATGTAATATGTGACGTCATCAGCAGTGCATTGCGGGCGCGCGAGTTATAGTTAGCTGAACTAACTATAACGGGGGAATTTCAATGGTTTTGTACAAGTGAAAAGTCCAGCTAACTATAACACCCCTGAAACCTATGGTTTTTTCAGTGAATTTCTGAGGTTTTTTAAATGCTAATTCCTAACTATAACGTGCCTTAAACCTCTGGTTTTTTCTGTTAATTTCAAAGGTTTTTTAAATGCTAATTTCTAACTATGCCTACAGAGATAGGACATGTGAAGAAAGAAGAAAAAATGCACAGAAAGAAACAAAAGAAGTGCAGAAAGAAGCAACAGAAGTCCTCAAATACGAAGATAAGTGCAGGAAGAAGGATAACGTGCAGAAAGAACAAAAAGAAGAGCAGAAAGAAGCCTTGTTGCAAAATCATCCTGTACCCTCAACTTTTTCAGACGGATACTGGTGGTAACTGAGTCTGACTAACCAGTCCTAGAGCCAGTGCTATGTTAAAAGACACTTAGAATACAGTGAAAACACCTACATACACTAGGGAACATTATGCGTTGGGGTCCCCCTGTGATTAGCCTTACCTCCTGTATAAGCCCCTAGTATATAATAGGGCATGGGGATTAAAACTACCTCTTAAAACAGGCCACAGGGCGTTTTTGCACACGTTAACTCAGGCCCCGTCCCCTCCTTTCACCATTGTGTAAACACGCCCTGTGTCCGTTTTTAGTTGGGAGATTAAGTTCATTTGAGTCCTGAGGGTCCCTAGGGTCCAACTAGCCCACTAGGTACCTCCAGTAAGTGCCACAGAGCTGCGTTGCAGAGAGGTGTAAAAAGTGGCACGGCCTGGACCACCTCTCTGCAATGCAGCTCAGTGGCGCTTACTGGAAGCACTTGGTGGGCTAGTTAGCCCCCAGGGGCCCTCAGTATTGAAGGGAAATTATATCCCCAATTTAAAACGTGCCATGGTGCGTGTTTGCACACGTCACCTCAGGCCCCGTCCCCTCCCTTCACCACTGTGTAAACGCGCCCTGTGGCTGTTCTAAGTTGAGAGATTAAGTCCCCTTGAATCCTAAGGGTCCCTAGGGTCACACTAGACCACTAGGTACCTCCAGTAAGCGCCACAGAGCTGCGTTGCAGAGAGGTGTAAAAAGGGGCTTGGCCTCAGAACACCTGTCTGCAGCGCAGCTCCCTGGCGCATACTGGAGATGCCTGTTGGGGGCGCGTTTGCAGAGTGCTGCATGGAGGGGGCATGGCCTCCGGCACGATGCCAGTCTTTTATTTATTTTATTTTTTTAAGAAGGGGGGCTGTGTGATTCCCCTTCTTATTGTAATTTATTGGCCCTGATGACCCCATCCCCCAGGGCCTGTCTCCTAATTATATTTTTTTGACCCCAATCCCCAGGGCCGGCCACTGTTTTTTATTATTTTTAAAAAATATATATTTATAGACACACCTAGGACATGCTGGACAAACCGTACGTACCTATCACCATGACGATTTGCGTGATATTCATTAAAAGGCGACTATGCATGCAATTAATCCACGTGGAATGTATTTACACCACTAGTGAAGCTCTGACATGTCTGATGCTCTACCGTGCCTAATCCCGGTAGACAACCTTGTCGTTTATTTATACAAACATGGGTAGCTATTGACGGGCACATTTAATACACATGCACACCAAGCCATTCAAAGGGGATTCGACAAAAATTCGACCAAAACTATGCAAGAAACCCCCCTCACAGTTAATAAAACACACATCCACTGCCGGATGTGTAATACTTTTTATTTTACTCTCTGGAAAGGGGACGAACATCACTTGCGAGTCACAGCGCGCTCCTGACAGAGCCCAATGCTGTGTTACACCCACCATTGCCTGCCGAGTGCCACACACCTCTGTATTGTATTCCACTAGCTAGTGCATATGCTATGACACTCTCTAGCCCATGTGCACTGTAACACCACCCCGTGAAAATGTCATGCCACACTTGTCTTCGCACGGGTTATATTGCCCCATCTAACGTGCCTTCCTCGATGCCTATGTTATAACGCACAGTGCTATGCCATACATATTACAATTTGGGATCCATATCTTTGTCACAGTGCATATGCAACGTTACACTCCCCAGCACATATTTTATATTACAACTTTAGAGACTAGTTAGGTTACACAACACTGCCCTGTGCATATTACACTCCAAGGCGCATATCGCATAGCACGCGCTAGTGCCTGTGCTATCTCGCGCTCTCCAATGAATCTGTCATTGCGCACAATGTATTGCATATTATATTTCACGCCTGGTTCATCTTATATCACACTTTTTGGTGCATAGTTTATACCATACACTATATCTAGTTTTCATTTTCAATCGTGCTCTCAGGACTATGTTCTATATAACACTGTGTTCACCTACCCTTTTCACGGGCATGACATTTTGCGATAGGGGGTGGAGGGTCAGGGGGTGTTTTTGCCAAGTGAGCCCGGAGTCACAGTCACTAACGTCTTCTTCTTCCTGAATAAAAGTGAGATTATGCTGCATACTTGTTCATATTTTAAGTAGTTTGCACAGACAAAATGTTTTAAAAACAATAAAGTTTCTAATACCCGCCTTCTCTGAACAGTTAGCTTGCTGCCCCATCCCCCTCCTCCCTATCCTCTGTTGTGTGAATCCATGGACTAGCCTCCTCCCTCCTGCCATGCATGGTCTGATGTGCTGCCACTGCCCTCAATTTAGTATGATATACCAGTCCACTCCTCCTGCCCTCCATTGCCCAATTCTATGCCCCATCATTGACCTCCTGCTTAAACTCTGTGCTTAGCTTGCTGCCCCTATTCTCCTTCCCCCTGCCCTCCGATGTCTTTGTGCATGCCCCTGCTCCTTCCTTTTTGCCCACCATGTCCCATGGACCTGCCACTCCTATCTACTCTGAGTGTTCTGTTGAGCTGCCACTCCCCTCCCACCTGCCTAGCATTGTCAGATGACTGTAACCTGTCCCTGCCACCTCCACCCTGCCTGTCCACATGCCATGCCTCTATCCTCTTCCTCCTGTCCTACATGGTCCATTGTACTGCCACACCCTTCTGCCCTCCCTGGTCTGTTGTGCTGCAACTGCTCCTCCTGCCTGCCCCGTGTGGTCTGTTGTGAGGCCCCTTCCCCTGAACTTTCTTGTCTGTGCACAGGTCCTGACCCTCCCTTCTATCCTCCATCGTCCTTTGTGCATGCCCCTGCACCCTCCTTCTTGCCCATCATAGCCATTGTGCTGCCACTAACCCTCCCACTTGCCATGCATGGTCTTCTGTGCTGCCATGGCCCCTCCCACCTTCCCTGTGTGGTCAGTTAGCTGCCCCTGACCCCCTCCCACCTTCCCTCCATGGTCTGTGTGTATGCCATCACAGTCTCACTGTTGCTCTTCATGTTGTGTCTTGCTTCTAGTGCCCATCCTGCCTGACCTCCATGGCCATCTTGCTGCTCCTGCCCTGCCCCCTTGCCCCCAGCCCTCTGTTTACATGTGCAGACCCCTACTCCCTCCCTCCTGGCTTGTCTGTTCCATTGTAATGCCCCTGATCCGTCCCTCCTGCCCTTTATGGTCTGTTATGCTGCAGCCTTCTCTCCTGTCTGTCCATTATGGTCAGCTAGCTACCATTGCCTCTTGCCCCTCTGTTCTCTGTTGTCCATGTGCATGGTCCTGTCCCCTCCCTCTTGCTTTCTATGGATTGTTGTGCTGCACTCCCGTCCTGCATGCCCTGTGTGGTGTATTGTGCTGCTGCAAACCCTGATGACTGCCCTGCAGGGTCAGTTTGGTGCACCTCTCCATGTCTCTCCTGTCCTCTGTTATCCAAGTCCATGTCCCTATCCCATTTCCTTCCATGATCCAATGTACCATACTTGCAAACATTTTGAACTTGGTAAGAGGGAGATTTTGAAAAAAAACTGGGGTATTGATTTTCCCCTTTGAGTTACATTGAAAAAGAGGATATTGTAGACAGGAGACAGATCAAATAAAGCCCATTTGAGCTTAAAAACATTGGACGTTTCCTGGCTGAATCGGGTCTGTTGGCATGTATGGTTGTACTACCATTGCCTCTTTCTTTTGCCCACAATGGTCTATTACATTGCCACAGCCTTGAAGGAGGGTAGATTTTGTATCACAGGGGGCCCCTGGCCCGTTCTGTCCACACCTGAAGTATGAGACCCATGTCCTTGCCCTGCCAGCCGCATTTGTAGGCCGTGTTAAATTGACCAGCGGGTCCTGTGTTGCTATATAATTATCCTGAGACATCCTTACCACTCAGCCAGCATAAAACCCCTGTGTAGGCCCTTCTGTTCAATATGTAGGCCTCTTTGTTAAATTGACCATAGCTCTGCAATTTTAGTGTATAGCAGTCTGAAGGCAGGTCTGCGAGGCCTTCTGCTCCAAACTAGTAGCCCCCACCCTACCCGAGTGCTCCGTGCTCGGTATCAAAGTTCAACATCCCCCTGAAGCTGTCGACATACAGTAGGCTGCATCCTGGACTGGTACTTGCTTCCTGGGCAGGTTTCCCGCTTTTAAGGAAGTGGCAACCGCAGAGCGTCAAGTTAGGAGAACTGAGGAGATTTTATACATGAATATATTGAATTCCTGTACAATACCCATTATTTTCTGCTTGCTCTATGGAACTTACGATAAGCGATTGGCCTGAGAGACTGACCTTTTCACCCAGTCCATTGTCAGCATTAAGTGGGTAAATGACGAAATGTCTGGTAAAATCTGCAGACAAAGCTTTTGGGTAGCATACGTAGGTACATGTAGCGTGCAAAGGAGCCCACAAAATGATATAAAAAGGGAGCACCCACAGATATCGACGGACAACCTCGCCGTCTGTATGTAGGTTAACAGGCTGTGCAGGTTTTCCCCAAGAACTGGGAGCTCTTGTCTTCCTTTGCTTAAAATGTCTTGCTCTGCTTTGCTTGAAGTATCTTATTCTATTTTACCTATATGAAATGTCATGTTATGTTTAACCATTGTTCTCTTTACTTTTGCATTTAAAAGATGTTGTATTGTAATTGCAGGAATGTTTGCTCTAAGAGTAAATGTGAGTGTCCCTAGGTAACATTTTCCTTGGTGTAACTTGTTTCTCATGATGCATTTATAGATGTGTTTTCTCTCTCTCTCTGTCAGTCCATTAATTGAGATACAGAGAATATCATGACAGCTGTATGATTATCTGGATTCTGTATTTTGTACTTTATGTCTCTATTCTGCGGTTTCTTTGAAGTTGCATCTTCTCATTAAACTGCCATTGTATTCTGCCTCCAATTCCATGTCTCATATGTCTGTTTTCTTCATTTTTGGAGCAAGCGTTCCTAGGCACCCCGGCTCAAATTAAGGTGCCCCTTTTGTCCCTGACTCACTCTCCTGCTCAGTTCTGTGGTGGCTCCCGGGGCTCTGGGGACCGCCCCTAGCTTCCTTGACCCGTAATAGATCTTCCCTCCAACAGCCTCTCTTGCAAGTCCTGTATTGTTGGTTTGTTGCCCCTGCCCCCCTTTCCACTGCCCTCCATAGTCTGTTGTGCTTCCACGGCCCTTCCTGCCTGCTCAGTGTGGTTAAATTGTTGCCTTTGCACCCTCCTACCTGCCTTCAATTTTCAGAGTCCGTGCCCCTGGCCTCTGCCTCTCAACAGTATCCTAATGAACAACTAGATTGCTAACATTCTATATTTATTACAAAAGTGTGGAACGCCTGACATCATCTTGATGTAATCAAAACTGTAATACCTAGAGCATTCCTTTAGAAATTACATATATGAGAGGGTCTTATTGGCATCAAAATTATGGTTAGTGCTCTAAAAGACTAAAATAAGGACATATTTTCTGAGTTTTCAAATAGCGACAAAGCACTTTTAAATTATTTGTTATCTTTATGTTTTTTTATCCAGTTGACAACTTGATTAAATGTTGCACTTAGGGGAGAGGATGTGGTGTTACTTCCAGAACTGCAGACTTTGCAACTGGGGAACCAGGTTGAAGTTTCTGCTTCAGCTCGACATTCTGTGATTCTGGTCAAATCACTTAGTCTCCCCATGTCTACAACCAAAATGAATTTGTTCTTGTGTGATGTAACCAATGCTCATGTAAAGCACTCCAATACCTGACAAGTCTGCACTATATAACACTGCAAAAACACAAAATAATAAGTGTTTTGCACACTTCTGTCATTGGGCTATATTTGGGCTATATCTGGGTGATTTTGGGCTACATTTGGGCTCTTTTGTCTCCGGTGGCCATCTTGGGAGATTTATTTGTTATGAAGTTTCCTAATTTCCTCATGTACTGCAGTCTCCTCAGTCGGAAATGCTTTCAGTTTTTTACTTTGATTCCATCATGAAGGTATTCAGATATGTCACACATTTGCCATGAATTCTGAATGTTAGCACTCTAGTTGCTCATTAGATCACTGTAGTAAAACTACTGTTCACCATGGAAGTCTGCTCCTGGTATTAAAAGTGCATGTTTCAGTCTGCATGTCAGAATTTTTTAATGAAATAGAAGAGGATTTGAGAAGTCACTCAAAATGTGCCCTCATTTTCTTTCTTCGGCATTAATCATAATTTCTATGGCAAAATGAACCCCCTCATTGTGTTCCTTTTTAAATTAAATGTTTTAAGTGTTACCAGTTTATTCCAATCAAGATGGCTTCAGGTGTGCCATACTTTTGTCATAATGAAGACAGTAAGTGCTCTAGTTGTTTTTAAGAACATTCTTGGACATTCTGTCATTGGGCTATACTTGGGCTACATCTGGGTGATATTTGGGCTACATTTGGGCTCTTTTGTCTCTGGTGGCCATCTTGGGAGACTTATTTGTTATGAAGTTTCCTAATTTCCTCATTTACTGCAGTCTCCTCAGTAGGAAATACTTTCAGTTTTTTACTTTGATTCCATCAAGAAGGCATTCAAATGTGTCACACATTTGCCATAAAATCAGAATGTTAGCACTCTTTTTGCTCATTAGATCACTGTAGTAAAGCTACTGCTCACCAGGGAAAACTGCTGCTGGTATTGAAAGTGCATGTTTCAGTCTGCATGCCAGTATTTGAGAAGTCACTCAAAATGTGCCCTAATTTTTCTTTCTGCAGCACTAATCATACTTTTTATGGAAAAATGAACCCCCTCATTTTGTTCCTTTTTAAATTAAATGTTTTAAGAGTTACCACTTTAATCCAAGCAAGATGGCTTCAGGTGTGCCATACATTTATCATAAGTAGGACGGTTAGCGCTCTAGTAGTTCTTTGGAACACTCTGGAAAGCTGCAGTAGAACACAAAGGAATCAACTGACAGTCTCTGCCCTTGTTGGATGTACATGTTTTACTGAGAATGTCAGACTTCATTCTCACATGACTGAGAAAGATAATGTGAATTTACAGAAATTAAGCTCTCAGTTTAGCTTATAGATCACCTTCCAAACCTCTGTGGTAAAAGCATGAGAAAATATTTTTCTCTCAATCATGATATCCCAGCAGAAGGCTTTTTCACATGGTGAAATCACCTTAGAATATACCACAATTCCTAAAATGAGTATGGTACCATCAACAAATGATTTATAATGTAACTAAAGTCTTAAAATCTTCTATTAACTGCAATGCTTTTTAATGAGGTGCTATCATGTATATTGGTCCCAAGATGGCTGCCAACACTTCTTGGATGAAGTGCTGACAGCCAATCAGATCTCAGGATGAGATGTGTGGTTAGGCTCCGCCCACATATATATATTGATTTAAATGCTATTTTCTCAGGAACTACTCAACAGATTTACACCAGACCTACAAAAGGCACTTCCTTGACCTGAGGACTACCTCTCTGCCAAATTTCAAGTAACTCTGTTCAGCCGTTCGGGCTGTAGCTGTGTCTAAAGGTCCTTTGGAAAAATGCATGGGAAAAACGCGTTTTGGGACCCCCCTTTTTTCTCAGCCCCCGCTTGACGAATCCCCCCGAGACTTTCAGGGTAGGAGCGGAGCGTAGCGCCCCACCTATTTTGAAAATTTCGCGAGGATTCATCGACCGGCGCCAAAGTTATTCCAAATAGAATGTTGCGGATTTCCTATGGAAACAGGGTCCTAACTATAACTATCTACTGGCGACCGCCAGTAGATAATATATATCTATATATATATATATATCTATATATCTATATATATATATATATATATATATATATATATATATAGATATATAGATATATATTGCAAAAGGATGACGACGCCGTGTGTGGTTTCCAAACGTTTATTCTTCTGCCGCTACCAAACGCGTTTCAACTGCCAAGCAGTCTTGCTCACTGGTACGAATCAAACAAACGCGGCCATATTTTTAAAGTGCAACACGTGCAAAACAATACTACATCTCCAAATGACATAAAAAACAGACTCGTAGTTTTTTTGTAAAAGCGCTCGTATGTGGTGTTAACTTTAGGCATTGTTACTTAGTTTTTTAAACATTTTCCTATTTTCTTTTCAATTCATACATTTGCAACATTGTTAATATAGTTACTGTTACTTTGGTTACTAATGTATATTATTTGACATCTTGTTAAAGCGTTTTTTGAATCTAGTTCAAGTGAACTTTATCAATACTGCTGTGGAAACAAATGTATACCATTCAACTAAAAAAAGCATGTGTTAGACTCTTCTCAAGTTGCCACAAAATAAATCACATGTTGATCTTCTGAGTGTGCTTATTTAATACTAGCACATTACTCGCATACATGTACATTCTATTCGTGTCTTTGTACCACTTCATAATACATTTTACACGCTATACATATACCAATCTTGCCCCTGTGGGCCGATATCATGATTGTAACCATCACGCCCAAGTGGGCTTAGATCGACCTAAGATAGTTGCATAGCCCTAAACCATATCTAGCTAATATTTTGAGTCTGTTTAGTTTATATATTTCATTTCTAATTAAAAACATATTACCATTTGACAGCACTTGACTATTAACATCTACAAATGAGTATGTAGGTCTTCCTCCATATTCAGGCCTTCAGGTTGTTTACAATTTAGTTCTATGATGTATCGAGACTCAAGTCTGCGTAATTTTTTGACTCTATTGCCTCTTCTTACATCTGCTTTCACTGAATCAATTACATAGTAGGTTAGTCCTTTTATATCTTGTTTATGGACTTGCTCAAAATGCCGGGCTACTGGGTATAACTTATCTCCATTTTTTATCGCCCTTAGATGTTGTAACACACGCTTGTGTACTTCCAGAATTGTGCTACCTACGTAGCGCAGGCCACAAGGGCACTGCAGTACGTAAATTGCATAGTCTGTCTTGCATGTAAACCGGCCTTTGATCTTCCTCATCTCTTTTGTGAGCCCTACTCTGTATTGCGATGTGTTTATGCCATGTAAACACGCCTTACATTTGGCGCACTTGGTGAAACCTTGTTTTTTATTTAACCAAGTCGTCTTTGCTGGTTGTTTTTTCATGACATTACTCACTAGTGCCTGTTTGAAGGATTTTGCCTTACGAAAAGTAATCTGCGGTTTTCTAGCAACTTGTTTTCCAAGCACTGGGTCATTTTTGATTATGTGCCAGTGTTTATTCAGGATTTTTCTCACTTCATCATGTTGTTTGCTAAAATTAGTAATGAACCTACATTGGTTCCCATCATTTTTAGCTGATTTGTTCTTTAAATCAAACAAAATCTCCTCTCTTTTCTTTTTTGATGATTTGTTTATTCCATTGGCTATCCAGGTCTCAGGATAACCCCTACTTTTGAATCTTCTAGTTAGGGTGTTCAGTTCCCTTGTGCATTCATCAGGTGCACTGCAATTACGCCTTACTCTTAAACTTTCCCCATAAGGAATGCTTCTTTTTAGATTCACAGGATGGAAGCTGTGGGCATGTAATAAAGTATTGCTAGAGGTCGGTTTTCTGAACAGTTTTGTTTCCATTTTACCATTTGAAATATAGATTGTTAAATCTAGGAAATTGACACTTTCTTTACTTATTTCACTCGTAAATTTCAGATTAAGCTCGTTGTTTTGAATCTGAGCTAAAAACAGTTTAATTTCTTCTTCAGAGCCTCTCCATACTAAAAAAAGATCATCAATGAATCTACTCCAATGCATTATATGATTTTCCCATTCATTGTGATATTGTACCCGGATCACCTGCTCCTCCCACCAGCCCATATGCAAATTAGCATAGCTGGGGGCGAAGCAGGTGCCCATCGCGGTACCGCATGTTTGGTGGTACAATTACCCTTCAAAAAGAAAGAAATTACTGGTCAGACACTTTTCGACCATCCTGATTAACATCTGGGTATGGGCCCAATGTTTAATAGATCTGGTGTTAAGAAAGTGCCCCACTGCTCTCAGACCGCGATGGGCACCTGCTTCGCCCCCAGCTATGCTAATTTGCATATGGGCTGGTGGGAGGAGCAGGTGATCCGGGTACAATATCACAATGAATGGGAAAATCATATAATGCATTGGAGTAGATTCATTGATGATCTTTTTTTAGTATGGAGAGGCTCTGAAGAAGAAATTAAACTGTTTTTAGCTCAGATTCAAAACAACGAGCTTAATCTGAAATTTACGAGTGAAATAAGTAAAGAAAGTGTCAATTTCCTAGATTTAACAATCTATATTTCAAATGGTAAAATGGAAACAAAACTGTTCAGAAAACCGACCTCTAGCAATACTTTATTACATGCCCACAGCTTCCATCCTGTGAATCTAAAAAGAAGCATTCCTTATGGGGAAAGTTTAAGAGTAAGGCGTAATTGCAGTGCACCTGATGAATGCACAAGGGAACTGAACACCCTAACTAGAAGATTCAAAAGTAGGGGTTATCCTGAGACCTGGATAGCCAATGGAATAAACAAATCATCAAAAAAGAAAAGAGAGGAGATTTTGTTTGATTTAAAGAACAAATCAGCTAAAAATGATGGGAACCAATGTAGGTTCATTACTAATTTTAGCAAACAACATGATGAAGTGAGAAAAATCCTGAATAAACACTGGCACATATTCAAAAATGACCCAGTGCTTGGAAAACAAGTTGCTAGAAAACCGCAGATTACTTTTCGTAAGGCAAAATCCTTCAAACAGGCACTAGTGAGTAATGTCATGAAAAAACAACCAGCAAAGACGACTTGGTTAAATAAAAAACAAGGTTTCACCAAGTGCGCCAAATGTAAGGCGTGTTTACATGGCATAAACACATCGCAATACAGAGTAGGGCTCACAAAAGAGATGAGGAAGATCAAAGGCCGGTTTACATGCAAGACAGACTATGCAATTTACGTACTGCAGTGCCCTTGTGGCCTGCGCTACGTAGGTAGCACAATTCTGGAAGTACACAAGCGTGTGTTACAACATCTAAGGGCGATAAAAAATGGAGATAAGTTATACCCAGTAGCCCGGCATTTTGAGCAAGTCCATAAACAAGATATAAAAGGACTAACCTACTATGTAATTGATTCAGTGAAAGCAGATGTAAGAAGAGGCAATAGAGTCAAAAAATTACGCAGACTTGAGTCTCGATACATCATAGAACTAAATTGTAAACAACCTGAAGGCCTGAATATGGAGGAAGACCTACATACTCATTTGTAGATGTTAATAGTCAAGTGCTGTCAAATGGTAATATGTTTTTAATTAGAAATGAAATATATAAACTAAACAGACTCAAAATATTAGCTAGATATGGTTTAGGGCTATGCAACTATCTTAGGTCGATCTAAGCCCACTTGGGCGTGATGGTTACAATCATGATATCGGCCCACAGGGGCAAGATTGGTATATGTATAGCGTGTAAAATGTATTATGAAGTGGTACAAAGACACGAATAGAATGTACATGTATGCGAGTAATGTGCTAGTATTAAATAAGCACACTCAGAAGATCAACATGTGATTTATTTTGTGGCAACTTGAGAAGAGTCTAACACATGCTTTTTTTAGTTGAATGGTATACATTTGTTTCCACAGCAGTATTGATAAAGTTCACTTGAACTAGATTCAAAAAACGCTTTAACAAGATGTCAAATAATATATATTAGTAACCAAAGTAACAGTAACTATATTAACAATGTTGCAAATGTATGAATTGAAAAGAAAATAGGAAAATGTTTAAAAAACTAAGTAACAATGCCTAAAGTTAACACCACATACGAGCGCTTTTACAAAAAAACTACGAGTCTGTTTTTTATGTCATTTGGAGATGTAGTATTGTTTTGCACGTGTTGCACTTTAAAAATATGGCCGCGTTTGTTTGATTCGTACCAGTGAGCAAGACTGCTTGGCAGTTGAAACGCGTTTGGTAGCGGCAGAAGAATAAACGTTTGGAAACCACACACGGCGTCGTCATCCTTTTGCAATATTTAATTGACTCGCCCCGAGGAGTCACAAGCGACGACGCAACTCTTGTTCAGGAGGGGCAGGAAATACTCGAGGAGCAGGCGAGAATATAGATATATATATATATATATTACCTACTGGCGGTTGCCAGTAGGTAGTTATAGTTAGGACCTATTTTCCATAGGAAATCCGCAACATTCTATTCCCAATAAGTCTGGCGCCGATTGACAAATCTTCGTGAAATTTTCCAAACTTTTGTCCAGCTCCTGAAAGTCTTGGGGTGATTCGTCAAGCAGGGGCCGAGAAAAAAGGGGGGTCCCAAAATGCATATTCCCCATGCATTTTCCCATAGGACCTTTAGCCGCAGCTACAGCCCGAACGGCTTAATGGAATTACACCAAATTTGGCAAAGAAGTAGTCCTCAGTTCAGACTCATGCCTGTTGCTTAAATGGTGTCAATCTGTTGAGTAGTTCCTGAGAAAATTACAGTTAAAAGTACTTATATATCTATGGCCTCGGAGGATTCGCGCTCCCTATGCGCACCCTGAGCGCACCCTCTGCGCACCCTGCGCGCACCCTCCCGATCACACGCTGAATGCTAATTGGCTATCAAGTGGTTGTCAACATTCAAAACCAGGAACTGTTGGCAGCCATTTTGTGCCTCGGTAGAAGCGAGGCTGAAGAAGTCTGTGGAATAAGTGTGTAAAACATATAAAGGGGGCAGGGTAGAAATACTCTGACCCTCTAGACCTGCTTAGGGGGTCCCAGAAGGACTCCCAGGACCCCTTTTTTTTATTTTTAAACTGCAAAATGCGCATGGGCTCCCGTGCTTCTTTAATATTTAGCCCCAGGGGGGGGCCAAATCCCAGGGGCAAAAACCATAAAATTTAATGAGGGGCCCAGGGGGGCCCCCCAGCCCTGGGGACCGCTACCACCCAGGGCTAAAAAATAAATGGGTGGGGGTGCTCAACAGCCCCCCAAGCCCCGGGGACCACCACCTCCCGGGGCTTTATTTATTGAGGGGGGGCTGTGTGGCCCCCCTCCTGGAGCCCTCGAGGGCCCTGGGGACCGCCACCCCCCAGGGCAGGCTCCTGCAGTGTCCTGGAGTGCCCACCCCAGGACACTGTTGTTTGATATGAGAGGGCAGGAGTCTCCCGTCCTCCCATAGCAAACTTTGTTTGGATTTTGAAAGAGAGAGCAGGGAAACCTGGATGGGGTCCCCGGGGATAATAAAAATTAGTGATAGGAGCAATTTATTTATTTTTAACTGTAAAATTAGGAGTCGCGCATCCAGCGTAGCTCTCAGCATGCCCCCCCATGGTGGGCACGCATTGGGTTCACGACTCCTATCGCATTGGGTGCACGATTCCTCTCGCGTAGGGTGCGCGATTCCTATCGCGTTGGCTGCACGACTCCAAGCAAAAAAAAAAGACATTTTTTGAGATAAACATGAAACTTATGTGTTTCGTTCTTGAGTGGCTCTAAAACGAGCCGTTGTGTTCATTGAGAGTTTTTGGTACTTATAAGTAAGTACCTATACAGAGTCTAAAGTTGTTGAGGAAGACTCTGTTACCCTCATCAGTAAAATGTACACCATCTCTCCTATAGATGTCTTGCATATGAAAACGCAGATTGTTGTTTTAAATGGCCCCATTCTATAGTCTCGGAGAAAAGCAGAAACAGATTTATTCACATGTTTCCAAGCTTTCTCAATCTGTGGACAAAAATTAGTGGACCAGGCAGTTTGGGGGAAAAGTGAAATCAATTCATCAATTCTGTAAAGGTGTCCTTGATAAGCATTTCCAGACCTACCCCAGTCAAAGTGCCTAGGTCATTGCCACCACAGTGCACAATTATGAGGTCAGGGTGTTGGAGATGCAAAAAGGATTTTACCAATGGCATCAATTGGTGCCACTTTAACCCTCTCTGTCCAATCCATGTAATGTCTACATTTGGCAAACCTAGGTCTTTGTGAATGCCTTTGTTTCCTGCATACCTTTGGCTCCAGAAAATATAACTGTCCCACAATCCACACTCTAAGCATCTTGAAGGGAGGTCTGGATGCACTCAGATGGTCTCTGTAAATAAAATGGCAGTTTGAAAAGTAAGATTTTTCTAACATGGTGGATAAGATGCAGTTTTGAAAAAAGAAAAGAAATGATTGGTTGTTTGACAACATTATACACTGAAAACTAGGGTGCATGTTTCTGTTTTTTAAACGCATGATTCTTATTGGTTAACGAAAACTGATTGAAAGGAACATTACATATGATAAAATGATATATTGAAAAGTCAAGTACACTTGCTGTTTTGATTAGCAACATTGAGTGCTGAACTTGTGACCTGTGTGCTCAGTTAAGTGTTCCATGAACTGTTTCTATGGTAACAGGCAGAAGGCAGATTGGGGGTAGGGTTCAAATGTATGTCATTTGGAAAGGGTTGAAAATGTGTAACCAATAGAAATGTGTGTTTGATTTTGAATAAATGTGGAAAGGAATGTGATTTGGTGTTTACATGTATATATGTGGAAAATGAGAGGGAAACATTGCCATTCTTTGGTTTTGCTGACAGGTGCACAGTGCAGAGATTCTGTGTAAGAAAATCTGGTATGTGACTGACACACTTCTTAATCTACAAAACAACTTGAAAGGTGAGATTTGTAATTGTGAGGGGGTGTATGTGGTCCATTTTTATTTTAATCACACTAATGTATTTCTCCTGCTAAAGTGCAGGGAGTACTTTTTTGTGTGTAGAATCTTATTGTAAGTGTGTGTGCATTTAGAAACCATCCTGTGATAAGCATTTGTGTTTTTCATGTGTTTGCAGACAGATAACTGTGCTGTTTTCATGTTTGGGTAGAATTAGAAACCAGTCATTGTTTATGTTTTTGCAAAATGAATCACAATTCTACACTAAAATGCAATACTCCTAGGTTATGAAATGTGTTTTGGTATAATGCAAGGGATAATGTTGTTTGTCTAGAATCACACAGTGAGTCTGTGTGCATTTAGGAATCATTTTGAGAGAAGCATTTTGGTACTAATGTGTAGTAGAAAATGTTGTGCAATGGGTGCAGTCACCTTACATCTTGTAGACTAGTAAATGTATTTTTGTAAATTGCAAGGGATTGTGTTGCTTGTTTAGAATCACACTGTGAGTCTGTGTGCATTTGCGCAACCATTGTGAGAGAAGCATTTGGTTACATCAGGTATTTGCTGAGAGATAACTGTTTTAAAATCGGTTATGTTGTCAAGTTTTAGTAGTGTTAGAAGCCAGTCATTGCTTATGGATTCACAAAATGAGTCAGGCTTTCATAGTAGTGTGCAGTATTGAAATATGTAGAATCTTCACTTCAGCCCTTCCACACTAGTGAATGTGTCTTGGTAAAGTACAAGGAATAGTGTTGTTTCTCTATAATCACACTGTGAGTCCGTGTGCATTTGGGAACCAATGTGAGAGAAGCATTTGGGTGTTTCATGTTTTTGCAGACACATAAGTGCTTAAAAACCTGTCCTGTTCTTACATTTTGCTAGAAATAGAAACCATTTATTGTTTATGTGTTTGTAAAATGAGTCAGCGTTCTACACTAATGAGCAGTAGTAAAATATGTGGAATGTGTGCAGTCACATTACCTCTTCAAGAATAGTAAATGTGTTTTTGTAAAATCCAAAGGATACTGTTTGTTTTCTAGAATCACACTGTGAGTCTGTTTGCATTCAGAAACTGTACTCAGAGAAGGATTTGGGTATTTCATGTGTTTGCAGACACATAACTGCTTAAAAACCTATCCTGTTCTCATACTTTGGTAGAATTAGAAACCAGTCATTAGTTAGGTATTTGTAAAAAGAGTCAGGGTTCTAAAATTATGTGCAGTAGTACAATATGTGGATTGTGTGTACTCTGTTTACCAATTCCGGACAAGAAAATGCGATTTGGTAATATGCATGGGATAGTGTTTGTTGTCTAGAATCACACTGAGAGTCTGTATGCATTTAGGAACCGTTTAGAGAGAAGGTTTTGGGTACTTTATGTCTTTGCATACACATAACTGCTTAGAAAACTCTTATCATTTAGTCAGTACCCAAGTACTCATACACTGATCCAGGCCTTAGCACATGGATTGATTCAAACGCCTATCCACTATTCATGCAGGCCTCTAACCACCTACACAATTGTCTTTCACTCCTTCAATTGACTAGTCAGTATCTATATACTTCAATAAACACCCTGACACTAACCTTGCACACCTCCAGTGACTCATCCAGCACCATTTACTAATCTATTCACTGCGCCAAAACCGAAAAACTTAAAAGTTTCACTAAGGCACTCTCCTAGCAGTACTCTAATGATTCAGTCAGTACCCAGGTACTCATGCAGTGAACCATGCCTTAGCACATGGATTGCTTCAAACGTCTATCCACTATGCATGCAGGCCTCTAACCACCTACACACTTTTCTTTCACACCATCAATACCCCAGTCAGTATTCATACAGTTCCTGCAAACACCCTGTCACTCCCCTTACACTTCTCCAGTGACCCATTCAACATCATGTACTAATCCATTGACTGCACCAAAACCCAACCACTTATAAATTCACCGAGGCACTCTCCTTGTAGTACTCTAATGATTCAGTCAGTACCCAGGCACTTATGTAGTGAACCCGGCCTTAGCACATGGAGTACTTCAAACGTCTATCCACTATGCATGCAGGCCTCTAACCACCTACACAATTGTCTTTCACACCTTCAATTACCCAGTCAGTATCTATAAACTCCAATAAAGACCCTGTCACTCCCCTTGCACACCTCCAGCGACTCATCCGGCACCATGTACTAATCCATTCACTGCGCCAAAACCCAAACCCTTAAAAGATTCATCCAGGCACTCTGCTTGCAGTACTCTAATGTTTCAGTCAGTACCCAGGTACTCATGCAGTGAACCATGCCTTTCCACAAGGACTGCTTGAAATAACTATCCGCTATGCATGTAGTGGTCTAACCACTTTCACACTTGTGCTTCAGGCCTACAATTCCACAGTCACTATGCATACACTCCAGCAAACACACTGTGACTGCTGTTGCAAACCCATAGTGAGTCTTTCAGTACCATGTAGTAATCTATTCAGTAAAGTAAAACTCAAACAACTATGAATTCACCCAATGTCTCTCCTTATAGTACTGTAATCATTCAGTCAGTAAGCATGTACTCTTTCAGTGAGGCAGGCTTTAGGGCATGAACTGCTTCAAAGTAGTATGCACTATGCATGTAGTGGTCCAACCACCTTCACACGTGTGCTTCAGGCCTATAATTTCTTAGTCAGTATTTATATAAAATGTGTTTGCATAGTAATAGAAAAGTATAATTTATAAAGATATTAATATACATTTATTTGTGATTAATTTTTACAGATACTGTTTATTACCATTAAAATAGAGAAAGCATGCCGTACAAATTAAGAAAAAGAAAAGAACAGAAAACAGACAGTTACTTGAAGAAAAATCAACCACAAGTATTGAATGAACAACATAATGTCGCTAAAAAGAAAACATCTTCTGGTAAGATCACAAAGCCATTTATTAAAAATGTTTGTAGGACCAGACAGAATGTACAGAATGCTAAAACCTCTGAGAATACTTCAACTAGAAAAAATACTTAAAATAATGGGAAAAGCAAAAAAGCAAATGGACAGTCAAAGGACATGAAGTATGGTAAAAGAAGACAAAATCAGTATAAAGAAATACGCAAGAAATTATTTTACAAGAGAGTAGTGCATAATTTGCTGAAAGATACTAAGAAATATAAAAGAGAGCTCTATTTTATAAAAAGAAGAAGCATATTGAAACCATTGTTGAAAAGGCTTTTGAAGTAAAAAGGAAACTATTCATTTTAGTATTAAACAGAATTCGATCACTAGATAAACCAATCTATTTAATGAAGGCCAAAAGTAAGAGGAAAAGAGTAATTAACAGAACAAATTTTTGTGATTTTTTTTGGGTGAATGGAAACACAGTTCAAGTTCAGAGCCTTTCTTTAATGAAGAGAGTTATTTACAGAGCAATAATTTATTGCATGCAGTTGACACCAGTGGTCGAGGTTACGAGGTTAGAAATGGTTGTCCAATTGACAAAGAGAAAATGGTTTAAAGAAATGCAGAAGAAGTGATGGCTGATGAAGTTCTAGGGAGACGTCCTAAAGACCCTGTGTACACTTGGGATTGCAGTAGTATTTGTAGTGTACGACAAGCATCTATTGATAAATTGTGCAATTTCTTACAAGCATATAGTAAAAAAAGTGTTAAACAAAAGATTAAGGTGTTGCAAGGACTAGACCCTTGCAGAGTGAGAAAAAATGCTGGATTGCAAGGTCGTTCTCTGGCTTGTCTTTCTAGGAAAGTCTGTCAAAGTGTTTTTCACCATTTCAGGATGTTGGCAGTACATCATACTCAAATGGGGAAGTTAGTGAGAAGATTGTATTATGCAAAAAGTCCAGCACTAAAGTTAAATGAGTTGAACAGTGCTCTTTTGCGTGGGTCAGTATCAGATGTGGAGAAGGTTTGTGATGATATTGAGTTTTGTTACTTTGGTCCTCAGCAAGAGAGTGCAGAAACTGACACATTAATAGAACAAAATGTTGAAGACAATGTAGAACCCATGATTACACAAAAATTTTGAAGATCAAATCACAAAGTTTAAGATGATTTCAGGTGAAAAACCAAATGTTTTTTGTATTTGTTGTCTGCAAACTCACTATAAAAATCGGACTAGGAGTGTCAATCTGTATTTAAAAAGTGAAACAGAAAATAATGATAAGTGGAAGGAATTTGCAACTTATTTGTTGGTAGAGGATTGTTTTGATTTAGGTTCTGACCAGCGTATTTGCAAATATTGTTATAACAAATTAGATGAGAATAAAATGCCTGCTAGAGCTGTTCATAATAATCTAGAGTTGGTTGCTATTCCTCTAGAGCTGATAGATTTAAATACCTATGAGTCTATTCTCATTCAATGTGTGCACCCGTTTCAGGCTATTGTTCGTATGGAGCCTAAAACAGGTAAATTGCCTCCATCAGATTTACAAAGAGGATTAAAAGGAATAGTTGTGTATTTACCGTTAGATTTAAATAAAAACATTGAAACTATTGGTGTAAACCGTGCAGAAAATGAACCACTAGTTATTCTAGTTAATGGTGTTCCTACTAAGAATAAGAAAATCTGGCAAGAGTTAGTGGATGTTAGAAAAGTGCAAAAGGCAACATTGTATCCGATAAAAAATAATGAGTACTATAGAAATGTGTTTGTAGGAAAAGAAGAAATAGATTTAGCAGAAGATACTGAAACGTCAAGTGGACAAATTGAAAAAGTGTCCAGATGTGAAGAAATCTATGAACATTCCAGTGTACATTCATTTCATTCCAAAGAAGTGATGGGGAATACGATTGAGTTATTCCAAATGAAAAAAGCAAGAGGAAGTCCCATGAGTGTATGGGAAGAAAGCTTGGAAGCTCTTTGTTTCCCGCAGTTGTTTCCAACAGGAAAAGGTGGACGATATGATGAACGTCCTGCGCAGATTCCTGCATCTGAATATCGGACAACAAGATTATATGCAGAAGATCCAAGATTTTGACAATGTATCCCTTATATGTTTCATCTTCTGTTTGAAAGTGACTTGTCTCGACTTTCATATGCAGTAAATCACATTTTAAAAACTGGAATGCATCTGCAAAATGTAACTGCAAAAGATTATATGGATAAAGTGCATCAGAGAGATGATCATTTAGAATCTCAGTTGATTAATCTGATGGCATGTCAGCGTGGGACTAATGAATATTGGTACCGTCATCATGGAGAACTGAAATGTATGCTACGGAACTTTGGAACTCTTACATGGTTCCTTACACTAAGCTGTGCTGAGTACGCTTGGGATGATTTACATGAATTTCTTCGAGAGGCAAATTCGAATATAAAAAATATTGAATACAAGACACCTGGAGAATTGTGCTCTTTGGATCCTGTTAATGTATGCAGATATTTCAATCATAGATTTGAAGCTATGATGTCTTTCATCTGCAATAAAAAGAATCCTCCTCTTGGAGAAGTTGTGGATTTCTTTTGGAGAAAGGTGTATCAAGCAATAGGTGTTCCTCATATACATATGTTGTTATGGATCAAGGACGCCCCCAAATTTGGAACAGATTCAGATGATACTGTTTTGTCTTTCACTGAAGAATATGCCACATGTGCTGTACCCAATAGCAGAGAAGATAAAAATTAAAACAACAAGTCTTACGATTCCAAAGCCATAGATGTGGAAAATACTGTCGACGAAATTACAAGTCTAAGGATAAGTTCTATACCAAATGTCATTTTGCATTTCCACGTCCTGTATTATCCAAAGGAAGAGTGAACAGTTTTATGTCAGCTAAGCAACATACCATCACAAGAAAGTCTCCGAAAAATACCTACAACTTAAGAAGAAGCGAAGACTCAAAATACATAAATGACTACAATCCAGTTATTTTATCCATGTGGAACACTAACATGGATATTCAGTATGTTGCGGACAATTCCATTGCTGTTGCTCGATATGTAACGTCCTACATTACTAAATCAGAAAAGACGGAATTGAAAGAAATGTGGGAAGAGATTTCTCACGAGAAGACTCTAAGTAAGAAATTATACAGTTTCAGTTTGAAGATGTTATCGCATCGAGAAATTGGAGCATATGAATGCTCAGATAGGTTATCACCAAAAGAAGAAGAATCATTTGGGTGAGTCTAGGTCTTGCAGGAATGCGAAACCGGGTACTGAAACTGTTCAAGAAATTGAATATTTAGCAGAAAAAGAACCAGAAAGCACAGATATTTTGAAAACGAAGATGTTGGACACATATTACCCAAACAGAAGTCATCATCTTGAGAACATGTGTCTCTATGAAGTGCTGCAAAACTACACTTTTAAACAGAATACTACAGAGAACATCAATGATGGAAAATATGAAGTCATTGGTTATGAAGGATGTTTGGTGAAACAGAGGAAAGGAAACTTGATTAATCACAGGAAGCTGAGTTGCGACACTGCTGATAAAAGGGAATTTTACTATTTAGCCCTTTTGCAAATGTTAAAACCGTCTCGTTCAAAACTAAAATTACTTGGAGATTTTCAGAGCTATGAAGATTCATTTAATGCTTGGAAAGATAGCATACAATGCAGTGCTTTTGCAAATTATGTGGAAATGTTGAATGATGAAATTTATCAAGAAGCTACAATTGCAGCTGAGATTGCTAGAGACAGTTCTCAAGACAGTAAAAGTTCTGCTGCACTGAGTCAAGATCCACTAGGACAACCAATTGTTGAAAATTAAGCAGCAATTGCCATGAATGAGGTGGAAACAGCAATGCATCAAGCTCAAGAAGATGTAATGGAGTTAAGAAACTTGGAAGAACAACTAAATGTTGAACAGAAACAAATATATCAGCAAGTGAGACAACATATTGACCATGGATTACTTCATGAAAAGAAAGAGTGCTCATGCACATAATTTCAACCTATCCAAATGTATGTGAGTGGACAAGCTGGAACATGAAAAAGTTTCTTAATTAAAGTAATTACAAGTTATCTACAGAAAACAACTGAGTCGCATTTGTCTTGTGTTGTCACTGCTCCAACTGGGTTGGCAGCACATAACATTAAAGGAATTACTTTACATCATTTACTAATGCTACCAGTAGAGCATGAGGACAAATTGGAATACCACAAGCAATCTGGAGAAGCTTGTTGTGAAGTTTCAAGAGTCCTGAAGAAAATGAAACTTCTCGTTATTGTTGAGGTAAGCATGGTCTCAAACTTAATGCTTGCCTTTGTGCATTTAAGAATGCAGCAAATTCTTAAAACAGAGTATGACGTGTTATTTGGAGGAAAACACGTCATAGTTTTTGGAGATCTACGGCAACTGACTCCTGTAAAAGGACAACCAGTATTTAAAACACTTGCGCATGAAAGTCTCTGGGTAGTGTTGGAAACGTGAACATTTGGTCATATTTTGAATACAAAGAACTGATGAAAAATATGTGACAGGCAAATGATGCTGAATATGGAAGTATTCTTCAAGATATAGGAATTGAACTTCTGACAGAACATGGCAAACAAGCTATGCAGAGTCGATTACTTTCCAATTTGTTTCCAAATGAAAATGTAGTTCCTGAGAAAATATACATGAAAATTGCAGAAAATAATTCTGTAATCTGCTTAATGCCAACACTGCGTGAGTGTTCTATATTCAATGAAGAACTATTGAAACTGGATTCTTTAGAAAGAAAGATATCTAAAATGGCTGGTTTAGAAAAGAATCTATATGCATATATAAACTGTCGGGTCATTTTAAGGCGTAATTTGGATGTAGAAAAAGGTTTCGTTAATGGAGCAATGGGTAAAGTTGTGGATTTTGTTAATTATCAGATAAAAGATGGAATTGAATTTTTAAAAATTAAATTTGATCAGATTGAAGAAGTTAAAGAAATTGTTTGTTGTTCAGTTAGTTTTTTGCTTGTTAAAGATTTATATGTCCGTAGGAAACAATTTCTATTTTCTCTGGCATATGCAGTGACTATTCATAAATCTCAAGGATTAAGTGTAGACAGTGCATTGGTGAATATTGGATCTACTGTGTTTAAATAGGGTATGGCATATGTTGCTTTGTCGCGAGTCAGAACATTATCTGGTTTGTTTTTGATTGATTTTAATGACACAAAGGTTACTGCAGAAGAAGAGCGTATGCTCCCAATTTAGGTCAATATCCTGTATTTGATAAGCGTGTGGTTGGTCGAAAAAGAAGGTATGAGAATATCTGTATTGACGGTGTAGAGAAGGGAAAAAAACAAGGTAATGTTGTCATTGCAAGCAAAAAGAAAAAGGACACTGTTGAAGAGATTGTTGGTTATCAGTTTGAAAATAGTTCAGGTGTCAACTGCTATGCTAATGTAGTGGTCAATGTTGTTTTTTATCTTGAAGGTTTGCAACAACAAATTATGCAGAATCTTGAAAAAATATTTTGTTCCTTGTTGCATTCTGTTTATGAAAAATTTAGAACTGATACAAGTAAAATACAAACTGTTTCTGATGTTCGTAATCTTTTGGATGTATGTTCTAGTTCTACACAATTTACGTAAAATATCCAAAAAGATGCTCAGAAATTTTTAATGTATATGCTTGCTGTTTTTGAAAATGAAGGTGTAGAAATAGAAAATATTTTTGGCCTTTGTTACAAATGGGAACATCATTGTGAAAATTGTATGTATACATCTAGCACTAATGTAGACATGGAAATATTTCTATATTTAACATTGCTGGACTGTAAATCAGTGTCTTTCAATAAATTAGTTAAAGCTGCAAAATCAAAACATGGAGTGTAGCCAATGTAGATCAGAAATGTTATCAACATTACTTTTACAAAGATATGGACAATATATACTTTTAATGATGCAACGTTGTACAGCTGATGGAAGAACATTGGACACTTTAATAAAACATTTTGTACAACACAACTATCAATATCAGGAAGGACTTTTGTAGCAGTTGCAATAATTTTCCATGATGGTCCTTCCACCACATCTGGACATTACACTGCCTATCTAAAATGTGACAAAGGCTGGACACTTTGTAATGATGCCCAGTTGGTTTTCAAACAACGTTTGCCTAGTGAATTACCAAATTCCTACCTAATATTTTTAAAGCCAAAGTTTTAGGAAGATAATTCAGCCTCTGAGGAATTTATTATTATAATTTAATAGGATTGCCATTGGACAATTTACATAAAAAACAGTGCAAAAATACCATTTAGCCTCAAGAAAAGGTATATGTTTGAATTATGAACTTTTTCTTACACATTGACTCGGTGTATATTTTAAAGCAACAACATTTACAGTGTTTATAAATTTAAGTTATAAAATTTTCTTAGCAGTAAGCATATTATATATGTGTGATTTGTATTTTCTGGTATTTTACTGAGAATAGATTGTTTTTTTTTTTAAAACAATCTTTTTGATTGTTTGTTTTTGCCCGCTGTTATGTGATGAGTACGATTGAAATCACTATTTCTAGTGAAATTCAATATATTCTGAGAACAGCAAAAAAGGCAAACAAATTACTTTGTTTAAATTATGTTGTGTTGTTAAAAATGTATTATTACATGTTATAACTATTTTTTCTTTTCTTTCACAGATCCTAATTCTAAAATAAGCAATTTACCCCAATTTACATTACAAAAAACATCTGAAATAAATGTGCACCATTTTTATTATTATTACTGTGAAGGTATGTTTAACTAAGTATTAATATGCACAATGGGCAGATCTGCAAGAAGCTACAAAGTTTGAATACATTTTTCAAAACACCCTGTTTATACCTATGTAGTTTTGGAATGTGCCTGTCATAGGATATCATGTGACCTGCAAAAAACAGATTTGAGTGGTTCATAATATTTCCCATTGTACCTATTATAGGACCGCAATGATTTCAATCATTCTTCTTTGAGCATCTTTGCTTACAAAACTCTGTGCTTACCTCCTATCATTCACAAGCAATTTTCCAAACGGAAATATGTCACTTTTTGTAACATAGTTATAGCGCAAGACACTCTTTCATATTTACAAAGAGAGGAAAAGGCACTCTGTGTACCTTTTCTTCTCAATGTAAATACGACCTCATCATACACGTCACTTTGCGTTGAAAGTGCGTTCTATAAGTGTTGCTGTGCGTGATTGCACAGAATACTCATAGAAGTAGAGACATCTCCAGATTTATCAAAAATCATAAATCTGGACATGTGTGTGAATGCTGCACCATTCTCCAATTGGTGTAGCAAGGCACAACAAGGAGAATTGTTTTCATTTCTCCTCATTTTTTATCTTTCAGTACATGCTACAATGCTCAGCATACATTGAAGGAGAAAAATGCCTTTACTGATTGTTTTTGTGCAGGAAGGTGTGTCTTCCTGCACAAAAACAAACTCCACATGACGCAGATATCCTTGCACCATGGTGCAAGGGTGCCTGTTTCACCACATGGCTGCAGTTTAAGCAGCCGTGCAGAGAGAAGCATAGACTTGCAACATATTTATGTACATATGTTGCATCCCTGTGCTTCGGAAGTACCACAGCACACTGCAGCTAAAGAGGTTACTGTGTGATGCTGCAGCACTTCCTCATAGTTCTGCACTTATACATTCATCATACACTACTAATGCATTTGTTCAGTCAATACACATACATTCATCTAAACTTTCACACACTGACATACAAATATAGCTCTTTTTTTAAACCAGAAAAGTTAGTTCTGACAAGAACTTTTTTTTCTTTTATATTTTGTTTTGATTTTCTGAACAATTAAAAAAAAATGTTTTTTCTTGAAAAAAAAGGAAAAAACAGAACTGGAGGAACAAAACAATGTTCTTCAGGGAAAAAAAAAATCTAACAATGATGGTTCTCTTGCAACCTGCAAATTAAATCAATAGATTGCTCTCCATAGCATAGGATTGCATTACACTTCAAGCAGTGCACTTTGTGTGTTGCAAACTGAGGACGTATGTCCAGGTGTTGTTCAGATGGATCCGTGCGAGAAGTACTTGGTTGTGATGCTTGTGAAGGTGCTGGAAGAACTCTCATTCTTCGGCACTCTTCACGTGCCATGTTTACTGGATGCATAGTTTTAAGATGTTTCTTCATGCTGGCTGTACCACATGAGTACTTCTTTGCCGGAACTCCACGGGACAACACTCTCTGACATATTTTGCATGTCACTTTGGTGGCATTTTTCTTGGTTTGTCCCTCTGGGAAAGTAAAAACTTCCAGACAACAGATGAATATCTTTCTGGGCGTGGTGGTTCTGCCAAAAATTAATCTTCTGATGATTGTTCAGATGCTGGTGATGCCTGCTGCCCTAAAGCCATTGTTTCTCAAACAAAATTTGAACTAAGTGTCAACTTAGCCAAAAAAAGTTCTTCTAAGCAAAGAGATCCTCCTCCAAAGAATGTCTAAGAAGAATGATTGAAATGGGTGGGGTCTTTCAATAGTTAGAATAGGAAGTCTAATGAACCAATCAAATCTCTTTTTTTCAGGTCACATGGGATCCGCGCACCCTGCGCATAGGCAGCACGCACTGAGTGCGAATTCGCGAAATTGCATTTAAATGTAATATAGGTTGATTAAAAGTAAAAATATATTAATTTTATGAGTAGCTTAGATTATGTCTAGCCTTAATATTTATATAAAATACAGATATATATGTTTTTTGACATTTAAAATATTTCGTGGGAATCGCGCACCCATCGCGTCAAACGCGTATATGACGTTTCGCGGAAGCGCGCGAGGTTCGCATAACGTATTATGTATGTGTCGCGTATGCGCTTGGAGTAGCGTACCGGTCGCATAGCAATCACGCACGAAAATACGTACCCAACGCACACCCTACGCGGATCCTACACAACAATCATAAAATCGCGACTATGTTCCGTGCAGGGATCGACAAAGGTACGCATTGGGTGCTTGACTCCAAAAAATAATTGAAAAATAAATCATAACAAAATATTAACAATATAGTTTAAAAATTTTTTTTTTTTAAATAGAGTTAAAAAAAATTACAAATATTTTTTTTACAAAATCATTAAAAACATGTAATATTTTTTTTAAAAAATATGTTTAAAAAAACTTTACAAAATGATGAAAAACGGTGTAAAAAACATAAATAAAACAGTTGATACACTGAAAAATAAAGATTTAGAAATCCTATGAAATTAAGTTAAAAACCATAGGTTAGAGATAAGTTATAGATAGGAATTAGCATTTAAAAAACCTTTGAAATTCACTTAAAAAACATAGGTTTCAGGTATGTTATAGTTCGGAATTAGCATTTAAAAAACCTTTGAAACTCACTGAAAAAACCATAGGTTTCAGGCACGTTATAGTTAGGAATTAGCATTTTAAAAAACCATAGAAGTTCACTGAAAAAACTAGGCCTGGGCTAAAATTTTGTTCCGTTCGCGGAAATTGCAATAATTTGACATTTTCGCGTTCCGCAGAAAGCGCGAAAATGTCAAAATTTCCGCATTCCGCAGCTTGGCGATAATTTGTTTCTTGCTCGCGCTGTAAAATAATACATTCTTGCTCGCGCGCGATCGCCTTACCTGAATCCCTGCGTTCGCCGACAAGTTTTCTTGATCCGGTCGCGTTCTCCATGAGATGTTGTATTGTTTTTAGCCATTTGCGCTGTCTCGCGACAGTTCGCGCCTGCAGTGACGTCATGCGTCGCGCGATCACGTCTTTCTTCTCGCGATCATGCACCGCGAGACAACTGAAAACAAGATGGCCGCGCCCGCGAGCAACCACATGGGTAAGTTGGCGAGCCGCAACCATGCAGAAAATCTCACGAACATGCGGGAAAAAAACTTCCGCATCTTCGCGATATTTCCGCGTGTTTGCGATAATTTTTAACATTTTCGCAATAATTTGCGGAAGTGGATTTCGCAAATTCCGCCCACCCCTAGAAAAAACCATAGGTTTCAGGGACGTTATAGTTAGCTGGACATTTCCCTCATGCAAAACCATTGAAATTCCCCCGTTATAGTTAGCTCAGCTAACTATAACTCGCGCCCCCGCAATGCACTGCTGATGACGTCACATATTACATCACTCATGACCTGGTCAGTGACATCACTGATGACATCTCAAATGACATCACTGATGACATCACTGATGACATCATCCATGTGAAAATTTGATGCATCTTCTCACACCCTAATATAACCTTTGATACACCCACTCTAAATTACATACTGCCATTCTCAAAACCACAGACACTCCAACACCAATAAGTACATACCCACTCACTGATTCTTAGGTCTACATACCCATCCACTCACACACCCGTACAGTCACTCATACTTATGGTCACTCAGTACAAGACTATCATATGCACTCATACACCTATATAGATACTCACACACCGCCACTCATTCATAGAGGTACTCACACACCTACTCAGTCATGCAAATAATTAATCACATTGCCATTTACTCACCTATACAGTTATACACACACTAGCTCAATTACTCATACAAATACTAGCACATTCTTACACTCTTATACAATCAATGATACAAGCACACACTCATCCATACAGCCACTCTCACAATCACACACTCTTACTTATAGTCATTTATGTACTCGAACACACATATATACTGCCTTTCACATATGTAGCTAATCACACATGTACCACTGAAATATGCATTCACTCACTAACACAACCATACACACACTCACCCACCCATACAGTCCATCACAGATGCACTCTTGAAACCATGCCCCCAGTGAATCACCCACTCACATATCTATGCACAGAGTCACACACACCCCACCCACACAAACACTCAGGCACCCATACAGATACTCAGACAACCAATATATAACCCATATAGACAATCATGTAGCTATTTGCAAATCCATGCAGCCGCTTACACACCAGCAGATAGACGGATACAGACATCCACACAGTTTAGTCACTAACCCATGCATTCAGTAAGATATGTTTAATCACTCACTTATAGAGTCAGTCACGCACCAACAAAATCATCCATTCACACACTTATACACCTACTCATTCTTCAATATGCCTTTCCCTATATATAATAAACATATTTAAACTTTACAGAAACACGCAGACACTGGATGATGTCATCAGTGATGTCATCAGTGATGTCATTTGAGATGTCATGAGTGATGTCATGAGTGATGTCACTGACCATGTCATGAGTGATGTAATATGTGACGTCATCAGCAGTGCATTGCGGGGGTGCGAGTTATAGTTAGCTGAACTAACTATAACGGGGGAATTTCAATGGTGTTGTACGAGGGAAATGTCCAGCTAACTATAATGCCTCTGAAACCTGTGTTGTTTTGTACATTTGTGAACTTCTACTTTGTGGTTATAGACCATGCTCCTGAACTACCACAATACACAAGTTTTTTTGCAGTTGTCATCTATGAATGGTGTAGCAGTATAAGGCTTAATAGAATTTAGTTATTATTTTATCCATGGGTCCAACCGGCCAATCTTGGCATATTTAAATGTACAATGTTTCAATACCCACTAGTGGGATGTGATCCAATGTCTATTTGTGGCACCCTGTGTTTTATCCCGTACTCGAGGGTAGTTATAGCCTTAAAATACTGTCTTAAATTCATCCCCCCCCCTTTTTTTGAACCGTTGACATACCCACTAGAGGGTATTAAAGATCATGAACTGCAGATTTAATGGTATTCAAGAGTTGAAAAGCTGAGTTTCCAAACAATCACAAAATTGGGCATTGCTATTTGTGAAAGCGTGTCGTTAAGAATTTCATTAATGACAAACTCATCCCTTTTCTCTTTTCTCCATATGTTATTTAATTTTTTGAATTTTCTTAAATTCACTAGCATAATGCGCAATTCAAATGTACTACAATGACCAGAATGCTTTGCCATTATTGCAACAGGAAGTAAAGGCAACAATAGAAATAAATGATGCCTGGTCATGTCTGTAGGTAACCCGTGATCAAGGTTCGACTAAGAACCGAAACGCGTTGGGCCAGTGTTGTTTTGCTCGTTTTGCTGATGAATCTGAATTAAAACTAACTGCAACTAAACAAGCGGATTCCGTTTGAGTGCGTGTTCTCCTGACCTCTGGGCTCAGAGGTCTCTTGCTGTTCAATTGTACCGGTTGCCCTACCGGGCGTACTACGCACCGCCCCAAACAAGGAGCGCCGACCTTCGACAAAGGGCATCACAGGATTTATATATATATATATATATATATTATTTCAAAGGACCTCGGTTCGAAGGTGCACTCTGTTTTGGAATCTCGTACGGGCGCTGGCTTTTCTCTGCTCCAGATTATTGCAGCCTTACGCGTTTCAGAGCGGTAAGCTCCTTGTTCACAGGCACATGCGTGGCGGTGTTGAAAATGAGAGTTAGACCTTTGAACTCAGCATGTAATTTTATTCGTTGCTATAGTAGGTTAAAGGTCAGTCCACAAATGAGGCATGCTGGGATGTGTAGTACCTATAGTAGGCTTCGATGGTCTAATTACGTGTTCCCAATAGTTGGTCTCTACTCATACACCTAAAATTTCTAAGCCCTCCAGTGCCTGTGAACAAGGAGCTTACCGCTCTGAAACGCGTAAGGCTGCAATAATCTGGAGCAGAGAAAAGCCAGCGCCCGTACGAGATTCCAAAACAGAGTGCACCTTCGAACCGAGGTCCTTTGAAATAATATATATATATATATATATATATATATATATATATATTATCTACTGGCGGTCGCCAGTAGATAGTTATAGTTAGGACCACGTTTCCATAGGAAATCCGCAACATTCTATTTTGAATAACTTTGGCGCCGGTCGATGAATCCTCGCGAATTTCTCAAAATAGGTGGGGCGCTACGCTCCGCTCCTACCCTGAAAGTCTCGGGGGGATTCGTCAAGCGGGGGCTGAGATAAAAGGGGGGTCCCAAAACGCGTTTTTCCCATGCATTTTTCCATAGGACCTTTAGACAGAGCTACAGCCCGAACGGCTGAACAGAATTACTAGAAATTTGGCAGAGAGGTAGTCCCTAGGTCAGGGAAGTGCCTTTTGTAGGTTTGGTGTAAATCTGTTCAGTAGATCCTGAGAAAATAGCATTAAAAAAAAGCATATATATATGTGGGCGGAGCCTAACCACACATCTCATCCTGAGATCTGATTGGCTGTCAGCACTTCATCCAAGAAGTGTTGGCAGCCATCTTGGGACCAATATACATGATAGCACCTCATTAAAAAGCATTGCAGTTAATAGAAGGTTTTAAGACTTTAGTTACATTATAAATCATTTGTTGATGGTACCATACTCATTTTAGGAATTGTGGTATGTTCTAAGGTGATTTCACCATGTGAAAAAGCCTTCTGCTGGGATATCATGATTGAGAGAAAAATATTTTCTCATGCTTTTACCACAGAGGTTTGGAAGGTGATCTATAGGCTAAACTGAGAGCTTATTTTCTGTAAATTCACATTATCTTTCTCAGTCATGTGAGAATGAAGTCTGACATTCTCAGTAAAACATGTACATCCAACAAGGGCAGAGACTGTCAGTTGATTCCTTTGTGTTCTACTGCAGCTTCCCAGAGTGTTCCAAAGAACTACTAGAGCGCTAACAGTCCTACTTATGATAAACGTATGGCACACCTGAAGCCATCTTGCTTGGATTAAAGTGGTAACTCTTAAAACATTTAATTTAAAAAGGAACAAAATGAGGGGGTTCATTTTTCAATAAAAAGTATGATTAGTGCTGCAGAAAGAAAAAATAGGGCACATTTTGAGTGACTTCTCAAATCCTCTTCTATTTCATTAAAAAATTCTGACATGCAGACTGAAACATGCACTTTCAATACCAGCAGCAGTTTTCCCTGGTGAGCAGTAGCTTTACTACAGTGATCTAATGAGCAAAAAGAATGCTAACATTCTGAATTTATGGCAAATGTGTGACACATCTGAATGCCTTCTTGATGGAATCAAAGTAAAAAACTGAAAGTATTTCCTACTGAGGAGACTGCAGTAAATGAGGAAATTAGGAAACTTCATAACAAATAAGTCTCCCAAGATGGCCACCAGAGACAAAAGAGCCCAAATGTAGCCCAAATATCACCCAGATGTAGCCCAAGTATAGCCCAATGACAGAATGTCCCAGAATGTTCTTAAAAACAACTAGAGCGCTTACTGTCTTCATTATGACAAAAGTATGGCACACCTGAAGCCATCTTGATTGGAATAAACTGGTAACACTTAAAACATTTAATTTAAAAAGGAACACAATGAGGAGGTTCATTTTGCCATAGAAATTATGATTAAAGCTGAAGAAAGAAAATGAGGGCACATTTTGAGTGACTTCTCAAATCCTCTTCTATTTCATAAAAAAAATTCTGACATGCAGACTGAAACATGCACTTTTAATACCAGGAGCAGACTTCCATGGTGCAGTAGTTTTACTACAATGATCTAATGAGCAACTAGAGTGCTAACATTCAGAATTTATGGCAAATGTGTGACATATCTGAATACCTTCATGATGGAATCAAAGTAAAAAACTGAAAGCATTTCCTACTGAGGAGACTGCAGTACATGAGGAAATTAGGAAACTTCATAACAAATAAATCTCCCAAGATGGCCACCGGAGACAAAAGAGCCCAAATGTAGCCCAAAATCACCCAGATGTAGCCCAAATATAGCCCAATGACAGAAGTGTGCAAAACACTTATTATTTTGTGTTTTTGCAGTGTTATATAGTGCAGACTTGTCAGGTATTGGAGTGCTTTACATGAGCATTGGTTACATCACACAAGAACACATTCATTTTGGTTGTAGACATGGGGAAACTAAGTGATTTGACCAGAATCACAGAATGTCGAGCTGAAGCAGAAACTTCAACCTGGTTCCCCAGTTGCAAAGTCTGCAGTTCTGGAAGTAACACCACATCATCTCCCCTAAGTGCAACATTTAATCAAGTGGTCAACTGGATAAAAAAACATAAAGATAACAAATAATTTAAAAGTGCTTTGTCGCTATTTGAAAACTCAGAAAATATGTCCTTATTTTAGCCTTTTAGAGCACTAACCATAATTTTGATGCCAATAAGACCCTCTCATATATGTAATTTCTAAAGGAAATGCTCTAGGTATTACAGTTTTGATTACATCAAGATGATGTCAGGCGTTCCACACTTTTGTGATAAATATAGAATGTTAGCAATCTAGTTGTTCATTAGGATACTGTTGAGAGGCAGAGGCCAGGGGCACGGACTCTGAAAATTGAAGGCAGGTAGGAGGGTGCAAAGGCAACAATTTAACCACACTGAGCAGGCAGGAAGGGCCGTGGAAGCACAACAGACTATGGAGGGCAGTGGAAAGGGGGGCAGGGGCAACAAACCAACAATACAGGACTTGCAAGAGAGGCTGTTGGAGGCAAGATCTATTACGGGTCAAGGAAGCTAGGGGCGGTCCCCAGATCCCCGGGAGCCACCACAGAACTGAGCAGGAGAGTGAGTCAGGGACAAAAGGGGCACCTTAATTTGAGCCGGGGTGCCTAGGAACGCTTGCTCCAAAAATGAAGAAAACAGACATATGAGACATGGAATTGGAGGCAGAATACAATGGCAGTTTAATGAGAAGATGCAACTTCAAAGAAACCGCAGAATAGAGACATAAAGTACAAAATACAGAATCCAGATAATCATACAGCTGTCATGATATTCTCTGTATCTCAATTAATGTACTGACAGAGAGAGAGAGAAAACACATCTATAAATGCATCATGAGAAACAAGTTACACCAAGGAAAATGTTACCTAGGAACACTCACGTTTACTCTTAGAGCAAGCATTCCTGCAATTACAATACAAAATCTTTTAAATGCTAAAGTAAAGAGAACAATGGTTAAACATAACATGACATTTCATATAGGTAAAATAGAATAAGATACTTCAAGCAAAGCAGAGCAAGACATTTTAAGCAAAGGAAGACAAGAGCTCCCAGCTCTTGGGGAAAACCTGCACTGCCTGTTAACCTACATACAGACGGCGAGGTAGTCCGTCGATATCTGTGGGTGCTCCCTTTTTATATCATTTTGTGGGCTCCTTTGCACGCTACATCTACCTACGTATGCTACCCAAAAGCTTCGTCTGCAGATTTTACCAGACATTTCGTCATTTACCCACTTAATGCTGACAATGGACTGGGTGAAAAGGTCAGTCTCTCAGGCCAATCGCTTATCGTAAGTTCCATAGAGCAAGCAGAAAATAATGGGTATTGTACGGGAATTCAATATATTCATGTATAAAATCTCCTCAGTTCTCCTAACCTGACGCTCTGCGGTTGCCACTTCCTTAAAAGCGGGAAACCTGCCCAGGAAGCAAGTACCAGTCCAGGATGCAGCCTACTGTATGTCGACAGCTTCAGGGGGATGTTGAACTTTGATACCGAGCACGGAGCACTCGGGTAGGGTGGGGGCTACTGGTTTGGAGCAGAAGGCCTCGCAGACCTGCCTTCAGACTGCTATACACTAAAATTGCAGAGCTATGGTCAATTTAACAAAGATGCCTACATATTGAACAGAAGGGCCTACACAGGGGTTTTATACTGGCTGAGTGGTAAGGATGTCTCAGGATAATTATATAGCAACACAGGACCCGCTGGTCAATTTAATACGGCCTACAAATGCAGCTGGCAGGGCAAGGACAAGGGTCTCATACTTCAGGTGTGGACAGAACGGGCCAGGGGCCCCCTGTGATACAAAATCTACCCTCCTTCAAGCCTGTGGCAATGTAATAGACCATTGTGGGCAGAAGGAAGAGGCAATGGTAGTACAACCATACATGCCAACAGACCCGATTCAGCCAGGAAACGTCCAATGTTTTTAAGCTCAAATGGGCTTTATTTGATCTGTCTCCTGTCTACAATATCCTCTTTTTCAATGTAACTCAAAGGGGAAAATCAATACCCCAGTTTTTTTTCAAAATCTCCCTCTTACCAAGTTCAAAATGTTCGCAAGTATGGTACATTGGATCATGGAAGGAAATGGGATAGGGACATGGACTTGGATAACAGAGGACAGGAGGGACATGGAGAGGTGCACCAAACTGACCCTGCAGGGCAGGCATCAGGGTTTGCAGCAGCACAATACACCACACGGGAGTGCAGCACAACAATCCATAGAAAGCAAGAGGGAGGGGACAGGACTATGCACATGGACAACAGAGAACAGAGGGGCAAGAGGCAATGGTAGCTAGCTGACCATAATGGACAGACAGGAGAGAAAGCTGCAGCATAACAGACCATAAAGGGCAGGAGGGACGGATCAGGGGCATTACAATGGAACAGACAAGCCAGGAGGGAGGGAGTAGGGCTGGGGGCAAGGGGGCAGGGCAGGAGCAGCAAGATAGCCATGGAGGTCAGGCAGGATGGGCACTAGAAGCAAGACACACCATGAAGAGCAAAAGTGAGACTGTGATGGCATACACACAGACCATGGAGGGAAGGTGGGAGGGGGTCAGGGGCAGCTAACTGACCACACAGGGAAGGTGGGAGGGGCCATGGCAGCACAGAAGACCATGCATGGCAAGTGGGAGGGTTAGTGGCAGCACAATGGCTATGATGGGCAAGAAAGAGGGTGGAGGGGCATGCACAAAGGACGATGGAGGATAGAAGGGAGGGTCAGGACCTGTGCACAGACAAGAAAGTTCAGGGGAAGGGACCTCACAACAGACCACACGGGGCAGGCAGGAGGAGCAGCTGCAGCACAACAGACCAGGGAGGGCAGAAGGATGTGGCAGTACAATGGACCATGTAGGACAGGAGGAAGAGGATAGGGGCATGGCATGTGGACAGGCAGGGTGGAGGTGACAGGGACAGGTTACAGTCATCTGACAATGCTAGGCAGGTGGGAGGGGAGTGGCAGCTCAACAGAACACTCAGAGTAGATAGGAGTGGCAGGTCCATGGGACATGGTGGGCAAAAAGGATGGAGCAGGGGCATGCACAAAGACATCGGAGGGCAGGGGGAAGGAGAATAGGGGCAGCAAGCTAAGCACAGAGTTTAAGCAGGAGGTCAATGATGGGGCATAGAATTGGGCAATGGAGGGCAGGAGGAGTGGACTGGTGCATCATACTGAGGGCAGTGGCAGCACATCAGACCATGCATGGCAGGAGGGAGGAGGCTAGTCCATGGATTCACACAACAGAGGATAGGGAGGAAGGGGATGGGGCAGCAAGCTAACTGTTCAGAGAAGGCGGGTATTAGGAACTTTATTGTTTTTAAAACATTGTGTCTGTGCGAACTACTTAAAATATGAACAAGTATGCAGCATAATCTCACTTTTATTCAGGAAGAAGAGGACGTTTGTGACTGTGACTCCGGGCTCACTTGGCAGAAACACCCCCTGACCCTCCACCCCCTATCGCAAAATGTAATGCCCGTGAAAAGGGTAGGTGAACACAGTGTTATATAGAACATAGTCCTGAGAGCACGATTGAAAATGAAAACTAGATATAGTGTATGGTATAAACTATGCACCAAAAAGTGTGATATAAGATGAACCAGGCGTGAAATATAATATGCAATACATTGTGCGCAATGACAGATTCATTGGAGTGCGCGAGATAGCACAGGCACTAGCGCGTGCTATGCGATATGCGCCTTGGAGTGTAATATGCACAGGGCAGTGTTGTGTAACCTAACTAGTCTCTAAAGTTGTAATATAAAATATGTGCTGGAGAGTGTAAGGTTGCATATGCACTGTGAGAAAGATATGGATCCCAGATTGTAATATGTATGGCATAGCGCTGTGCTTTATAACATAGGCTCTGTGGCGCTTACTGGAGGTACCTAGTGGTATAGTTTGACCCTAGGGACCCTTAGGATTCAAGGGGACTTAATCTCTCAACTTAGAACAGCCACAGGGCGCGTTTACACAGTGGTGAAGGGAGGGGACGGGGCCTGAGGTGACATGTGCAAACACGCACTATGGCACGTTTTAAATTGGGGATATAATTTCCCTTCAATACTGAGGGCCCCTGGGGGCTAACTAGCCCACCAAGTGCTTCCAGTAAGCGCCACTGAGCTGCATTGCAGAGAGGTGGTCCAGGCCGTGCCACTTTTTACACCTCTCTGCAACGCAGCTCTGTGGCACTTACTGGAGGTACCTAGTGGGCTAGTTGGACCCCAGGGACCCTCAGGATTCAAATGAACTTAATCTCCCAACTAAAAACGGACACAGGGCGTGTTTACACAGTGGTGAAGGGAGGGGACGGGGCCTGAGTTAACGTGTGCAAAAACGCCCTGTGGCCTGTTTTAAGAGGTAGTTTTAATCCCCATGCCCTCTTATATACTAGGGGCTTACAGAGGAGGTCATGCTAATCACAGGGGGACCCCAACGCATAATGTTCCCTAGTGTATGTAGGTGTTTTCACTGTATTCTAAGTGTCTTTTAACATAGCACTGGCTCTAGGACTGGTTAGTCAGGCTCAGTTACCACCAGTATCCGTCTGAAAAAGTTGAGGGTACAGGATGATTTTGCAACAAGGCTTCTTTCTGCTCTTCTTTTTGTTCTTTCTGCACGTTATCCTTCTTCCTGCACTTATCTTCGTATTTGAGGACTTCTGTTGCTTCTTTCTGCACTTCTTTTGTTTCTTTCTGTGCATTTTTCTTCTTTCTTCACATGTCCTATCTCTGTAGGCATAGTTAGAAATTAGCATTTAAAAAACCTTTGAAATTCACAGAAAAAACCATAGGTTTCAGGCACATTATAGTTAGGAATTAGCATTTAAAAAACCTCAGAAATTCACTGAAAAAACCATAGGTTTCAGGGGTGTTATAGTTAGCTGGACTTTTCACTTGTACAAAACCATTGAAATTCCCCCGTTATAGTTAGTTCAGCTAACTATAACTCGGGCGCCCACAATGCACTGCTGATGACGTCACATATTACATCACTCATGACATGGTCAGTGACATCACTCATGACATCACTGATGACATCTCAAATGACATCACTGATGACATCACTGATGACATCATCCTTGTGATAGAGTGGCAGACCTCCTCTCACCCTAATATAACCTTTGATACACACATTCAAAAATAGAGACTAAAATTTTCAAAACAATGGACATACCAATACCAGTTACAACAACCTCTTCAGTAATTCTAAGATCCACATACACATCCACTCATTCACCAACAGTCCTATACAGTCACTCATACATGTACTCACTCATCATATGTACTCATACACCTATACATCCTGTTACACAATGCCACTCATCCATAGAGTTACTCACACACATAGTCACTCATGCTAATAAAGAATCAAACATACATTTACTTGCATATACAGTTATACACACACCACCATACTTACTTCTACGGAAACTTACACATACTTAGTCTTTTAAACAATCACTTATAGAAACACATACTTATTCATACAGGAACTCTTTCAATCTCTCACTCTCACATATACTCACATATATACACCAATAGTCACATATACTAGTTTAAAACATATGTAGTTACTCATAAAGACACTACTGAGACAGTCATTCACTCACTAACACACCCATACACACACTCATCCACCCATACAGTCCTGCACACATGCTGTGTTCAACACATACAAACAGTGAGTCACTCATTCATGCACCTATGCACTACGTAATACCCCCCACCGAACCATGCAGACACTCAGACTGATACTCAAAAAACCAACTAATAACCTATATAGACACCCATGTAGCTACTCACCAACCCATGCAGCCACTTATACACAAAGTGAGAGACTGATACAGATATTTACATATTTAAACATTACTCACTAAGCCATGTATTCACTATGATACACTTAATCAGTCAGTTACACAATCAATTTTTCAAAAACAAATCATCCATTTAGACACTTATATACCCATTTATTCTTCCATCGACCTTGAGATATACATATATAAAACATATTTAATTTTCAGAAAAACACACATTCACTGGATAATGTCATCAGTGATGTCATCAGTGATGTCATTTGAGATGTCATCAGTGATGTCATGAGTGATGTCACTGACCATGTCATGAGTGATGTAATATGTGACGTCATCAGCAGTGCATTGTGGGCGCCCGAGTTATAGTTAGCTGAACTAACTATAACGGGGGAATTTCAATGGTTTTGTACAAGTGAAAAGTCCAGCTAACTATAACACCCCTGAAACCTATGGTTTTTTCAGTGAATTTCTGAGGTTTTTTAAATGCTAATTCCTAACTATAACGTGCCTGAAACCTATGGTTTTTTCTGTGAATATATATATATATATTACCTACTGGCAGTCGCCAGTAGGTAGTTATAGTTAGGACCTATTTTCCATAGGAAATCCGCAACATTCTATTTGCAATAACGTTGGCGCCGATTGACGAATCTTCGCGAACTTTTCCAAACTTTTGGCCAGCTCCGGTCTGCTCCTATCCTGAAAATGTCACAGTGATTCATCAAGCGGGGGCCGAGAAAAAAGGGGAGTCCCAAAACATGTTTTCCCCATGCATTTTCCCATAGGACCTGTTGACGCAGCTACAGCCCGAACAGCTGAACGGAATTACACCAAATTTGGCAAAGAGGTAGTCCTCAGCTCAGACTCGTGCCTTTTGCTTAAATGGTGTAAATCCGTTCAGTAGTTCCTGAGAAAATTAGAGTTAAAAAGATAGATATATCTGGGCGGAGCCTAACCACACATCTCATCGTGAGATCTGATTGGCTGTCAGTACTTCATCCAAGAAGTGTTGGCAGCCATCTTGGGACCAATATACATGATAGCACCTCATTAAAAAGCATTGCAGTTAATAGAAGGTTTTAAGACTTTAGTTACATCATAAATCATTTGTTGATGGTATCATACTAATTTTAGGAATTGTGGTGTGTTCTAAGGTGATTTTACCATGTGAAAAAAGCCTTCTGCTGTGATATCATGAATCATGTTTGAGAGAAAACTATTTTCTCATGCTTTTCCCACAGAGGTTTGGATGGTGATCTATAAGCTAAACTGAGAGCATATTTTCTGTAAATTCACATTATCTTTCTCAGTCATGTGAGAATGAAGTCTGACATTCTCAGAAAAACATGTACATCCAACAAGGGCAGAGACTGTCAGTTGATTCCTTTGTGTTCTACTGCAGCTTCCCAGAATGTTCTAAAGGACAACTAGAGCGCTAACAGTCCTACTTCTGACAAACGTATTGCACACCTGAAGCCATCTTGATTGGAATAAAGTGGTAACTCTTAAAACATTTCATTTAAAAAGGAACAAAATGAGGGGGTTCATTTTGCCATAGAAAGTATGATTAGTGCTACAGAAAGAAAAATTAGGGCACATTTTGAGTGACTTCTCAAATCCTCTTCTATTTCATAAACAAATTCTAACATGCAGACTGAAACATGCACTTCCAATACCAGCAGCAGACTTCCCTGGTGAGCAGTAGCTTTACTACAGTGATCTAATGAGCAACTAGAGTGTTAACATTCTGAATTTATGGCAAATGTGTGACACATCTGAATGCCTTCTTGATGGAATCATAGTAAAAAACTGAAAGTATTTCCTACTGAGGAGACTGTCGTAAATGAGGAAATTAGGAAACTTCATATCAAATAAGTCTCCCAAAATGGCCACCCGAGACAAAAGAACCCAAATGTAGCACAAATATCACCCAGATGTAGCCCAAATATAGCCCAATGACAGAATGTCCTAGAGTGTTCTAACGAACAACTAGAGCGCTAACAGTTTTACTTATGACAAAAGTATGGCACACCTGAAGCCATCTTGATTGGAATAAAGTGGTAACACTTAAAACATTTAATTTACAAAGGAACAAAATGAGGGGGTTCAGTTTGCCATAGAAATTATGATTAGTGCTGCAGAAAGAAAAATTAGGGCACATTTTGACTTTTCAAATCCCATTCTATTTCATAAAACAATTCTGACATGCAGACTGAAACATGCACTTTGAATACCAGCAGCAGACTTCCCTGGTGAGCAGTAGCTTTTCTATAGTGATCTAATGAGCAACTAGAGTGCTAACATTCAGAATTTATGGCACATGTGTGACACATCTGAATGCCTTCTAGATGGAACCAAAGTAAAAAAACTGAAAGTATTTCCTACTGAGGAGACTGCAGTAAATGAGGAAATTAGGAAACTTCATAACAAATAAATCTCCCAAGATGGCCACCAGAGACAAAAGAGCCCAAATATCAACCAGATGTAGCCCAAGTATAGCCCAATGACAGAATGTCTCAGAGTGTTCTTAAGAACAACTAGAGCGCTTACTGTCTTACTTATGAAAAAAGTAAGGCACACCTGAAGCCATCTTGATTGGAATAAACTGGTAACACTTAAAACATTTAATTTATTTAAAAAGGAACACAATGAGGGGGTTCATTTTGCCATAGAAATTATGATTAGTGCTGAAGAAAGAAAAATTAGGGCACTTTTTGAGTGACTTCTCAAATCCTCTTCTATTTCATAAACAAATTCTGATATGCAGACTGAAACATGCACTTTTAATACCAGCAGCAGACTTCCGTGGTGAGCAGTAGCTTTACTAAAGTCATCTAATGAGCAACTAGAGTGCTAACATTCAGAGTTACGGCATATGTGTGACAAAACTGAATTCCTCCTTGAAGGAATCAAAGTAAAAAACTGAAAGCATTTCCTACTGAGGAAACTGCAGTAAATGAGGAAATTAGTAAACTTCTTAACAAATACATCTTCCAAGATGGCCACCAGAGACAAAAGAGCCCAAATGCAGCACAAATATCACCCAGATGTAGCCCACATGTAGCCCAATGACAGAAGTGTGCAAAACTCTTATTTTTTTGTGTAATTGCAGTTTTTTATAGTGCAGACTTGTCAGGTATTGGAGTGCTTTACATGAGCATTGGTTACATCACACAAGATCAAATTCATTTTGGTTGTAGACATAGGGAGATTAAGTGATTTGACCAGAATCACAGAATGTTGAGCTGAAGCAGAAACTCCAACCTGGTTCCCCAGTTGCAAAGTCTGCAGCTCTGGAAGTAACACCACGTCCTCTCCCCTAAGTGCAACATTTAATCAAGTGGTCAACTGGATAAAAAAACATAAAGATTACAAATAATTTAAAAGTTCTTTGTCGCTATTTGAAAACTCAGAAAATATGTCCTCATTTTAGTTTTTTAGAGCACTAACCATAATTTTGATGCAAATAAGACCCTCTCATATATGTAATTTCTAAAGAAAATGCTCTAGGTATTACAGTTTTGATTACATCAAGATGACGTCAGGCGTTCCACACTTTTGTAATAAATATAGAATGTTAGCAATCTAGTTGTTCATTGGGATACTGTTGAGAGGCAGAGGCCAGGGGCACAGACTCTGAAAATTGAAGGCAGGTAGGAGAGTGCAGAGGCAACAATTTGACCACACTGGGCAGGCAGGAAGAGCAGTGGCAGCACAACAGACTATGGAGGGCAGTGGAAAGGGGGGCAGGGGCAACAAACCAACAATACAAGACTGGCAAGAGAGGCTGTGGCAATATAATAGACCATTGTGGGCAGAAGGAAGAGGCAGTGGTAGTACAACCATACATGCCAACAGACCCGTTTCAGCCAGGAAATGTCCAATGTTTTTAAGCTCAAATGGGCTTTATTTGATCTGTCTCCTGTCTACAATCTCCTCTTTTTCAATGTAACTCAAAGGGGAAAATCAATACCCCAGTTTTTTTTCAAAATCTCCCTCTTACCAAGTTCAAAATGTTTGCAAGTATGGTACATTGGATCATGGTAGGCAGGAGGAATTGGGGTAGGGACATGGACTCAGATAACAGAGGACAGGAGGGACATGGAGAGGTATACCAAACTGACCCTACATGGATGTCATCAGGGTTTGCAGCAGCACAATAGACCACACAGGGCATGCGGGACTGGAGTGCAGCACAACAATCCATAGCAGGGCTGGACTGGGAACCACAACCGGCCCTGGCAAAGTGCTAGGCCGACCCCCTCCCCCGGGGGGGGGAGAGGGGTGCCGCCGAGCTCTTTGCCAGGGCCAGTTTTAGGCCGATTTTGTTACAGGGACGATTTTGCAGCTATGCTGTAAAAACAGCCCCGTAACAAAAACGGCCCCTAGGGGCCCAAAACCGGCCCCCACCCGTGCGGCGCACCGGGGGATTGCCCGCTGCCCACTATGGCCAGTCCGGCCCTGATCCATAGAAAGCAATACGGAGGGGACAGGACCATGCACATGGACAACAGAGAACAGAGGGGAAAGAGGCAATGGTAGCTAGCTGACCATAATTGACAGACAGGAGAGAAAGCTTCAGCATAACAGACCATAAAGGGCAGGAGGGACGGATCAGGGGCATTACAATGGAACAGACAAGCCAGGAGGGAGGGAATAGGGGTCTGCACACGGAAACAGAGGGCTGGGGGCACTGGGGCAGGGTAGGAGCAGCAAGATGACCTTGGAGGTCAGCCAGGATGGGCACTAGAAACAAGACACACCATGGAGAGCAACAGTGAGACTATGATGGCATACACACAGACCACAGAGGGAAGGTGGGAGGGGGTCAGGGGCAGCTAGATGACCACACAGGGAAGGTGGGAGGGGCTATGGCAGCACAGAAGACCATGCATGGCAAGCGGAAGGGTGAGTGGCAGCACAATGGCTATGATGGGCAAGAAGGAGGGTGCAGGGGCATGCACAAAGGACCATGGAGGATAGAAGGGAGGGTCAGGACCTGGGCACAGACAAGAGAGTTCAGGGAAAGGGGCCTCACAACAGACCGCGTGGGGCAGGCAGGAGGAGCAGTTGCAGCATAACAGACCAGGGAGGGCAGAAGGGTGTGGCAGTAAAATGGACCATGGAGGACAGGAGGAAGGGGATAGGGGCATGGCATGTGGACAGGCAGGGTGGAGGTGGCAGGGACAGGTTACAGTCATCTGACAATGCTAGGCAGGTGGTAGGGGAGTGGCAGCTCAACAGAACACTCAGAGTAGATAGGAGTGGCAGGTCCATGGAACATGGTGGGCAAAAAGGATGGAGCAGGGGCATGCACAAAGACATTGGAGGGCAGGGGGAAGGAGAATAGGGGCAGCAAGCAAAGCGCAGAGGCTAAGCAGAAGGTCAATGGTGGGCCATAGAATTGGGCAATGGAGGGCAGGAGGAGTGGACTGGTACATCATGCTAAATGGAGGGCAGTGGCAGCACATCAGACCATGCATGGCAGGAGGGAGGAGGCTAGTCCATGGATTCAGACAACAGAGGATAGGGAGGAGGTGGATGGGGCAGCAAGCTAACTGATTAGAGAAGGTGGGTATTAGGAATTTTATTGTTTTTAAAATGTGTGTCTGTGCGAACTACTTAAAATATGAACAAGTATGCAGCATAATCTCACTTTTATTCAGGAAGAAGAGGACGTTTGTGACTGTGACTCTGGGCTCACTTGGCAGAAACACCCCCTGACCCTCCACCCCCATCGCAAAATGTAATGCACGTGAAAAGGATAGGTGGACGCAGTGTTATATAGAACATAGTCCTGAGAGCACGATTGAAAATGAAAACTAGATATAGTATATGGGATAAACTATGCACCAAAAAGTGTGATATAAGATGAACCGGGCGTGAATTATAATCTGCAATACATTGTGCGCAATGACAGACTCGTTGGAGAGCGCGAGATAGCACAGGCACTAGCGCGTGCTATGCGATATGCGCCTTGGAGTGTAATATGCACAGGGCAGTGTTGTATAACCTAACTAGTCTCTAAAGTTGTAATATAAAATATGTGCTGGGGAGTGTAACGTTGCATATGCACAGTGACAAAGATATGGATCCCTGATTGTAATATGTATGGCATAGCGCTGTGCGTTATAACTTAGGCATCGAGGAAGGCACGTTAGATGGGGCAATATAACCCGTGCGAAGGCAAGTGTGGCATGACATATTCACGTGGTGGTGTTACAGTGCACATGAGCTAGAGAGTGTCATAGCATACGCACTAGCTGGTGGAATACAACACAGAGGTGTGTGGCACTCGGCGGGCACTGGTGGGTGTAACACAGAATTGGGCTCAGCCAGGAGCACGCTGTGACTCTCAAGTGAGGTTCATCTCCTTTCTAGAGAGTAAAATAAAAAGTATTACACATCCGGCGGCGAATGTGTGTTTTATTAACCGTGAGGGGGGTTTCTTGCATAGTTTGGTCGAATTTTTGTCAAATCCCCTTTGAATGGATTGGTGTGCGTGTGTATTAAATGTGCCCGTCAATAGCTACCCATGTTTGTATAAGTAAACGACAAGGGTATCTACTTGGAGAGAACCCACCAGCGGGGGCGCCGGGATTAGGCACGGTAGGGCGTCAGACAAGTCTGAGCTTCACTAGCGGTGTAAATACATTCCACGAGGATTCATTGTATGCATAGTCACCTTTTAATGAATATCACGCAAATCGTCATGGTGATAGGTACATATACGGTTCGTCCAGCATGTCCGAAGTGATTCTATAAATATATTTAAAAAAATAATAATGAAAAACAAAGGTCGGCCCGGGGGGATGGTGTCCCCGGGGCCATAAGTGGCCTGAGGAGGGGGGCAACGCAGCCCCCCTCCTAAAGAATTTTTTTTTTAAAAGGGCCATGCGATGTCATGTCATGAGTGATGTCACTGACCATGTCATGAGTGATGTAATATGTGACGTCATCAGCAGTGCATTGCGGGCGCGCGAGTTATAGTTAGCTGAACTAACTATAACGGGGGAATTTCAATGGTTTTGTACGAGTGAAAAGTCCAGCTAAGTATGACACCCCTGAAACCTGTTTTTTTTTCAGTGAATTTCTGAGGTTTTTTAAATGCTAATTCCTAACTATAACGTGCCTGAAACCTATGGTTTTTTCAGTGAGTATATCTATATATATATAACCTACAGGCCAGGTCGCAAGTAGGTAGTTATAGTTAGGACCTATTTTCCATAGAAAATTCACAACATTTTATTTCCAGTAACTTTGGCGCCTGTTGATGAATCTTCGCGAAATTTTCAAAACTCGTGAGGTGCTCCAGTCCGCTCCTATCCTGAAAGTTTGGGGGTGATTCGGCAAGTGGGGGCCGAGAAAACTTTAGACACAGCTACAGCCCGAACTGCTGAACGGAATTACACCAAATTTGGCAAAGAGGTAGTTCTTGGTTCAGAAAGAACAATTCTTGTTAAATGGTGTAAATCTGTTCAGTAGTTGCTGAGAAAATCAAAAGTAAAAACACATATATATCTATGACCGCGCAGGATCCGTGCACCCTCCCGATCACGAGCTTTATGCTAATTGGCTGTCAACACTCCAAACCAGGAAGTGTTGGCAGCCATCTTGTGCCTTGGTAAAACCGAGGCACAAGAAAACAGAAAAAGTAATGCACAAAACGCAAAAAGGGGCAGGGTAGAAACACCCTGACACCCTAGGCCTGCTCAGGGGGGTCCCACAAGGACCCCCAGGGCCCAAAAAAGCATTAAAAAATCTGTGGGATTTCCACACCCAGCGTAAATTTCGGTTGAAAGTTTAAAAAAATGAAGTGCCGGCTCTCGCACTTCATTAATATTTAGCCCCCGGGTGGGCCAAATCCTGGTGGCAATATTTGTATTGGGATGGGGGGACCACCACCCCGGGGCTTTTTCAATCATAATTGCGGGGGGGGGGCTCATAGCCCCTCCAGCCCTGGGGACCGCCACCCCCTGGGGCTTTGGAATGAAATGTGTGGGGGGCTAAAATATTTGTGGGGGCTCATGGGCCCTGCAGCCCCGGGGTCTGCCACCCCCGGGGCTTGTTTTTCTTTAAAAAAAAACCTGTGCAGGGGGCTTGAACCCCCCCACATGCCCCAGGGACCGCCACCTTCCGGGGCTCTTAATATTAAAATTAGGGGGTCCGTGATGGACCCCCAAGCCCCGGGGACCACCACCCCTCGGGTCTTTGTAAATGGTGGAAGGGGGGCAGCGCAGCCCCCCTCCTGGAGCCTTGTCATGGCCCAGGAAACCTGCTCTCTCTTCCAAATACCAAAGCAAATTGCTTTTCTACACGGGGAGCCCACCACGGTCCACAATGGATAGGGCCGGTGTGGTAAATAAAAATTCCTTTACCGGGACTGAATTTGATACAGAAACATTATAAAATAGCTCAGTAAAATGAGAGGCAGAATCCGTGATATTAGAGTTTCGGAATGGGCTTTATTCCGGTGATCGATTATAATCGGATGCTTCAAGTTCCATCACCACGGGGGTTCAGGAAGTGAAGTACATACTTTATTGACAAGAAGTAACTTTTATAGTACATACATTATAATGAAGTGAATACAGTAGGCGTAACAATTGATAAGGAAATTGACGTTTGGTCTGCGTAACCGAAAATGGGTGTAATAATGAGTAAAAAGGAACATGATTGGTTATGATGTCATACATAGGTGGATCTATAAGATAATACTTGGCCTACATGCGCGCGCAGCAGTATGACGTGTAATTGACGTGTAACTAGGGGGTGACGGGGACTTGACATTTAGCTCTATATGTGGAGACGAGAAGTCTGGGGGGTCAAGTCAACCTAATCCCAAATCATATCTAACATCCTATGTTTAAAGAACTATGTTATCCATAAAAGAAGGACTCTCGGACAGAATCTATTCTATACTGACTGTGCGTGCGTGTACAAGCGTCTAAGTGTCTACACTGAATGCGAGGGGGTAGGAATATTCCATGGTAACAGGGCTATGAATTACTTGCATGAGGACAGAGAAGCTGGGCCTTTTTGCTTGGTAACTGGAAGAATGTTTACTTAAACTACTAGGCAGGAATGCATCGGCTGAGGGGGAGGCAGATAATTCGAAGGTGAAATACAGTTCTTGGCAGAGAATGGGCTGATGTCAGGCTTCGTGAGCTGCGCAGAGAATGAGACAAAGTTCATGGTCACAGATGCAGGCTCGGACTGGAGCTTTCAGAGGCAGAAGGCAAGAGGAGTTTTGATGACAGAATCAGGGCCTACTTGCCTGGACTGTAAAGTGGCATAAGTGAACCATATAAAGCCGGTGGCCTTTCATATTTAGGAATGGAATATCCGGCCTATTCATGGCGGATCTGTCAAAGGACATGTTGACGGTGGACGCACATGTATTTGCGTCTTCATAACTGGAACTGGAGGGAACATACATGTACTTGTGACATGCACATGGAACCGTTGGGGTCCAAGATAGGGGACATAACTGACCAGAAAAATCCATATTTCCACATTCCCTCCTTGTCCCCTACTTGCCCTTCAAGAGATATCAATCTTCATCAATCCATTGATCTGTTCATATAGCATCATTTGTTCTTCTTTCTTCTTCCGGGATCTTGAATGAAAATCTTGATGTGGAATGCACGATGTGGCACACAGACCACAAATGGCTGGTCCACATTGTAGACATAGACAGCAACTGAATAGTATGAGAAGGCCAATACCTAGGAAGGATAAAACTCTCCATCCCCAGGCTGATACCGCATTCCAAAACCAACTGGACCAAGTCCAAGTGCCTGGGCTCTGGTGTATCTGGCTTACAATCTTATGAAGGCGAGTGATGGCTTTATATACAGATGGCGAATTTTCTGGTATGAATACGCAGCAGCTTGATCCGATGACCCTACAGGCTCCGCCCCTATCAGCCAGGATGACGTCAAGGACAAGACGATTTTGAAGCACAACAATCCGCATAGCAGACTGTTCTTCCGTTAAATTGCCTAAGGCGGAAATAGTCTCATTCACAACTGCTTCAAGGGTTCTAGTTAATCTACGTATCAGCTTACTATTAGTAACAGTACCTATATAGGGAAAGATGCCTTTATTAAAATCTACATACTTGTCCCATGCCGTCTCAGTGTAATCGACAATGGGGAGATCTCTCCGTTCTCTGTTGTGTACTAAATGAATATTTCTGTAATAATCAGGAGGAGCTAGGAAAACAGGTGGCAAAAGGAATGCAATGTAGCAGGTACCATCCCAATCTAGGGGTAGACGCATATATGTCGTCTGACCACATATAAAGTAGGAGTGGCGGGAAGCTCTAAATGAAGATTTTCCTTGATCACTGAATTCTACTATAGTAGTGCATTTACTATGGCCCATATGTATGGAACCAACCTTTCTTACACACAATTCACCCTTCGCTGGGAATACTGACATGGTGGGTAAGACTAGTTCAACCTCGGATACGACATTTAGAATCATGAGATTAGGTGTAAAATTTCCTAATCCATATACTTCATTTTCTAGATCAGTTCCTGTTCTTTTGGGGCGACCCTCCTTGTCAGGGTAACAGACCTTGAGTAAAGCTAGGTTCAGATTTCCCCATACCCAATGATCTTGGTAAACTGCTGTGTCTGAGTCTATGGAATTAATTAAACTAAACCATGCTCCACAGGAGCCATTATGTGTGAATGGATGTGGAAAGAAAGGCAGGACTCCTTCATAATTTTGATAGGGAGGGAGTCGGCCACACACCCAACAATTGGTGGCATTACTAGTCTGATGGGAATGATGTAACATACTAATGAAAGTGTTATTGCGCAGCGCAAGTCTATAAGACAATTCATGCGGAGGTAAGTCACTAAAAGAATGTTCAGCAGCAACATTATAAACATGTCTAGAAATAGGGTAATATATGTGCAACAACATACTTGTAATAATTATTAAAAGACTCAATAAAAACAAAATTAATAATGTCACTATGCAGTGGCTACGCAGTGATTTACAATACGCCTGTCGTTTCAACATTTTTCGGGTATTTTCTCTACTCAGGTCCAAGGGATACATGTCAGAGACAATTCAACCGCTTCACCTTGGAGAGGACTTAAACAATCAAATTGCTCGACTTGGTGGGCCTAAGCTTTAGTTTGTAATTTTCAGATTTGTTCGGTTCAACAAAAGGGAGTTTTGTATCAGTCTGTGAGGGAGTGCAGGGCACAATGTCTATATCCGAGGATAGTCCATGAAATTTCTTGATGTGGCTTGAATGAATCCAGCCCTTGCGGCCCTCGATCTTCACGGCTGTTCTTGTGGTCAACAGGACCAACTTGGGTGCTTTCCACCTGGGCTCCAGCTGAGTCTTTCGGTCGAAATTCCTCACAAAGACAAGATTACCCGGAACAACGTCATGGGGTTTCACCTCAGTGTTGTCGGGAAAGGCTGCAGCTACCTGTGAACGAGAAGATTGTAGTGCAGACATCAAGGAAGCCAAGTAATCTGTCAGCATATTACAGTCAATATCAGTTATTTTGCGTGGTATAGGCGTCCCCCACATATTCGGTGGTCTACCGAAGATCACCTCATACGGGGATAGCCCTGTTCGAGAGTGTGCTACCATTCTCATGTAAAAGAGTGCAACTGGTAACGCTACTACCCAGTCGACACCTTTCTCTCTGCATATTTTGGACATTCTAATTTTCAGTATCTGGTTATGTCTTTCTACGAGACCTGCTGCCTCGGGATGTCGGACACAGTGGAATTTCCACTGATATCCTAACAGAAGTGAAACGTGTTTCATTAATTCGGATGAGAACGGCTGGCCGTTATCTGAGTAAACAGCACGTGGTAAACCGTATCGTGAGAAGAATTCTCGAACCAACTGTTTGGCAGTAGTCGGGGCAGTGTAATCTGAAACCGGGTATGCCTCCGTCCAACGGGACAGAGCGCAAACGACTACGAGAACGTATTTGAATCCTCGACATCGTTCCATCTGGATATAATCCATCTGGAGCACTTCAAAAGGATGATTAGGAGTATGAAATCCACCCTGTTCTACGGGAACGCTTTTTCCTGGGTTGAACTGACAACAGATCATACAGGTACGGACCTTTTGTTTTGCTGCTGCTCGTAAATGTTTATTGAACCAAATGTGTTGAATGCTGTCTAGCATAGCTTTTTCTCCTAGATGTGCTGGACTATGTATAGTGTTAATTATAACTTGGACCATTGAATCAGGAAGGAACCATACAGACTTTTCCTTCATCATCCATCCTTGGTCCGTTTGGATCCCTCCTAATTCAGTCCATTTCTTTATTTCGTCTGGTGTAGCATGTGTCTGTATGTCAATTACGTCAAGAGTAGGATCTTTAACTGTCATACAATGTGTCGGTGTCGGGACTATTGTCTTTGTCATGTCGGGGGTTTGAGTTTGAGCAGTCAGTTTAGCTGTTCTGTCGGCTAGATCGTTGCCTTGGGAAATGATATCAGTAACCTTCGTATGGGCCTTACATTTCATAATTGATATTTCAGTGGGTAGATGTATTGCATCTAATAATGCATGAATGAGGGGTCCGTGCTGAATGTGGGCACCGTGGGAAGTTAAATAACCTCTCTCTCGCCACAGCACGCCGAAGTCATGTACAACTCCGAATGCATAACGCGAGTCAGTGTATATGTTGACTTTTTTATTCATGGCTTGAATACAGGCTTGTGTCAGAGCGATAAGTTCTGCGGCTTGAGCTGACAAAGTATTTATACGATTAGTTTCAATGACTTCAGTATCTGTTGTGACTGCGTAGGCGGCTACTAACTCTCCTGTACTTGTTCTCATGCATGAACCATCTACATACAAGGTCAGGTCTGGATCTGACAATGGGACATCGGTTAAGTCTTGTCTGGGTTTTGTTGTTATTGTAATAACTTCAATACAGTCATGGGCTAGTGGGTCTGTTCCGACTACTGGTAAAAGTGTGGCAGGATTCAATGTGTTACAGCGTCTGATTTCTATATGTGGCTGAAAAAATGTAAGCTCATATCCTGTAAGTCGCGCTATAGTCAAGTGTTGTGTTTGCGTTCTATTTACAAGAACCTCTACTGCGTGTGGTACTTGAACTGTCAATGGATGTCCTAACACTATGGCATCGCTTTGTCTGATTGCTAAAGCTGTCGCTGCTACTGATTTCAGGCATGCAGGCAAAGCCTGAGCTACGGGATCTAACGTACTAGAAAAATAAGCACATGGTTTGTGTGCTCCTGCTTGTTCCTGTGTGAGTACTGACAAGGCAGTACCTTCGCGCTCTGTAACAAAAAGTGTAAACTGTTTTCTGTAACATGGCGTTGCTAAAACGGGTGCTTGACATAAAGCTTTCTTTAAGCTTTCAAAAGCTTGTGTGTGTTCCTGAGTCCAAGGGAGAACACTCGGTGTGGCTGCCTCCTGTGTTGTCAATTGAATGAGTGGTTTTGCTAGAAATGCATACTGAGGGATCCACTGTCTACAATATGAAGTGAGGCCTATGAAAGCCCGCACCTCCTTTTGTGTCTTGGGTATTGACATGTTAGCTATCAACTGAATGCGGTCGGGTGTAAGCTGCCTTCCCTCCTTGTCCAGCGAGTGTCCAAGATAAACAACTCGCTGGACACAGAATTGCAGCTTAGAAGGGGACACCTTGTGCCCCTTTTCGGCTAGAAATTGTAAAACTGTCAGTGATGCTTTTTCACATTTGAGTTCGCTTCGGGCGGTGATCAGCAGATCATCGACGTATTGAAGCAGAGCAGTGTTAACTGGCATGTGGATACTGTCAAGTTCTCGTTTCAGTGCTTGGCTATAGATGCTGGGGCTTTCTGTAAATCCTTGAGGTGCGCGGGTGAATTTAAAGCTACGCCCATTTAAACTAAATCCGAACAAATATTGGCTTTCCGGATCTATTGGGACGCTGAAAAAGGCATTTTTGAGATCAATTACAGTAAAGAATGTTGCTTCGGAATCAATAGCTGTCAATAATGACGAGATATCTGGGACCACAGGAAATTGTGGCACAATGCATTTGTTTAACTCGCGCAGATCAATAACCAATCGATATACTGGCGGCGCTGTAGGATCTGTTCGTTTAAGAATCGGAATTATCGGTGAATTACATACATTGGAGTCTGTTTCTACAACTACTCCTTGGGCAATAAGCTCGTCAATGATTTGTAGTAAAGCCGTTACAGCATCTGGTGGTAGCTTGTATTGTCGCATTCGTGGTAGCACCACTCCTGCCTTTAGGGTGACTCGATATGGTGTAATATTCATGCAACCAACATCAGTAGGGCCTTGTGCCCATAGATGTGTAGGTAAAGTCTGCAGTCGGGGATCCATGTCTCTAGATACATAGTGACCTTTAAAATCACGTAAAAACAACCTTACTCCTTCCGGAGAACAACATATTATGGCTCCTAGGGCTTTCAACGTTTTTATTCCTAACAAGTTTTCTGGACATGATTTAGTAAGCAATAGATCTGTAGTTCGGGTCAGAGGTCCTATCGTAAGTGGAAGAGGCTGTGATACTTCATTAACAATAGGTTTTCCTGAAAAACCAAGGGAAATATTCTGAGAGCCTGAGAGGGGTGCCCCTGGAACTTCACTACGTTTTATAGTTGTTCGACTTGCCCCTGTATCGAGTAAAAATTTTCTATCTTGACCTAATAATTCACTATGGACATAAGGTCCTTCTTGATCTACAGGAATCTCGATAAGGGGTAAGTCAACTTCCCTCTCTAGGCTAGTTCATGCGTAACGCTGATACTCGGGATATTCATACTGTGCGGTCTGATACATTTGTCGTGTTGTTGTCTGTGTGGCAGCAACAGGCAACGGTGGTGCAGCTGGCACAAACTGTATTGGCTGTTGTGCGGCTGGCATGGCCTGGGCATGCTGCATAGCTCCTTGTTCATTCTGATCTTGTCTTAGTGGCCGTGATCTTTCTTGTGTTTTACCTATGGCGATATTATGTTTTAGCACTGGACAATCGTGTACGTAATGACCTGGCTTTTTACAATAATTGCATGTCCCTTTTACAGGTCCTGCTGAATCGGAATGTGTCATACCCTTTTTATGTCCCTCAGCTGGAACTGTCTGGGAAACTAGCATTTTCATTTTCGTGTCTTTCATGCGTCTGTGTTCATGTTCTTGTTCCTCTCTAATTCTATTGTGGTGGTACTGTAACATTTGTAACATTTGTGTTGGAGTGTTACCTTGCCAGGTACTCTCGAATTTTAATACTCTATTCTTTACTGGGGGCAGGGCATTTTCCACTAATTTTGTTACGAACAGATGCGGGTATGATTCGCTACTTGCTTTTATGCCACTATTTATACCAAAACATTTCTCGAATCGGGCATAGTAATCGCTAGTGTCTTCATCTTGCTTCTGTTTACAGGCTGAAATTGTACCCCAATCTTCCTTTTTCGTAGTTAATAAACGTGGCAGTACCTGTACTAGTAGACCTGGTAGTGCTTTAGTTTTGTCCCCAAGCCCCGAACCTGGACCTCGGGCTCTTTCTTCTGCTTCTAATGCTGACCATTCTATCTTTTGGTCACCTACCTCCCACTCTTTTTCCTTGAGTTTCTCATAAATGCCAGCAGGCATCAACACCTTTAATATTGTCATAATGTCGGGGTAGGTATACTCTCCCATGAGTAACATGTCTTTAATTTCTCGGTGAAAACCCGCTGGGTCTTTGTCATGACTGGGTACCACTTTCTTCATTTCTAACAATTCTATTTTCGATATGGGCGTATATACAAATACGCGTTTAAACTGATTGTCCTCGCCTTTTATTGGGTGTACTTCTCGTAAGGGATTCTGTCTATCCAGGTGATACGTCGTTCTTTCCTTGACAGGCAATGAGACATGCTCTGAGCATACAAAAAGAATATACTGCTTTCTTGATACTAGAATTTCTTTAATTAATTTGGTACCTGGACCTCTCCATTTATTCATAAGCAATTCAGTCAATATGTCAGGTAAGGGACCAGGGTCCGAATGCTGACTCTGATATAGTATAATGAGTTGTTGAATCATATAAATCCCAGCTAACCTCTGCTCATCTGGGGTGAGATTCAAAAATGTGCGTACTACTGTCTCATCACTATATTTTCCGGGACTGTCCACCCAATGGACAGCTGCCCTTGCTAAATCTTGTTCATCCATAGAATCGAGAAAATGATAACCCCTTCGTTCTCGGAGTAGTTTGTCGGCGGTTTGGAACGAATGCTCGTTAGACCTTATGTTAATTATAGGTATTTGGAAATTCCTGTCATTATCTGGACATATTGGACGTATTGAGTCAGTATGACATCTAGTCTGATCCCTATTACAAGATCTTCCTCTACCTACATAGGCTATGGTGTCCGACTGTCCTGCGGGCAGTCCTGACCCTTCTTCCTCGCTTTGTTCGAACTCGTCTGTCTCTAATCTCTCCTCGTGTAGGCGTTCTATTTCTTTACGGATCTTTCGGCACATGGCTATTATACAATTTTGCTTATCGTGTCTCCCTTCTGATATATTCTGGCTCCATTTTGTAAGAATTTTCATTGCTTCCGGATCTACCCCCGGTCGGTCTTGATTTCTGATCACACAGTTTATGAGGAAACGTAACAGTTCCCCCTGTATCTCTACTTTCTGGTATTCCATAGCTCTGTTAATACATTCTGGATCTCGCCCTGTTTGAACAAAATGATATATTTTATCTAGATGCGCAGTCATTCCTGGTAGCTTCGCTAAATACCCTGCGGCTCGTCTGATACGTAATGATGCCAGGATCATTTCGTCCTCTTTACCGAGCACCGGGTCATATCTACAATCTATAAGAAGTTCCTTAAGCGTACGATCACTTACGAATTTGGGTGTACGTGAATGCGCTGACTCTTGAAAAATAAGTTTATTTATTCTAGGTGGCGTAGAAAAAATATTGGTAGCACCTCCCGTGGCCCCGTCTGGGGCGTCGGGTGTGAAAAGATTCGTCGAACGTGACACAGCAACTATAGGTGTGGACTCAGCTATAGAAGTACCTGCAGGAACAGATGCAGAAACAGATGTGCTTGCCGGAACTTGTGACTCGATTTGTTGCTGTAGGGATACGGGTGCTGGATCTTGGCGTTGGACCTCCCTGGTATGCGGTCTACGTGGGACGGAATTAGCATACTCGGGAGCTGCGTCATCTAAATATGAGGAAAGAAAAACATCTTCTGCGGTTCTAGGATGCCCCTTAGGGTGTACCTTGATTGGGAATAATGGGGGTGGCAAGTCTTTCGGTATCTCTGGAGTAGCCTTAGGTAATCCTTCGGCCAGAAGGGGATACATACTATTCATAAGGGCATTTCTTTGTCTGTCTACTTGTTCTGATTTCACTCGGATACCTTCCTTAATTAATAGATTGTCTTGAACTTTGCTTGAACTTTCTTTACTCTTCTCTTCCTGTCTACGTGCTTTTTCCGTACGTCTATGAGATTCTTTACGCCATAACTCAACGGCGTCTTTCTGTGACTGTCTGACTTTCCTTTTCCATAACTCTTCCTCGACTTTCATGATGCACTCTGCATCCCAGGTTCCCGCTGCGGGCCATCTCTGACTTTCTGGTAATCCCTTGGTGTAGTCTACCCATAAATCAAGAAATAATATAGCGTCTAAGCCATGTTTGTGATACATGAAGTGCCCTGGAGTATCCCTAGGAGGAATAGGGACGGCTTCTTCAAGTACCCCTTTTCTAGTAGTGATCTGTCTTAATTTCGAAAAGAGCGGCATATTGACAACTGATCTGATACTTAATCTTGAACACACTTAATAAAAAAGCACACTTAATGAACAACCATTCATACCACAATATGCAGGACGTTTAACACATTAAACATTAAAACATTAAACCTTTAACTGAAACAACAATGATGATCGTCTGCATAACTAAATCACCATGCTTAATTCTTGACACTTACTAGATACTTCGGAATACTTGATATACTGCTAAACAGTACAGATACACTGCTAAAACAGTGCAGACCGGATTTGTGTACCCAAACCCGTCTTGACCGGCACAACCTATGTGCACGTCAGAAATGCCTCCCCAGTAATGGTACTCACCGGGTAGCTTCGGAAACGGAAGGCCTCGGTAACTTGAACTTGAACCGGACTGGACTCGACTCGACTCGTCGGAAACTGGGCTTGATTTCGAACTGGTGGGTCTCTGTATACCTCGGATCTTGCTCTCTCAGCTAGGCTCTGGTCGGGATACTTCGCACTTCTCACCGCCTCGTCTGGGTGTTGATCGCAGTCTCAGTCGCCCCCGCTTGACCGGAGGGAGATACAGGAAATCCTGCTGGTACGCGTTATTGTCCGTCCAGCTGTGGCAGGAGACCGGGCCTGCAACTCACCGCCGGCGCGTGAGATGAGAAAGTGTCCCTGTTCGGGCGCCATCATGTGGTAAATAAAAATTCCTTTACCGGGACTGAATTTGATACAGAAACATTATAAAATAGGTCAGTAAAATGAGAGGCAGAATCCGTGATATTAGAGTTTCGGAATGGGCTTTATTCCGGTGATCGATTATAATCGGATGCTTCAAGTTCCATCACCACGGGGGTTCAGGAAGTGAAGTACATACTTTATTGACAAGAAGTAACTTTTATAGTACATACATTATAATGAAGTGAATACAGTAGGCGTAACAATTGATAAGGAAATTGACGTTTGGTCTGCGTAACCGAAAATGGGTGTAATAATGAGTAAAAAGGAACATGATTGGTTATGATGTCATACATAGGTGGATCTATAAGATAATACTTGGCCTACATGCGCGCGCAGCAGTATGACGTGTAATTGACGTGTAACTAGGGGGTGACGGGGACTTGACATTTAGCTCTATATGTGGAGACGAGAAGTCTGGGGGGTCAAGTCAACCTAATCCCAAATCATATCTAACATCCTATGTTTAAAGAACTATGTTATCCATAAAAGAAGGACTCTCGGACAGAATCTATTCTATACTGACTGTGCGTGCGTGTACAAGCGTCTAAGTGTCTACACTGAATGCGAGGGGGTAGGAATATTCCATGGTAACAGGGCTATGAATTACTTGCATGAGGACAGAGAAGCTGGGCCTTTTTGCTTGGTAACTGGAAGAATGTTTACTTAAACTACTAGGCAGGAATGCATCGGCTGAGGGGGAGGCAGATCATTCGAAGGTGAAATACAGTTCTTGGCAGAGAATGGGCTGATGTCAGGCTTCGTGAGCTGCGCAGAGAATGAGACAAAGTTCATGGTCACAGATGCAGGCTCGGACTGGAGCTTTCAGAGGCAGAAGGCAAGAGGAGTTTTGATGACAGAATCAGGGCCTACTTGCCTGGACTGTAAAGTGGCATAAGTGAACCATATAAAGCCGGTGGCCTTTCATATTTAGGAATGGAATATCCGGCCTATTCATGGCGGATCTGTCAAAGGACATGTTGACGGTGGACGCACATGTATTTGCGTCTTCATAACTGGAACTGGAGGGAACATACATGTACTTGTGACATGCACATGGAACCGTTGGGGTCCAAGATAGGGGACATAACTGACCAGAAAAATCCATATTTCCACACCGGCCCCGGAGATGGGGTCCCCGGGGCCATAAGTGGCCCCCCTTCCAAATTATAAAAACAAATTAAAAAAAATAATAAAAGGAATGCCAGCCCCGGGGGATGGGGTCCCTGGGGCCATAAATGGCCTGAGGAGGGGGGCCACGCAGCCCCCTTCTTATTAAATGAAAATAAAAAAAAGGCCATGCCCCGGGGGATGGGGTCCCTGGGGCCGATTATGGCCTTGGGAGGGGGGCCGCGTGGCCCCCTTCAAAATTAAAAAAAAAAAAAAAACAATAGGGGTCAGGCCCTGGGGGATGGGGTCCCCAGGGCCAATAAATTAGGAAAAGAAGCCCCCCTTCTTAAAACACAAATAAAAAAAAGACCGGCATCGCGCCGGAGGCCCTACCCCCTCCCTGCAGCACTTTGCGTTTGCAGATGGGGAACTAATTCCCCTTGAATACTGGGGGTCCCTGGGGGCCAACTAGCCCACCAGGAACCTCCAGTATGCGCCAGGGAGCTGCGTTGCAGAGAGGTGTTCTGAGGCCACACCCCTTTTTATACCTCGGTGCAATGCAGCTCTGTGGAGCTTAATGGAGGTACCTGATGGGCTAATTGCACCCCAGGTTAATCCCCCAACTTAAGACGGCCACAGGGCGTGTTTGCACACGTCAGCTCAGCTCCCCCCTCCCTTCAGCCGTGTCCAAACGCAATTTTAAGTGGTAGTTTTAATCCCCATGCTCTAATATATACTAGGGCCTTACAGAGGAGGTCATGTTAATCACAGGGGTAACCCAACGCATAGTGTTCCCTAGTGTATGTAGGTGTTTTAACGGTATTCTAAGTGTCTTTTAGCATAGCACTGGCTCTAGGACTGGTTAGTCAGAGTCAGTTACCACCAGTACCCATCTGAAAAAATTGAGGGTACAGGATGATTTTGCAACAAGGCCTCTTTCTGCTCCTCTGTTTGTTCTTTCTGCATGTCTTCCTTCTTCCTGAACTTTTCTTCGTCTTTGAGGACTTCTGTTGTTTCTTTCTGCATTTCTTTTTCTTCTTTCTGTGTGTTTTTTCTTCTTTCTTCACATGTCCTACCTCTGTAGGCATAGTTAGAAACTAGAATTTAAAAAACCTTAGAAATTAACTGAAAAAAAACATAGGTTTCAGGCACGTTATAGTTACAATTTAACATTTAAAAAACCTTTGAAATTCGCTAAAAAAAATATAGGTTTCAGGCACGTTATAGTTAGGAATTAGCATTTAAAAAACCTTAGAAATTCACTAAAAAAACCATAGGTTTAAGGGGCGTTATAGTTAGTTGGACATTTCACTCGTACAAAACCTGTGAAATTCCCCCGTTATAGTTAGTTCAGCTAACTATAACTCGCGCGCCCGCAATGCACTGCTGATGACATCACATATTACATCACTCATGACATGGTCAGTGACATCACTCATGACATCACTGATGACATCTCAAATGACATCACTGATGACATCATCCTTGTGATAGAGTGGCAGACCTCCTCTCCTAATATAACCTTTGATACACACACTCAAAAATAGAAACTAACATTTTCAAAACAATGGACATACCAATACCACTTACAACACACCTATTTAGTAATTCCAAGATCTACACACACATCCACTCATTCACCAACAGTCCTATACAGTCACTCATACATGTACTCACTCATCATATGTACTCATATACCTATACATCCTGTTACACAATGACACTCATCCATAGAGTTACTCACACATATAGTCAGACATGCAAACAAAGTATCAAACATCCATTAAATTGCATATACAGTTATACACACACCACTACACTTGATGGTACAGAAACTTACACATACTTACTCTCTTAAGCAATCACTTATAGAAACACAGACTAATTTATACAGGAACTCTTCCAATCTCTCACTCTCACATATACTCACTTATATACACCAATACTCACATATACTAGTTTAAAATATATGTAGCTACTTATAAAGACACTATTGAGACAGTCATTCACTCACTAACACTCCCATACACACACTCATCCACCCATGCAGTCCTGCACACATACTGTCTTCAACACATACAAACAGTGACACACTCATTCATGCATCTATGCACTAAGTAATACCACCCACTGAACCATACAGACACTCGCTCAGACTGATACTCGAAAAACCAACTAATAACCTATATAGACACTCATGTAGCTACTCACCAACCCATGCAGCCACTTATACACAAAGTGAGAGACTGATACAGATATTTACATATTTATGCGTTGGTGCGTTGTAAATTGGGGGATTAAGTCCCCTTGAGTCCTGAGGGTCCCTGGGGGCCAACTAGCCCACCACTTACCTCCAGTAAGTACCACAGAGCTGCGTTGCAGAGTGGTGTAAAAAGGGGCATGGCCTGGGTCACCTCTCTGCAACGCAGTGCAGTAGCACTTACTGGAGGTAAGTGGTGGGCTAGTTGGCCCCCAGAGACCCTCAGGATTGAAGAGGAATTAATTCCCCAACTTAAAACGCACCACAGGGTGTGTTTGCACACATGTCACCTCAGGCCCCGTCCCCTCCCTTAACCACTGAGCAAAAACAAACCCCGTGGCGCGTTTTAAGTTGGGGAATTAAGTCCCCTTGAATCCTGAGGGTCCCTGGGGGCCAACTAACCCACCAGGTACATCCAGTAAGTGCCACAGATTTGCACTGCAGAGAGGTGTTACATGGGGCATGGCCTTGGACCACCTCTCTGCAATGCAGCTTTGTGGTGCTTACTGGAGGTACGTGGTGGGCTAGTTGGACCCAGGGACTCTCAGGATTCAAGGGAACTTAATCCACCAACTTAAAACGTGTCACAGGGCGCCTGTGCACAGTGGTAAAGGGAGGGGGCGGGCCAGAGGTGACGTGTGCAAACAAGCCCTGTGACACGTTTTAAATTGGGGAATTAAGTCCCCTTCAAACGTGAGGGCCCCTGGGGACCAACTAGGCCACCAGGTACCTCCAGTAAGCGCCACAGGCCTGCGTTGCAGAGAGGTGGTCCAGGTCATGCCCCTTTTACACCTCTGGGCAACGCAGCTCTGTGGCGCTTACTGGATGTACTTAGTGGGCTAGTTGAACCCCAGGGACCCTCAGGATTCAAGGGGACCTAATCTCCCAACTTAAAACGGCCACAGGACATGTTTGCACACATGTTACCTCAGGCCCCCCTCCCTTCACCACTGTGCAAATGCACCCCGTGGTGCGTTTAAGAGGTAGTTTTAATCCCCCTGCCCTATTATGTACTAGGGACTTACAGAGGAGGTCATGCTAATCACAGGGGTACCCCGACGCATAGTGGTCCCCAGTGTATGTATGTGTTTTCACTGTATTCTAAGTGTCTTATAGCATAGCACTGGCTCTAGGACTGGTTAGTCAGAGTCAGTTACCACCAGTACCCGTCTGAAAAAGTTGTGGGCCCAGGATGATTTTGCAACAAGGCCTCTTTCTGCTCCTCTAATGGTTCTTTCTGCACGTCTTGCTTCTTCCTGCATTTTTCTTCATCTTTGTGGACTTCTGTTGTTTCTTTCTACATTTCTTTTGTTTCTTTCTGTGCATTTTTCTTCTTTTTTCACATGTCATACTTCTGTAGGCATTGTTAAAAACTAGCATTTAAAAAACCTTAGAAATTCACTGAAAAAAACATAGGTTTCAGGCACGTTATAGTTAGAAATTAGCATTTAAAAAACCTTAGAAATTCACTGAAAAAACCATAGGTTTCAGGGGCGTTATAGTTAGTTGGACATTTCACTCGTACAAAACCTGTGAAATTCAGCCAACTATAACTCGCGCCCCCGCAATGCACTGCTGATGACGTCACATATTACATCCTCATTACATGGTCAGTGACATCACTCATGACATCACTGATGACATCATCCATTTGATAATTTCATGCATTTTATCGCACCCTAATATAACTTTTGATACACCCACTCTAAATACAGACTGCCATTCTCAAAACCATAGACACTCCAACATCAATAACTACATACCCGCTCACTGATTCTTAGGTCTACACACACATCCAGTCACTCACCCGTACAGTCACTCATACTTACGGTCACTCGTTACAGGACTATCATATGCACTCATACATCTATATAGACACTCACACACCGCCACTCATCGATAGAGGTACTCACACACCCAGTCACTCATGCAAATAATCACACTCCCATTTACTCACCTATACAGATATACACACACCAGCTCACTTACTCATGCAAATACTAGCACATGCTAACGCTCTTATACAATCACTGATACAAGCACACACTCATCCATACAGCCACTCTCACAATTATACACCCACTGATTCTTCAATACGCCTTTCCCTATATAGATTAAACATATTTAAACTTTACAGAAACACACAGTCACTTGATGATGTTATTTGAGATGTCATCAGTGATCTCACTGACCAAGTCATGATTGATGTAATATGTGACGTCATCAGCAGCGCATTGCGGGGGCGCGAGTTATAGTTAGCTTAACTAACTAGAATGGGGGAATTTCAGAGGTTTTGTACGAGTGAAATGTCCAACTAACTATAACACCCCTGAAACCTATAGTTTTTTCAGTGAATTTCTAAGGTTTTTTAAATGCTAATTTCTAACTATAACGTGACTGAAACCTATGGTTTTTTCAGTAAATATATATATATATTTACATATTTTTTTCCACATTAAAAAACAATAGTGATGCTATAGTTAGATGAAAATGTCAGATAAAATGTACGGTTTGAAAGAAGCAAAACCACTGAAATTCACTAGTCTTTATAATACATTTTCTAAATGATTATCTTACCTGTTACTGAGAAATGGTTGCACCACTTCAAGTAATACAATTGCCATGTCCATGGAATTTTTTTGAGGTATATCAATTATATTTTCACTGTCAAAAGTTATAGACTTTGAAACATTTTGGGAAACTGGAAATCTTCAGTGCAGCAAGACTGAACGCTCTGAGTGAGCAGGGCTCCACTCCTCAACATCGGGACACAGAAAGAAAATGTAGTAACCAGGCTTGCATCTCTTTCGACTAGGCGAAGCACCTTTTCCCAGTTTAGAGATGGGGATTATCAAAGTCCTAACTTTTAGCCAACATTTTCATAAATCATTGTCTCTCCAATCCTCCCCCGTCTTTAGGATATGCCTCTTTCCATAGCATGCCATTAGCAGAGGTGTTAACAAGTTTTCACTCTCCTTCCATTCAGGTCCATTGCTAAAAGGTCTATTGCCACTGGTTGCCTGGCTTTATTCCAGGTCAATGCAGCTGCCTCTCTCTTCTAGATCTTCCATACTTTCCAATCCTCCATAAAGAAGTTCCACAGCTTGCAGGTTCCCCTAGCATTATGTTATGTTGATGTTATGTTATTATGTTTTGTAATATGATGTCATATATATTTGTATATAGGTTGTTCCATGCTTTGGGGAATATATAGGAGAAAGTGCAGAGTCCAGCTGTGGCTTTGTGGATGCTGGGTATGCTTGCCAGTTAGAGTATGGCTGAGTATGGCTGAGCATAGATGCCTGGGAGGTGTGTGGAAGTGAATGCAGATGTTAAGGTAGGCAGGGCCAGTATTGTGTAGTGTCTTGTATGTGTGTTGGTGCATTTGTGAATTGAAAGACAGTGCTGTTCTCTGAGATGTGTAGTGATGTGTGTGCAGTGAGGTATATTGAGGAAAAGTCTTTCATTTTTAGCATGTTGTCCAGAATTATTCCAAGAGTTCCGGCGTGGGTAGTGTTGGTGGGTGAGAAGCCGAGGTCAGTTGGCCACCAGGTGGGGTCTTATGTAGAGGCTTTCCTTCTGAATATCACCATTTCAGTTTTGTCTGTATTGAGTTGGAGGCAGTTGCATTTCATCAATGTGGTTACAGCGGTCATGCAGGTAGCTAAGTTGTTTTTTGTAGTACTGGCCTTGTCTGACAGGGAGAATATCAGTTGGATGTCATCTACGTAGGAGAGAATGTTGATTTTTTTCTTATCTGATGAGGTCTGCCAGTGGGGTAATGTATTTGCTGAATAACGCTGGACTAAGGGATAATCCTTGGTGAGCTCCGCAAATGAGGTTCTTGGCCATGAACATGTAGGGTAGCATGTTGGCTCTTTCTGTTCTTCCTGTGAAGAAGGAGCAGATCCAGTTGAGTGAGGGTCCTTGGATGCATGTTTTATGTAGTCTTCTGATCATGGTGGAGTAGGAGACTGTGTCAAAAACTGTTGAGATGTCAACCAGTATAAAGGCCACTGTTTCTCCATAGTCACGGATCTGCCTGTCAATGAGGGCAGACTTGGTGCTGGCGTTGGGCCGGAAACCTGACTGCATTGTGTCTAAGAGCTGGTGTGCATTTAGATAGTGAGAACATTGCTTGTTTATGGCTTTTTCTATGACCTTGGCCGGGTAGGGTCGAAGAGAGATCAGGCGGTAACTTGCTAGTTCAGTGGGGTCAGCAGAGGGTTTCTTGAGGAATGCATTGACTATTGCATGTTTCCAGGCATCCAAAAATATTTTAGAGGTGATGAGCCTGTTCAGGATGTGGGTGAGGTCTTTGCTGATAGGTGAAGCACTCATATTCCAGATGTGGTGGGGGCAGGAGTCCCTTGGTACCCCGGAGTGGATGGTCCTCACGATGCTGACTGTTTTTTCAGTGGGGAATATTTTCAATGAAGTCAGTGTTTTTTCAAAGGTGTTTGTAGGTAGGCTAAGGGTGAGGGTGTAGGGGTTCAGTTGGGGGGGGTTGAAGTTGTTACAGATAGCTTTGATTTTGTTGCTGCAGAATTCCAAGAGAGGTTGTCACACTGTTCTTGCATGGGGTGATGCTGTTTTTTTTAACAGCTGGTGAAGTGAAGTTTTTGATGATTGCACAGATTTATTTGCCAGTGTTAGAGCTGTTGCCTATGCACTCTGCTAGGGTCTTCTTCTTGATCTCTTTGATATGTTGGTGGTAGCATGTCAGGACTGCCTTGTATGTCTTCTTGTTGTTTTCTGGGTGGTTGGTTCTCCATATTCTTTTCAGTGGTTTGCAGTGTTGTTTTGCTGCTCAAGGTTCCTCAGTGTACCAGATGGCCTGCGTTTGTGTTCTTCTCTGTGTATTTACGAGGTGCCAAGGAGGTGTTGCAGTTTGTGATCTACTTGTCAAGATAGTTGATGTCGCTGTTGAGGTTGTCTGTAAAAGTCAGTTGATTCGGGCACAGGTGCAGACCCAGTTGTATTCCTGGATGCTGCTCCAGTTGTGATCTGCCCATGCTTATTGTGGCGGGTATAGATAGGCAGAGGATGCTCATTTGGAATTGGATGATGGTGTAGTCGGTACAGGTGATTTGCATGGTTGTGGTGAATTCAACGTCTTTGAAGGTGGTGAAGACAGGGTCGAGGGCATGTCCAGCAAAGTGTGTGGATCCAGTGAATATCTGAATTGAATTCCCTTTGCCATTTGAGGTCAGCAAGAAACAACTTTTAATAACTGTTAGAAAAATTCTCGAGGCGTTCTGGAATATTGTTCGATCGGGCTCGGTAGCCAGTACCCCAGCATTACTTCCTAATCTTAGTGAGGAGGTCTGGCTCGCCCATTTCCAACCCCTCTTCTCGGCCAGTAACCCTTCGGTTAGTAACGATGTAGGCCTCACACAGATTGATACTGCAATGGACTTGCTGAGCCAGGCAGAAATTGAGTCTAGCCTCTTTTCCCTCCCAGAGATTGAATTGGCCCTCAATTCCCTTTCGGTAGGGAAAGCTCCGGGGCTCGACAAGATCCCCGGTGATCTCTACCGAAGTGATGTAAAAATTTGGGCACCTTATATATGTGTATATTTTAATGCTATTTTGCAGGGCCATAGAATCCCGGACACCTGGTTGGGTGCAGAAATCATTCCCATCCACAAAAAATCCTCCCCATTGGACCCAGCCAACTACCGCCCCATAAGCCTGATTGATGTACTTCAGAAGCTGTTTGCTCGAGTCCTATTATCCAGACTGCAGTTCTAGATGGAGGATCAACATGTTCTAACCTCCCTACAGGCGGGTTTCCGAGCTAAGGTTTCTACTATTGATCAACTATTTAGATTACTTTTGATCTATTGGAAAACAGTCAGCATGGGCGCCGGTAATTTGTATTTGATCTTTGTGGACCTTCGGTCCGCTTTTGATATGGTGCAAAGGAAAAAACTCTGGGCCATTTTGCTAGAGATGGGTGCCCCCCCCTATCTTTGCCATCTATTCAAACGACTCCACCTAGGTACCTATGCAAGGGTGAGATATGGGAGAGGCGGGGAACTTTCTAGGCCATTTCCGGTAGAGAAGGGTGTGAGGCAGGGCTGTGTCCTGGCCCCCACCCTTTTCTCCCTCTTTATCAATGGGCTGATAGAGTATCTTCTGCGCTCCGCTAACCTGGACTCCCCTGTTTTGGCGGGTCGTAAGGTCCCGGCCCTGATGTTCGCGGATGATACGCTCTTGCTATCTCAATCTCACATGGGCATACAGCGTACATTAGAGGCCTTCTGCTCTTTTTGCAAAATCAGGGATCTGGAACTGAACCTCTCTAAGACCAAATTTATGGTGTTTGGTTCTAATTCGCTTAATTGCCCCCACCCTAAACTGGGAGAGGTTGAGCTGGATAGGGTCGCCACGTTTGACTATTTGGGGGTGACCCTTAATGACAAAATGAATTGGGGTTCCCATTTGGCAAAGGCAAATTTGAGACTAGCCCAATCAGTGGGGGGGTATCCTGAAGGTGTTTAATAACTCTTCGTGCAAACCTCTGGGCCCCCCGTTGGAAATCTACAAATCACAAGCCAGAGGAGGAGCACTTTATGGTGCTGAATTATGGGGATACTCCACCCCCGCCTCCCTCTCATCTATTGAGAATTCCTTCATCAGGAGATTGCTGAAACTACCTGTCAGCACCCCATTAATCCCTCTGAGATGGGATTTAGATTTGATTCCCATAGAAGAGATTGCCCTGAATCGTCCTCTTCAGTTCTGGAGGCGTCTTTGATCAACGCCCGAGTTGGAAAGCTATAGGCTCGATCTCGGTGACATTATGGCAAGGGGTAATTCGGATAAGATCCCCTGGCTTGCCCACATAAAGAACCTTTGCAACCTAATTGGGATGGGGAATCTATGGTCCACCCCGGAAGTGACCTGCCGTACATTCTCGAAGAACTCATTGAGGGAGGTTTTGAAATCTTTTAGGAAGGGTATCCTACTCCAGTCCTCCCTGGGTAGGCTCACTGATACCTTTCTGGATATTAAGTGTAGTCCCCAATTTGAAGTCTTCTTAGACGTGATCCAACCTCCTCTGGCTAAGAAACTTTACATACAGCTTAGACACGGTTCCCTTCCACTGAGAGTTTTCACCCATAGATGGTCTAACGTTGTAAACCCCGTTAGCTCTTGCCCCCTATGCTCTGATATTCGCGAATCAGAGTTGCATGTTGTTCTCTTTTGCCCCTTATACACTATTGCACGGAAAAAATGGATCATCCAGCTATGCAAGTCTAGGGGCCTTAGGGACTACAAGGAGGTGTTCAGAATTCTGAAATATGACACCACCCCTTTGGTAGTGTTTGCAATGGCCAAATTCCTCCTCTCAATGTGGTTTGCTAGGTCCAAATTTTTGTCTTCTGCTACTCAGCCCCCTGATTCAGTACTACACATATCATCATCTTAGTTCTTTGAGGCATATGTGTATATCACTGGCCCTGGATCAATTTTAACTTTTCTCCCGTGACGTGGAATAGATCTTGTTTTTATTGTGTTTGTCCTATAGAACTGTCTTAATGTTTTAATGGATTTCACTCTATACATTGTGATTTAATCATGTTTTTTAAAGTATTTATGTATTTATGTCTTTTTATGGTATTTTTACCGAAATAAAAGCTTTGACTGACTGTTAGAAAAATTCTATGTCTAAAGATGCAGAGCAATGCAAGTGAAATGTCTCCAGAGTCCTTTGCAAGGCTGATTAGAATTCTTCCAGCAAACTGTAGATTGGCTCCTTTCTCTTCTATTGGACCTGTAGGCTTATCTGGAATACTTCTAAATGGTACACTTCTGAGAATAGTTGCATTTTTGCTATAACATTTGCATTCAAAGTACTTTTTGGAAATTCGCGAGACAGAACATGCTGTGTCTGCAGAGATAAAACTGCTTTGATGAACAAGTTAGATTTTAGTGCAGAAATCATAGTGTTAATCCATACAGCTTTATCTCTCTCTAAATTAAACTAAACTAAAGTAAATCACGCAATCCCTGCCTAACCTTTAATGCACTGTCATCCTGTTCCTATCTCACTAATGTGCCTCACTGCATAAAGCAATCTCACATTGCAATGAGCTACACTTTTCTAAAATGACAGCTTCAAGCATTGTCTAGAATATTCCCTCTCTCAACTCTTCTTTGAGGCACTTAATTCTTGTTCCAGAAGATCAACAAAAGAAACACCCTCTTCAACCTCATCTGTACTCATGCCAAACATGTAGGTTATATGTATTGGCACTTGTATAGCATGAGTTTAGCTGAGATGCAACAGCGCACTGGATAGTGAATTACAGCTCAAGGTGTGATTCAGATCAATTGCATTTAGGAAGGTGCAAGAAGATGTTTTTCAATTTCTGAATTGTTGAAGGGTCAGAGCAGATTCGGTACACTGGATTTAGATTTCCAAATTAGAGGTGCATACTTGGGGCAAGTCTGCCTTCTTGTTGTATTTTTTCTCATACTTCTCTGTCTCTAGTTAAATGAAATCAAGGTTCCTGGTGTGTTTGCCTGAGGTGTTTAGTTTTTGGTCAGGTAGGGTGGTCCAGATTATCCAAAAGATGATATGAGCCTGGTGAAAGGGTTGGTGCAGTTCTTTCAGTATATGGGTGATATGGTTAATCTTCTTCATGCCCTAGGTGAGGCTTGGTGCAGTGTGCAGGTAGCCTTTCAGGAGTGCAAAAGTAATGTCCCAGAGGCCACTTAATAGAGTGTTGCCTCAATAGCAGTGGGAATGAACCACAGTGTGTTCTGTTGTTTAGAAACTGACTTTGGGGAGAAAGGGCTTACCTTCTTTAGGAGCCTAAGATGGCTTGTGTTGTTAACATGAGGTCTGTGCCAAAGATGATTAAAAGTGATTTTGCAATGTGCATCAATGATGGGTAGATTCGTCAAGGATATTTTGAGGTAGCTGTCTTGGTTCTCTGTGTATTAATGGATCTTGTTGTTATCTGTGAATGTGGATCTGAGGAGTTTCATATACAGGATGAAGCTGTTGGGGTAGAGGATGGACCCATTGTTACCTTTACAGGACACAAGAAGTTTCTGGGATCTTGTTTAACCTATTTGTACAAACTTGTGGTGGTGTGCAAGGTAAGAGGTAATCCATGGCAGTACTATGCTAGAAAAACCTAGATATATTTTCTGGGTGTGAATCAGAGCTTGATGTTAGACTGTATGGAAGGTGTTGTTGACTACTTGTAGAGGTGATGGGAAATGGGATCTGTCAGTCAGAAGGCTGTTCTTGTTGAAGTGAATGATATGCCAGATACATTGATAATATCACCTGGGTCCAGGTTTAGTTTCTTCAGCAGAGGCTGTCCTGTTTTGCGACAACCATGCTGGTCCATGACTGAAAGAAGTGTTACCAATGTTGAGAAGGGTTATAAGGACATCTTCTTGATTAGATTTAATGGTGCATGAAGGTTAAATACCATATTCAGCCATAGTTGCATACCGTTTTCCAATCAATAAAATTACATCCACAATCCTCTAGAAGATTTTGGGTCATTTGCTCTCCCTACTTACAATGCATACTATGCATTAATACTGAATGTGCACAATTTTTACTTGCAGCCTAAATAGTGTAGTTTTAAGATGGCCTGAACACTCCTCCCTTTTACTGTTGGCAAATAACTTTCACACATTATTAAGGGCATCAAACTTACAACCTGGGAGAAAGGACTCCAATGGTCGTAGGGGGTCCTGTTCATGCAGAGGCACCCTCACATTTAGAGCCAAGCACCCTGCTTTCAGGACTGAAAGGCCTGCTCTAGGGGTGACTTATAGGTTTTAAGTGCAGGGACCTTAGATATAGGGAATCCTATATCTTTCATAAGTGGTGCTATCACCAGCTTATACAGGCTGCAATGGCTGGCCTCTAGTTTTAAATTGAGTGGTCCCCCATGGGTGGCATAATGCGTACTTCAGCCCATGTGGTAGCCCTGGTGTACCTATGCCCTGGGTACCTTTAGTACCACATACTAGGGACTGATAAGAGTACACTAGTGTCCAGTCTGGGATGTACCTAAGTACTTACCAAACCAATTTAGGGAAAAAAGCAAAGAGACTGGGGTCCTGATTAGCAGGTTCCCTGTCAGACTAGTCAGAAACAGCATTGCATCAAGTAAATAGTGGGGTAATGATACAAGCAGATCCTAATTTCCACCAATGAATATGAGGGCTGTCAAATAACATATGTTCTGAATCTGCTCCAGTTGCATTACATGACCAACAAGAGGGAGAAAGAGTAGGATTTATTTTGAATAATAAACCAGGAGTACACATAAGTCTATTGTAAATAAAAAATGTTTGAGTAGTATTGTCTGCTCTAGAAGATTTCCTTATTTTAGTCCAAATCCTAATCCAAACAGAAATAGAAAAGAAAATTTGAAGATTAGATTGCAAGAAAGTTCCACCTCAGTTTTATTTCAAGTAACTGAAAAGGAAGTTAAATGTTTATACTATTGTGATGCAGAGGGAGAAACAGTCTGAACCGAAAGAATACTAGGAGTTGGAGAAAGGTGAGGTAGGTTTTTGAGAGAGGTGATTATAAATTGATTGGACCATCGAAATTAAAGATACATATTTATGTGCATAAGAAGAAGGTATAAAAGGTATTAAAGTGTCACCTTGAAAAAAATTGATGAACCCAACAAAGTCCTTTAACGTGCCAGTCCTTCCAAAAAATGATTTTATTTTTAAGATAGTTGCTGTACCATATTGAGGATTGCAAAAATGTATCTTTAGCATTGTGATAAGCAATAAAAAGAGGGTGAATAAGTTTACACATATTACTAAAAATAGGAAGGGAAAGTGACAGAGGTCCATGCACAAAGGATAACAATTCTTGAAAGGAAAATGGCTGGATAAACAAATTTTTAATAATAGTCCATAATGGTAAAATTGACGCTAAATCCTCTTGTAGTAAAAAAGGAGGGTTGTTTGAGGGAAAATACTGTATGATAGGTTTGAAAATCCAGAAAATTAACTCCCCTAAATGTTTAGTGTTTAGGCCATTTGAGTTTATGGAGAGGCATGCTAGACTTTTTGTTATCCCATAGGAATTTGGATAAAATAAAGTATCTTATAGTGAAAGCTAGAAATATTTACAGGGATACTAGAAGAATAAAAAAGTATTATAAGAACTAGCATCACCTTTATTGCATCAAGGTGACCCCACCAAGATAAAAATAGGGGATTACATCTGGACGTAAAAGACCTCAATGTTGTCTGTAACACTTTCAAATTAAGTAATACAGGGGCATATGTATCAAAATCCGTTATTGCGATTCTCAAAAAGCGATTTTTTGAGAATCGCTATTTGAGAATCGCAAAACGGGATGTATTTAAAAATTCGCAAATATTTTGCGATTTCTTGTTATTTCTTAATTGCGATTAGCAAATTGCAAAATCGCAATTAAGGAATACCTTACCATTCATTCCTATGGGCCAGGAGGCCCATAGGAATGAATGGGAAGTCATTCTCAATTTACGATCCGCAATTAGAGAATCACAAATTAAGAATAATTTCAAGGGTGCAAGGGTGTCATAAGGACACCCTGATGCACCCCTGAAATGAGCATGTGTGCGCATATGGTGCACATACATGCCCTAAGGGCATGTATGTGCACCACATGGCACTTTGAAAAATGCCAAAAAGTGCATTTTTCAAAGAAATCACAAATTACCACCAACTTGAAGTTGGTGGTAATTTGCTATTTCTTAAGGAGAAATCGCACAACTTGGGAGCTTGTTACATAGCATTTAAGGAATCGCAATTTGCGATTCCTTAAATGCTTACGCAAAATTAGCAATTCCTTAATAATGCGATGCCAAAATGGCTCATACATCGCGTTTTGCGATTTTGTATGCTGTTTTTTTGCGAATCGCAGCGTTTGCGAATACAGAATCGTTTGATACATATGCCCCATAGATTCCTTAATAGAAGGCTTAAACCATAAACCCAGATATTTGCTTTTATCCGAGTTCCAAAGAAAAACAGTGAAAATATAATCGGCAGAAAAACATAATTTTTTCAACAAAGAATTTCACACTAATTAGCATTTCATTTGAAACCTGACACATAGGCAAATAGATTTAATTTGGATAAAAAACTGGTAAGGACGTCTGTGGTTGTGAAAGAAAGAGCAAAATATTGTCCGCATAAACGGAGAGCTTTAATTGACTAGCACCATACTGAAAACCCAATATCTGGGGATTTAGACACATTTTAATCAAGAAGGGTTTAAGAGTGAGAATAAATAAGAGGGGTGAGAGGAGCAACCTTGTCTAACACTACGATTTAAAGACAAAAATGGTGAAATAAGACCTTTAGCCAAGGTAGAAGAGCCAGTAGAAGAATATAACAAAGAAACATAATTAATAAATGTGGACCAAAACCAAACCTCGATAGAGTAGAAAAGATAAAAGACCAACCAACACGATCAAATGCATTTCAGAATCTAGTGAGATGGCTGCTAAAGAGTTGTTATAGGGTTTGGATTTGCTAAGGACATTGAAAAATAGTCTAGTGTTGTCTGAAATATGTCTGCCCTTAAGAAAACTAAATTGTTCCCTTCCAATCAATTGAGTCAATAAAGATTCTAAACGGAGGGCCATAATGTTGGCAAAACGTTTGTAATCTAAATTAATTAAAGAAATAGGTCTACAGTTCTTACACAGAGTATGATCTTTACTGTCCTTGGGAAGAATACATTTGTGAAGTATTTCCAAGAGACTTCTTGTGATTTTAAAGATTAATTTATTATTAAGCTACAGAGATAAGCATGTAGGTTCAGAGGGCTCAAGGGGAAAGATCCAACTGACACATTGGAGTTCCAAGCTTTCCCTCATACATTCCAAGTGTAACAAAGCATATAATGAAAGCTCAGGTGAATATGAGAATTCCACATATGTCCTGTAAAACAAGGGAAAGAGAAATAATACAGAAACACACAGTAAACGAATAAACAGCATAAACACCACAACATTTCAAAGCATCTTGAAAAGAACTGCTAGATGTTTTAGACGAAATAAAAAACAGAAAAAGTTGACGTATTTTAAGAATAAGAAATTTAGAGAAATGGGAATACAATTCAATAGTAAAACCATAAGGTCCTGTTGCTTTACCACGTTAAATAGTATGCATAGCAGTAAGAATGTCTTGACTTCAAATATCATCATCGAATGCTGAAAAATCTATTTTAGGAGAAGAAGGAGGAGTAATAGACGATAAATATCAGAGAATATCATGTTGAAGTTCAGAAGAATCTGGAGTATAGAGAGTCTGAAAAAACAGTGTAAATTCTGATTATATATCTTAATTTTTATAAACCATACGATTGGTAGAAGTGAGGGTAGATTCAATTTTGATGTGCTTCTTTTTCACTTTGAGATAATTAGCCAGAAGCTGCCTTCCTTATTTTGACCTTTGAGTAAAAATGAGTTGGTGTTTTGTGTTGATAATTTATTGAACTCAAATTTGAATTTAATAAGCTCTTTGAGACAAGTCTTGGAGTTTGTGTGAAGTAAGAATGTTCTAATTGCCTAATACGGGCTGTAAGCAACTTTCAATTACATAGAGATGTTTTTTTCTATGAGATACATAAGAAGTAATGAAAGTCCCTTGCGGCAGCCTTAAAAGTGTACCATATAATTTAAGGTGACATGGACGGGCTCTAATTTTCAAGAAAAAGAGTAGTAGCAAAAGATTCAAACTTTTGAGTAAAATTCAAATCCAAAAGAAGAGAGTTATTAAATAACCACCGTCTGGTACCTTGAGTAGGTAGAAAAAAGATCGAAGTCTAAAGTAACAGGAGCATGATCCGAAATCAGTATCGAACCAATATCAAAGTAAGTAATATGTTGTGGGAGTGGTTTAGAAAAAAAGCAAATAATCTAATTGGGATTGATAAGAATGTACAGGGGTGAAGAAAGTATCTTCTAAAAGTGTAGGACTACATAGTCTCCAAGCATCCACTAGAGACCGTTGCTGAATAGTAGAAGTAAACTGAGAGTGTATGTGGGAGGGAATCAATTTGGATTTGGAATTACGGTCAGAAATCGGGTGAAAAACCATGTTACTTTCGCCACCAACTTTTAAATATTCATCTTGATAGGATATCAATTTAGATAATATTTCGAGCAAAAAGTAGTATCTGGAGCGGTGGGGGCATAAAGATTAAAAATAGTCATGGGGATTCTGTTAACCAACAAAGAAGCAGAAACCCATCTACCCATCAGTGTACTGTGTAAGGACCTGCAGGTCAAGACGTTTGTGATATAAGATGGCTACTCCATTACGTTTTCCCGTACCCAGAAAAGCAAAAACATGACCAACCCATTGTATTTTAAGTTTAGATATTTATTTGTCTAAAATATGAATTTCTTGTATTAAAGCAATGTCCCAATTCAAATTAGACATATGTGTTAATAACCTCTGGTGTTTTATAGGACAGCCTAAACCTTTTAAAGCCATATATAACGCACTAAATATTCTAAACTTTTGATAAAAAGAACCACAACAATTGAAATACAATAAATCCATATGAGAAAGAAAAACTAACAAAGAACGTGCTTAACTATACAATCAAACCTGAATATCGTAGAAATAGATATAAGTAGTTAGGAAAGAGAAAGAAATGGAAACTGAATATAAAGATAGATAGGAGAAAGGAAAAAGATTAAAAAGAAGGAAAAAGGAAAAAATACCTAATAGAGAAACGAGATAGTCTGAAAAAAGACAGGAAAGAGAAAAAAAAAGAGAAGTAAGTACAAAAAGGAAAGACAAAAACCATATGTGTGGAGAACAAATGAACAGACCAAAAATAACATGGACAAAATGAGGGTTGTGAAGCCACATCAGGAGGACAACACTAACCAGACAACCCAGGGCGGATAGATAGGAGAGTACACCATCCAAAAGCAGACTGAGAATCACAATGATCATGCGCGAAAACTGCATCTCGCAAATGGAAGAAAGCATGAAGCCTAAATAACACATAGGCGCCAAAAAAAAACATGTCATTATAACATGCAACTAAGAAGTATAGCATTTAAAGCATATCAGAATGAATTTAAAAATTAGAGAGCCTGGAAACATTTATATACTCTTCTCTGCAATGATCCAAAAAAGATTGAAGTAAAGCAGGATCCTCATATCTTGTGGTTTTATTTTTATATGTATTTTTAAAAAGGCATGGATGAAAGAGGCCAAATCTGGCATTGAGACTATGAAGCGCCGGCCTCATGCCCAAAAATGACTTTCTCCAATCCGCTGTTTCTTTAGTATAGACTTGAGAAAAGAAAAGAGGAGATCCTTACCATGAAATTTGTCCCTTATGTTTGACTGTTTGCAGAACTTTCAATAAGTCAGTATATTCTAAAAAATAAATATTAACACTCCTGTTTTGATAGAGGATGATGCCGTGTTTGGATTGCGATCCAGGCAGTGTGATCTTTGATTATTCATAACAGGAGAGTCACAATTGCAAGAACATTTAGAAAAAATGTTTTTTTTTTTTAATTAAATAGGATCCGAGCCCCCCAAACCTTCCGCCAGACCATATATGCATAAATTGCTACTCCTGTTACGATTTTCAAGATTTTCCACTTGCTTTCTAAGGTCAGAAGTTTCCATTTTCATAGAGGTAACTTGGTTCACCACAGCCTGAAAAGAGTCCACACGCTGCTCATTTTGCACAACCTTATTCTCCATATGTGACCACTTGTCATCTAAGGCTTGAAGACGGTTATTAGTAGAAGTAATTCAATGGCACTTGGTGGAGGAGATATAGCAGGTGAGGGAGGGTACTTTTTAATACGTTTACCAGAGGAGAGTGTAGTTGAAGTAGCCAATTTAGAATTACGTTTAGTAGGGTGAAGCGGAATACTTGATGACGGTGCCCTGGCACCCACAGGAAGAGATAACATATTGCATGCGGGCTCTTCCATGTCTTTTAGAAGGATGTTAAAAGGATTATAATCCAACAAAGATAAGAACACTGGCGAAGTAGTGCAAACGTGAGGTATTAACTTAGTTTTCCCTACAAACTCCAGTCAGGACTCGTATATTGGTGCGAGTACAGCAATAATAAAAGTCACATAGGCAGAAGGATTGTGCTCAGAGAAGTAGCCAGCCAAAAGAACAAAGTCAATATGGTGTAGAAGGCACAAGAAAAACACTAAAATCCAACAAATAATGAGGCCTAAATACATTCTCTGGGAAGCAAAAAGTGAGAGTGTGAGGAGAGACAAACATAAAAAAGTCAGGTATTTAAAAATAGTGCACCTCTATTTGCAAGGGAAAATCTCAATGAAGTAAACATGAGGAAAAAGCTCCCATAGAGTCAATAAAAGCAGACCCAAAGCATGTTCGGCTGCATATTATTGTCTCATGGTCCATGGGGACATTGTCTTCTTCTCTAAGTTAGCATGAGCACGCTTGCAGCTTCCCGCTGCTTTGCCCACGTTACTACACAACTTTATTTTTGCAATGATTACTATGGCTTTTTTCACATGAGAACTCATCACTGCATTCACTCTCTGCAGGTTCCTGGGATTTTGACTGAACATTGTGAGCAAGGTCGAACAACAATGCCCTTTGTTATTTTGTTGTGGCCAGGCCTTAGCACTTAGAGAAAACATACAGATGGAGCTGTTGTTTGGAACAACGTACTTTGGTTTTATTTGAATACACAAATAGGTAGGACACACTTGGAGAGGGACCTTTCCAGGGAGAAAGCAAGACAGCACCTATGATGTAGATCTACTCTCTATTGGCTAAGGTATGGGGTCTTCTGACAAAACTCAGAGATCTTCTGATATATAATAATACTGCTACTTAGCAAGGGGAGGGTGGTTCGGCTCTATTGTCTTTTCATGATGACATCTCCCTTCATGATATATGGACTAGCTGCTATGCTGACAGTATTTGTAATATGCATTTTACTGCTTGTTGTGGCACGAATACTGCATGTTAGGGCACGTTAGTTAAAATAAATCTTTAAACAGTTGTGTGTCTCTGTCAGATCTTATTGTGGGCAAGTACAAGAGAGTGAGCAAAAGAGTGTGTCTTACTACCGCGATTCCTGAGATATATGGGATTGTTGTGTTCTGGGGTGTCTAATCATTTGTTTGTTTGTGAGTGAGTAGGAGAGCAAGTGAGACACTATAGCTAGTCAGTCCTGGGCTCATGGGTACTCAGGTGGTAGGATCATTCAGTCCCTATGCACTAAGATCCCATGATCCTACTTATAGTCCAGTTTTTGGGCAGAATCCCTGCAACATTAAATACCAAACGATGAAACGTCTCAACGTTTGCAGTTCAAAGCGGAGTGGTGCTAAAACAAAATGGCGGGCACAAGTCTCATGTGGAGAAACCCGACGGGCATAACAAATTAAAAATAGTGCTCATCTGGGCACAAAAGCTGCATATTCCACATACGGAGACCTTCACACCTTGAAGGACTCCATTCCCATACAGAAACATCTCCTCGAGTCCACGAGGAGGCCGACACTCCGTCGAAGCCACCGCAGAGCTCTCTTTGCGAGTGGCCATCTTCTCTGGCATCAAGCCACACTGCTTCATACATGACTACTAACACATGTAAACACTTTTCATAGAAAAGATAAAAGCTTACCTCCTTGTATTTTCTCGAAAAGTATTTTAAACATAGTGAGTTTACATGTGATAGAGTTGTTTAACTCTTTTCACTTTTGGTTGAACCATTGAGGTAGGGAGGGAAAGAGGGAGGGAAGGAGGGAAGGAAGGAAGGGGAAGGAAGGAAGAAAGGAAGGACAGGAGGGGTGGAGGGAGGGAGGGAGGGAGAATGAGGGAAGGAAGGAAGGAAGGAAGGAAGGAAGGAAGGAAGGAAGGAAGGAAGGAAGGAAGGAAGGAAGGAAGGGAGGGAGGGAGGGAGGAAGGAAATGACGATCGCGCGCAAGGTGCGCTATCGTCATTACAATGAAATCGAAACTGAAACTTAGTTCAGTTTCTCAGTTTTGGTGCTTGTGGGGCTATCTCAGCCCCACGAGCACCGAAAAAGATGGGAGAGGTATCATTGGAAAGGGGAGAATCTTCCCTAGTGGATCCCTGCTTGGGGATCACCGAGGAGGGTGATCCCCAAGCAGGGATCCACCCAGTAGCACCAGGGAGGGGGGAGCGGCCCCTTGGGCAAGGGCCTTTACTCCCCCATTTTATTTTGGGCACAACAGTCTTTCTGCCTACTAGGGGGGCAGATGGGGGTGGCAGAAAGCCCACTAGACACCAGGGATTTTTTTTTATTGACGTTGGGGTGGGGGCTGCCCAAAAGGGCTTGCCAATGCACCCACCCCCCACATAAATGTCAGTCTTTCTGCCCCCCTGGAAAAACCAGGGATTTGATTTTTGTATTGACCTTGGGGTGGGGGCTGCCCAAAAAGGGCATGCCAATGCCCCCCCACCGAGAAATGTCAGTCTTTCTGCCCCCAGGGGTAAGATGGGGCAGTGGCCTCCAATCTGCCAGAAAGCCCACCAGACACCAGGGATTTTTTTTTTATTGACGTTGGGGTGAGGGATGCCCAAAAAGGGTTTAGCAATGCCCCACCTCCCCAAATAAATGTCAGCCTATCTGCCCCCCGGGGGACAGAAACCCCACTAAAAAACAGGGATTTTTTCTATTGGCATTGGGGTGGGGGCTTCCCAAAAAGGGCATGCCAATGCCCCCCCAGAGAAATGTCAGTCTTTCTGCCCCCCAGGGGTCAGACGGGCCAGCAGCCCTAATCTGCTCCCCAGGGGCAGACGGGGGCAGTAGCCCCCAATCTGTTCCTCGGGGGACAGAAAGGCCACTAGAAATGAGGGATTTTTGTTTTTGATGTTGGGGTGGGGGCTGCCCAAAAAGGGCATGACAATCCCCCACCCCCTCCAGAAAAATGTCAGTCTTTCTGCCCCACCAGGGGGCATATGGGGGCAATAGCCCCCAATCTTCCCTCTGTGATGGAAAGTTCTGGGATCTGCGTGGATCCACAAAATTCCACCCACCCTGCATTACCCAAAATCTTCAGAGAAAAATTGTACCTCACTTGTGTGGGTACGCCTTGTGCCCCGGGCTCGGCGGCCATCTTCTGTGTCATCCCAGTGAACCTACAACTTTGCCATACAGAAAGGTGAGAAGAAATTGATTTTTTCAACAAAATTTGAGGTTTACAGGGGATTCTGGGTAGGGAAATGTTGGGGGACCCATGCACGTTTTGTGATAAGTAATTTTGATGTCGCCTCAATAGGTTTTGGGCCCTTGCCTGTCGCGGGTACTTGACCCACCCATGCAAGCGAGGTACCATTTTTATCGGGAGACCGGGGGGAATGCTGTGTAGAAGGAAATTTGTGGATCCACGCAGAATCCAAAACTTTCCCACACCGAAATCTGAGAAAAAAGTGATTTTTTCATCTAAATTTGAGGCTTGCAGGGGATTCTCTGTAGGGAAATTGTTGGGGGACCCATGCAAGTCATACCTTGCTGGACTCCCCAGGGTGTCTAGTTTTCAGAAATGTATGGGTTTGGTAGGTTTCCCTAGATGGCCGCCGAGCCCGGCGCCAAAAACCCAGGTGACCCTTCTTGCAAAACCTTTTTGTTTTGTGAAAGGTAATTTTGATGTCGCCTCAATAGATTTTGGGCCTTTGCCTGTCGTGGGTACTTGACCCACCCACACAAGTGAGGTACCATTTTTCTCAAAGGACTTTGGGGAATGCGAGCTTGGAGGAATTTTGTGGATCACACAGATTCCAGAACTTTCCACCACAGAAATATGAGGAAAATGTGTTTTTGTTTACAAATTTTAAGGTTTAAAAGGGATTCTGGGTAACAGAACCTGGTGAGAGCCAGACAAGTTAACCCATCCTGAATTCCCCTGGGTGTCTAGTTTTCAAATATGTATAGGTTTGCTATGTTTCCCTAGGTGCCGGCAGAGCTAGGGTTCAAAAACTCCAGCTAGGCACTTTGCAAAAAAAGGGTCATTTTTCACTGTGAAATTGTGGTGGGTCCACGTTTCGTTTTGCGCCGTTTCCTGACACGGGCACTAGGCCTACCCACACAAGTGAGGTACCATTTTTCTCGGAAGACTTTGAGGAATGCGGGGTGGGTGGAAATTTGTGGATCCACGCAGATTCCAGAACTTTCCACCACAGAAATGTGAGGAAAATGAGTTTTTTTAAACAATTTTTTAGGTTTGCAAGGGATACTGGGTAGCAGAACCTGGTGAGAGCCAGTCAAGTCACCCCATCCTGCATTCCCCTGGGTGTCTAGTTTTCAAATATGTATAGGTTTGCTAGGTTTCCCTATGTGCCGGCAGAGCTAGGGTTCAAAAACTACAGCGAGGCACTTTGCAAAAAAAGGGTCATTTTTCACTTTGAAATTGTGGTGTGTCCATGTTGTGTTTTGCGCCATTTCCTGTCGCGGGCACTAGGCCTACCCACACAAGTGAGGTTCCATTTTTCTCAGAAAACTTTGGGGAACGTGCGGATGCGTGGAAATATGTGGATCCATGCAGATTCTAGACCTTTCCACCACAGAAATATGAGGAAAATGAGTTTTTTTTGACAATTTTTTAGGTTTGCAAGGTATTCTAGGTAACAGAACCTGGTGAGAGCCAGTCAAGTCACGCCATCCTGCATTCCACTGGGTGTCTAGTTTTCAAATATGTATAGGTTTGCTAGGTTTCCCTAGGTGCCAGCAGAGCTAGGGTTCAAAAACTACAGCTAGGCACTTTGCAAAAAAAGGGTCATTTTTCACTGTGGCATTGTGGTGTGTCCACGTTTCGTTTTGAGCAGTTTCCTGACACGGGCACTAGGCCAACCCACACAAGTGAGGTACTATTTTTCTCGGAAGACTTTGGGGTACGCGGGGTGGGTGGAATTTTGTGGATCCACACAGATTCCAGAAGTTTCCACCACAGAAATGTGAGGCAAATGTTTATTTTTTGACAATTGTTTAGGTTTGTAAGGGATTCTGGGTAACAGAACCTAGTGAGAGGCAGTCAAGTCGCCCCATCCTACATTCCCCTGAGTGTCTAGTTTTCAAATATGTATAGGATTGCTAGGTTTCCCTAGGTGTCGGCAGAGCTAGGGTTAAAAACTACAGCTAGGCACTTTGCTAAAAAAGAGTCATTTTTCACTTTAAAATTGGGGTGTGTCCATGTTGTGTTTTGCGCCGTTTCCTGTCGCGGGCACCAGGCCTACCCACACAAGTGAGGTTCCATTTTTCTCAGAAGACTTTGGGGAACGTGCGGTGGGTGGAAATATGTGGATCCACGTAGATTCTAGACCTTTCCACCACAGAAATATGAGGAAAATGTGGGTATTTTGACAATTATTTAGGTTTGCAAGGGATTGTAGGTAACAGAACCTGGTGAGAGGCAGTCTAGTCACCCCATCCTGGATTTCCATGGGTATCTAGTTTTAAAAATGTATAGGTTTGCTAGGTTTCCCAGGGTGCCGGCAGAGCTAGGGTTCAAAACCTACAGCTAGGCACTTTGCAAAAAAGGGTCATTTTTCACGGAGAAAATGTGGTGTGTCCACATTGCGTTTTGCGCCATTTCCTGTTGCGGTCACTAGGCCTACCCACAGAAGTAAGGTACCATTTGTCTTGGAAGACTTTGGGGAATGCGGCGTGGGTGGAAATTTGTGGATCCACGCAGATTCCAGAACTTTCCACCACAGAAATGTGAGGAAAATGTGCTTTTTTTGACAATTGTTTAGGTTTGCAAGGGATTCTGGGTCACAGAACCTGGTGAGAGGCAGTCAAATCCCCCCATCCTGGATTTCCCTGGGTATCTAGTTTTAAAAATGTATAGGTTTGCTAGGTTTCCCAGGGTGCCGGCAGAGCTAGGGTTCGAAACCTACAGCTAGGCACTTTGCAAAAAAAGGGTCATTTTTCACGGAGAAAATGTAGTGTGTACACATTGCGTTTTGTGCCATTTACTGTCGCGGTCACTAGGCCTACCCACAGAAGTAAGGTACCATTTGTCTCGGAAAACTTTGGGGAATGCGGGGTGTGTGGAAATTTGTGGATCCACGCAGATTCCAGAACTTTCCACCACAGAAATGTGAGGAAAATGAGTTTTTTTTGACAATTTTTTAGGTTTGCAAGGGATTCTGGGTAACAGAACCTGGTGAGAGCCAGTCAAGTCGCCCCATCCTGCATTCCCCTGGGTGTCTAGTTTTCAAATATGTATAGGATTGCTAGGTTTCCCTAGGTGCCGGCAGAGCTAGGGTTCAAAATCTACAGCTAGGCACTTTGCTAAAAAAGGGTCATTTTTCACTTTGAAGTTGTGGTGTGTCCATGTTGTGTTTTGCGCCATTTCCTGTCGCGAGCACTAGGCCTACCCACACAAGTGAGGTTCCATTTTTCTCAGAAGACTTTGGGGAATGTGCGGTGGGTGGAAATATGTGGATCCACACAGATTCTAGACCTTTCCACCACAGAAATATGAGGAAAATGTGGGTATTTTGACAATTATTTAGGTTTGCAAGGGATTCTGGGTAACAGAACCTGGTGAGAGGCAGTCAAGTCACCCCATTCTGGATTTCCCTGGGTGTCTAGTTTTCACACATGTATAGGTTTGCTAGGTTTTCCCAGGTGCCGGCAGAGCTAGGGTTAAAAAACTACAGCTAGGCACTTTGCAAAAAAGGGGTCATTTTTCACTGAGAAATTGTTGTGTGTCCACGTATCGTTTTGCGCCGTTTCCTGTCATGGGCACTAGGCCTACCCACACAAGTGAGGTACCATTTTTCTCGGGAGACTTCGGGTAATTCAGATTTGTAGAGCATCTGTTATTACCTATTGACTTTCGATGCATTTCTGCCTTCCAAATGAAAGACAATGGTGCCGATCACGATCCGATAAAAAAATTCCCCGTACGACTCGTATCCGGTCTTTTTACCGTACGAATCGTACAAGTGCCGTACAAACTGCCAATCACGATTCGCATGGTAAAAAGTCCATACGAACCGCATTGGGAATTATTCCCCACACGTCCTCGGGTCGGAAAATGTGTCCGACACGTCCTCGGACGATTTACCGTACAAATGTGAAAAGTGAAGTCCGACCGCGGAATCACGATCCATCCCGTGCGTCCGATGTTACAACCGTATGGAAAAAACACCGTCCGCATCGAACTCCCATAGCAACCATGGAGACATGTGCCCGCATACGCGCCCAACACCCCCCAGCCATCCTATGTACGAGTCGAATCCCCACCCGTGTATGTACGACCCGTACCCCCACCCCAACCGTGTATGTACGACCCGTACCCTCACCCGCGTACGTATGGAGCGTACCCCCACCCCAACCGTGTATGTACGACCCGTACCCTCACCCGCGTATGCATGGAGCGTACCCCCACCCCAACCGTGTATGTACAACCCGTACCCTCACCCGCGTATGCATGGAGCGTACCCCCACCCCAACCGTGTATGTACGACCGGTCCCCCCACCCCAACCATGTATGTACGATCCGTACCCTCACCCGCGTACGTATGGAGCGTACCCCCACCCCAACTGTGTATGTACGATCCGTACCCTCACCCGCGTACGTATGGAGCATACCCCCACCCCAACCGTGTATGTACGACCCGTACCCCCACCCCAACCATGTATGTACGACCCGTACCCTCACCCGCGTACGTATGGAGCGTACCCCCACCCCAACCGTGTATGTACAACCCGTACCCTCACCCGCGTATGCATGGAGCGTACCCCCACCCCAACCATGTATGTACGACCCGTACCCTCACCCGCGTATACATGGAGCGTACCCCCACCCCAACCGTGTATGTACGACCGGTCCCCCCACCCCAACCGTGTATGTACGATCCGTACCCTCACCCGCGTACGTATGGAGCGTACCCCCACCCCAACCATGTATGTACAACCGGTACCCCCACCCCAACCGTGTATGTACGACCCGTACCCGCACCCGCACCCGCGTACGTATGGACCGTACCCCCACCCCAACCGTGTATGTACGACCTGTACCCTCACCCGCGTACGTATGGAGCATACCCCCACCCCAACCGTGTATGTACGACCCGTACCCCCACCCCAACCGTGTATGTACGACCCGTACCCGCACCCGCGTACGTATGGACCGTACCCCCACCCCAACCGTGTATGTACGACCCGTACCCTCACCCGCGTATGCATGGAGCGTACCCCCACCCCAACCGTGTATGTACAACCAGTCCCCCCACCCCAACCGTGTATGTACGATCCGTACCCTCACCCGCGTACGTATGGAGCGTACCCCCACCCCAACCGTGTATGTACGACCCGTACCCCCACCCCAACCGTGTATGTACCATCCGTACCCTCACCCGTGTACGTATGGAGCGTACCCCCACCCCACCCGTGTATGTACGACCCGTACCCCCACCCCAACCGTGTATGTACGACCCGTACCCTCACCCGTGTACGTATGGAGCGTACCCCCACCCCAACCATGTATGTACGACCCGTACCCTCACCTGCGTATGCATGGAGCGTACCCCCACCCCAACCGTGTATGTACGACCCGTACCCTCACCCGCGTATGCATGGAGCGTACCCCCACCCGAACCGTGTATGTACGACTGGTTCCCCCACCCCAACCGTGTATGTACGATCCGTACCCTCACCCGCGTACGTATGGAGCGTACCCCCACCCCAACCGTGTATGTACGACCCGTACCCCCACCCCAACCGTGTATGTACAACCCCTACCCTCACCCGCGTACGTATGGAGCATACCCCCACCCCAACCGTGTATGTACGACCCGTACCCCCACCCCAACCGTGTATGTACGACCCGTACCCGCACCCGCGTACGTATGGACCGTACCCCCACCCCAACCGTGTATGTACGACCCGTACCGTCACCCGCGTACGTATGGAGCGTACCCCCACCCCAACCGTGTATGTACGACCCGTACCCTCACCCGCGTATGCATGGAGCGTACCCCCACCCCAACCGTGTATGTACGACCGGTCCCCCCACCCCAACCGTGTTTGTACGATCCGTACCCTCACCCGCGTACATATGGAGCGTACCCCCACCCCAACCGTGTATGTACGACCTGTACCCCCACCCCAACCGTGTATGTACGATCCGTACCCTCACCCGCGTACGTATGGAGCGTACCCCCACCCCAACTGTGTATGTATGACCCGTACCCCCACCCCAACCGTGTATGTACGACCCGTACCCTCACCCGCATACGTATGGAGCGTACCCCCACCCCAACCTTGTATGTACGACGCGTACCCCCACCCGCGTATGCATGGAGCGTACACCCAACCGTGTATGTACGACGCGTACCCCTACCCGCGTATGCATGGAGCGTACCCCCACCCCAACATTCTAAGTACGGAGCGCACCCCAGGCCCCAACACCAGCACCTTCACACAACATCGCGCATGTACGAGTCGTACCAAGCCAGACACAAGGACAGCACTGTACAACAAAATGCCCGAAGTACACACCGTACACACGTTAAAAACGCACGTACACAACCAGGACAAAGCAAAACAACACAAGAATACACCATTCGAATGGCACAAAGCCACTAAACATGTCCAACAAGCACTAATACAACACATTCACTGACCTGCAACTGCCAAAATCCCAAACAGAGGCCCAAAACACAACCACTCCTTATAACACACCCACCCAAACTTCAAACACAGCCACACCCACCAAGGGACCAATAAAAAGGGCCCACACACACAAACCATGAGCCTTTGCAACAGACTCACTGCTGCCAGACCCCACAGACAACCTACAGCACCATACTAGAACCTTTACTACACCTTACACTTGCACACCTTCACACACACACCTTCACAAACACCCCCTCATCACATTCACACACACACCTGCACAACCACACCCACACACCTACAACCATCCACACACCCCCCCCACCATCCACACCCACACCCCTCACCATGCCCACTAACAAGAATCCAAAGTTCACTAGCCGAGAGTTGGAGGTCCTTGTCGATGAAATCCTCAGAGTCGAGCCACACCTCTTTGGAACATTGGTCAGACAGACCAGCATTTCAGAAAAAACAGCCATGTGGCAGACGATTGTCGATGCTGTGAATGCTGTTGCGGACACCAGAAGGACCAGGCATGAATGCCAAGCCAGGTGGTACGATCTGCGGAGGAGGGTCCGAGCCAAAATGACCGACGAACACAACCAGGCCAACGTCACTGGAGGAGGGCCGCCCCGCAGACGCATAGAATACCATCCCTGGGAGGAGATGGTGATGGCCATACTGCCGGTGGTGGCAGTGGACGGATTAGAAGGACTCCGAGACCCGGGTGAGTACACAAACAACTCACCTCACATGGGGAACGTCATCCACAACCAAACTCACAAACAGGCACGCAACCACCCCAAGCTATCGCATGACTCAACCACACTCCATGAACACGCACATGCCACTGGCGCCACCATGCCCCATGCACCCAGCTGGACAATGCCAAGTCACAGGCCACAGAAAACACCAACACAAGACACGGTAAGCCGGATGGCGGGAGTGTGGGCCCCAAAAATCACACAGTGCAACTCAGAAGCAGACAACAATGCCCCCTGCCCATATGGCCTAGGTCACAGCCAGACAAACAGTGTGTCCCCACACAGGAAAGACTTGCCAGCAAATGGCGGACGCCTTGCATTAACACATGGGGGTGACGGCACGTTCTTGCACATGACAGCAGCTAATGAACAGCCAACACTGTGAAAGAGTGGCAGCACACACCACCACAGCAGCAGCGCACACACAGACACTACACCCAATGGGTGCCTGCAGATCAGAAACAAACTCACATCAACAATCCAAGGGCCATTCAAAGATCTGCTAACAGTGTGTGCCCAGGAAGCTGGGCTGAGGTGACAGAGGGTGACACACAGAGGGAGGGAGAGGGGGACAGAGAGGGAGGGAGACACAGGGAGACAGACAGAGGGAGGAGGCTGACACACAGAGGGAGGGAGAGGGGGACAGAGAGGGAGCGAGAAAAGGACACACAGGGAGAGCAAATCAGCCTTGTGGGGTGTGGGAATGTCTGCTCGTCAGCAGGTGGACTGCGTGCATGTAGACAAGGGTGGGCAGTGCCAGAACCCCCCCTCTTCTCCATGGCAAAACACAGGGCCATGTCACAACCTGTGCACGAGCACAACGACAGCTACCTGCATTATCTAAGTGTGTGGAACCACTCCATGTGCCCACGTACAGTGCAACACGGAAGGCACCAATGCATGGCTCGAAACACCTGCCCACTCCACTGCTGACTGCAGTCACAATTGACGCAGCAAGTAAGACTGTGCCGCACATAGGTAAAGTCGCAAAAGCTGTGGCCAAGGGACATACCCATGCACAAGTGCACTGTGAGTGGAATGCAAGACATATCCAAATTCCCAGAGGAAATGTGCCAACTTAGAAACCAATGAAACATGGATGTTGCATGGCAGCGACGACTCTCACCACTCTGTGGACGAACCCGACCCCGACCAACCTGGCCCCTCTGGTGTCCAACGACCTGCAGCACCTGTGTCAGGTACAACTGGGCCAACCACCACCCCCACTCCTGCCACATCCCAGGAGACACCCAGGATCCCTGCCCCACCACCACAATGCAGCCAGGCTGGCCAGGAGGGACACGGTGTCCCGGGCACCCAGGAGGAGGCAGGCGACAACGCCAATGCCACCCCTCAGGGGTCCCGGAGACCCGATGTGCCCACAAGGGCAGGCCAGGTGCAAGTGGGCAGGGGTGGTGGGAGTGGAGGACGGCGGAGGCACGAGCCTGACCAGTTGGCTGCGGAACCGGTATATTCCCATGTCCGAAATATCCTGGACACATACCGGCAGGACACCACGGGCATGGCCCAGGTTGTGTCCACCCTCAACGAGATGAAGGGGACTCTCGATGAGATCAAGACCCAGCAGGCCCAGCAACATGCGGAGCAACATGCCTGTCTACTGTGACACCAAGGGCGGATGGAGGACAGACAGGCTGAGCTCGTGACGGTGTTCAGGGGAATTCACAGTACACTCCGTCGGATAGCCGACAACATGGGCAACCCTCCCTGTGCCATCAGGCGTAGAACATCACCACCCACAGGGAGGGACCAGGAGGAGGAGGAGGAGGAGGAGACATCCGACGGAGCATCCCAAACATCGTCACGGCCTGCTTCTGAGGGTCCCCGCAGGAGGGCGGGTCGTCCACGGAAAAGACCGTGAGGGTTGGCCAACAGCACCATCTCCCAGGACACCTGGCCTGGCACCTGGCCCACTGGAGCAACAGCAGCAAAAGACATTCTCTGCCACATGGACTTGCTGGTCAGTGTCTGACCAATGTTGACAAAGACTGTGGCATGGACTCTGAGGATTTCAAATGGAAAGGACACCAACTCCCCTAGTGAACTTTGCATTCCACACACCCGGAAAGGCCCTGATGTCAAACCCCCCCCCCCCCCCACCCCAACCAAAATAAAAAGTCACACCATAAAGAGAAGATGCCTACTTATTGCATTATTACCTTACATGTGTCTTGTAAAGTCTAACCATGCCTGAGTTCTCATTTGACTTCAACCATCCACACCCTGGGGCCTGAGTCTGGCACAGGACACACATGGGTCACATTGTATTAGGCAAGACAGACATGGAGCCCCATACACACCTGTGATGGGCCCAACCAGCTGAGGGGGTGGCCGCACAACCGTGCCGACAGACATTTTGAGTACAGTGACAGCCATGCGCAGAGGTCAGGGATCATGTGGAGTGTCCTGTGGGGCACCCAGGTATGTGTGGACAGGTGGCAGAACCATGTCCTGCAAGCTTGAGTCAGGTGGATGCAGAGAATGGTGGCCTGGCCAACGTTGGATGCATGGGGATGGCACATGTCACAATACCCACACAGTCATGGACATCATGCACAATACACAGTCTAATCCCACACAAACAGCTTGCATCTTGCTACTCTACACATAGACACATAGCCACTATCACGGAAAACCATGCCAGACATGCCGGATGCACCGTGGCAACACACCAACATTGACTGAGAAGAGGCACCTCGGAGGCATAGGGACACCTTTATTAGTCATGTATTCGGGATTGCAGAGGCAACTCAGAGTACACATGAACGGGTCATGTGGAGTAACATGTGGGTCCAACACTGGAACCCCCCTTCTGCAGCACAAATGCGTGATAGCCATGGAACTGGCACACAAGTGTCGGCTAACAGCTAAACACCCCCTGCTGCTCACGGAGAGACTGCCATACACCATTGATCCGCTGATGTGGAAGTCCCACACCATGTCAAGCCAATGCAAACCGTATGTGTCTGAGGGCAGTGTAACACACATTGATGCCATCATCACATTCCACAATCCCATCACTGATGACTGTCAACAAGTCTGACCATCTATTCATGTGTACCCTGCTGCATGTCATGTGTACCATGGTGATGCGACATGTCTGCAGAGGAACCAAACATCGACAGGGGCAGTGTGCATACATCGTAAACAACTGCCACACCCAATACACCCCTGATGCATCCCTTACCCTAAGGAGACTACCAAACTTGTCCGTGCGTGTAACGCTGAGTCAGCACACGATGACGTGTCCATGAGGAATAGCAGTGCCACAACAATGCAAGCAGCAGACGGCATGCGCAAGTACCTGGGGAAGAGAGACACACAAGAAGTCAGCCACAAAAAGCACAGCCACTTGCATGTGCATGTACTCGACACATGTAAGGATGACAACATGCTAGGTCACAATTATGACTGGGGTAATACACATCACTGGCACCATCACTCCAGTGACACATCCACACACACCTCTGACTCATGTGCCATACATGCAGATGGACACACACATCGCAACACATGCCACACGGGGACCAATGCGTGCACACACAGACACTGGTACTCACCACTAAGCAAAGAAGTCGCGTATGAGCCGAGTCCGGATGTCCTCTTGCGGAACCACATCCTCCACATCACTAGCCCCATTGCCAAGACCTTCGTCCTCCACGGGTGGATGGTCCTGATCATCTTGATCCAGGATGAGTGGCACAGCTTTCTCAACTGCCATGTTGTGCAGCATGCAGCAGACCATGAAGATTTTGCAGACCTTCGCCGGGGCATATGGGAGGGCGCCGCCGGTCTTGTGGAGGCATCGGAATCGGCTCTTCAGGAGGCCAAATGTCCTCTCTATCACTCGCCTTGTCCGGCCATGGGCGGTGTTGTAGCGGAGCTGGCGTGATGGGGTTGCGGAGAGGTGTGATCAGCCATGGCATGTTGGGATAGCCAGCGTCCCCTACATGGAAAGCACATGGACATAAGTAGGACAGGAGAAGCGGTCATGCTGGAAGTCTACGCAAAATACAGGACAGACAGAGTGTACCCACCAACAACACATGCTCGTTCGTTGCGCAGCTGCGTCATCATTTCAGGCACCTTGCTACGCCTCATGATGTAGGCATCGTGTGCTGATCCTGGAAAACGAGCACAGACATGTGAAATCACCATGTTGGACAGACACACCACAAGGGCATTGATGGAGTGGTAGTGTTTGCGATTCCTGTACGCTACCTCCTGTGCCTGTGGTGGTACCAAAGCCACATGTGTCCCATCTATGGACCCAATGACATGGGGCATCCCTCCCAGGGCATAGAATCCACGCTTGACACCAGTCAACATTTCAGGGGTTGGGAAATGGATGAACTCATCCAGGTGAAGCAACATGGCCTCTAAGAAATCATGCAGCACACGGCAGAACATGCTCTGGGACATGCCACCAACATGAGCAATGGTATTTTGAAAGATACCCGTGGCAAGAAAATGTAGGGCTGCTATTACCTTCAGCTTGGGTGTCAGTGCCGTAGGATACCTGTGCAGCGGTTGCAGGTGTGGTGCCAGCCTCGCCGTCAACTCCAGAATCAACGGTTGGGGGAAGCGGTAGCACCGGATACAGTCATTCTCCTGCATGTCAGCCAAGTCCGGAATTGCTCGGGGAAGAGGCGGCGCTCTGCAGTAATTTGGAAGTGACAAGGAAGAGTGAGTGCACTACTACAACAATTTTTGGGTGCTGAGCACATGTTAATCTGTCAATACACATATGCGACATACGGAGTGAGGTATGTGCCACATGCCCTGGACACGTATGGCTGCCAGGTGACACTCCTACCAAGACCCAGCTACACACGGAGATTGTGAACCTCCACATGCCATGGCATGGGATTAGCTGTGTCCCAGTGTAAGTGAACAGCCAGACGCAACACAGGAGTGACATACATCAACACATCAGCAGAAGTAGGATGTCGATTGCAGAGACTGGTAGCGGAACACTGGAGCCACAGGTCACATGACATTACACTAGGACAGCCCACACACCTTGCCAATAAGGTGTACATGTAATGACTCACCACACATTCATAGAGAGGATGCAGACATGTCCTTGTTACGCTACTCCGTGTCCCATGCATACATAGGCACCTCACATCCGATACCACATGTGGCCTGGTGTGCGTAACAGTGTGCCATGTCCATCTACACACAGACACATGTTGGTTGCTGCAACAGCTGATGCTTTTGAGGGAGCTCCAACATCAAGCAAATGGCCACCCCCCACACATACATGACATAGTCACATCGTGCACCGTGGGTAGTCACATTTCTGGTGTGGTAACCCCAGTAGCGGCCATCAGGGGACACTTGCGTGTGTTGTTGACTGTGCCATGCCAGTGACGCTCATCCCAAGTGTGCAGTACGACATGCACACATGTCAAAGGAGTTAAGGGCATGCCTGGCACACATTGCACCGTCACACATAACATCTGTACACATCTCATCATACATCTGGTGCCTTCTCCACTCAGGAGTAATGTGCCACATCACAGCCTTTCACACCTGTGCCCCACACATGTAGTACTGCCCAGACAATGCCTCGATGTCCATCCATGGACAAGTATGTCAGCCCTATTCCTTCCTGTGTGCTGCCTGTCACCACTGTGATGTGTGAAAGGCACCGTACTTTCGCTCAGAGGGCCTGTGTACGTTCCCTATCACTATGGGAGTGCTGCCGTATGTGTACCCATAGTGATGGTGAGCGTACAGGCGTGTGTACGGTCCGTACCACTATGAGTACGCATACGCGAGAACACCCATAGTGATAGTGAGCGTACAGGCGTGTGTACGGTCCGTACCACTATGAGTACGCATACGCGAGAACACCCATAGTGATACGGACCATACATGCGTGAGTACGCTCACTTTCACTATGGGTGTTCTCGCGTATGTGTACTCATAGTGGTACGGACCGTACACACACCTGTACGCTCACTATCACTATGGGTGTTCTCGCGTATGTGTACTCATAGTGATAGTGAGCGTACAGGCGTGTGTACGGTCTGTACCACTATGAGTACGCATACGCGAGAACACCCATAGTGATAGTGAGCGTACAGGCGTGTGTACGGTCCGTACCACTATGAGTACACATACGCGAGAACACCCATAGTGAGACGGACCGTACACACGCCTGTACGCTCACTATCACTATGAGTACGCATACGCGAGAACACCCATAGTGAGACGGACCGAACACACGCCTGTACGCTCACTATCACTATGGGTGTTCTCGCGTATGCGTACTCATAGTGGTACGGACCGTACACACGCCTGTACGGGCCGTTGCTATGCATTTGTGGTGCCCTAGGGCCCCGGTACGCACCGTACCTGTGCGTGAAACTCCAAATTACATAGGGGACACATGAGGGACAAGTATAAAGGCCTACATGCATGCTGGTTGTCATGGAGACCAAGTTTAACGTTTGAATTTTTTTCTGCAGGTGCACAGCAGTAGTCAGTTTGAATGAATCTACTTTGTTGCAATGTGGTTCTGGAGTTGACATCATGCTCAAGAAAAAAACACAATAAGAACCCACTGACTGTGCTATGTTTGAAGGGATTGGAGGAAACATAGGATGCAAATGTGAGTGACCAATCACTCTGTACTCCTGTGCATGAAACAGGCCAGCAAGGCAGATATAAGGCAGCCAGGTCCCTTGAGGGAGCACTTGCCTGCACATCTTTGTATTCGACGACCCAGCTGCTGCTACTGATTCCCTGGAACCATGTCAAGGTCTGTGGAGAGGTCACAGCCTTTCACCCTGGAGGAGAACCTGGCTTTGCTGGATGTGATCCTCCCACAGTACCCCCTGCTGTATGGCCGACCAGGGTATCAGGTGAGTGCAGAGTCTACTAGCACAGACTGTGTCCCTTGTTTGTGACTGTGACTTCTGGCATTGTGTCCAGGTGTGGCACACATGCTATGTACTGTAGGGGGGGTCCCGGGGGGGGAATGCCTGATGTCTCCCAGCCAGTGCATGCTGTGGTGCATGTCTGCCGTCCTCACTTGCATTGTGTTTACTGTGACAATCACTGCATGGTGCATGCCACATTCTGCCTGTCTTGTCCTCCTGGGAATGTAGCCTCTACAGTCCTCATTTTATTATGTGGTCAGCCCAGTGTGACAGGTGACTGTACCCACAGATGTGTGTTAGTTCTGTGTACCTGTGCTGAGAGTGTCCACATGATGTGTTCGTACCCTGGACATCGGCGTGTGTGTAAGTCCCCTGTCATGTGGGTGGGTGCATATGTGGAGTGTGGCACCTGGGCTGCATGAGGGATGGATATACCCTGCCCATGTGATGTGAGCAGGGAGCAGTGCTGTGTGTCTGATGTGCAGGGCCAGCCCCACACCTGTGAGCCCCCCCCCGTCTAGTGGCACATGTGCAGAGTGAGGTTTGTCGCTGCATTTGGCAATGGCAGGTGAATGTCCTGTGCCTGTGTGTGTCTGTGTACTCTGCTGCGGTAGCATCTGTGGCCTGTGGCATGTGACTGCTTAGAGGTGCTGCACATTATCCTGGTGTAGCTTGTGATGCACAGTGTGAGCCTGGATCATTGATTGTGTCGTTGCCCTCATTCCACCTGTGTACTTTCAATGGCACGTACTGCTTTTGCCCTTCCCCAGAGGATCATGTCCCTATGACAAAGGTGCAATGCGTTGGATGCATACTATGCCTTGTTGTAAACAGCAAATTTGTTCTAATATGTCTCTCTGTGACATGTGCCTGGTGTATTGATGTAGTGTCACTTGTTCATCCTCACAGGTAGGCGCCTCTGCCAAGAAGCAGATATGGTTGACCGCCGTCAGTGCCGTGAGGAGTGCGGATGGTCGCAAGCGGCGCCTGGCCCAGGTGAGGAAACGCTGGCAGGATATCCAGTGCTGGACGCGGAGGATCGCACGGGTCCTGCTGGGGGACTCACCTGAGACCCATAAGAACCGCGGGCGCCACCGTCTGACCCACATCCACAAGCGTGTGCTGGCGGTGGTATTTCCAGACTTGGAGAGGCGCTTACAGGAGAAGCAGCAGCAGGAAGGGGGTAGGTACATGTGTGTTTGTTGTGTGTCACCAGCATTTGTAAGTGCACAGTTGCATGGATACACTGCCAGGGTTTAAAGGTGCTGTGCAGATCCAGTTACCCACAGTATAGCGGTGCTCTCCTGCCTCCCTTCCCCTCCTTGCAATGTGTTCCCTGGTCTGTGTGTAGTCACTCCTTCACAAGGTAATGTAGGCTGGCGCTTTCTCCACGTGAACTATGCCTGTAGCATCAAGTGTGGGGGTGGTGTGTAACAGGTTTTGGGACCTTGCCTGTGCCCTGTCCAGTTCAGTACATGTGGGTTCCATGTCAGTTGGCACTGATGCTGAGTCCAGACATGGGAGTTAGTCTCTCAAGTGTCATGCCTCACAGCACGCATGTCCTATGTTGTGGCCTGTGACATGATGTGCATGAGTGTGCGATACGCATAGTGCAGGGATGGTGGCGTGTGTTGCAGTCATTCCCATTCAGGACCATGGAGTTGTGTGGCCACTACTGTCCCCTGGGGCATATTTTCATAGGTGTCATGTGTGTCATCACAAAACGTGGACACTCTCAGTGTCTACAGCATAGGTTGTGCTCTGTGCCATTGTCCCCTGGCACCATGTATATTGACGTAAAATGTAGTACAAGTGTCCACTGTACAGCCTGACCTGATTTTCCTTGTTCATACTCACGGTGGCCAGTGCCTGTGTGTCTTGTTACAATCATCTGATGATGCCCATTTGTACATGATTATTTGGACAGGCGCACCTTGGGTATTTGGCATCCAATCTTGCATTTATGCTGCCCCTGTGTATTTCACCCAGACTAAGAGATGTAAGTGCCACCTGTGTCTCAACAAATTGTCTCATGTAGGGGGTGGTTGGTGCGGGCAAAGCCTACATGTCAAAACCAGAATTCTCCTTTCTAGGTCTGGCCAGTGTGTGATGTTTGTCTGGACATACACTCAAGGTGCAGTGAGCCAGTCATGGTGGGCATGTTTTCAGTATTACCTATGCAGCATGTGCCTCAAGTTCATGGATATGGTATCTGCTCATCCCTATTTTCGGGAACGCTGTGTGGTGCAGATGCAGTGCTGGATTGTCCCCAGGGCCTGGCTCCTATGTCAAACTCCATTTCATGTCATTTGCTATTGTGTCATGCTCTCCATGGATTTTCAGTGGCATGGTGGGTCAACCAACTGTGTGTTGCATGCCCTACATCTGTACCTTGTTTAGTAGATGTTACTGATCTTTCTTTTCAGGCTATGCACTGTAACCTATGTAGATTGGACTCATGTGACATATGTATACAGGTGTGTGATTAATTGCTGTCTCTTCACCTTGCCCACAGCATCGTCGGGGGACACGGAGGGAGACATGAGCACAGACGGAGCGGAGGGACCGAGCACCAGTGCCAGCGTTGACATCGTGGCTGGCACATTGAGTGGAACTGAGGCGGAGGAGAGTGAGGCCGGGGACCTGTCCACTGGCACGACAGAATATGAAGCTGACGGGTCCGAGGATGATCTCTCCGAGTGGGCGGAGGCTGCACCAGCAGCTGACAGCGGCACAACATCTCACCCCGCCCCCTCCATTGCCACCAGCCGCCTCCCACTTGCTCGTGTCCCTTCCCAGCGTGCCCGGTCACCACATGTCTCCTTCCTGCCAGGCACCGCACCCCCTGCCCCTGTCTCCACTGCTGCCGCCAATGCCGAGTCTGTGGACATCCAGCGGCAGTTGCAGGTTGGTCAGGCTGCGATGCTTAATGTCTTCCATGGCCACAGCCAAGTGCTGAACAACATGGAGGCATACTTGGAGGGCATTTTTGCATCGCAGGCTAACCAACGCAACTTGCTGAGGTCCATTGACTCGACACTGACTGCAGCAGTGGGTCTCCTGCAGCGCTACGTCCAACCCCCTACCCCTGACCCATCCACACTTCCCACTCCCATGCCTGTCCCACGTACACCCAGACGTCAGCATGCACCCACAACAACAGACACAGGCACCACACCAGCAGGGAAGGTCATACGCACACCTCCTGGCACGCACACACAGGGTGAAGTAGGCACACCCACTGGGTCGGGGGGCAAACGTAAGTCACGCAGCCAGAGTGGGAGTCCGCATTCCACCAAATCCACTCCTTCCAAATCCCCTCCCCTCAGCTCTCCTGGCCACATATCCGGCAAGGACTCCTTCATGGCAGCTCTGTCCCTGAGCCCCACTGTGACACCACCCCGCAAGCGGTCAAGGGAGTCCCCGGTCAGGGTGGTTGAGTCCCCCCCTGTCCACACCCTCCCCCAGTGGCGCTGCGACCCATCCCTCTGACCCCCCCCTCCTTGGGGCCTGTGGTTCCTTCGGGTGCAGGGGAGACGCTGTAGGACCTTGCTAAGGTGTGCAGCGACATTCTGGCCTCCGCCTTTGGCCCTGACCCACCCCCTGTGGTGGAGTCCTCCATCCCTGCACCCACGACGCCTACCCTTCGCCCTCATGTCCCTGCGGTGCCTGGTCCTTCCCCCCCACATGATGCCCTCTCCGCTGTGGAAGACGAAGGGGTCTGACTGTGCAGGCAAGCTAGGGGACACTCATCCCACTGTGTCCCCCATCCAGCTGTGACGCATGGACTGCCCTATGGGCTTTGTAAATTTTGAACTTTATCCACACACACTTTATTTGGAAATGCTGAATAAAGCCTTTTTTTCCTTAGAACACTACTGCTTTTGTGGTATTGCTGTTGGTGGGGCTGCTACATGATTTTGGGTGGTGATCATGTGTTGGGTGTGTGGGAAATGTAGTAGTGTGCTGGTCATAGGGGGTACCCTGGTATCTGTGTGCCATCACAAGGTGTTAGCTAGGTTTCTCTGTTCATGTAAGCAGTTCCTGCATGGTGAAATTGTCCCAAGGTGTGTTCCTTCCTCTGTGTACCCTGACATCTTCCCTGCAGGGTGTTCCCAATATGTTGCGCTGAGCTGTGTCTACATTAGCTGGGTGTGTGACGGACCCCTTCAACTTTGGCCATGCATGCAGAGCGATGTCTCCACCTGCATCATTCGTGGCATCCTTGGTGATCACTGTACTTGTGTATGTAGTCTGTTAACATGACTTCATGTGGACATGTTCCATTTTAGGCTGTAGGCATGTGTGTACTCCCAGCCTCGCACACATGTGTTACATGTACTGCAGGGTCTTTGTGCACCTGACTGACAATTGTGGCAATTGGATCTGTGAGTACTCCACCCTTTTTTTTTCCATGGGCACTGCTGGGGGCCTCTGCACCCACCCCTCCTGTGTCTGGGCACTGCTGGGAGGACTCTGCACCCACCCCTCCTGTCTCTGGGCACTGCTGGAGGACTCTGCACACACCCCTCCTGTCTCTGGGCACTGCTGGGAGGACTCTGCACACACCCCTCCTGTGTCTGGGCACTGCTGGGAGGACTCTGCACCCACCCCTCCTGTCTCTGGGCACTGCTGGAAGTGATAGGCACCCACCCCTCCTGTGTCTGGGCACTGCTGGGAGGACTCTGCACCGACCCCTCCTGTCTCTGGGCACTGCTGGGAGTGATAGGCACCCACCCCTCCTGTCTCTGGGCACTGCTGGGAGTGATAGGCACACACCCCTCCTGTGTCTGGGCACTGCTGGGAGGACTCTGCACCCACCCCTCCTGTGTATGGGCACTGCTGGGAGGACTCTGCACACACCCCTCCTGTGTCTGGGCACTGCTGGGAGGACTCTGCACCCACCCCTCCTGTCTCTGGGCACTGCTGGGAGGACTCTGCACACACCCCTCCTGTGTCTGGGCACTGCTGGGAGGACTCTGCACACACCCCTCCTGTCTCTGGGCACTGCTGGGAGTGATAGGCACCCACCCCTCCTGTCTCTGGGCACTGCTGGGAGTGATAGGCACACACCCCTCCTGTGTCTGGGCACTGCTGGGAGGACTCTGCACCCACCCCTCCTGTCTCTGGGCACTGCTGGGAGGACTCTGCACACACCCCTCCTGTGTCTGGGCACTGCTGGGAGTGATAGGCACACACCCCTCCTGTGTCTGGGCACTGCTGGGAGGACTCTGCACCCACCCCTCCTGTCTCTGGGCACTGCTGGGAGTGATAGGCACCCACCCCTCCTGTCTCTGGGCACTGCTGGGAGTGATAGGCACACACCCCTCCTGTGTCTGGGCACTGCTGGGAGGACTCTGCACCCACCCCTCCTGTATCTGGGCACTGCTGGGAGGACTCTGCACACACCCCTCCTGTGTCTGGGCACTGCTGGGAGGACTCTGCACACACCCCTCCTGTGTCTGGGCACTGCTGGGAGGACTCTGCACCTACCCCTCCTGTGTCTGGGCACTGCTGGGAGGACTCTGCACACACCCCTCCTGTGTCTAGGCACTGCTGGGAGGACTCTGCACCCACCCCTCCTGTTTCTGGGCACTGCTGGGAGGACTCTGCACACACCCCTCCTGTGTCTGGGCACTGCTGGGAGGACTCTGCACCCACCCCTCCTGTGTCTGGGCACTGCTGGGAGGACTCTGCACCCACCCCTCCTGTCTCTGGGCACTGCTGGGAGTGATAGGCACACACCCCTCCTGTGTCTGGGCACTGCTGGGAGGACTCTGCACCCACCCCTCCTGTCTCTGGGCACTGCTGGGAGGACTCTGCACCCACCCCTCCTGTCTCTGGGCACTGCTGGGAGTGATAGGCACACACCCCTCCTGTGTCTGGGCACTGCTGGGAGGACTCTGCACCCACCCCTCCTGTCTCTGGGCACTGCTGGTAGGACTCTGCACCCACCCCTCCTATTTCAGGATATGTACGCTTAGAACATACACGGGTGTGGGTTCGCTCCATGCATACGAGGTGGGGGTAGGGTCCGTACATACACTGTTGGGGTGGGGGTACGCTCCATACGTCCGCGGGTGAGGGTACGGGTCGTACTTACACTGTTGGAGTGGGGGTACGCTCCATACGTCCGCGGGTGAGGGTACGGGTCGTACTTACACTGTTGGGGTGGGGGTACGCTCCCTACGTACGCGGGTGAGGGTACGGGTCGTACTTACACTGTTGGGGTGGGGGTACGCTCCATACGTACGCGGGTGAGGGTACGGGTCATACTTACACTGTTGGGGTGGGGGTACGCTCCATACATACGCGGGTGTGGGTATGTGCCGTACATACACGGTTGGGGTGGGGGTAGGGTCCGTACTTACACTGTTGGGGTGGGGGCACGCTCCATACGTCCGCGGGTGAGGGTACGGGTCGTACTTACACTGTTGGGGTGGGGGTACGCTCCATACGTACGCGGGTGAGGGTACGGGTCGTACTTACACTGTTGGGGTGGGGGTACGCTCCATACGTACACGGGTTAGGGTACGGGTCATACTTACACTGTTGGGGTGGGGGTACGCTCCATACGTACGCGAGTGAGGGTACGGGTCGTACTTACACTGTTGGGGTGGGGGTACGCTCCATACATACGCGGGTGAGGGTACGGGTCGTACTTACACTGTTGGGGTGGGGGTACGCTCCATACAGACACGGGTGTGGGTACGGGCTGTACATACACGGTTGGGGTGGGGGTAGGGGCCGTACATACACTGTTGGGGTGGGGGTATGCTCCATACGTCCGCGGGTGAGGGTACGGGTCGTACTTACACTGTTGGGGTGGGGGTACGCTCCATACGTCCGCGGGTGAGGGTACGGGTCGTACATACACTGTTGGGGTGGGGGTACGCTCCATACGTATGTGGGTGAGGGTACGGGTCGTACTTACACTGTTGGGGTGGGGGTACGCTCCATACGTTTGCGGGTGAGGGTACGGGTCGTACTTACACTGTTGGGGTGGGGGTATGCTCCATACATACGCGGGTGTGGGTATGGGCCGTACATACACGGTTGGGGTGGGGGTAGGGTCCGTACTTACACTGTTGGGGTGGGGGTACGCTCCATACGTCCGTGGGTGAGGGTACGGGTTGTACTTACACTGTTGGGGTGGGGGTACGCTCCATACGTATGCGGGTGAGGGTACGGGTCGTACTTACACTGTTGGGGTGGGCGTACGCTCCATACGTACACGGGTTAGGGTACGGGTCGTACTTACACTGTTGGGGTGGGGGTACGCTCCATACGTACGCGGGTGAGGGTACGGGTCGTACTTACACTGTTGGGGTGGGGGTACGCTCCATACATACGCGGGTGAGGGTACGGGTCGTACTTACACTGTTGGGGTGGGGGTACGCTCCATACATACACGGGTGTGGGTACGGGCAGTACATACACGGTTGGGGTGGGGGTACGGGCCGTACATACACTGTTGGGGTGGGGGTACGCTCCATACGTCCGCGGGTGAGGGTACGGGTCGTACTTACACTGTTGGGGTGGGGGTACGCTCCATACGTCCGCGGGTGAGGGTACGGGTCGTACATACACTGTTGGGGTGGGGGTACGCTCCATACGTACGCGGGTGAGGGTACGGGTCGTACATACACTGTTGGGGTGGGGGTACGGGTCGTACTTACACTGTTGCGGTTGGGGGTACGCTCCATGCATACGGGGGTGGGGGTACGGTCCGTACATATGCGTCCCCACGCTATGTGATGCTTGTGCGGGCCGTACCCAGGCCTTTGCCACGTGGGTACAGCCGTCCCGCCATTGTTGGGATGACGTAGGTGTGGGCGTGGTACGACTCGTACCCACGCTCTTAAGGCGTGGGTACGGGACGTACCTGTATTGTTGTGTTGCCGGTTCGCGTCGTCAAGCACTTCCGTTGTGGCGGACGCTGGCTTTGCTGGACTCGCCCCCACCCCCTCGTAGTGACCAGGGCCTGGGGGTCAGGTATGTCCAGGGCATGTGTGCTGTGTGACTTTGGTGGGGGTTTTGTGGCCTGCCCCTGGTCCTGCCCCCCCTTTCCCCCCTCCCTTTGTTGTTCTGACCTTCTGCGGCGTCTGCGTCGTAACCTGTGGAGGAGGTCGACTGCTATGAGGGCCGGGATGACACGTAGGTTCGGGTCCATGTCTGTCCGTCGCGTACAGGTACTCCTTGTTTGCGTCATCCTGATTTCCCGGCAGTTTTTGGCTGCCGGAAAATATTCACCGTGCGGGATGACGTCGGTGCGAATCGTGATTCCTGGTTCGTGAATGGCAGGCTGCGTGCGTCCCGACGTCACGTCGGCGCTTTCCCGGATCACATTTGTATGTTTATTTTCGTCGGTCGGGGTTTTGTACGATTCGTAAGGAAATGGTGTTTCCGTGCGAATCGTAATTCCATGTTTGTATATTTTTAAGACCGGGTACGCGTCGGACGGAGAATATGCTCCGTCCGACGGTTCGTACCCGGTTTTTACCGGATCGTGATCGGCACCATAGTGTAAAAAATAAGTCATTTTGAAAAATGACCGATAATTCTCATGCTAGTATGAGTATTTCCAATTTTGATAATGTGCAAATATCTACTGTTTCTAAACTCTATATTCTGTTCCCATTTCAGAAATACGTAGGTGTCTTTCATACCGATTTTTCCATGTATACATTTTCCCAGAATAATTGCTATATACCCGGTACATAATAAAAAATCTATTGCAAGTCGCTGCTCAGTTTTTTGGCTCTGGGTTCGTCGTTTTCTTGGTGAACCTACAAGTCCTATATATCCCCACAACCAGTATGGTCCAGTAGATCTAACAGTATATTGCTTTTAAAGAGCTGTCATAATTAAAAGTTACAGGTGAAAACGTTGACACAAATGGCTGTTTTTTTAAACTAATTTTCAATTTTTCCTATATTTAACTGTTAGTTTCTATAAAGAAACCTTGAAGGATCTACACAAATGACCCCTTGCTGAATTCAGAATTTTGTCTACTTTTTTAAATTGTATAGCTTTCCAGGATCCATTATTGCTTTCATACCCATTTCTACCATTAACTGGAAGGAGGTTGAAAGCACAAAAAATAGCAAAAATCGGCTAAGTCCCACAAAAATGCCAAAACTGTGTAAAAATTTTGATTTTCTGACAAAAGTCTGTCATTACCTAAAAGCTGGAAAAATGGTGATTTCAGCCCCACAAACCCTTTTTCGATACCATTTTCAGGGGAAAAATCAGACGCTTTCATTTGCAGCAGTTTTTTCCCATTTTTCCCCAAAAAACAACATTTAGCTGTATTTTGACTAATTTCTGGGTTCCCGCCAGGGGAATCCACAAACCCTGGGTACCTTTAGAATCCCCATGATGTTGGAAGAAATGGACGCAAATTGGGCGTGGATACCTTATGTGGTCAAAAAGTTACAGGGGCCTAAGCGCGAACTACCCCAAATAGCCAAAAAAAGGCTTAGCACAGGGGAGGAAAAGGCCAAGCAGCGAAGGGGTTAACAAAAAATCATGCACTCATGGTGTTGAGGTACTCTAGGACTCTAGGTGGGAGACACAGAGGCTGGGACCAGACTCATCCTGTTAGGTATCAAGGTAGGACAGACAGTAGATGCCGACGCTGGAAAGAGCTTTTGGAGATGTCCTTTCTTTAAACCATGAAGTACAGGTAAAAAAAGACAGCCATACATTTGTGCAACTTCAGTGTCAGTAAAATTGGTGTTTAAGTGCTATTGTTGAACGCCATAACTTTGATGCTTTATTCCTGAGACTTGTGCCAGGCAGCCGGGTGTGCAAATCTAGAGAGTTTCTTCTTGCAGCCGATGTTATGTTATTTTGACGGTCGTGAGGATATCGCTCGCACCTCTTGATGTCCTTGTTTAACACTCTTCATGGTTCTAAGAGACATACATACATAAGAGAAAACAGTTACTTTTATTCCTCTTCCGTATTGCAGCTGTTCATAGACACGCTATGCAACAAATAAATATAGCAGAGAAATAATACACACACATTTTGCAGCAATAAATTATGCCACACAACACGGTTTGAGTTTGGCTTGGCTGGGCTCTGTTAGCAAAACACACAAGATGATGGACGGAATGCTGCACATTGGCAAAACATTCACCCCCAGTCACAGATCTGGGTTTAATCCATCGTTATTTTGCTCACCACGCCACCCCATTTCAGACATGGCCATATGCAAATCAGTCTTGACCCTGTGCCTCATGGGAACAGTCCAGCCCGAACTGCCAAGCCATGTCTTCCCTGGACCGGAATCAAGCATCCTAGGACCGGTTTCGGGGTTTCACCCCTCTTCTGCTAGGATAGCTTGACTCCAGTGGCGTAGTGAGCACGGGACCCACGTCTGGGCATACCCTTCCCACATAGGGCGAACAGCAAAACACACAAGATGATGGACGGAATGTTGCACATTGGCAAAACATTCACCCCCAGTCACAGATCTGGGTTTAATCCATCGTTATTTTGCTCACCACGCCACCCCAGTTCAGACATCGCCATATGCAAATCAGTCTTTGTACCGCTTTGTTCGCCATAAGTTGGCAGGGTATGCTCAGACGTGAGTCCCTTGCTCACTTTGCCACTGGATTCAAGCAAGCCTGGCTGAAGACGGCTGAAATGCCAGAAACCGGTCCTAGGAAACTTGTTTCTGGTCCCGGGAAGGCGTGGCTTGGCAGTTCGGGCTGGACTGTTCCCATGAGGCACAGGGTCAGACTGATTTGCATATGGCCATGTCTGAACTGGGGTGGCAGAGTGGGCTAAAGAACGGTGATGGATCAAACCCAGATCTGTTGACTGGGTGTGAGTGTTTGATTGGTTCTGATGCTCCGTCCATCACCACCCCCTTTTGTACCGCTTTGGGCTCTGTTAGCGTCAAGATTATCTCAATATGCAAGGAAAAGACTTGGAATCGTGGGTTGAAGTGCTGATAGGATGGAAACCAATGCTGGTGTTGTGTTCAGATTGTTAGGATGGACAAAAAATGTGATGCAAATGAAAGAGAATTATAGAGGAGAGTAAATGAAAAAACAAAGAAAGGTGAAAGTGTGCCTCAATGCTAGGTAACTTGCAAATGGTGTGGATGTTAAAGAATGCCGAATAAGGGAAAAGGTAGGAACGGTGGACCAATTAAGGGGCAGTCATGTTTTATCATGGGACTCCATATTAGGTAGGCTAGTACGGTGGGTAAATAAAATAGATCCCAGATTTGTAAAGAAGAGTTTATCAGCCCTAAGGGTATCCAGGCACTGGGGGCCGTCGGGGAGATTAGGTGAGCTATTTCCCAGAGTCATATGATGCTGAACTGGGAGCTGGAACAAGGAGGGATCGAACCGTGAGCCCTGCGGTCTGGAGTCAGCTGCTCTGGCCACTGCACCACACCTCTCCACAACAATGTGTGTGTGTATGTGTGTTTGCCTTCGAGTGCAGGAAGAGTGTGGTTTCAGGTGCCTGGTATGGGTGAAAAATGTGGGGTGTAGAATGTTAGTGGGAGAGTGAATGAGATTCTATGTTTTGTTAGGATTCCATTGGGGGGGCGTAGAAGAGGTGGCTGGTAGCTGCGCTGGTGTGATTGGATCTTCTCACAAAAAAAGAGCTCACTAGATTACAACTTTTTTTACTTTGAAATTTACAACCGAATCAACAGGTAATGTTAGTGATTTTTAGAGGAAGGATGTCCATTTCATTTGATTGGTACCACTGTCCCCGAATTGCATGACTCATGTTAGAGTTATAACTTTGATCACTGCTATTGCAATTTCGTTTAGAACGTCTACCAGTACTTTGCTGGTGAAGGCATCAAAAACATCAAAGAATTAAGGTGCATCAAAGCATATAGCTTTTATTATTCCTGGAGGTAGATGTTTTTCTCTTTTGCTTAAAAAGGTTGTGTTCGTTCTGTAGCTCTGCAGAAGGCTGGCTAAAGGCCACTGAGATGGTATGAGTGTGATGTACACAGAACAAGAATACACAATAGCAGAACAAAACAGAAAACAAAGTTTGAAGTAAGTGTCAGAGGTACTCACAAGGTATAACACCAGCTACAAACGGGTTGCAGGAATGGTTTTTCCACTACATAATAGCTTGGTGCTTTCAGCTCTGATCCTGTGTGCACCATGCAACAAAGTCCACCCATGGTCTGTAATGAATGAAGCTGTATAAAATTGTAATTCCAGATATTAAAACGTTCTGCCGATAGAACTATGTGCAATCCAACCAAACAGTACTGGTCTTTTAGGTGTACTAGCGTGGGAGGCAGAGGGGTGGAGGATAAAACAATGTGTATCTTTGCATCACTGCTTTATCTCTGAATGTGTAGTTCTGGATGCAAAAATCTGAAAGATCGATTATGCAAACCAGATGGTACAGTCATGCTTGGATACACTGATATGGAGGTCTATTTAAATTTAACAAAATCAGTAGGACCTACCGTCTCACAATAAACAGATCCAAGACAAAGAGCTTTGTTTTCTCCAACACCAGTTTTTTGGTTGGTTTCAAAATGTTAATTAAAATGCAGTGTCTGCCGTCCCTGCAGATGAGGGGGGCAAATGGCACCCAAAAGGAACTCCCCGCAGGTGCTAGGATTGCTTGTTGCCCTCATTAACGGAACAAACCCTTTGACATCCCTGAAAACTGCTGGTCTTCCCACCCCTAGCAGAGAAGACACCATCAGGCAGGGCGCCCCCATAGGCCCCCATACACCTGCGCTCACACTGAGGCCAGTGCAGGCCAGCCTTCAGGAGTGAGGGAATTTGCAAAATAGTGTCTTTCTTTTGCACAGGAAAGCATTTCACCTCAGTATGTCAGATTATTTGAGAAGTATTTATTAAAAGTGAGAGTTTTTAAACATGAGCTGAGAAACGTTCCTGCCTGAGCCCTGGCAACAATGCTAGTAGTGAACCAAGGGGCATATTAACAAGGAACAGGGAAAATTAACGCTAAGGGCGCTTAGCGTTAATTTTTTTAACGCCCGCCATCGCTGGATAATATCGCCTGGTTATCGCGTTATTGACAACGCTAACCACCTAGGCGATAAAAAATCCAGCGATAGCAGCATTTTGGGAGGTTATCGCTGCTAATGCAGCAATAAAACTACAAGGATAGGGATATCCTTGTTGATAGCCCATGGTGGACTTAGCCATGTAATCCACCTCCCATTGCATTACATGGCTAAGTCTTAAAATTAGCAGACGTAAAAAAGAAGCGTTAACCGTGGTTAGCGCTGCTTTTTTTGTCTCTAACAGGGTTAGCGTGAAGCTTGATAATAGGAGAAATGTCGCTTAGCGACATTTCTCCTATTATTTTGCTCTGGAACGCCCACTTTGCTTCTCATTAGAGATGCACAGGGAAGCGTAGTGAAAAAGGGTGCTAACATGCGATTTTGCATGTTAGCACCCTGTTGTTGATAGGGCGATAATTTTATCTCCGCTTCTTTGGCTTTTAAAGCCAAAAAAGCAGAGATAAAGCCCTTGTTAATATGCCCCTAAGAGCCACCAAGTCAGCGGTCACGAATACTCAGGTCCATTGGAATTGTGCGGCAGGGGAGGAACAGATCATGCGGCAGAGCTGACTATACTATTCCAAATTATCCAGCTCAATGAGGCATTTTTAGTGTTCAAATTACCTCATTATTTTGAAATTTCTGCACATTACCACTATGTGGGCAAAGGTTTCACCTCATTAGTACCACTTTGTCACCCATATATAGAACAAAGCAACAAAAAGGTGATGAGTCAACCTTTATGAAGGGCCTTTTCGCTGCATGGCAACACGTGTCACCACACTTTTAGTAGCATAAAATCCATTTGTGCTAAAAATACATTTTTGTTGTTGAATTCTGAAGATTATACAACAGATGATGGATTATGGAATGAATGCAGCAAATCCATAATTCTGTGGAAAACGCAGCAGCTGCAAAATCACATGATTCCAATGCCCCTTTATATACTCTGTATGTGACCTAGAGTCATATCATAGATGGAGCCCCAATCTAGTAAATGAAACACCAGAGAGGTTATCATATACTGCACAACGGACACAGATAACGTTACACTTTTTTTTGTCGGCTCAGGGAGATTTGCAGGATTCGTACCTGGTTGCCCATAGTATGTGGTCACCATCTGTTGCCACTAGGTCAAAACGCTTCTCATAAAAGCTTGACTCGTTTTAGGCTCAAAGTTCAAAAAAGGACCACGAGCTGGGTCAGGGGTAGAGCCTGTGGCTCGCCCACAGCTAAAAGCAATGTGCGTATCCTCAGTCTTCCTGGGAAGTCTGCTGTGTCCAGTGAGCCCCACACGTCTCAGCCACAGAACCTATCCATCCTTCAGGCCAGTCTGTTGGTCCACCAGGCTCTCTGAAAGGGGTTGGCATTGGCCAGCACAAGACAGTGGTTTCCTCTTGGGTCCAGAGAACTTGTGGTGAATCACAATACCCACCCAGCTTCTCCTCTAGGTATAGTTCACTACTCTCCCACATGTAGTAGGTAATACCTGTTTTACTGGGTAACATCTGTTGTTGGTCTGTATTCACCTATACACCAATGACCTGGTTACATAGAACACTGAAACCTTCAAATCTTATATTAACAAAAAAAGGAGGGGATACTTGTATACTCCTAGGTTAGGCTGTGCTTGTTTATCAGTCGTGCCCCCATCCAAGTATTCTTTTCTGAATTTTTTTTAAGTTTATCCACCAACCACACACATGATCACATCAATTAAAGACAAAGAAAAAGGTGTGAGAAGTCAAAAAGTACCTCACGTAAGTACAACCCATGGAGGTACTGGTTGGTACTCACCAGTTTGCTCACATTGTCATCATCAGTAACTTTCATGACAAGAAAAGAAAAGGGGAAAGTGACATTTTTTGCCCAAGTCTTGAAATTGTGTGAGAAAAGGTGAAGAAGAATAAGGTATAGATGATCATACCATCCATCAGCCATCTGGACCACGTAAAGTGCAAAAGAAAAACCTTTCTAATCTAAAATAAGTTGTGGCTCACTGTTTGTCATACATGCTTTAATTTCCACAGTGTCCACACTCAGATTAAAAAGAACAGCATGTTTAGACCATCTTAATTGGAACGGCCAACATGTTTCACTGCCTTGCGAGTTTTATGGCAATTTCATCAGGGCTCGGGACGCATCTCCACCTCACTGATGCTTCTAAAATGATCAAGTGGTTGCAAGGTGGACTCCTACCAGCAACTCACTCGGAGGGGGGAAAAGAGAAAGAGAGGGTCTAACGAATTTTCCCCATCATGTGGAACGCAGTCACTACTTGTGAACCACTCTACCGATGGTCTGAGCTCAATAACTTCACCCACCCTGTGATCTCACATGTATTCAGCAGAAAAGAGGTGTCTGCAGATGTTTCCATGGTCATTACTGTAGTTCTTAATCGATGATATCTTATGTTTTCAGTATAGCGTCTGCGGCCATGATCTTTCAACTTTGTAGCACAATAAATAGCAGGTGTGTTATTATTCTTTACATTGACCCAAAAGAATGAAAGCCTGAGTCAGTTCCATGGAACTCGAAATGGTAACTGGTGGATTACTGTTTTCCAGGACTTTGCCAGTCCATCACTCTAACCTCTTTGACTTGGGCTCCCCTGGCGGGGTTCCTCGGGCTGTCAAGTGGGCATCATCTCTCACTTTTTTATCTTTTATTTTCTGACTGATATTCATGGCCTCTGGAAGGCATCTCGGTTCCCTTTTGGCTATTTCCTTGTAGCTTGGTACATCCTCAAATTCATGAAGTCTGGAAGGAGAAAGGTGCAAGGTGGTACTATCCTGATTACTTGCAGACAAGTCCTCATCTTCGTGACTCTGTTTACCATTTCCTCCTCACCTTCCTTCCGGGATCATCCTCAGTGTTTGTTATTCTGACAAATTTGTGGTGGTTGGTGGTGGGGTGGCTGTGTCATCTTATTGGTAAAGGGGAGAGGCCAAAGTCATACGACAGACAGAAGGGATATATCTTTCAGTTGGAAAACGGATAACAGTTTTCTTTTCAGCTATGCAATAGAAGGTTGTACAAATATACTATTCAGTGGATATGCTATAAGGACCTGCACATCGTAAAGTACAAGCTGTAACAAAATGAATTATTCAAAGCAATTGTATTGGGTGCTAACATATAGCCACATACTCATCCACTAAGAGTAATAGTCATCTCTGAGAATACAAGATTCCAAAGATATACATTTGTTAAGAAGGCAATGCAGCACACCACAAAAGTAACATACACCCCTGAATCAATCTTTTCTCCGGGTATAGTCCATTAATTGTAAATTTCATACAAAGAAAACAATCGATATCCGTTCTTGATACAGCTTGATATGTTGTGTTTATTCATTGGTAATAATACAGATGTCCAATTTTCACAGCGCAGCCGACGCGCGTTTCGCCCAACGGGCTTTCTCAAGGCTTGTCAAATTCGATGTTTCATTCGTTTTCAAAGTATATGGCTTAATTAGAAAAGCACAATCAAGCGAAGGAAAATAAAACCGGGTGGGCTATATTTAACGAGGTCCAGTATACAGTGCCCTGAAGTAGTTATGCGAGAAGGGTATACCGTTCCTCTAGGTGTGCAGTAGTGTGAAGAGTACACTAGTCCCTGGGATTGAGACAAAGTGGGGAATAATGTCTAGTTAGCCTGGGAGCTAATAGCATGTGATGAATGGGGGAACCCACATTGGTGGAACTAAAACCCTCACACACCCAGCAAGCTAGGTGTCATGCTTCATCATCTGGGTTTTGCTCCTCGTCGGGTCGGCGCTGCAATTCCCGACGGGCACCCAAAGATGGGGCTCTTTAGCGGAGATCTTTTGTTCCTTGCCGAAGGTGAGTGCAAGTGAGGGCCAGGTAGGTGTAGACGTTGGTGAGTGTATTTTAAAACAGGGTTGGTTAGTCTGAATAATAAATTTTATTCGGTCAGTAAACCACCCTATTAAAAACGAAACGAGAGGCGGTGGTCTGGACACAATGGGTCAAGGACTACTCTGCTCTACTCAGATGGTCTCAATCCCAGGGACTAGTGTACTCTTCACACTACTGCACACCTAGAGGAACGGTATACCCTTCTCGCATAATTAATTAGAAAAGCCTAATCTCAACAGGTTGATCAAGTGTGTTTATAACGAAGTACCTCAGGTTAAACACTATCGGCGTTTCCGTTGCTGTAGTGCTAGAAACGACGAGTAGGACCAGAATCCGTCCTCTCTTGCTACCATTATGTGCTTTCCCACAGTTTCTGGGCTACAGCAACGGAAACGCCGATAGTGTTTAACCTGAGGCACTTCGTTATAAACACACTTGATCAACCTGTTGAGATTAGGCTTTTCTAATTAAGCCATATACTTTGAAAACGAATGAAACATCGAATTTGACAAGCCTTGAGAAAGCCCGTTGGGCGAAACGCGCGTCGGCTGCGCTGTGAAAATTGGACATCTGTATTATTACCAATGAATAAACACAACATATCAAGTTGTATCAAGAACGGATATCGATTGTTTTCTTTGTATGAAATTTACAATTAATGGACTATACCCGGAGAAAAGATTGATTCAGGGGTGTATGTCACTTTTGTGGTGTGCTGCATTGCCTTCTTAACAAATGCAATAGAAGGTTATCCATTTCAGGTTAACAACTCACTTCATGTATGCTAGGGCTGAGATGCTCACAGGCTTGGCTTTTAAGCGTATGTTCACAGTGTGCGACATCTCACAACGCTACTGACCTTTCCACGCTATAAGGCAAATACACTTTTTGAAAATCTACACGTCCTGTGCCTTGAGTAAAAAGTGCTCTTTTGATGATTGTTGAGTTTGTGGGGGTGGTAGAGTGGATTGATTTGTGGGTCAATAGGTAGATCGGTGAAACGATGGATGATTACATGGATAGAAAATAATGGGTGAGTGTAAAGCCAGATGGAGTCAGAAATATTTACAAGTATCAAGAGAAACTACATTCTTATAGGCTGATATTTAAATAAGCCAAAGCACCTGAGTACGTTTAAGAACTTAGGACCTCAGAGGTCCCACAGTAAGGGCACCGATATACTCTTTTTTTTTTTTGTTCGAAGTTTTATATAGTGCGAAATCAAACTGAAGGTATCAGTATCAGAGCGCTTTACATGAGCACCAGTTACGTTACAGACAGGTACATTAATTTTTTTGTTAGGCACAGGTAGATTAAGTGATTTGCCATGAATCATAGGTTGTTGAGCGTCTTTGCTAAGACTCGAACCTGGTTCCCCAGATTCGAGGTCGACCGCCTTAGCCATTAGGCCACATCCTCTCCTCATCCACTCTTCTTTGAATACCTTTGAATGGGGCAAAGTGAAAGACTGGCAGTGATACCTGCACCTTGTGCCATCTGAGTTACTTCAGTCATGCTCCAGCTATGGCGAGTGTGATGTGGGCAGCCACACGTGACCCCCAAGATATTGGAAAGCAGCCCTTCACTTCACATTCAGCACCTTTGAGGTAACCCATTTTGGTGTGAGCCCTAACACACACATACAAGATAAACCATTTCGTTTAAACACTATTTGCAAAACTTGGGCAGCTTCCTCCTGTGGGACATGGGACTGGACTGCAGGCAGACTTAGGCTGCCTTGGCGAAGAGTTCACTTACCAACACTGATCTCAGGCACAATGTTCAAACGAAAATTCTAGTTGGATCAGTATTGGATCACTCAGAGTGACTATTGACTAGTGATGAGCCAGGAAGCCCACTGACTAACAGAAGACTGATATTTATTCTCTCGAAGAACAGTTTTTCCATCCAATTACAAACCACTGAGCTATTTGAGAAGCCCAACAACAGTGAGCAACAGGAACTGCCAGACTCAATCCCAGCGACAACACACATCCAATTTTAAGTCCTCATATTTTCTTATGCCTTAAGTATTATGTTACCTTCTCGGTAAATGTGCCATAGCCTAGAAGGTGCTGCTTTTGAGTCTGATTCACAAAGGTTTTCTGTGAGCAGATGTGCCTTTTTGTTGACTTACTCCTAAAATTCCAGGAGTATGTCATTTATATTCATAAAAGAAAGCATTATGCAAAGTCATTGCAATAGAAGAAGGAGGTCAAGAAAGCAAACAGTCTAGGGAAGTAACATTGCAACAAATCTTAAGGCACAAGTGGAAACATATGCATTTCACATACCACAAATATAAACAAGTGTGTAACTGGGTAACACACAACAGCTTGCATCTGTCTCCACCTCTCTTTCTCTTTCAGTCTTTACATTTTTCCCTACCTTGATACCTGTCTTTCTCCTGCTCTATTTCTTTCTCTGCCTTTTGTTCTTTCTCTGTCTCACCATACCTTTATTTATCTTTTGTTCCTGTTTCCATCTCTATGCCCATCTTTGTCTGTATCTCTCGATCTCTCTTTTGTTCCTTAACTTTTGTCTGTCTCTCCCACTCTTCAAAGCCTCTCCCAGAAACTCTCGCTGAGCCTACTGGCTCTCAGATGATCTTGCTCTAGAAAGAAAAGCCTGTACAAAGTTAGAAACACAGAAGAGACGAGACTACAAGGAGAAAGATAAGGTGATAATTAAACGAGCTCTCCAAATTGTCACTAGAGTATAAATTGAGCTCATGGCTTATTTTACACTTGGTCTCATTGCAGGCAGGGATGGCGCCAGAAGCCTGGAAAAAAGCAAATGTAATTCCTCTGTTAAAAAAACAAAAAACAAATGCAGATCCTAAAGTCATGTGGAACCTTAGGCTGGGTTCGCTCTTGCCAGCCATTGCAAAGATCTTTGAAAAAACAGCAAATATACAGAGTTCTTAACCAGCAACAACTATCTGCACTTATCCCAATCCGGTTTCTGTGCCCGACAAAGCACTGAAACAGTATTTATTGGAAAGAAAGGACTCCATCAAGTCAAGTTGATATCTTGGACTTAAAGTCCCTTTAATTCTGCTGGTTTTATCAGCGGCGTTTGATACTGTTTCACATGAAATCTTGTTGCAATGGATGGAAATGGTTTGAGTGGGGCTATGGCTCTGAAATGTGTCCCACTTTCTGGAGCAGCTGCACTGGATGCCAGTCCGGAAGCAAGTGATGTTCAAGACTTTAATGATCATGAATTGTGCTTCCTACAATACAGGTCCCAAGTATCTTAATGAGAGGATCATTGAATGCTGTCCAACCAAGGCCCTGCATTCTAGAAATATGCGGATGCTTACTGCACCTCATTTTAGAAGAAAGCAATGAGGGGGTGCACCCTTTGTGGTTCTGGATGAGAAACGTGAACCAGCTACTGCTGCAATTTAGAGCCCTCACGAATGAAGCGAGCTTTCCAAAAACCTTGAAAACCTACCTGTTTAAGCTATAAGTTTGTCTCTTAGTCCGTTTTTTTGCCATAGCGCCGGGCACTCATTGAGTTGCTGTGCAGTATATAAATTCATCCATCCATTCATTCATTCATTTGCAGACTTTCTCTCTTTCAGTTTCTGTTTCTTGCTTTTCTCTCAATATCTCTTTGTCGCACTCCCTGTTTTCTACCTGTCTTTATCTGACTTTCTCTTCCTCTTGTCTTTCTCCTTTTCTTTGTTGTTATCTAAGTTGCCCAACCAGTCAATCGCAAGCAACCAGTAGCTCCCAGATACCTTAAGAGTAGCTCACAGCCTCAAGTTAATTTTTAATAAGTGCAGGGTCACATTTTCCTTTTAAAGTTAAGAAAAGGTTGTTGTGTTCATTTTACATTATTATCATCAGGCTGCGGATAGTAGGGCATGATAATGAGCAGTGATCAGTCAGATGTATAACCTAGGACTGGGGCACAGAGGTGAAGAACAATAGCACTGAGGTATTTAACTAAAAAATAAAAGTCTTTTTCAACTCAATATTGGAGTATGAGAACAAAATGATGTTTCTGAATGCTTTTAAATGGGAAAAAATCAAATTAAAAATTACCTTAATGATGAACTTAACTCAAAGAGTTGCATTTACAAACAGCAGACCTCTTGCACCTAGTAACCATTAGAAGCTGTCCCATATATACAACTGAAAAATACTATCATCTCTTTTAATGAGAGAAATTTAAAGTTAAGAAAAATATTTCTATGAAACATTAAGTCTTAGGGCTTGATTACGTTCTTGGCATACCAGTTACTCCGTCACAACGGTGACGAATATCCTGTCCGCCGAAATATAAATCCCATAGGATATAATGGGATTTATATTTCAGTTGGACAGGATATCCATCACCATTATGATGGAGTAACCCATCCGCCAAGATGGTAATCAGGCCCTTAATGTTTTTCTCCACTTTCAATTAAGCCAATTATGTCTTAAAGTTTTATGAAGCATGTTTACTTAACTTTACATGCCTCCAATGCCAAGAACACCCATGCACCACCTATGGATCTCCTCTCCGGGGCAGAGAAATGCAATGCAGTGATTTGTGTTGTGTTGCATTAATCTGGATTTATCAAGGTGGCCTTGCATGGCTTGATAAATCTCATCTTAAGGATTGCTTTGCTTTTGTACCCCATTGCATGACCCTAGGTTTCTGCATCTATGGCACCACAAGTGAGTTGGGGCCCATTCTTCATCAGCGGGCAAAGAAATGCATTGTAGGCCCAATCTTTCCCCACATCTGTGAGGACAGAAGTATTTTTTGGGCTCAGTCGGTCCCTACAGCATCTGCAGGGGCAAATCTATCCCTGCAACTCGGGGGCAGAAGTGAGTTTTGGGCTCAATCTATCCCTTCATCTGCAGGAACAAAAGTCCTTTATGGGCCCTATCTGTCCCCAAATCAGCAGGGACAGAAGTGTATTGTGTGTCCTATCTGTCCTTGCATCCGAATGTGCAGTGAGGGAAGTGCATTGTGGGCCGCATCTATCCTCAAATCTGCATGGTCAGAAGAGTGTTGTGGACTCAATCGTTTCCTAGTATCTGTACGGACAGTATCCTCAGCCCATTAATTATTATACATATTGTGTGGGGGTCAAGACGGAGCGTGAGGAAATCCTGGAGATTTTCAGCATAGAGTTCCTGCCTCCCGCTATGAGCTGGCTGCCTCACTCAAAGGTCCTGAGGATTCCCTGGTGCTGGGCACCGTGCAACATTGTTGCTTGACAGTGACGATTCACGGCTTCAACATTGGTGGTGAGAGAGCCTCCATGCCCAGCATAGGATTTGAAAAGCTTCCCTTCCTGTTAGACTACACGCCACGCTGAACTGTCTGTTCATTTGCTGTGATCGGCGCTTTAGTGTTTCCCGAGAATTATGCATCCTCATGACAACAATGTGGCAACAATAAGTTACACAGTGGGAATCATGCATAGAGCTCAAACGTACTTGAACTGAGTGGTTTTGTGTAACCTGTAATCTGTGTTTACATGAACTGATGCACGTGACAGGAACATTTCAGTTGAAGGAACGCGATCATTCTTTAACATTTTTTAATCATGCTGAAACTCCGCAGACAAACAGACTATGACTACCTATTTATCCGTTGTTATATGCATAGATCAGTTGGACATTAATGTGTTGGTAGGACTAATATTTTATATCAATGTAACCGCCCAGCGCGTTATACAATGATTTTATAATCATAAATCACTGTGGGTGAGATTAATATCAATATTTATGCAAGGCCAAATGTGGTTTGCGCGCGCGGTTGCAATGTATATATCTGTGCATTTCTTGCTTATGACTACTCGGTGGAATCGGAGAAAGTACTGTTTCTATGTTTATGATCAGGGTTTTTTTGAAGCAGTGTTCAATTTGGTGACTCACGGATTGAGAAAGGCTGTGTGCAGCCGAAACACGTCTCAGTGATTTTACTGCCGGGTGTGGTGAGACCTCACCTCATTAAACTGGCTGAATTATGAATTCTCGTGTGCGTGCGTCCTTTTTCATGGTGAAGTTGGGATTTTGGTTCCAGGCATAGTGCATATATATAGCACAATGGAATGGAACAATAGCAGGTGCTCAGATAAGTTTTAAGTCTCATATGAGAAACAAGTGGATTAAATCATTGTCACATTAAATACAATATCTTTTAAGAAATCAGCGACAATATTAGGCATTAGCCTCTAATATTAGGAACATGAAGGTAGATACATTGTGTTTTTAGTGATATTTCAATAGGCACTTGCCTCTGCTAAAGTGTAATTCACCTTTTCTGCGGTCACTTGCAGGGTTATATACACAAATTTGTTCGTTTTAGTTCTAACTTTATTGTGACCGGATGGTAGAAATCACATGTTCACTCTATGAACATTAGTCACTATGTGCACTAGAATTCTAATGTGTGATTTTTGCTAAATACTCTTTGCCAATATTTCATGCTCTATTTCCATTGTATTTGTACTATTATGCTCGGCACCGGGCTTCTTACATCTTACATTGTACATTGTAATTACTAAATTTAAAGTGGTTTGTCTTAACCTCTGTGACACTTTAAGGTGCTTGTGTTGTTTTAAATCCTCAAAAAGATTTAAGTACTGAAAGGTTTTTATTGGTTGAATGTAATTTAAATATGGCAACTCGTCACAGGCGCGTCAGGTGATCAAGATCGTTTTGGCGATCGAAACGCGTCCAGGGCGGACACTTGTCTGATTTTACTACTATGATGGCTGAATAAATCATGACCAAGGAGTAACCTCTGTTGTTTGAAGCAGTTTCTTTCACATTTTGAAGACTTCGAGTGGTTCGTACCTGTGTGTTGGAACAATACAGCAACTCAGGCATCAAAATTGTATCATTTTTCTGGAATCGGCTGACTCCGGATTGCGGACCCTCTCCCTACAAGTAGGCGTGGCATCGATCGGCCGGACAACGCGTTGAGCGTTTAGCCACAGTGACTCTGAAGGAGTAGGAAAGCCACGCCCCCCGTCACCATAATCAGCGCAACATCCATTGGAAGCTTAGAAGCCACAAACAAGTCACGAACGGTACTGGAGGATTCCGTGCGCCGATATTACTTCATGGTAAGGAGACCCACGTTTGCTAATGATATTGTCGGGTTGGGAGATTATTTCATCATTTCACGCTATTCAAACAAACCTTTGAAATTCTGTTTGGGGGAAGCATTACGTCTACTCACTGCCTAAAATGTCAGCCCAAGACACGCTGCGTGACCGGGACACAGCAGCTGAGGACCTTTTTGTGAATTTGCCTACTACTAACCGGGCAATTGGTAAAATATTAGACAGCAGCAATGCAAATGATATCAAAGGACTTTTGAAAAAACTGGAAAAGCTACAACGCAATGAAATAACTAAATGGTGGGAGAAAAAATCCCTTGAAAAATATCGGGATGTTGACAGAGTGCCACGGGGGTTGCGGGTGATGATCACTCCCACATTTGAAAACCCGCACCCAGAGATGTTAGCGGAGTGGGCTACCAACAATCTTCAGGCCTCGATGAACATGGTGAATATCCTCATTAAATATGCGGAGATTGATAGAGAGACTATTTTTAAAGAGATTGACGAATTAAACATTATCCTGGATAGGAGTGGACAGAAAGATATAATTGCCAAAGGCAGATTGGATATCGAGTCAACCACGAATATGTGATCAAAACTCGGAAAGCCTTTAAGTTCGCCCACGATAGGGATGATTACTTGTTTGGTAGAGTTTTCACCTTTTCACAGAAATTTGACAATGTTAAAAAGTTGGTTCAAACAGAACAGACTAAAGTTTCCTTTACATACGGTATAACTGGTGATAATTCTGCCCAGGGAGACTCGGATTCGTTAACTAGTTATGATTCAGAAGAAGGCACCAGTGGGGCATCTATGCAGAGCAACACAGAGGAGTCTGTTAAACATACGTTGGGGGAAGAATTGCATTTTTTAACTATGGACAGGCGAGCCACTCTACGCCCCAGGAACAAACAAAACACTGTGCCATCAGCGCCAGTAAATCCCGGCGGGAGAGGCGGAAGCGGAGGCGCAGCAAAAGGCAACAGGGGCAGAGGTTGGTGGAAACGGAATCGTTAATACAACAAGACAACACCATCATCAATTTGACCAACATGACTCTAACAACAGCGGAACAACAATTATTGACCCTGGGGTTATCTAATTGTCCGGAATCAAATTTTTCGTACAAACACTCTCGTGTGGATGTTTACAAATTTATCCGCAAGATCAAACTTCGCAAGCATTTCCAACTTAACAAACTATCTGCCACTAATGGTTGCAATATTTCCAGTTCTTCTAGTTTGACAGTGGCTGATATTCCAATTTTAGGGGTTGTACAATCTCTCGCTGATGACACCAATACTGAACCAGTCAGTAATTTGGATGATTCTTGTGAATTGGGGGTTAACACGGGCATGGCGGCTGCTAGTCCTTGTTGTCCCCAATCCACTTTCTATCCATTAATGCCCAAGGACAGTGTGGACATTTTCAGTGACATGGGGGCATATGTATCAAACGATTTTGTATTCGCAAACGCTGCGATTTGCAAAAAAACTGCGTTTGCGAATACAAAATCGCAAAATGAGATGTATGAGCCATTTTAGCATTGCATTATTAAGGAATCTTTAATTTTGCAATTTCTTAATTTTGCGTAAGCATTTAAGGAATCGCAAATTGCGATTCCTGAAATGCTATGTAACATGCACCCAAGATGTGCAATTTCTCCTTAAGAAATCGCAAATTACCACCAACTTCAAGTTGGTGGTAATTTGTGATTTCTTTGAAAAATGCACTTTTTTATTATGTCAAGGGTGCTATTCACATTAAACTTTATTCCAGTAACCCTTAGACATTTTTAGGATACCACTTCACTAACCACTCCACCACCACACAGCTCTTTTGTTATTAGGACCCAAACCACACACCCGCATGCACCAAACAGCGTTTTCTCAAAAAGATCTCCGCTAAAGTGACCCTTCGGGGGACCCGTAGGGCATTGCAGCGCCGGCCCGACGAGGAGCAAACGCCCAATGATGAAGCATGACATCCTTCGGGGTGTGTGAGGGCAACATGAGAAACTAAGGAATGCCCTCCCCTATCCTTAGGCAGTTGGGCCTAATATTAGCCTAGACTTTTTCGCTTCATATCTCTCTTTATCTCTCTAGGAACAGTGTCTCCATTTGAATACTATAGATATAACTCGGAGCACAGACACTGGACCATAACTAGCTCCCGGTCCCCCTCTCCCTCCTTCTTTTTGTACAGATTTTTCAAAGTGCCATGTGACGCACATACATGCCCATAGGGCATGTATGTGCGCCATATGCGCACACATGCTAATTTCAGGGGTGCATCAGGGTGTCATCATGACACCCTTGCACCTTTGAAATTATTCTCAATTTGCGATTAGCAAATTGCGATTCGCAAATTGAGAATGACTTCCCAATCAGTGCTATGGGCCTCCTGGCCCATAGGAATGAATGAGAAGGTATTCCTTAATTGCGATTTCGCAATTTGCTAATCGCAATTAAGGAATATTAAGAATTCGCAAAATATGTGTGAATTATTAAATACATCCTGTTTTGCAATTCTCAAATAGCGATTCTCAAAAAATCGCTAATTGAGATTCGCAAATGGAGATTTTGATACATATGCCCCATGGTCCTTAATGATTTGAAGAAATTACATACATCGGTCCTCAATGGACATACCGAGTGTACTTACCAAGCTAAAAAGTATTGGGCCTTGATTAATAAATTGAAAAGCAAACATGATGTTGTTGTGATGAGTGCCGACAAGGGAGGTAACATTGTTTTATGGCCAAGGGCGGATTATTTGAGGGAAGCAGACCGTCATTTAACAGATACCAACTGTTATGCGAAAGCCAACAAATTGGATTTAAATCAGGTAAAGGAAACTGTTTCAAAGAGTCTATTATCATGGAAACGACAGGGGCTGATTACTAAAAAAGAATATCTTTTTTTTAAAAATGATTTCCCCACAACCCCGATTATGTACTTTATCCCTAAGGTACATAAGGGGATATCCCCTGTCCTTGCCAGACCAATAATCTCTGCAAGAAATAACACACTAGAGGCTATATCCAGATACGTAGACTACTTCCTTCAACCAAATATGATGAATCTGCCTTCCTTTCTAAGAGACACTGGTGATTTCCTGATGAAAATCAACCAAATAGATTGGCGCAATGATTGGTGTTTGATGACCTTAGACATCACATCACCTTACACTTGTATTTACCACTCTCAAGGCTTAACAGCTGTAAAACATTTTCTCAATAATCGTAACATTGGCTTCAAAGAACATAACAACATGTTACTTCAGATGATTGAGTTATGCTTAAACAATAACTTCTTTTTGTTCAATAAAATTCCCTATAAACAACTTAGGGGAGTTGCGATGGGGGCATGTTTCTCACCTACCTATGCCTGTCTGCTGGTAGGGTGGTGGGAGGAGCACATCCTTAAAGTGCAACACAAACAGGCCTGGGAGGATCATGTAAGATACTATGACAGATATATTGATGATATATTTGTCATATGGGAAGGTACAGAAGGCGAAGCCAAGGAGTTTGTTTCGTCTATCAATACCAACTCCATGAACCTCCAATTCATAGCCTCTATCAACAAAAACAACATGGAATTTCTAGATGTTGAGGTATACATTCATGAGAACCATCTACAAACTCGACTACATAGGAAGGGCACTGCTGGCAATTCCATCTTGCATGCCAGCAGTGCCCATCCGCGTCATTTAATACAAAGCATTCCATACGGAGAATTTCTCCGAATAAGACGCATTTGTAGTTCAGAATTGGATCTGGATAAATGTCAGAAAGAGGCTTTCTCACGATTCCTGATGAGGGGTTATGCACATTTGGATTTATCCAAGGCTTTGGATAAAGCCAACTCGCAATCACGGGATCTATGTTTAGTCCCCAAAAAAAGCCTCATGAATCCAATACACAGTGAGCCCACTCTAGAAGCAACTCAAACTATCTGCCTTATTACTACTTTTAGTAGACAGGAAAAAAGTATAAGACATATTGTCTATAAACATTGGCCTATTGTCTTGACAGACTTAACGCTTAGATTCTTGCTGCCAAAACTTCCCGCCATAACTTTCAGGAGGGCACCCTCTATGAGGGATGCACTTGTTAAAACTTGCCCTGAGATTGTGCCCAAAACCAACTGGCTGTTCAGACCGGGCTTTTTTAAATGCTCGTCATATCGAGCATGCAAGTTTGGCATGAACTTGACAGAATATTGTACAGCCTTTAGTGATTCTCCGATCTATATAAAAGAACACTATACGTGTAGAACTGACTATGCTGTATACCAACTGCAGTGTACATGTCAATTGAAGTACATTGGCAGCACAAAGCTTTCGGTATTTAACCGGATTCTTCAACATCTACGTGCTATTGTCAATTCGGATGAAAACTATCCCGTAGCACGTCATTTTAAATCAGTTCATAATAACAGGTTGCAAGACTTGACTTATTCTGTAATTGGGGCGGTTCCTTCTCATTTTCGGGGAGGCAACAGGGAGAAAAGATTAAGACAGATGGAGTCCTCGTTCATTCTCATGCTGGATACACGTATACAGCATGGATTAAACACCAGTAAGGACTTGCATCATTTCCTATAAACAATATAAAGGTCTTGTTTTAAAATCTGATACACACATAAGAAATGTGCAAAGTATATCTATATCTGGGGACCTATATTCAATGTACTATTTGTTTATGGAAATGAATGTGTTGTCAATCCATAGCCAATGTAAGACGGTGATACAATTCTGTTCCTGCCCAATTTACTGAATAGTTTATGTAGAGTTGTTTTTATCTTGGCTATAGTATGCTGGTTCTGCTACAGTACACATGATTTAACTTCAATGTTTAATGGCTGTTTCTCTGGACAAACTCACATATCAAGGGAATAAAATTCACAGATAGTGGTCCTTGCTGCACCACCTAAATCAATTCCTTTTTTAAAATCCAACTTTATTTCCCTTTTTTTATTAATTTTTTCTTCTGTGGAAGCAAACATAATTATATCTTTTGAAAGTGCACAGTATTTTCTATACAAACATGAGTGACCATAATGGTTACTTGTAGTTATATTTTGATTGGAACAATAGCAGGTGCTCAGATAAGTTTTAAGTCTCATATGAGAAACAAGTGGATTAAATCATTGTCACATTAAATACAATATCTTTTAAGAAATCAGTGACAATATTAGGCATTAGCCTCTAATATTAGGAACATGAAGGTAGATACATTGTGTTTTTAGTGATATTTCAATAGGCACTTGCCTCTGCTAAAGTGTAATTCACCTTTTCTGCGGTCACTTGCAGGGTTATATACACAAATTTGTTCGTTGTAGTTCTAACTTTATTGTGACCGGATGGTAGAAATCACATGTTCACTCTATGAACATTAGTTACTATGTGCACTAGAATTCTAATGTGTGATTTTTGCTAAATACTATTTGCCAATATTTCATGCTCTGTTTCCATTGTATTTGTACTAATATGCTCACACCGGGCTTCTTACATCTTACATTGTACATTGTAATTACTAAATTGAAAGTGGTTTGTCTTAACCTCTATGACACTTTAAGGTGCTTGTGTTGCTTTAAATCCTCAAGAAGATTTAAGTACTGAAAGGTTTTAATTGGTTGAATGTAATTTAAATATGGCAACTCGTCACAGGCGCGTCAGGTGATCAAGATCGTTTTGGCGATCGAAACGCATCCAGGGTGGACACTTGTCTGTTTTTACTACTATGATGGCTGAATAAATCATGACCAAGGAGTAACCCCTGTTGTTTGAAGCTGTTTCTTTGACATTTTGAAGACTTCAAGTGGTTCGTACCTGTGTGTTGGAACAATACAGCAACTCAGGCATCAAAATTATATATATATATATATATATATCACTGAAAAAACCTTAGGTTTCACACATGTTATAGTTAGCTGGACATTTCACTCGTAAAAAACCATTGAAATTCCCCCGTTATAGTTAGTTCAGCTAACAATAACTCGCGCAACCGCAATCCACTGCTGATGATGTCACATATTACATCATTGTATTCACTAAGATACTGTTAATAAGTCAGTTATACAATTAATTTTACCAAAAAAAACATCCATGTAGACACTTATTTACCCATTTATTCTTCCATTAACCTTTAGATATACATATATAAAAAATATTTATTTTTCAGAAAGACACATATTCACTGGATGATGTCATCAGTGATGTCATTTGAGATGTCTTATAAGAGACAGTGGTCCCTGAAAACAAAGAAGTATAACAAGCAATAATCAATATAGCCACAATAGGTACTATATTATAGCCTATGTCCAGCCGGACAAGGCAGCTTTAATAAGATAAATGTTTATAAATGATCAAACAAGATGTAAGCAAAGCATTGGTGGGACACAAGCCTGTATCCTATGGCTTACATATCAAGAGGACATGAGTTTTTGAAGAAACACACAGGCAATTCAAGCGATGTTTCTATGACAAGAATAGCAGATAGTGAAACATCCTAGTCACCTTCACGACATTTTATACACATAAGTAGTCATAGTGTAAGGTGAACAACATAGTCGACGACGTTTCGATCCTTACTGGGGGGGTGTTAGGATCATCATCAGGACTGATTAGTATAATTGCCTATAAAAATGCCTGAATATACAACAATTAACACAAAAAAAAAAACAACGTAGTACAATAAAGAGGGAATAAAATGGAGGGAAAGAAATTGGAAAAAACATAATAATTAAGTTTAATTAAGGGTTACATCAAAACATAAAACAGTATGAGTCAGAACACGAGCTAATCATGATCAAATTGGCTAAGTGAACTATCGGTCACGGATCGAAGGGGAAAAAAATATATAGTGGAACATGCTCCGTGGCAGGCCTTGTAAATGAAGGAAGTTCGTGGTTGCCGCGAGTTTAAAGGAATCTCGGCTGTGGAGAAGTGCGTGGTCAATAACATGCTCAAACTGGGGGCGCGGCTGAGATTTGAGAACTAAGGAAGTCGCAGGTGAGAAGGGCGAGTGAACTGCAACGGAAACTATGTCCGGTGAGCTTAGCGTGATATGCGGGGAGCAAGTTACCTCATGCTGTCCTTGAATACAGCAAGGAAGATGTGTCAGCTTAGTTAGTAAAACTAAGCGACTGTGGGAACACGGAATCGGTCTGAAATGAAATTAAGGAGGTCATAAACGGGCTCGAGGAGTGGATCGGAAGTGCAGTGCACAATGGGAGAAAGCGGCTTACCTAAGTCCGCGGGAGTAATACTTATCGCGGTAATGAAAAATCTGTCGAAAAAATAAGGCAAATTACTCGAAGTAATCACATCGTAATCACGGGGGTGGGGAGCAGCCGGTTGGAAACAAAAGACATACCACGATGTGAAGATGTAGTCACGTTCCGGGGGAGTCGGCAAGGCAACGTCTCGGGCAGTGCCGGAAGAGTTGTGGTGGAGGAGTGCTTGCGCCGGTTAGATCAGATCGTGGCTGGATCAGGTGATCAGTCACATGTTCTAATAGTTGCTAGCAGTAACGCAGTGCCCGTGAGTGATAAAAACAAGGCAATTTTAAGGCGCCATATTGGGTGAGTGAAAGGCGGCGCGTGGTGAGGGAAAAACCAAGGGTAGAAGGAAATGACATTTGAACAGCTGGTACATGAATGTATAAGATATTGCATTTATAAAACATGGAGAGCACAATTTCAAATGGGAACAAAAAAATAAAAATAAAAAATAAATAAATTAATGTTTCTTAAAGTCAGGTTTTGTGGTGGGTGTATCATAGGTTGCGGACAGTTCCAATTGCACAATTATAGTAAGGAGGTCCAATCTTCTAAGCGGTTCAATCCACTGTGAATGCTTTCCGTTTTCAAAATCCATTTTAGTTCTTCCTTATTCAAAAGCTGTGAAATGTCTGCACCTCTTGGAGGGATTTTGACAACAGTGACGACTGTCCAATGAATGTCATCCTCAGTATGACCAGCTGATTCGAAATGTTCCACCAGCGGTGCGTTTGGTGTTTTGCACCTCAGTCTGATTCTGTGTTGGCAGATTCTGATCCGGATTTTCTGTGTCGTTTGTCCTATATAAATCATGTCACAGGGGCACAGAATTGCGTAAATGACATTGCTGGTGTTACAATTACTGAAATGATTATGGGGTTTACGTATGTTACCAAACACAAACTCTTTACAGTCAGTAGTGAATACACATACAGAACAATTGCCACACTTGTTGTGTCCAGTAACTGCGGGTAAAGACCAATGCTCGAGGAGCGTGCCAGTTTTTCTGGTCTCAGGGAGTGCCGCTCTTATCAGATGGTCTTTGATATTTTTGTTTCTTTTGAAGGCAAAGAGAGGTCTTTCAAGATTTAGTATTCCAGCATTTAACACATTCCAGTGTTTAAGAATACTTTTGCGTACTTTGTTGGAAGATGGAGAAAATGTGGTGACACAAACTAGGCGGTTTTCACTTCTCTTGGTTTTGGGTTCCAAGAGAGCATCTCTGGGACAGTACCATGCTCTTTTCAGGGCACTGCGAATTAGTTTTTTGGGGTAACCTCTTGATGTTAGTTTGTCACTGAGTGTTTTGGTTTCCCTGAAATAATCCTCCTTGAGGGTGCAGTTGCGTCTGATGCGTAAGTATTGTGAGTAGGGAAGAGAGTCTCTAAGGGCCCTTGGGTGGCTGCTACTGTATTTTAAGAGAGTGTTACGCTCGGTGGCTTTCCTGAAGAGGCTGGTGATCAGGTGTCCATCATCATGTGTTATGTTTAGATCAAGGAATGGTATGGATGTTTTGTTGTATGTGAGTGTGAACTTGAGACCACCACAATTATTGTTAAGCCAGTGGAGGAAGTTGATAAGCATGGTTTGGGTATCATGCCAAATGAAAAAAATGTCGTCAATATAACGTTTCCATAGTGTTATTGCAGATTGAAAGGGGTTCTGTTGGGCCAATATGTAATTAACCTCAAGGGCATTCATGTAAAGGATAGCCAGATTCGGTGCGAAAACTGCTCCCATGGATGTTCCCTTGGTTTGTTGGTAATAATGACCATCAAATAGAAAAAAGTTTCTAGTCAGACAGATCTCGAGGAGTTGTAAGATGAAGATAGTGGGTACAGCATGTGGCCTAATGCGAGTGTCTAATGTAGTCTCAATGATGAGTAATGCATCTCGTTGCGGAATGTTTGTGTAAAGAGACTCAACATCTAACGTGCAGAGTGTATCGATGGAGGGGTTGAACCTGTGATTTTCTACCAGGGTAATCATCTGCATACTGTCTCTAACGTAATACGGGGTAGATGGAACAAACTCCTTGATAAAGTAGTTAACATAGAGACCCAATGGCTCTAGAATAGACCCGCAGCCTGAAACGATGGGCCGTCCAGGGGGGTTGGAACTATCCTTGTGGATCTTTGGTAAAGTGTAGATGACTGGTATGCGTGGGGCCTTGGTATTCAGAAAATCATATTCATGTTTAGATAAAAAACCTTGTTCCAGACCTGATTGGGTTGTCTGTTGAATCATCTGTTTAAGCTCATTAGTAGGGTTTGTTGGAAGTTTGGAATAATGATCAGTATTAGCTAGCTGCCTCAATATTTCGTTTTTATAGGTGGTAGTATCTTGTAATACTATGCCCCCACCTTTATCTGCGGGTTTGATAACCACTAAGGCGTTGGACTTGAGAGTTTGAAGTGCTGTTTTCTCTTCTAGTGCAATGTTGTACGGAATGAACTGGTGTTCTGTCGCTAGTAGGGAGAGGTCTTTAAGTACCAATTTCTCAAAACAGGAAACCTCAGATGGAACCATGCTGGCTGACGGGGAGAAAGTGGATGGGGGTCTCAATGGGGTGTTGGATGTTTTCGGTGGAAGTGGGTTCAAAAGAAAAAAACTCTGTAGTCTGATCTTACGGAAAAATCTGAGCATTTCGGTTTGCAGGTCCAAAAAGTTAGTCCTAGTCGTGGGTACAAAGGAAAGACCCTTGCTAAGGATGGATATTTCAGATTCATTCAGTTGGAAATTTGTAAGGTTGAATATTGGCAACGAAAGGTTTGTTTGTGTCTGGTTGGTAAAGTCACTGTTGTGTACCTCTGGGGAACAATCTACCAACGGTAATAGTTGCGTCGGGTTTGGCGTTCTCCTGGAGGGTTTTGCCAATGGGCACGTTTCAACCCTCCTCTTCTCGGGGGTTCGTTTGGGCCTCGACCTAAAAAAGAGGATGCCGATGGATTCGGGTTGTTAGGTGCTCTATTTGTGCTGCTCGTACCTTCGCCGGGATCCGAATTGTCGGATGACTCAACTGAGGTATCAGAGAAACCGACTAGGGTGTTACCCCTGTTAAATCTACCCCAAGGACGGTTGTAACGTTGGTTGTTGTAGGATCTATTAGTATAGAAGTCCTTGTTAAGGTAAGGGTAAGTGCGTTCAGTGGAATAGGATTTAATATCTTTTTTCACTTTAGTGGATTTTTTATTCTGTTCTATTCTAAAGAATTCATCCACTGTTTTTTGGATTTGTTCTAGCAATTTTTTACTATCCGCTATAGTGTCGCTAGTGGTTAGTTGTTGTTCAATTTCAGTTATCTCTTCCAGAGTTTTATTAAGTTCCTCTGTCGCTATATCTATACCAAGGACTAACCAATGTCTCGAGCAGGTGGTACTGATGTAACTGAAATTATTGATATATTTCGGTATATCTGTAAAAATACCTGGTACGTTTCTGACTTGGAGGCCGGTGGGAATGATATTAGCTTTCAGGTATTCCGTAAGCATCCGTATCATCAATTGTAACCTGACAGACTTTTTCTTAGTTTTTTCTAGTTGTTCAGATAAGGTGGAACTGATTTCTTGGGGAGCATTGGTGGAGTCAACAAAGAGGGAAGGACCTTCCAGGATTTTCTTAATGTATTCGTCCGTGTAGAGAGGTGCGTGATCTGACATGACAAGAAAGAGGTGAGGAAAGGGGAGAGTCTGGATATGGTAGTCAAAGGGAAAGGAAAGTGACCCACTTTCAAGAGAAAGAGGTGGGGATAAGAGCGTGAGCCCTTGCAATCCAGCGATTGCGCTTATTTAGTAACAAGAGGACAAGGGCACCCAAAGCAATTGGTCAGGGACCTTGGGAAGTTACGTATTATAAGAGACAGTGGTCCCTGAAAACAAAGAAGTATAACAAGCAATAATCAATATAGCCACAATAGGTACTATATTATAGCCTATGTCCAGCCGGACAAGGCAGCTTTAATAAGCAAAATGTTTATAAATGATCAAACAAGATGTAAGCAAAGCATTGGTGGGACACAAGCCTGTATCCTATGGCTTACATATCAAGAGGACATGAGTTTTTGAAGAAACACACAGGCAATTCAAGCGATGTTTCTATGACAAGAATAGCAGATAGTGAAACATCCTAGTCACCTTCACGACATTTTATACACATAAGTAGTCATAGTGTAAGGTGAACAACATAGTCGACGACGTTTCGATCCTTACTGGGGGGGTGTTAGGATCATCATCAGGACTGATTAGTATAATTGCCTATAAAAATGCCTCAATATACAACAATTAACACAAAAAAAAAAACAAAGTAGTACAATAAAGAGGGAATAAAATGGAGGGAAAGAAATTGGAAAAAACATAATAATTAAGTTTAATTAAGGGTTACATCAAAACATAAAACAGTATGAGTCAGAACACGAGCTAATCATGATCAAATTGGCTAAGTGAACTATCGGTCACGGATCGAAGGGGAAAAAAATATATAGTGGAACATGCTCCGTGGCAGGCCTTGTAAATGAAGGAAGTTCGTGGTTGCCGCGAGTTTAAAGGAATCTCGGCTGTGGAGAAGTGCGTGGTCAATAACATGCTCAAACTGGGGGCGCGGCTGAGATTTGAGAACTAAGGAAGTCGCAGGTGAGAAGGGCGAGTGAACTGCAACGGAAACTATGTCCGGTGAGCTTAGCGTGATATGCGGGGAGCAAGTTACCTCATGCTGTCCTTGAATACAGCAAGGAAGATGTGTCAGCTTAGTTAGTAAAACTAAGCGACTGTGGGAACACGGAATCGGTCTGAAATGAAATTAAGGAGGTCATAAACAGGCTCGAGGAGTGGATCGGAAGTGCAGTGCACAATGGGAGAAAGCGGCTTACCTAAGTCCGCGGGAGTAATACTTATCGCGGTAATGAAAAATCTGTCGAAAAAATAAGGCAAATTACTCGAAGTAATCACATCGTAATCACGGGGGTGGGGAGCAGCCGGTTGGAAACAAAAGACATACCACGATGTGAAGATGTAGTCACGTTCCGGGGGAGTCGGCAAGGCAACGTCTCGGGCAGTGCCGGAAGAGTTGTGGTGGAGGAGTGCTTGCGCCGGTTAGATCAGATCGTGGCTGGATCATGTGATCAGTCACATGTTCTAATAGTTGCTAGCAGTAACGCAGTGCCCGTGAGTGATAAAAACAAGGCAATTTTAAGGCGCCATATTGGGTGAGTGAAAGGCGGCGCGTGGTGAGGGAAAAACCAAGGGTAGAAGGAAATGACATTTGAACAGCTGGTACATGAATGTATAAGATATTGCATTTATAAAACATGGAGAGCACAATTTCAAATGGGAACAAAAAAATAAAAATAAAAAATAAATAAATTAATGTTTCTTAAAGTCAGGTTTTGTGGTGGGTGTATCATAGGTTGCGGACAGTTCCAATTGCACAATTATAGTAAGGAGGTCCAATCTTCTAAGCGGTTCAATCCACTGTGAATGCTTTCCGTTTTCAAAATCCATTTTAGTTCTTCCTTATTCAAAAGCTGTGAAATGTCTGCACCTCTTGGAGGGATTTTGACAACAGTGACGACTGTCCAATGAATGTCATCCTCAGTATGACCAGCTGATTCGAAATGTTCCACCAGCGGTGCGTTTGGTGTTTTGCACCTCAGTCTGCTTCTGTGTTGGCAGATTCTGATCCGGATTTTCTGTGTCGTTTGTCCTATATAAATCATGTCACAGGGGCACAGAATTGCGTAAATGACATTGCTGGTGTTACAATTACTGAAATGATTATGGGGTTTACGTATGTTACCAAACACAAACTCTTTACAGTCAGTAGTGAATACACATACAGAACAATTGCCACACTTGTTGTGTCCAGTAACTGCGGGTAAAGACCAATGCTCGAGGAGCGTGCCAGTGTTTCTGGTCTCAGGGAGTGCCGCTCTTATCAGATGGTCTTTGATATTTTTGTTTCTTTTGAAGGCAAAGAGAGGTCTTTCAAGATTTAGTATTCCAGCATTTAACACATTCCAGTGTTTAAGAATACTTTTGCGTACTTTGTTGGAAGATGGAGAAAATGTGGTGACACAAACTAGGCGGTTTTCACTTCTCTTGGTTTTGGGTTCCAAGAGAGCATCTCTGGGACAGTACCATGCTCTTTTCAGGGCACTGCGAATTAGTTTTTTGGGGTAACCTCTTGATGTTAGTTTGTCACTGAGTGTTTTGGCTTCCCTGAAATAATCCTCCTTGAGGGTGCAGTTGCGTCTGATGCGTAAGTATTGTGAGTAGGGAAGAGAGTCTCTAAGGGCCCTTGGGTGGCTGCTACTGTATTTTAAGAGAGTGTTACGCTCGGTGGCTTTCCTGAAGAGGCTGGTGATCAGGTGTCCATCATCATGTGTTATGTTTAGATCAAGGAATGGTATGGATGTTTCGTTGCCAATATTCAACCTTACAAATTTCCAACTGAATGAATCTGAAATATCCATCCTTAGCAAGGGTCTTTCCTTTGTACCCACGACTAGGACTAACTTTTTGGACCTGCAAACCGAAATGCTCAGATTTTTCCGTAAGATCAGACTACAGAGTTTTTTTCTTTTGAACCCACTTCCACCGAAAACATCCAACACCCCATTGAGACCCCCATCCACTTTCTCCCCGTCAGCCAGCATGGTTCCATCTGAGGTTTCCTGTTTTGAGAAATTGGTACTTAAAGACCTCTCCCTACTAGCGACAGAACACCAGTTCATTCCGTACAACATTGCACTAGAAGAGAAAACAGCACTTCAAACTCTCAAGTCCAACGCCTTAGTGGTTATCAAACCCGCAGATAAAGGTGGGGGCATAGTATTACAAGATACTACCACCTATAAAAACGAAATATTGAGGCAGCTAGCTAATACTGATCATTATTCCAAACTTCCAACAAACCCTACTAATGAGCTTAAACAGATGATTCAACAGACAACCCAATCAGGTCTGGAACAAGGTTTTTTATCTAAACATGAATATGATTTTCTGAATACCAAGGCCCCACGCATACCAGTCATCTACACTTTACCAAAGATCCACAAGGATAGTTCCAACCCCCCTGGACGGCCCATCGTTTCAGGCTGCGGGTCTATTCTAGAGCCATTGGGTCTCTATGTTAACTACTTTATCAAGGAGTTTGTTCCATCTACCCCGTATTACGTTAGAGACAGTATGCAGATGATTACCCTGGTAGAAAATCACAGGTTCAACCCCTCCATCGATACACTCTGCACGTTAGATGTTGAGTCTCTTTACACAAACATTCCGCAACGAGATGCATTACTCATCATTGAGACTACATTAGACACTCGCATTAGGCCACATGCTGTACCCACTATCTTCATCTTACAACTCCTCGAGATCTGTCTGACTAGAAACTTTTTTCTATTTGATGGTCATTATTACCAACAAACCAAGGGAACATCCATGGGAGCAGTTTTCGCACCGAATCTGGCTATCCTTTACATGAATGCCCTTGAGGTTAATTACATATTGGCCCAACAGAACCCCTTTCAATCTGCAATAACACTATGGAAACGTTATATTGACGACATTTTTTTCATTTGGCATGATACCCAAACCATGCTTATCAACTTCCTCCACTGGCTTAACAATAATTGTGGTGGTCTCAAGTTCACACTCACATACAACAAAACATCCATACCATTCCTTGATCTAAACATAACACATGATGATGGACACCTGATCACCAGCCTCTTCAGGAAAGCCACCGAGCGTAACACTCTCTTAAAATACAGTAGCAGCCACCCAAGGGCCCTTAGAGACTCTCTTCCCTACTCACAATACTTACGCATCAGACGCAACTGCACCCTCAAGGAGGATTATTTCAGGGAAGCCAAAACACTCAGTGACAAACTAACATCAAGAGGTTACCCCAAAAAACTAATTCGCAGTGCCCTGAAAAGAGCATGGTACTGTCCCAGAGATGCTCTCTTGGAACCCAAAACCAAGAGAAGTGAAAACCGCCTAGTTTGTGTCACCACATTTTCTCCATCTTCCAACAAAGTACGCAAAAGTATTCTTAAACACTGGAATGTGTTAAATGCTGGAATACTAAATCTTGAAAGACCTCTCTTTGCCTTCAAAAGAAACAAAAATATCAAAGACCATCTGATAAGAGCGGCACTCCCTGAGACCAGAAACACTGGCACGCTCCTCGAGCATTGGTCTTTACCCGCAGTTACTGGACACAACAAGTGTGGCAATTGTTCTGTATGTGTATTCACTACTGACTGTAAAGAGTTTGTGTTTGGTAACATACGTAAACCCCATAATCATTTCAGTAATTGTAACACCAGCAATGTCATTTACGCAATTCTGTGCCCCTGTGACATGATTTATATAGGACAAACGACACAGAAAATCCGGATCAGAATCTGTCAACACAGAAGCAGACTGAGGTGCAAAACACCAAACGCACCGCTGGTGGAACATTTCGAATCAGCTGGTCATACTGAGGATGACATTCATTGGACAGTCGTCACTGTTGTCAAAATCCCTCCAAGAGGTGCAGACATTTCACAGCTTTTGAATAAGGAAGAACTAAAATGGATTTTGAAAACGGAAAGCATTCACAGTGGATTGAACCGCTTAGAAGATTGGACCTCCTTACTATAATTGTGCAATTGGAACTGTCCGCAACCTATGATACACCCACCACAAAACCTGACTTTAAGAAACATTAATTTATTTATTTTTTATTTTTATTTTTTTGTTCCCATTTGAAATTGTGCTCTCCATGTTTTATAAATGCAATATCTTATACATTCATGTACCAGCTGTTCAAATGTCATTTCCTTCTACCCTTGGTTTTTCCCTCACCACGCGCCGCCTTTCACTCACCCAATATGGCGCCTTAAAATTGCCTTGTTTTTATCACTCACGGGCACTGCGTTACTGCTAGCAACTATTAGAACATGTGACTGATCACCTGATCCAGCCACGATCTGATCTAACCGGCGCAAGCACTCCTCCACCACAACTCTTCCGGCACTGCCCGAGACGTTGCCTTGCCGACTCCCCCGGAACGTGACTACATCTTCACATCGTGGTATGTCTTTTGTTTCCAACCGGCTGCTCCCCACCCCCGTGATTACGATGTGATTACTTCGAGTAATTTGCCTTATTTTTTCGACAGATTTTTCATTACCGCGATAAGTATTACTCCCGCGGACTTAGGTAAGCCGCTTTCTCCCATTGTGCACTGCACTTCCGATCCACTCCTCGAGCCTGTTTATGACCTCCTTAATTTTATTTCAGACCGATTCCGTGTTCCCACAGTCGCTTAGTTTTACTAACTAAGCTGACACATCTTCCTTGCTGTATTCAAGGACAGCATGAGGTAACTTGCTCCCCGCATATCACGCTAAGCTCACCGGACATAGTTTCCGTTGCAGTTCACTCGCCCTTCTCACCTGCGACTTCCTTAGTTCTCAAATCTCAGCCGCGCCCCCAGTTTGAGCATGTTATTGACCACGCACTTCTCCACAGCCGAGATTCCTTTAAACTCGCGGCAACCACGAACTTCCTTCATTTACAAGGCCTGCCACGGAGCATGTTCCACTATATATTTTTTTCCCCTTCGATCCGTGACCGATAGTTCACTTAGCCAATTTGATCATGATTAGCTCGTGTTCTGACTCATACTGTTTTATGTTTTGATGTAACCCTTAATTAAACTTAATTATTATGTTTTTTCCAATTTCTTTCCCTCCATTTTATTCCCTCTTTATTGTACTACGTTGTTTTTTTTTGTGTTAATTGTTGTATATTCAGGCATTTTTATAGGCAATTATACTAATCAGTCCTGATGATGATCCTAACACCCCCCCAGTAAGGATCGAAACGTCGTCGACTATGTTGTTCACCTTACACTATGACTACTTATGTGTATAAAATGTCGTGAAGGTGACTAGGATGTTTCACTATCTGCTATTCTTGTCATAGAAACATCGCTTGAATTGCCTGTGTGTTTCTTCAAAAACTCATGTCCTCTTGATATGTAAGCCATAGGATACAGGCTTGTGTCCCACCAATGCTTTGCTTACATCTTGTTTGATCATTTATAAACATTTTGCTTATTAAAGCTGCCTTGTCCGGCTGGACATAGGCTATAATATAGTACCTATTGTGGCTATATTGATTATTGCTTGTTATACTTCTTTGTTTTCAGGGACCACTGTCTCTTATAATACGTAACTTCCCAAGGTCCCTGACCAATTGCTTTGGGTGCCCTTGTCCTCTTGTTACTTCATTTGAGATGTCATCAGTGATGTCATGAGTGATGTCACTGACCATGTCATGAGTGATGTAATATGTGATGTCATCAGCAGTGGATTGCGGTCGCGCAAGTTATAGCTAGCTGAACTAACTATAACGGGGGAATTTCAATGGTTTTTTACGAGTGAAATGTCCAGCTAACTATAACATGTGTGAAACCTATGGTTTTTTCAGTGAATTTGCAAGGTTTTTTAAATGCTAATTCCTAACTATAACGTGTGTGAAACCTATGGTTTTTTAAGTGAATTTGCAAGGTTTTTTAAATGTTAATTTCTAACTATAACGTGTGTGAAACCTATGTTTTTTTTTAGTGAATTTGTAAGGTTTTTTAAATGCTAATTTATGTATGTATTATTATATCTTTTATATATTTATTTTACAATAAACTACCTATGTATATAGTTATAGATTGACTGTATCTTGTAATATGGAATGGCTCAGCTCTTTTTTTTTTATTTGGACAAACTTGAACAGCATAGTTAATATCTTCTATAAACTTATAAACATTTTACATTTCTTTTTTTTAAGGGTTTTTCACCATGCAAGCACGGTGCATGCACCGTGCGTGCACCCCCCGATTTTTGGAAAAAAAATAATTGTTTTTTTCACCCTTCGGGGTCCTTCAGGGACCCCCTGACAAAGGCTAGGGGGTCAGGAACTCTCTACCCTGCCCCCTTTTCACGTTCTCCACCTTTCTTTTTAACTGTCACACACAAAATGGCGTCCGACACTTCCTGATTTCGACCGATTCGAATGTTGACTGACATCTAACCACCAATCAGAATTACGCTCGCGCACATTTGGTGCACGCACGGTGCGCGCACGGTGCGCGAATATAGATATATATGTACTTTTAACTGCAATTTTCTCAGAAACTACTGAACAGATTTACACCATATATGCAAAAGGCACATGCCTGACCTGAGGACTACCTCTTTGCCAAATTTCAAGTAATTCTGTTCAGCCGTTCGGGCTGTACCTTCGACTAAAGGTCTTATGGGAAAATGCATGGGGAAAACACGTTTTGGGACCCCCCTTTTTTCTCAGCCCCCGCTTGACGAATCACCCCAAGACTTTCAGGGTAGGAGCTGAGCGGAGCGCCCCATTAGTTTTGAAAATTTCACGAAGATAAGTCAACCGGCGCCAAAGTTATTCAAAATAGAATTTTCAGATTTCCTATGGGAACTCGGTCCTAACTATAACTATCTACTGGCGACCGCCAGTAGATAGTATATATTCACTGAAAAAACTATAGGTTTCAGAGACGTTATCGTAAGAAATTAGCATTTAAAAAACCTTAGAAATTCACAGAAAAAACCATAGGTTTCAGGGGTGTTATAGTTAGCTGGACATTTCAATCATACAAAACCATTGAAATTCCTCTGTTATAGTTAGTTCTGCTAACTATAACTCACGCGCCTGCAATGCACTGCTGATTATGTCATATATTACATCATTCACGACATGGTCAGTGACTTCACTGATGACATCACTGATGACATCTCAAATGACATCACTGATGACATCACTGATGACATCATCCAGGTGACAATCTGATACACCTCATCATACACTAGTATAACCTTTCATCACTCACTGTACAATATAGAGTACCATATTTGAAACCATTGACACACCAATGCAAGTTACTATGTACCCACTCACTGATCCCTAAGTCTACACACACAACTACCCATTCAACAACAGAATCACTTATACATGCAGTCACTAATTAATACAACACTATCAAATGCACTTAAACACATATATAGACATTGACACATCAGCAGTCATCTTAGTTGGTTATGCAGTCATCCTACTCACTCATGAAAATAATTAATCACACTTACATTTACTCACTTACACAATTATACACACAACACCTCATTTATTCAAACACATAGTAACTCATAGATAATATGTTAAAAAATCACCATTACAATTATACACTCATTTATATAGTTACTCTCACAATCACTGACTCTTATATATACTTATTTATATACAACAACTCTCACATACAATGCCTTTTATTTTTTTACTTTGTTGAAGATGTACAACAAAAACATATATTCGCTCACCAACACACAAATAAATACACTCAGTCACCCAAACAACTGTTTCCACATGCACCCTTAAACCTATTAACCTAGTCATTCAACCATTCACACATCTATGCATAGAGTTACACACACCCCATCCAACCACACACAAACTCAGTGTCCCATACAAATACTCACCCAACTAATCAAACACTAATATACACACTCACGTAGTTAGTGACCAACTGATGCAGCATGTTATACAACAACAGAGACAGTGATGCACACATTCACATAGTTTAGTTACTAATCCGTGTATTAAGTGAGACACTTTTAATTACTCACTTAAACAGACAGTCAGACAGCTACTAAATCCTCCATCCAGACAGTTATATATCCACTCAAATCAAATCAAATAAGCTTTATTCGGAAGGTTAATTTCAATCCATAAAAGCATATACAATATTATATTTCATTTTATACAATAAAAACAAATGACTTTAAAAATATATGTACAAGTTAGGTAGCAAGAGACTTTCATGTAGATAATGCTGGTAAGTATAAGTGCAAATGGCAATCTAAGGCATGGAATAATTTCATCTTTAATTTATAAATTTATGAGTTTGGCTTTCGATTAAGAAAAGAGTGATATAGAACAATCAATACAACTTATAAAAGTACTATTTTTTGGAGAATCAGACATAATAAAAAGATTAATGATGTTTTTAGAGCGGGAAAGAAGAAAAAATAACCCTCGTCTGCAGTATTAGGATGCGTCGGGGGCTAACTCCAAAACAGCGTTTGGTACCTATTATTTACAATACTTCATCACAACAGCTCTAATAAACAATTTGCTCTATCCTCAATTATACTTGTGTACTATCACTATTAACCCCTTCGGTGCTCATGACGGAATGGTTCCGTCATGACCCACGGTTGAGCTGTGCTCATGACGGAACCATTCCGTCATGACCACGCCCGCGCAAGATTCCGTCAGCACAGCGGCGGAATCTGCGCAGCATCGAAGGGGTTAAAAGAGTCTAAAGCAATACTCTTTCGGGTTTTGATAAGATTTTTAAAAAAAATAGTAACATTAAAATTTATACACTCATTATCAAGACATTGGAGAGCCAGAAATGCTGGGCGACATTGTCGAATGCCCCAGATTTTAAGGATTGGGGTTAACCATTTCATTCTCAGGTCTTTATAGAATTTACAAAATAAAATGACATGAATGGTTGATTGTTCAGAGACAGAATCACATGGACATTTTGGTAAAATTTTTGACCAGTTGTTAACAGTTGGAAATGCCACCAGCCTATGAAAGATGTTCAACCGAAAACGAGTAAGTACAAATCTGTCATATCCTTTTTCACTTTTAAGTAAATAGAGTTGCATGCCAATTGAGGATGAGCTCATAAGGTTATGGCTGACAGAAGATTTTGAAGCTTCACTCGTAAATCTCAATCTCTCCATGTGATTCAGACAACGTTTGTTGAAATCTTTCCTTGAGACAGTCAGCATGGAGTAAGGGTTGTCAAAATATTCAGGATTCCCAATGTCTTTCATGAAGTCCCTCACATATCTTATCCATTCTATGTCACAGGAATGATCCAGTTTCAGAGCATCCTGTAGAACTAGCTGATTGAATCGATTTGTCTCTGACTTCCAGATACGATGCCACAGGATTGCGGGTTGGATTTTTATAATGTCTGTAAGATAGGGGACTCCCAGCTCAGCATGACATACAAAGGTAGATGTAGACGGTGGAACCGCCAATATATATCGTAAAAACGCGTTTTCCACTTTCTGCAGGTCATGAACGTTGCGGTGTCCCCAAATCCCTGCCCCATATGTCGCTACACTCCTACATTTTGCATTATATATTTTTAGTAATTCCAAGGGAGCTCTATTTCCTAATTGTTGGGAAAAATTAACAAGGGCGGAAGTGGCTCTCATAAAAAGGAGTTTTCTTAAAGTGATTGCTTGGCTCCAAGAGCCCTTTTCATCTATTAGAATCCCCAGGTATGAGTAAGTGGAAGTGGTGGCCAGTTTACTCCCATTTAGATAGATATCCTTTACCTTTTTATTTCCTTTGCCACAATTCATCACAAAGGTTTTTGAGACATTTATTCTCAAATCAATGCCTTGCATAAATTTATTATAGGATTCCAATGCCTGCTGAAGAGCTAAGGGTGTTCTTGCTAAAATAACGGCATCGTCCGCATAGAGCAATGCTGGTATGCGTCTGGTAACCGAATTAAGTTGCACTTGGGGGACATCCTGACTTCCCTCCAATAAGGCCTTCTCGAGACCGTTGGTATATAGGGTAAAAAGGAATGGCGCCAGGACACACCCCTGTCTCACCCCTCGATGGACCCTAAATGATGAGGTACATTCGCCCGCTCTACCAAATCGGACACGCGCTGAGGCATTACTGTAGAGCGCTTTCAGGAAGTCGATTAGGTGTTCCTCTACCTGCATTTCTTTTAACCCCTTCAGTGCCCATGACGAGCTGGACTCGTCATGGGCCGCGGTTGCGCTGTGCCCATGACGAGTCCAGCTCGTCATAGACCCCGCCCGCTAATGCAACGGCCGGCACAGGGCGGGGAAAGGGGCGGGCACTGAAGGGGTTAAAATACACCATAATTTCGTGTGAGAGATGCAATCGAAGGCCGAGGAGAGATCGACAAAAGCTAGATGGAGTTTACCTCTCCTCGCCTTCGTATATTTAGCCAACAGGATAGCAAGGTTAAGGCCCTGATCTATAGTCCCCAGGCCTTCCCTAAAACCAAACTGTAGATCAGAGAGTATGTTCTTTTCTGTGGCCCATGTTTGCAACCTCGTAAGGAGAATCCTTCCTGCTACTTTCCCTAATGAATCTAGGAGTGAAATAGGTCTGTAGCAGGAGGGATCCTGTCTATTGCCTTTTTTAAAAATAGGGACCATGATGGATTCTGTCCAACTATTAATAAGGCCCTGCGTAGAAGTCGCATTGAGGACGTGTGTTAGAATCGGAGCCCACAGGTCTGTGTTGTATTTATAAATATCTACAGGTACCCCATCTGGTCCTGGGGCCTTAGAGCCTTTACTGTCATTTAGTGCAACTAAGACTTCGTCTAATGAAAAAGATATCTCAATTGGGTGGACCACAGTGTGTTCAGGAGGGAGTAGTAATGATATATCCGTGCTTTCTGACACCTCCGGAGGGCCAAAGATTTTTGTAAAATGGCTCACCCATTGAGCTTCATCTATCGTTACCTCTATAGAGGGAGAATTATCGGATAGAAAGAATGGGGACCTAATTACTTTCCAAAATGCTTTACTGTCATTCTGGATACTGGCCCTATGTAGGTCTTCCCACAAGGAATTTTTTATTGTCTTTTTTCTAGTCCTAATAGCCTAGTTATATAATTTTCTTGCTTGCTGGACAGCATATTTGTCTCTTTCCTTATTATGGATGGCTTTTTTTAATGCACGATAAGCTTTTGTGCAATTTTTATCAAACCAACCTGTTTTCTTATGGTCTCCCATTTTTTTCTCCACGAACAGGCAGTTATTTATTGTTGCTGTAATATGATTAAAACTTTCTCTTACCAGTGAAGGGGGTGAAGTCTCGTTTAAAGTTGTCAAAATATGGGCTAAGGCCTTATTCACTACGGAAGATGTAGTAGTGTCAGGATCTACGAGTTCCCATTTCAGAGAATAGCCATTCGTACTATCAATAGCCAAATTGGCACAGGTATGATGTGATTTTTTCATTGTATTTTTATTATGAGAGGTGGGATTTTTACTCATAACCTTTATTGTTTGAGGGAAGTGATCACTGATAGCAATCTTATGTTTTGTAAATTGTTTTACCCTACTAGCTAAATTGTTTGAGACCAAAATGTAATCTATTACCGAGCCTGCACCTCTCCCATTATATGTTGGTGAAAAAGGGATGGGAGGAGTTACTATTTCATTAGCAAAGGTCAGGTTCAGCATGAAAACAGTCTCACTCAGTGCGTTTCCAAAAGTATTATGCGAGAAATGCGTTAGATTACAGCTCTCCTCGTCGATCAGACCACATAGCTGTTTGTTGTTGTTAGGACACAGATTAGCATTAAAGTCCCCTCCCCAGACAATCTGGGCTTTCCCTGATCTATTCATCTGAATATTGTGGATAATTTGTCTAAGTTGGTCAATTACTTCAGACTCTTTTTCTTTAGAGATGTTGTTATAAAAATTCTCAGCGTTATTATATCTTTCCTATCCGTTGTGAGGGAAAGAATTTGGTAATGAGAATCAGAGATTTCAAGAGTGATTTTTTTTACTGTCATCAAGTTGGAGACGTAGATGCATAAGCCTCCCTTTGATCTTCCATGAATAGAAGGACAGGCTGGCGTATGGAAGGTTTTAAAACCATTGATGTGAATTTCGTTTTGAGACCATGTCTCTTGAAGACACAAAATGTCCATATTCTTAATAAGATCAAGGAAGAGTTCGTTATGAAGTTTAGAATATAAACCCCATATATTCCAAAATGTAATGTTAAAATACCCTTCCTCTTTCCAGGGTGTTATAGATGGCTGGGGATCTGATACTGATACATCTAGGTTGGATGAATTTAAGATTATGGGTTCCTCTCCGATTGTAACAGGAGCAAGTATTTCCTCGGGCAATGAATTGTTCTGTGCCTGACTATAAGTACTGTCATCTCGTACTTCTACTTGTTTTTCTGGCTCAGATATGCCCCGTTGAAATAGACTAATGGGGCCAATACCCAAATTTTCAAGTAAAGTCTCTGATTTGTTTATTAACTTCGGGGATAGTCAGTCGGGATCCTCTAATGAGTTAAGTGCACTAAAGCGATTATGAACTGGAACACTAAACTTATGATTGGACATGATCTGGTGATGGGTCAGTTTAGCTAAGTCAGGGGGAGGACGATAAAAGAAACCTAGGGGAAGAATATTAATCCCCGTTCCAAGAGTACTCCTACCCGCCCTCCCCAAAAATTTTTCGACTAGCCAAGGTGAGCGGAAGGTCAATACCAGACAATCTCCGTTAAAGGGTTTCCTAGTTCCTCCTATCCATCCTATCCTACGTGCCATCTTAAACTCTTCAAACAAGATTCTAGTCTCACCCACTCTGTCCCCAACCAATGTAATGCTTTGTTCCTTAGTGATTCGCAAGTCTCATGATCATGTTGTCCTAATTGTGGTACATTTGCTAAAATCACTGTATAGGGAGTACAGGCTGGAGGAAGGTCCAAATGTGTGGGGGGTACTGACTTTAAATATGTAGTTTTCGAGGCAGGAGGGATATGTTTATCAGCAATTGGGTCACCAATGGTGGTATGATTTTGTTGTGTCTTGGGTATCCTAGAATGATTACTATGCTCGTCTGTAGTAGTGTTACCGGATAAGTCAGTTTGAGGCAGGAGTCCTCGTGTTTTCCTGATATCGGTCAGCTCACTTCTAATAGACTTAGGACTAGGAGATAGAATAACCTTGATGTCGTTACCAGAAGGGAGCTCGGCCACAAGGGACTTGATCCGATCTAATCTGGCGCCAATGGACTCAACTGCTCCTCTCACAAAGGAGTCTAGGCTTTTTATGGATAAGAGAATACTCTCCAAATCAATCCCCTTAATATGTTTTTTTGTGGTGTTTGCAGTTATTAATGATAATGAGGGGGTTTGTAGTATGCTAGATGGCTTATCTTGGCCCTTATTCTTTACTGTGTACTCTCTATCGCTGAGTGCACTTGGTTTACACATAACCCTCATACCCCTTGCTGATTTGCCAAACTGTTTCCTGACTATTTTTTTCTTATCCGTTTGTGATGAAATTATGTCATCATGGTTGTTATGCACAATAATATCACAGGCAGATTGTTGGATACAGCCATTGGCTGGTGGACCGGTGACAAGCTCCACGTTAGGAATAGGGTCTTGGGTAAGAGTGACTTGCTCATCCGCCTCTCTAACTTCTCCAGTCGTCAGCGTCCCTGCTGCTAAAGTTTGTTCTACTGTAGAAATTTGTTTTTCGATTGCCCCCATGGCCCCAGTCAGATATGTTAGAAGTGTTTGCTTTTTGGGTTTTTTAGTGTCCAATCCCTCTGGAGGCTCACAGCTCAGTGCTTTCCTTTTCCCCATGGTGAGAAGGACCTGATTAGTTTGTGGGGACAATATAGAATGTCAACTTGTTTGAGCTCTATCTAGCAGATTACTATGATATGTGTCATTTGATTTCAACTCCGGAGCTGTTTCTACTATACCAGAAGATTACCTTCAGGATTACTGCGGTCCGTAGAAGTAAATCGGTTGAAGTGATGGGATGATGGAAGAGAAGGAGCAAGGCCACGAGGGAGGGCCCGGTCCGGACTCACACGGGCACAGACGGGCAAGGACGGGCCCGCCCTTGGCCCGGGCTTCGCCCGGGCGCCGCCCGCGCGCGTCCCGCGGTGCGGAGAGCGCTCCTCGGTCTTATGCCCCTCAGTCTGGTCCTGATGATGTCACTAGCGTGCGCGGGGAATGAGCGGGGCTGCTGGGAGTTGTAGTATAGCCCAGTATGCCCACACACTCGCCCCGGCCCGCCAATTCAGTCGTGCCTTCCCGAACGAAGTACTCCAAGAGGGTCAATTTCAGTGATTCCCTCACTCTGCTGGAAAACAGGCAAACAAGTAAGAGTGCTCCCGGTGTGCGCGTCCCGCGGTGCGGAGAGCGCTCCTCGGTCTTATGCCCCTCGGTCTGGTCCTGTTGATGTCACTAGCGTGCGCGGGGAATGAGCGGGGCTGCTGGGAGTTGTAGTATAGCCCAGTATGCCCATACACTCGCCCAGGCCCGCCAATTCAGTCGTGCCTTCCCGAACGAAGTACTCCAAGAGGGTCAATTTCAGTGATTCCCTCACTCTGCTGGAAAACAGGCAAACAAGTAAGATTGCTCCCGGTGTGCGCGTCCCGCGGTGCGGAGAGCGCTCCTCGGTCTTATGCCCCTCGGTCTGGTCCTGATGATGTCACTAGCGTGCGCGGGGAATGAGCGGGGCTGCTGGGAGTTGTAGTATAGCCCAGTATGCCCACACACTCGCCCCGGCCCACCAATTCAGTCGTGCCTTCCCGAACGAAGTACTCCAAGAGGGTCAATTTCAGTGATTCCCTCACTCTGCTGGAAAACAGGCAAACAAGTAAGAGTGCTCCCGGTGTGCGCGTCCCGCGGTGCGGAGAGCGCTCCTCGGTCTTATGCCCCTCGGTCTGGTCCTGATGATGTCACTAGCGTGCGCGGGGAATGAGCGGGGCTGCTGGGAGTTGTAGTATAGCCCAGTATGCCCACACACTCGCCCCGGCCCGCCAATTCAGTCGTGCCTTCCCGAACGAAGTACTCCAAGAGGGTCAATTTCAGTGATTCCCTCACTCTGCTGGAAAACAGGCAAACAAGTAAGAGTGCTCACGGTGTGCGCGTATCCACTCAATCTTCAATACATATTGGTATATATATAATACATATTTAAATTTCAAACTAAACCACATTCACTGGATGATGTCATCAGTGATGTCATTTGAGATGTCATCAGTGATGAATGATGTAATATGTGACATCATCAGCAGTGCATTGCGGGCGCGCGAGTTATAGTTAGCAGAAGTAACTATAACAGAGGAATTTCTATTGTTTTGTACGAGTGAAATGTCCAGCTAACTATAACACCCCTGACACCTATGTTTTTTTCTGTGAATTTCTAAGGTTTTTTAAATGCTAATTTCTAGCTATAACGTCTTTGAAACCTATGGTTTTTTCAGTGAATTTCAAAGCTTTTTTAAATGCTAATTTCTAACTTTAACGTCTCTGAAACCTATGGTTATTACAGTGAATATATATATATATACTTACCTATATAAACATATATATAATCTGCATATCTAGATTAATATAAATATAAATGCATGCATACATATGCATATACATATATGTATACATATGCATGTTATGTACAAGAAAGTTTGAAAAACACTAAAACAAGCAAAGCTAAAAAGCCACCTAAGAATTGCTTTAACTTAAACGAGGGTGAGACCTATTGCATTTTCAATGGTTGTTTACTTTGGTTCCATCAAGAAGGCATTCAGATTTGTTACACATGTGCTCATTAGATCACTGTAGTAAAGCTACTGTTCACCAGAGAAGTCCGCTGATGGTACTCAAAGTGCATGTTTTAGTCTGCATGTCAGAATTTTTTAATGAAATAGAAGAGGATTTGAGAAGTCAAAATGTGCCCTAATTTTTCTTTCTGCAGCACTAATCATAATTTCTATGGCAAAATGAATCCCCTCATTTTGTTCCTTTGCAAATTAAATGTTTTAAGTGTTGCCACTTTATTCCAATCAAGATGGCTTCAGGTGTGCCATACTTTTGTCATAAGTAAGACTGTTAGCGCTCTAGTTGTTCTTTAGAACACTCTGAGCCATTCTGTCATTGGGCTATACTTGGGCGACATCTGGGTGATATGTGTGCTACATTTGGGCTCTTTTGTCTCTAGTGGCCATCTTGGGAGACTTATTTGTTATGAAGTTTCCTAATTTCTTCATTTACTACAGTCTCCTTGGTAGGAATACTTTCAGTTTTTTACTTTGATTCCATCAAGAAGGCATTCAGATGTGTCACACATTTGCCATAAATTCAGAATGTTAGCACTCTAATTGCTCATTAGATCACTGCAGTAAAGCTACCGCTCACCAGGGAAGTCTGCTGATGGCATTGAAAGTGCATGTTTCAGTCTGCATGTCAGAATTTTTAAATGAAATAGAAAAGCATTTGAGAAGTCACACAAAATGTGCCCTATTTTTCTTTCTGCAGCACTAATCATAATTTCTATGGCGAAATGAATCCCCTCATTTTGTTCCTTTGCAAATTAAATGTTTTAAGTGTTACCACTTTATTCCAATCAAGATGGCTTCAGGTGTGCCATACTTTTGTCATAAGTAAGACTGTTAGAGCTCTAGTTGTTCTTTAGAACACTCTGGGCCATTCTGTCATTGGGCTATACTTGGGCAACATCTGGGTGATATTTGTGCTACATTTGGGCTCTTTTGTCTCTAGTGGCCATCTTGGGAGACTTATTTGTTATGAAGTTTCCTAATTTCTTCATTTACTACAGTCTCCTCAGTAGGAATACTTTCAGTTTTTTACTTTGATTCCATCAAGAAGGCATTCAGATGTTTCACACATTTGCCATAAATTCAGAATGTTAGCACTCTAATTGCTCATTAGATCACTGTAGTAAAGCTACTGCTCACCAGGGAAGTCTGCTGATGGCATTGAAAGTGCATGTTTCAGTCTGCATGTCAGAATTTTTAAATGAAATAGAAGAGCATTTGAGAAGTCACACAAAATGTGCCCTAATTTTTCTTTCTGCAGCACTAATCATACTGTCTATGGCAAAATGAATCCCCTCATTTTGTTCCTTTGTAAATTAAATGTTTTAAGTGTTACCACTTTATTCCAATCAAGATGGCTTCAGGTGTGCCATACTTTTGTCATAAGTAAGACTGTTAGCGCTCTAGTTGTTCTTTAGAACACTCGGGGCCATTCTGTCATTGGGCTATACTTGGGCTACATCTGGGTGATATTTGTGCTACATTTGGGCTCTTTTGTCTCTAGTGGCCATCTTGGGAGGCTTATTTGTTATGAAGTTTCCTAATTTCTTCATTTACTACAGTCTCCTCAGTAGGAATACATTCAGTTTTTTACTTTGATTCCATCAAGAAGGCATTCAGATGTGTCACACATTTGCCATACATTCAGAATGTTAGCACTCTAATTGCTCATTAGATCACTGTAGTAAAGCTACTGCTCACCAGGGAAGTCTGCTGATGGCATTGAAAGTGCATGTTTCAGTCTGCATGTCAGAATTTTTAAATGAAATAGAAGAGCATTTGAAAAGTCACACAAAATGTGCCCTAATTTTTCTTTCTGCAGCACTAATCATACTTTCTATTGCAAAATGAACCCCCTCATTGTGTTCCTTGTTAAATTAAATGTTTTAAGAGTTACCACTTTATTCCAATCAAGATGGCTTCAGGTGTGCCATACGTTTGTCATAAGTAGGACTGTTAGCTCTCTAGTTGTTCTTTAGAACACTCTGGGAAGCTGCAGTGGAAATCAAAGGAATACAATGACAGTCTCTGCCCTTGTTGGATGTACATGGTTTACTGAGAATGTCAGACTTCGTTCTAACATGACTGAGAAAGATAATGTGAATTTACAGAAAATATGCTCTCAGTTTAGCTTATAGATCACCTTCCAAACCTCTGTGGGAAAAGCATGAGAAAATAGTTTTCTCTCAATCATGATTCATGATATCCCAGCAGAAGGCTTTTTCACGTGGTAAAATCCCCTTAGAACACACCACAATTCCTAAAATGAGTATGGTACCATCAACAAATGATTTAGAATGCAACTGTAATGCTTTTTAATGAGGTGCTATCATATATATTGGTCCCAAGATAGCTGCCAACACTTCTTGGATGAAGTGCTGACAGCCAATCAGATCTCTTGATGAGATGTGTGGTTAGGCTCCGCCCAGATATATCTATGATTTTACTTTTGAATTTCTCAGCAACTACTAAACGGATTTACACCATTTAACCAAAAGGCACGAGTGTGAACCAAGGGCTACCTCTTTGCCAAATTTAGTGTAATTCCGTTCAGCAGTTCGGGCTGCAGCTGCGATTAAAGGTTCCTATGGAAAATTGCATGGGGAAAACACGTTTTGGGACCCCCCTTTTTTCTCGGCCCCCGCTTGACGAATCACCCCGAGACGTCAGGATAGGAGCAGACTGGAGCGCCCCACCAGTTTTGAAAATTTTGCGAAGATTCATCAACTGGCACCAAAGTTATTCCAAATAGAATGGTGCTGATTTCCTATGGATAATAGGTCCTAACTATAACTACCTACTGGCGACTGCCAGTAGGTAATACATATATATATATGTATATATATATATATATTTTTTTTTTTGCAGTTTTATATAGGGTGAACTCGACCCTAAGGTATCAGAGCGCTTTACATGAGCACCAGTTGCATTGCAAGAAGACACCTTCATTTTTAGGCACAAGGAGATTAAGTGATTTGCCTAGACTCACAGGTGAGCGGCAGGCCAGATTTGAGCCTGGTTCCCCATCTTCAAATTTGGCCGTTCTATCCGTTAAGCCACATCCTCTGCCTCCGTAATATTAAGGGGCATATTCTCAAGAACGTGTGATAACTACCCCAAAATTAGCTTAATGCAACTCTTCACATCGCAGTCTATCGCGGGAAAATGACGCTGTGTTAACGTGGTATTCCCAACACGGCGGTACCATGCGATAGTCTCACGATAACGCGTCAAATGAACGCGTTAAAATCAATACTACGCCACAAAAACACATAACACAAACACGAAAATAGTAGCGATGATGCCAATCGCGATACAAAAATCAGCGAAAACCAGCCACAGGCCTGCAATTCCCACGTATCATGCAGGAAAATGCACTATAAAAGTAGAAAAAAATATACAAACAAAAGCCAAACATCAGCGAAGCACAATGGAGGTAGTCGGAGCAAGTACAGAGGACAACCAGAACCCCACAAGCCCCCCGGAGGACCAGCCTGGGACCTCGGGTCAGAGAAGGGCAAGGACAAGAAGAGTAGGAAGAAGCGGTTCAGTCCGCAGGAAAACAGGATTCTGATAACGGAGGTGGTTGAACACCATCAACTACTGTTCGTCACCTCTAGTATGTCACTGGCAACTAAAAATGGAATATGGCAGACCATCGTGGACAAGGTGAATGCCGTCGGAGTGCTGAAGAGGACAATGGAAGAGGTCAAGAGACGCTGGAATGATGTGAAGCGCAAAACCAAGCAGAAACTCGCAAACAACTGGAAGGCAGCAATGCAGACTGGAGGTGGGAGTCCAGCGCCACTGGAGGAGCTGGTCGAGATTGAGGAAATGGTGTCCACAGTCATCAGTGGGGAGACGGTGGCAGGAGTTGGAGGCCTGGACACTGCTCAACATGACTGGACACAACAGCAACAGGGTGAGTAACGACCAGGGACTGGGGGATGGGGGGTGATGGGCACAATGGCACACATGCACAATTAAACATTGAACATCTGCGGACAAACCATGCCCCAGACCCCACACTCCCACCAAGAGACCAATGCACCCAAGTATGCAACATCTCAGCACTATACAAGCACAGAAGCCAGAGGCACACCGCATGTAAGGGATAAGGGGCAGCTAAATCAGAGCTGCAGGGGCGACTCCCCCAAAATGCAGCACACAGACATTACATGCAGAGCACATCAACATTGACAATGATGTGGTACAAACCACAACACGTCCACAACAGAACAAAGGGCACAACTGGTGCCGCATGTGTGTAGAAACTGGCCAATCACATTTGGCATTACAGGGAAATGTGAGTTGACAATGTACAAGTACAAACACACATCCGTGATGTTGTCGGAATGTCCACTGTCCCGCATCAAATAGGCAGCTCAACCAAACAATCACAATGTACACTGTCATGCAGTGTGAATGTAAACATGTACAATGCGTTAACATACATGTGAACACGATGTTAAACTGCATCTCCCCTTCACATTGCAGGGGAAATCCAACACCTCCTGTAGAGCAGGCCGAACCTCTCTTCTCTGATGATGAAGGGGAGCACCACACCTTCGACTCCGACACCCTCCAACAGCTCGTGGAGAGCCTCTGCAGCCCACTTCCAGGAGCAGGGCAGCCCAGCTGCTACGAGGAAAACCCACCCCTTGCACAGAACACACAGCAGGCAGGACCCCCCACCACGGCTGCCTCCCAGGACCCCCACGACAAACACATGGCCTTCCAATGCCATGTGTTGGGGTGCCAGGAGAAGCTGGCTGAACAGGTGCAGGTGGAGTTTGTCTGCATGGCAGCCAAACTAGACGCCACACGTGGGTGTCTAAGTCCCATCAGGGAGCACTCACAGTCCCTAACGGACACCCACAGTCCGCTCCATGCTCTCCAACGAACCATGGCTGACATCGCTAGAGTCCTGACTCTGCGACAAGAACGATTGTCTAATCAGAGTGCCTCCAGCGATCTCGCCCGGGAGTTGGGACACATACGGAGGATCATGGAGAACATGGAGCGGACGCAAGCGGAAAGAGTGGCTGCCATAGCTGCACACAGGTGAGAGGTAGCTAGGTCCCTCAATGCCCTAAAGACTTTCCTCATGGCATTGCTACCACAAGGCCTGGCGCTGATGCATGCTGCTGCTACCACTCCATCCACATCTCTGGCCCCTGATGTGTCAGTGCCACACAGTGTGGCAGACATTCCACCACTGGCCCCTGAGGTGTCACTGCCACACAGTGCTGGAGACAGAACACCACCACCCACATGTGAGGCACATGCAACAGCAGAGGACAAATATGTGGATGAATCTGCCTTCGTGGTCAGAAGGATGCAGTGGCATTCATCTCCGCCATGTGGCCTGTTTCTGCTTGGTTCTACCCTCTGCATCATCACCTTCCACTGTCCTCCGATGCACTCTGCGACACTCACCTTGGACCTCGACATGGACTGTCATATTCTGTTTGGTCACCAATGACACAGCTATCAGACTGCGGACTGAACTCCTCCTCTTCTGATGTACTTGTCATTCCCTGAAGGACTCTGGCTGGCCCTCCACGGGCTAACAATGTAAAGTGGGGTTTGCATGGCCCTGTAGTGCTCCAGCTGCAACATTCCACTGAATGTGCATTAAACATTCATTTTCACACCGATGTGTCAAGTCTATGATCTTGCAAGTGTGGAAGTATGGATGAATGTAGGGTCAGTGATTCCCCCTTATGTCCATGTTGCTAATGTTGTGGGACTTGGGTCACAGGGTGACACATTGCCGATTGTGGTCCGGGTGGCGCCGACACAACTACGGAGACACACGCATTAGTTACTTCCTTGTCCAGCCCAGGATGAAACCACGCCCAGAGCCTTGGGGTCATTTTTCACACCCTTACGCTGGACTGACATATGCCAGGATAGCCCACTCCGCTTATGCTCACAGGGGGATGACAACACTACATGTCCCAGGACTTCCCTGTAGAGATCTGTTGCTCACAGGTCTAGTTGTCAGCATGCCACAGCCACTCCCTCATGGCTAGTTTACACCCACACCACACTCATGCAGCACAGGCATCACAGGACATGTGACCCTGCCAATATAAAGGGCCTGGTGCACGTGCTGGACACCATTTCCACTCTCTAACTGGGTGTTTCCATGTGGTTATCATTGATGCATGAAGACCTAGGGCCCTATCACCTCACATTGCCCAGTGCCGGGGGTGACATGATGGTGTCCGCACCACAAGAATCAATAATAAAGGATTCATGGCTTGCGGTGCAGAGACTTGAGGGCACCGGATACACTGCGGCAGGCACAGGCACACCGCCACTAGATGATGTCTTGCGGTGCACTGAGGTAGGGGCACCTAAAGTGCTGAGCAGGTGTGCAGCCTTGGATGATGCACCGTCCTGGCGGTCAGGACTGGTAAGGATTAGTGTGAGCTCTGCAGGACCGCAGTGTAGGCCTGAGCCAGCGAGCAGTGCGGGCCTCCTGCCAAGTGGCGTTGCCTCGCAGTTCACAGAGCTAGTGGCACCTCAAGAGCTGAGTGGGTGTGCAGCTTGTGATGATACCGTGTGCACTGATATAGTCTCTGCCATTGCGAAATCAAGACCCAGAATCAAGTGTGTGACCTGGTGGCCCGCGGTGCGGGGCTGCATGATGTGGAGGATGCCATGGCCACGGGCCCCGGGCTTGGAGCTCCCACCGGCACGTGGCGGGCCATCTTGGGGACACACCGGTGGAGGAAGGTGAGCAGTGAAGCCTGGTTGCACAGAGGCAGGCAATCACCGCCGGGCGGCGGGAGGGGCTGGGGTGCAGCAACATGTGTGCGCTGGGGCGGGCAAGCGATGATGACGTGTGCAACTGTATGGACTCTGCCATTCATGTCTCCGGAAACTGTTTCAGATAAGGGACCCGGGGGACTGCAGTGTATTCCGGCACGTGGTTGGAGACACACCGGTGGCAGCAGGTGAGCAGTGATGCTTGGGTCCACAGTGTCAGCACTCTCTCTCCCTCTCTTTCTCTCTCTCTTTCTCTCTCCCTCTCTCCCTCACTCTCTCTCTCTCTCTCTCCCTCTCTTTGTCTCTCCCTCTCTCTCTCTCTCTCTCTCTCTCTCACTCTCTCTCTTTCTCGCTTTCTCTCGCCCTCTCTCCCTCTCTTTCTCTCTCCCTCTCTCTCTTTCTCTTTCTCTCTCCCTCTCTCTCGCTCTTTCTCCCTCTCTCCCTCTCTCCCTCTCTCCCTCACTCTCTCTCTCTCTCTCTCTCTCTCTCTCTCTCTCTCCCTCTCTCACTCTCTTCCTCTCTCTCACTCTCTCTCTCTTTCTCTCTCTCTCCCTCTCTTTCTCTCCTTAGCTCTATCTCTCTCTCTCTTTCGCTCTCTCTCTCTGTACTTTGATGAGCGAATGACACACCTTCGTATCTAGATTTCTGTCTTGCAGGCTGTGACTTACACAATGTCCTGAGAAGACCCGCCATGACTCTTCAGAATTGTTGTTTTGGGTTTATTCTGTAATAAACTTATTATTTGGATATTATGAGATGAATGTATGATTTCCCTTTTTCTGACCCGACATGTATGTTAGGTGTTGTGATTGTGCGACTTCATGCAAATTGTTTGGTTCATTAATTTTGGAGAGTTGATGTGGTGCCTAGGGTAAGGCCCCAGGGGGGGAGGGTCCTGGGGGTGGTGGCAGTAGGTTTTGTTGCCCTATTGGGGCTCCGGGCTGCATGATCAGTTGCTCCATGGCATCTGTTGTTCTTCATGTGTGGCTATGGGCTGTGCTCCCTTGTCTGCTGCCGGTTGTCGTCTGACTTTACACTAGGTAAGAGCAGGTGTTAAAATCCTGCTGCTAACGCACCTTATCGCATGTTTTGTGATCTTATCGCTGATCTGGCTGGTCGTTGAGAATGTTGTGGAGTTGTGTTGTCGCTGCTTTTTGCACGGAAACGGCTACTCTGTATATCATTAGCGTTAGTTGCCGAGGTCATCTGTGGCGATAATTTTTTGCGACTGCTTTTGCAGGTAGACTGGTGATATGGGCTCTTAGCACCAGCTTGTCAATGGAGCGATACATTTATCACGACTTTGGCTGCGATAAAGTGCCAATAACTCGGCGATAGATCCTTGAGAATATGCCCCAAAGACTTTTATATTAAAGAAGACCCTTGCTCTTAATCTTTGATATCAGTTCAACCCAAAAAGGTTGAATCTTGGACATTATTGGCCAACATTCATATTTTTCTGAGAAAAATAGTTTTGTTGTTGGTGATAACTAATGGTAAGGATGTGAACCTTCTGGGCCTCTAAATAATGATGACAGGGTTAATAAAAATTCTCAGTAAATTGCCATGCCACCATGGTTGGAAAACCCTGGCATGAGCTGTTGATATCACGAGCACTTAAAACACAATTTAAAACACTTCAATAATAGAAAGTTAGAGAATTTGAAATACTCTTGGATGTACGGCATCATTAGAATAACAGATTTTATGGGATCTACCTTAAGATAACAACCCTGCTTTTAATTGACTACAGTTCTGTGACACATTAAGTCCTGATGAAGAAAGACAGCCCATGAAGCTGAATTATTGACTGGTCTCTTGCTTTGGTGTCTCCAGGGCATAGACTGGAGTTCCAGTAAATCTACTTTTATTACATCTCCGCTGCATGAATACTATGGTATATGGGTGATATATTTAATTTTATACTGAATGATTAAGAGAATGTAAATTTTAGAGAATATTTGAATTATCTGTTTAATGCCTTTTCAAGGAATCATATTAGCATGTTGCGATTTGTAGTTCAGGCTGAATTTATTTTAATTACTAGCTGTTAGTATTTTAGGTTTTTAATCTTTAAAGTTGTTAGACCTCTCAAACCCTAATGTGGTCTTCCCTCAAACATTTAGGCTTCATCCCTCCTATTTTCACTGATATCATTTTTGTTGGCCATAGGACTCTGCGCTTTACCACTGCCAACCAGTGCTAAAGTGCGTCTCCTCTTCCCTTTAAACCTGTTAGAATTGGCTTGAACCCAATTGACATATTTAATTTATGTGTAAGTCAGCAGTAAAGTGAAACTGCATGTACCCAGGGACTGTAAATGAAATGCTACTAGGGGGCCTGCAGCACTTAAGTAGACCTTTAAACATGCCTCAGGCTTGCAATTGCATCTTTAGTTGCCCTAGCATTCCTGGGCTTTGATTTTTCCTTAAACTATGCATCTGAATTCTCAATTGCTCTTACAATTGTAATAGACGACACCAGATCATGATCCTCTATAATAAATAATCATGCCTGTATTTTCTTGTTGCAAGTTTTTCCAATCAACTGATCTGGAATAATTTCAACCTCAAATTCCCTGTAGTTGCATGTAACTGCCAATTTCTTCAGAGCCGATGCAAAGTCATCAATGGATTCCCAATGTTTGCAAAAGTATCTGCCTTTCTAACACGACAAATTTATGCAGGAGAATATCTCTCACCCAACATTTTAAAGACAGAAACTATTCATTCATAATTGCAGCTGTAATCATTTTACCAGATGCACCCGCCTCATCTAATTTGCACTTTTATATCAAGTAAAGGTAAAGCTCTCAATATAGATCTGCCTTATTTGTAAATGTCTATCTATTGATAGCATCCAGATATTCCTGAAAGGTGTCTTTTCACCGTGGCCGGTTTCAGAGCGGCATGCCAGGAGGATGTTGAAAAGAGCGGAGGAGCTCTAATCCTCACCATGATAAAAGTGCCCAATTTTTATCTACAATGTTTATTTGAAATAAGTACTTTCTCAGCAATAACAGAGCATATTCAAATAGGTGAAATTATGATACTCTATGTTCAGGAATGAATAATGATAACATAAGCAGGTTGTCGCAGGATTCAGGTGTTTTTATAATTGGCAGTTCCACTACACAACCAAAAGCGAAGATAAATCCCAAATTCAAAATGGCAGCCACAAGTTGAACTCTAACTAAATTGGCAGCCTGATAGTAGCTGATTTAGTCCTATTTCGATGTCTATTTAGTAAAAGAAGAGTTGAGCTTCCCGAGTACCTAGCAAGGAAATCAAGTCGAGGCACTGACAGCGGCGTGGCTGAAGGAATGGCGCATGGTGAAGGAAAGACTCAGTCCTATCGTCTCTGTCTCCTCCCCAGGAGACAGAACTCCCTCATGATATAGTGAGACAGCAAGTTAGTGGTCACAGATGATGGATCCAGGTCCCACTCATCATCATTGAAAGGAAACCAACAGTCCGGCATAGATGAGGCAGAGAATACTTTATCCGGCACGTAAGTATAATGGCTGCAACAATCAGCACATCACCGTCTCAGCTTCGTCTCAACTGCCACTCAGAGTTTCCCCATTTGGGTTCAACATTCTAGATTCCAGTCAGGGCTGGAATCCTAACACACACCATCCCAGAAACCGTTGCTATGCAATGCATCCTCGACGCAGGCCTTCACATCAAAAGACCATCATTGAAGGCATCCTCGTCGATGATGCAGGATGCAGCATCCCAAGCCTTGCAGCTTCTTCAGAACCAGGCGGTGCGCAACGCATTTTTGAGGCAGGACTTTGCATCGGAAGTCCTTCGTCAAAAGCATCCTCAATGAAGATGTGGGACTTGTATGGTAGCCTCACAGTTCCTAGGAAACACCTCTGCATGATGCATCTTCCACACTGGACTCTGCACTGCTTTGCAACCAGGATTTAAGGTACTCTTGTTCAGCGGACCTAACTGGGAATGTTCTTGAGTTGTTTTTCACTTGATAACTGTTTGAAATGCTGCATAAAAACTTTACACATTGCCTCTAAATTTTCTGACTGCTTTTGTGCCAAGCTACCAGAGGGTTAAGCACAGGTTATTTTGGGGTTTGCGTGTGACTTCACTCTGACAAGGATTGTGGTTGCTGCTTGAGTAGAGTTGTACCCTCCGCCAACCAACGACCCAATTTCTTACAATAGTATTCTGTTTGTAAAAAATGTTTAAACAAATTACTCTAGAACTGGTCAAAACATGGGGAACGCTAATGTTTAATTTTAAGTTATTCAGGATTAATTTGTTGAACAGGTGTGATTTGAGTGTCTGAGCACACCTGGCATGATTATGTGAATATATAACTAAAAATATCCAGATTGTTCGTTTAGTCTTGGCTATTAGGAGGATTTCAAGTAGCAGATGGGCTTTGCTCCTTCCTGAAGGTCCTACTTCAGTGATGATCAGTTTTTCATGTAGGCATGATTGCTTGCAGAGATGGACCAGTTTGTGTAAATGAATAGAAGTTTGAATATAATTTGTGATTCCAAAGAAAACCATTGACGTTCTCTCAACAAAGCGGGATAGAGCTGAATATCTTAGAAGAGTCACTGGTCAGCAGTGGGTTAAAGAAGTAGGTGTATTTATGGGGCTATTCAGGCATATCATTGCCATCATGAATGACTAATGCGCAACATGGTAGGTGATGTTAAATGCCTGAGCTTGAATGTTTAGTTTTAAATCAATAATGAAGCATAGGGATTTGGATGACAAGAAGAGGTTGGGCTTGAACCCATGGTTTGCATTTAGTCAGCTTTAATTGATGGGACTCAGGCCTGAGAGCTAAAGTTGAGAACAATAGCATTGCTAATGTCTTTTGCTGAGAAGGTCTGTCTGGAGGACAGAAAGATTGTCATGATTTAAGCTACGGAATTTAGGGTGTTCTCGCAGAAGATAGCAGGGAGGCGGAACACCCTTGGGAATTCCTAGCCGGGTGCTGCGGTACCAAATGGAATGCTTGGCCCAAGAGAGTTTATGGTTGCACATTTTCTATCCAGCTGACTTGCTAAAAACTGTACTTGTGTATGAAACTTTTCTGCATTACTGAAAAATGCATTTTACCTTCTCAGTCCTCCCACATAGTATAACATGTATGTTTCAACACCAGACAACCTTATCAACTCTTGGAAGAGGTGTGCAATGTGAATGTGGCTACCGGAATCAGATTTGAATTGGCACGGGGAATCCTGTACGCAGATATGGACATGCATCACAGGAGACTTTGATTATAAATCAAACTATCTGTTGCTGCTCACCAGGTTCCCTTTCATTGCATTGCAAAGTGCACTTGGGAAACGAAAAGCAATTGTTATTGCCTATCAACCAACATCATATAATAGCTGTTGGACCCGGCCTCGTAACATGGCTCTACTGGTCCCCACACCACCTAACCTGGTGCCGGCGGCCCCAATCCCCCTGCCTCACCAAGCCTTTCCACCAGAACACACGCACTCAACCCGGACACCCTCGTCCATGGCCTCTCTCCTTCGGCCACCCCGGGCCCGTGTGCCCACTTCATGCACCAAGATGGCCGCCCGGCCCCAGCGCGACCCGGGCCTAGAGGCGCCACTCCGGCTGGAGGACATCACGCTTCCAGGGGTTGAGAGAGGGAGGAGCAGTTTCTATCGCACCTCTGAACTCCCCTGGGACGATGGGTTTCGATCGGCCCTCCGGCCTCCCTGAAGGCTGGCTCCACGCCTGCTGGGTGTCTGGGACTCCTCCCGACCCGGCCCTGAAAGGATCAAAAGACAATGTCAGGAAATCCCCGACAAGCGACCCCCAGGTGACAAGACCCCTGCCTGCACAGACCCCGGACATCAAAGAGGGGTCGACCTATAACAAGGGGTGCTCTGGGACTGTCCGGCAGATTCGACGCTGGAACAACGAGAGCCTGCTGACGCGGTCGCGGCTCCTGGAACTTGGAACTACCTGAGCCCTGCTGAGTGACTCGCGGCTCACCGAAGATCGTAAGACCTCCGAACTTGTACCTGAGCCCTGCTGAGTGACTCGCGGCTCCCTGAAGATCGTAAGACCTCCGAACTTGTACCTGAGCCCTGCTGAGTGACTCGCGGCTCCCTGAAGATCGTAAGACCTCCGAACTTGTACCTGAGCCCTGCTGAGTGACTCGCGGCTCCCCGAAGATCGTAAGACCTCCGAACTTGTACCCGAGCCCTGCTGAGTGACTCGCGGCTCCCTGAAGATCGTAAGACCTCCGAACTTGTACCTGAGCCCGCTGAGTGACTCGCGGCTTCCACAGACTCCACTGGTCCCGCCGGACCCCACGACAACCAGCCTACCCCCCAGCTCGAGGATTGTGAGCTGTGCGCCGGGTACATCCTTACCTTGAACTTTTGTGCCAAAGACTGTCCCGCTACCCCCTATCCCTTCCGAGACTCATTGAGCCCGCGCTCTCCTTGTACATATTTGCAGTGCTAACCTACTTGATAAAGATTGGTTCCTAAGAACGCACGGTGTGTTGTTTCTGTGTCGTGTGGTGCCCGAAGTACGATCCTCGATACGAGACTTCTCCTCCTGAGGAGTCTCCCGCCAGTGCCCGGCTACGATACTTGAGGGTGGGTCTCAGGGTAGTCAGGACTCCCTTGCCGGGCTCCTCTGAGGTCGCCGTCTAACATTGGTGGCAAGCGACGGGATTCGAGCCCATCACCGAGAGATCGTACTGTGAACGACGGACGCACTACCAACAAAGATGGCAGAAGGAAACACCGGGATCCCCACAGAAATCAACGCCAACAGGGTGTTCCAGGTGGAACAACTAGAAGAATACACACACAAAGAACTAAAGCAATTCTGCAAAGAACTTAGAATCGCTACCACCGGTCTCAACACCAAGGAAGATTTGCAGAAAGCACTGAAAGCCTGGGTGGATACCGGGGCCTCCCGCCCGGAAAACACGGGGGAGCGCCCCGACGAGGCCGAACCTCCCCAAGGCGAAAGCAGCAACAATCAGGTGCGAAACATCGTACCAGACGGGGACCTATCCCCGGAGGAACTCGCGGACAGAGAGAGAAGCCGCAATCACGAACTCGAGTTAGCTAAGCTCAAAATCGAAGGCGAATTAAAGTTAGCAGAGAAAAAGCTAGCAGTAGAGCAAATGCGCGTGCAAGGCGAGCTAGAAGAGAAGAAGCTCCAACGGGAACACGAAGGAAGGAAGCTCCAACTGGAGCACGAGCGCAGCTTGAAGGAAGTCGAACGCAAGGCCCACCTAGGGATGATGGGGCTCCCCGAGTGGGTGTGCGCCACCACCCGATCTATGTCAGCCCGACTCACCCCCCTGGGAGAAGTCGAAGACGCCCAGACCGAAGAAGTCAGAGCAGTAACCCCCGAGGGTCCTCCCGTCCCCCCATCGGAGGGGCCCGTCGCCAGCAACGAGCCCTCCCTGTCCGATACCGCCCCGGTCCCTGAGTTAGGAGATCTACCCGAGTTGGCCCAATGGCGCCACGAGGGTGGACCCACCCGGGAGGAGTTTTGCCGGGAGCAAGCCACCTGTCCTTCCCTGGTCGGACTGCGGCGCCAGGCCGAGGGCCAAGCCGCAGGCGACCAAACTGGCACGCACCGAATTTATTGGGAAAATAGCATTTTGTATAGTGAGCAGAAGTCGGTGGAGCTGGGATCCGGACGGGTGCTGGTGGTACCCCTCCGCTTCCGAGACTTCCTCCTGGGCTTAGCCCACGACGTCCCCCTTGCCGGCCACCTGGGTCAAGACAAGACCTACAGCCGTCTCGTGACCCATTTTTACTAGCCTAAGATGAGAGCAGCCGTAGAAGCCCACTGCAAGTCCTGTCCCACGTGCCAAGCTAGCGGGAAGAGTGGGGGGAAGCGCAAGGCTCCCCTCCAACCCTTCCCGGTCGTCAGTACCCCCTTTGAACGAGTCGGGATCGACATCGTGGGGCCCCTGGATCCCCCCACCTCCCAAGGTCACCGTTTCATCCTGGTCCTGGTGGATCACGCCACCCGATGCCCTGAGGCGATCCCCCTACGCACCGTCACGGCCCCCGTAGTGGGCCGGGCCCTGATGGGGATCTTTTCCCGGGTAGGGTTCCCCCGCGAGGTCGTGAGCGATCGCGGAACTAATTTTATCTCGAGGTACATGACGTCCCTGTGGCAACAATGTGGAGTGTCCTACAAATTCACTACCCCGTACCATCCCCAGGGGAACGGCCTAGTAGAGAGGTTTAACCGGACTCTGAAAGGGATGATCACCGGCCTAGAAGAGCCCCTCCGGCGTAAGTGGGACGTCCTGCTCCCCTGCCTCTTGTTCGCTTACCGAGAGGTCCCCCAGAAGTCCCTAGGGTTCAGCCCGTTTGAGTTGCTCTATGGACACCCCGTCTGAGGTCCCCTCAGCTTGGTTAAGGAAGGGTGGGAGGCGGCACCCCAGACCACCCCACGAGATGTGTTCCACTATGTTCTGACCCTCCGGAACCAGACCAGGAAGTTCCGAGCACTGGCCGAGGCCAACCTAGAGACAAGCCAAGAAGAGATGAAGCGCTGGTACGAACAGAATGCCACTCTGGTCGAGTTCCAGCCGGGCCAACAAGTATGGGTCATGGCTCCCGTGAAGCCAGGCGCCCTCCAGGACAGGTGGACCGGGCCCTACAAAGTGATTGAGCGGAAGAGCCCAGTCACATACTTGGTGGACGTCCAGTCGCCTCGGGATCCCCTCCGGGTCCTTCACGTGAACCGCCTCAAGCCTCACTTCGTGCGGACAGAACTAAGCCTCCTGCTGGCCACTGATGACGGGGCCGAAGATGAGTCCGATCCCCTCCCGGACCTCCTGTGTGTCAAGGAGCAGGATGGCTCGGTGGAGGGAGTGATTCTCTCCCCAGCTCTCACTGCCCAGCAGCAAGAGGACTGCCGCCAGCTACTAGGACAATTTGCCGACCTCTTCTCCCTGATCCCCCGAGTCACCGACTGGTGTGTCCATGACGTGGACACCGGGGACAGCCCGCCGGTGAGACACCGAGCCTACCGGGTCCCCGACCGGGTCCGGTCCTGCATTCAAGCTGAAGTCTCAAAGATGTTGACCATGGGGGTGATCGAGCCATCTGACAGTCCCTGGGCCAGCCCCGTGGTCCTGGTCCCAAAGGCAGCGGCCCCCGGTGTTGCCCCCGAGCTCCGGTTCTGTGTGGACTACCGGGGGCTCAATGACGTCACCCGAGCCGATGCCCACCCCATTCCACGAGCCGACGAGCTCATTGACCGACTCGAGGCAGCACGGTTCCTCAGCACCTTCGACCTCACCTGCAGATACTGGCAGATTGCGCTCACCGAGGGGGCCAAGGAGCGGTCTGCCTTCTCCACCCCAGATGGGCATTACCGCTTCCGCGTAATGCCCTTCGGAATGAAAAATGCCCCGGCCACCTTCCAGCGACTGGTAAATAGAGTCCTGGCCGGGCTAGAACAGTTCAGCGCGGCCTATCTGGACGACATAGCCGTTTTCAGTTCCGGATGGAGTGAGCACCTCCAGCACCTCCGGAGAGTGCTAACCGCCCTGCGCCAGGCAGGCCTGACAGTAAAAGCCAGCAAGTGCCAAATTGGACAAGGATCAGTAGTCTACCTGGGGCACCATGTCGGGAGTGGCCAGGTCGCCCCTCTACAACCAAAGATCGACGCCATCGTGGCCTGGGAGCCCCCCACCACCCAAACGGAGGTCCGAGCCTTTCTGGGCCTCACTGGCTACTACCGCAGATTCATCAAGGGGTATGGCAGCCTTGTCGGCCCCCTCACAGAACTCACATCCAAAAAACAGCCAAAAAAGGTTCAGTGGACACCCGCCTGCCAGGAGGCGTTCGATGCCCTAAAGAAGGCCATGTGCACGGCCCCCGTCCTCCAGGCTCCCGACTACTCCAAGGAGTTTGTAGTCCAGACCGATGCCTCTGAGCATGGCATTGGGGCCGTCCTGTCCCAGATGAATGACCAAGGCCTGGACCAGCCCGTCGCCTTCCTCAGTCGGCGGCTGTTACCCAGAGAACAGCGATGGAGTACCATTGAGCGCGAAGCCTTTGCCGTGGTCTGGGCACTCAAGAAACTACGCCCTTACCTGTTCGGCACCCATTTCAAAGTCCAAACCGATCATCGGCCCTTGCGATGGCTTATGCAGATGCGGGGAGAAAACCCCAAGCTGCTGCGGTGGTCAATCTCCCTTCAGGGGATGGATTTCACCGTGGAACACCGTCCTGGGACGGACCACGCCAACGCCGATGGCCTCTCCCGGTTCTTCCGCCTCAGCGAAGAGAACCCCCCAAGATGATGGGCAGTTCTCTCCGGCTTTCAGCTGGGGGGGACGCGTGTTGGACCCGGCCTCGTAACATGGCTCTACTGGTCCCCACACCACCTAACCTGGTGCCGGCGGCCCCAATCCCCCTGCCTCACCAAGCCTTTCCACCAGAACACACGCACTCAACCCGGACACCCTCGTCCATGGCCTCTCTCCTTCGGCCACCCCGGGCCCGCGTGCCCACTTCATGCACCAAGATGGCCGCCCGGCCCCAGCGCGACCCGGGCCTAGAGGCGCCACTCCGGCTGGAGGACATCACGCTTCCAGGGGTTGAGAGAGGGAGGAGCAGTTTCTATCGCACCTCTGAACTCCCCTAGGACGATGGGTTTCGATCGGCCCTCCGGCCTCCCTGAAGGCTGGCTCCACGCCTGCTGGGTGTCTGGGACTCCTCCCGTCCCGGCCCTGAAAGGATCAAAAGACAATGGCAGGAAATCCCCGACAAGCGACCCCCAGGTGACAAGACCCCTGCCTGCACAGACCCCGGACATCAAAGAGGGGTCGACCTATAACAAGGGGTGCTCTGGGACTGTCCGGCAGATTCGACGCTGGAACAACGAGAGCCTGCTGACGCGGTCGCGGCTCCTGGAACTTGGAACTACCTGAGCCCTGCTGAGTGACTCGCGGCTCCCCGAAGATCGTAAGACCTCCGAACTTGTACCTGAGCCCTGCTGAGTGACTCGCGGCTCCCTGAAGATCGTAAGACCTCCGAACTTGTACCTGAGCCCTGCTGAGTGACTCGAGGCTCCCCGAAGATCGTAAGACCTCCGAACTTGTACCTGAGCTCTGCTGAGTGACTCGCGGCTCCCTGAAGATCGTAACACCTCCGAACTTGTACCTGAGCCCGCTGAGTGACTCGCGGCTTCCACAGACTCCACTGGTCCCGCCGGACCCCACGACAACCAGCCTACCCCCCAGCTCGAGGATTGTGAGCTGTGCGCCGGGTACATCCTTACCTTGAACTTTTGTGCCAAAGACTGTCCCGCTACCCCCTATCCCTTCCGAGACTCATTGAGCCTGCGCTCTCCTTGTACATATTTGCAGTGCTAACCTACTTGATAAAGATTGGTTCCTAAGAACGCACGGTGTGTTGTTTCTGTGTCGTGTGGTGCCCGAAGTACGATCCTCGATACAAGACTTCTCCTCCTGAGGAGTCTCCCGCCAGTGCCCGGCTACGATACTTGAGGGTGGGTCTCAGGGTAGTCAGGACTCCCTTCCCGGGCTCCTCTGAGGTCGCCGTCTAACAATAGCAATTGTTTATCATTGACACCGTCAATTTTAGCCTGATGTTAGATCAAATAGAATTTACCAATAACAATGAAATATTTATTTGTGTAGCAAATTGATAGGACTTGCAATTCATGGTTTTAATTGTCAGTACCTAGATGTGTTATCTTGTTAACTAAAATGTCAATTGGTTCTGTCCATTGTCCATTGCTTGTCGCTACTCTTTAGACACTCTACTGAATCTAAAAAATTGTTTTCATAAAAATCACCACAGGAAAAGATCACAAATTCATTTATGAGAATCAATATGCCATATTAAACCCATGTATCTGTTTTAGATTCCTGTAATGCATATGAAGATTTTGTGACACCAGATGACTCAGGAGAAATAGAAGAGCCTAGCTGGGATATTCCAGTAAATTCCCCAGCAACAGAAATGAAAAGAATATCAGTACTAGTGCTGCCAAAAAGAATATCCTGTGAGGTGAGTCAATAAGAACACAATTAGTTGAATGTAATGCCCGTAAATTAAAGAATGGAGTTACAATATAGTCAAACATGGGACTCAAAAGGAATTTGATATTCCATAGTTACCCTCCATTCTTCATAAAATATTGAAGCCTCATAACTCTAAAGATTTGGGGAATATGGCAATTCTTCAAGACAAGGAAAACGCTCTATTACCATAATGCTGGAGATTTTCACTCCATCTCTGGAGATAAAACTAGACATGTACTCACACAAGCATAAAACATAAGGCCAGCTGAACATCATCTTTCCAGGTTAAATGTGCTTCAAGCTACCTCAATGACTACAAAGATGTTTTGATACAGTGGTGGTCGAGGAGATTCAGCATTCAAGTACATTGATGTTTAGGGCCTTATAAATCTGGAGGATTGTATTTGTCTTCGTCATTGGAAAACAATCTGAAGCATGTTCTAATTGATGTAGCTTAGAATTTTGTTCTCAGTTTAGTGGTGAACTATTTTTTTGAATTTACGTGGACAGAAACCTGTGTCATTAGTGCAATCACATTACTGGCTTTTATTAATGTATCAGTAAATCTATAAAGACAATCTTGGAACTCTGAGGAACGTTTATCATGCTTTTTAATCAATGAGTAGTAAATCACGCATTATCCTGGTAACTATCTTTTTGTTTTGTATTTGGGACATTTTAAGTTTTCTTTGTAACTATTCCTTAATTCCATTTTCTATCATTGGTGGTAAGCATCCATCCTTTTCGTTTCCTGTTTTGTCTTAGGAGCCCAAGGGGCATATTATCAATGGCAAGCGTTGAATATCGCAAATCGCGCTTGATTATCGCCGTCTATCGCTGGATTACATCGCCGTTACATTGCAGTTAGCGGCGTATTAACAACGCTTAGCTCACAGGCGACGTACAAACCAGCGATAGACGGAGATAATCATCATTAGCGTGTGAAATCAAGCGATGATTTCACAGCGCTAATGAAAGCTTGTTAATATGGGAGTGTGGATTTGACCTGTCAGTCCACCTCCGATACTAAATATGCTTAGGTCAGGTTTTGACCAGACGTTAGGATCCGGCGATAACCGCGGTTAGCAGGACTTTTAATATTGCTTCGCAAGACCGGGGCCGCCTTGTTAATACAGCGCTGTTGTGTTAGCGCCCTCTTTCATGTTGTGTTTTTGAAGGAACGCCTAATTTGCATTTCATTAGGGATGTTTATCGCTGGCATGAGATGCGTTACAAAATCAGCTGCTAACATGCGCAAATGCATGTTTGCGATGCCTTGTAAATAGGGCGATAAAAATATCACCGCTTTAGCGGCAAAAAGTGCCACTAAAGTGGCGATCCTGCCCTTGAAAATATGCCCCTAACTCTTTCCCATTTGCAGCTCTTCTCTCTTTGGATATTCTTTTTTCGCTTAGTCTTTTATATCACTGATGATGTCAAACCGTTCTTCTCCTCTTCTCCCCACAGTATAATTTCTAACTATATCGCATGCTGTCAGTTACGGCATATGTTATTATTGTCTCCATGTTAAAGCTTTCCCTCATTTATACTCATCTATGTTTCCTATCGTCTTACCCCTTTTCTCCCATGCAAGGACTCTTGGGGGCAGATTTATGTTCCCTGGCGCATCCCTGCAAATCAGCATGGATGCGCCAGGGAAGATGCGTCACGAAAGTTTACCCTTGCGCCACAATAGATGCGCCGCATTTACAATGCAGCGCATCGTGGTGCAAGGATAAACAGATGCGTGACGCATCTGATGGCGGAAGGTAGGCGCATTGCTGGAGTTGCGTCGCAAGCGCGACGCAGCTCCAGCAAGGCTCAGGGGTGCCCTATCGTTACAATGCTGCATCAATCCTTACGCCTGCTTCAAACAGGCGCAGGGTTTTGACGCAGCATGGCTGGAAAAGTGACTGAGTGAAATCTTGTAGATTTCACTCAGCCACTTTTCGGAGGCGTTCCTGCGCCGGAACGCCCCCCCCCGTGCAGGAACGCCCACATGTAGCGCAAGCTTTACAACGTGACGCATCTCCCTAGATGCGTCACATTGTAAATGGGGCGCAACATGGCGCAGGGTTTACGCCGCCGCTGCGTCACAAAAGTGACGCAACGGCGGCGTAAAAGTGGCGCAAGTCCGTTATAAATCTGCCCCCTAGGAGTTTGCAACAGTTCTCCACTTTTTCTAGCTCTGTATCTTGCTACTGCCTTTTACAAGTGGAGACATCAACAGTACAACATTCGGTAAAGGTAGACTTTCGCAACTTTCATGGAACCAAAATCTAACACATTTGAGACTATCAAACGACATTTTGTAGTGCGTTCTGTATTATACAGCCTAAGCGTATACTATCAACTGCCTGCTCCATAATGAGAATATTTTAGGCTTTAAATCGATCAGATGAAAGAATCTGAATCTGGAATGCATGTCTGCTTCCCAGAAGTCAGGCAGGATGCTGAAGTGATTGATGCTCACTTTAGATAAATAGTGCCCGCCCACTGTAACTCTTGAATTGGAACATGTCTTTGACAGAAAGCTATTGTAACAGCCTCCGGTTTTGGATACATGATTGCTTCTTCCTAACCAAGCAGCCTGGAGAGCTCACGCATGATGTATATTCTTGAAAATCCCAATAAAATATTTCACAGTTGATCCGATAATTGTCAACTCAATCGTTAATATTATGCAGGAGATTGCACGAGACAGAGTGAATCGATTTGTAGGCACCAGAGTTGACACGGGATATGTAACCAGGGGATAACATACTGCAGTTTTGTGCCAAACCAATGAGTTATGCTTTAACATTATGAACAGCCAGGTTTCATATTCTATTCCCGAGATATACAAGATGAGGTAAATGTGTTGCTCAGATTAAACAGTGTTTAATCTAAAGGTCTAAGCTTAAGGTTTTTCAAACGTTGGATGTGTTGGAAAGGGCCTGTAAGAAGCTGGGTAACTGGCTGAGCGGGGTAAATCCCTACTCAAGCAACAACCACAATCTTGTTAGGGTGAAGCCATAAGCAAACCCCAAATTAGCTTGTGTTCAACCTCCTGGTAGCTTGGCACAGCGCAGTAAGGCTTAATTTAGAAGAAATGTGTAGTTTACTTATGCACCACTTCAAACAGTAATAAAATAACATAAGTATTTGTAAAGCGCATGTTCACCCATAGGTCTCTTGGCACTGAATAACAGATGTTTATTGTAACCCAACGGTACTCATTTTATTGACCTCAGATGGATGAAAGGCTGAGTGGACTTGAACCTATGACCATGAGGTTGAACACAGGGTCCTGCAGTGGCTGCATTAGTCCACTGAGCCACCAGACCCAGCTTTGATGATTCAACCCAAGAAACATATCACACCAATTTAGAAAAATAGACTATAATTTAATCAGTAAATCAAGACCAAAATGACAGTAGAACCGGGGATATACAATTTTGAAGATTTAAGTGAAACTAGAGCCAAAAAGCCCAAAGTGCCATTCAAGGCTATCTGATCGTGCGTGACTGGGGAAAGTCACAAGTTCAGACCAACCGTGATGGAGCATGAGTTGGATACCGGGATCAGATTAGTCCAGCTGAAAGAGTACCCTTCTCAGTCCAGCACCGGTGGAAGGGGCCGCGGGGAGAAGTGATATCATCACTGGTGTCAATCAAAGTCGCGCAAAAAGCCAGACTGCTGTCCCGGACAGTTGCTGCTGTAGCTGGAAGATCCTGTCGGCCTCGCAGATGGTCAGGGCTGGAGATTCGCATTGGCGGTCATCGCAGCGGTCGATGCAGTTGTGGGAAGAGTTGGTTATCAGGAACCTTACGTTGGTGGCAAGGTCTTGGCACGAACAGGCCTATTCGTGTTGGCCAGGAGTCCAAAAACATCAGGGGATCTCAATTGAACTACACCATGGGTCAGGACTTGATGGGTACCACTTGAAAGCCAGGATCTCCCTCCAGCCGTGGCCAGCAGGGCTCAGGCAGGTCCAGTTGCAGGTCCAGTCAGCAGGTCAGCAGGGCAGTTGCAGGGAACCTCTGGAGCTTATGTCCCTGTAGCTCAGAAAAGTACGTCAGCTGCCTAACCCTTGGAATAACTTCAGCGTGGCATGAAAGGTGGAGGTCCAAGCTTCCTTTTCAGCAAGCAGGGCAGCAGGGAGCAGAGCAGCAGAGTAGCAGGGCAGCGGAGTGGCAGTCCTTTTGGCAGTAAAGCAGCACAGCATTCCTTCTGCAGATTTCACAGGTCTCAGAGCGTACTGAAGAGTTGGTGTCTGAGTTCTAATATTTAGACCTGGTGAGTCCTTTGAAGTGGCAGAAGCTTCTGGAGGTTTACCTTGGCAAGTGCATGGGTTTCCTGCCGCCCCAATCCTGGCTCCAGACTAGCTTCAGGGGTTATGCAATCCTTTGCGTGAAGGCAGGACATAGCCTACTCAGGTGTAAGCAGGACTATGCCCAGCTCCGTCTTCCCACTCTGCCAGTATTGGCCCATTCAGGTACACCTAAGATCTCTATTGTGTGTGGCTGTCTACATGGAATACACAAAGACCATCTGTCAACTACACCCAGTCATGTGACCCAGACAAAGGCTCCAAGCATTAAATGGCTGAGGTTGGGAAATGTCACCTTTCTAAAAGTGGTATTTTAAAAAAAGTTTTAACCATTTTTATTGTGAAATATTTCAGCAGTACAATAATGTGTACAGGAAGCCAGAAATCCAAGTATACCTGCTCAGGACCATACACAATGTACAAAATCTAGAACGGGGAAATAGAAAAGGGAGGGAGGTGAGAATCGATCTCGTACTAGAAGCAGACCATTCACCGGATGTCCTGGTGGTCAGAGCACAAGAGGCAACACAACAAATCAGCATCAAAGGGGGAGAACCAGAGTAGGAAACAAGATATGATGAAAAAGTAAGCTGTAACACCCCACTGGCCGAGAATGGGCAGTGCACCCCACGTACAATACACAAGTAGAATCTGCCATCCAACAGAGAGGCCTCTCACATGATGCAGGTCACAAGGAAGTGGGCTTATAGAATGAGGACAGGGCATGGGGGACCCATGAGTTCCAACAGAGGTCCAAGGGGGAGGAGGATGGGGGAATGGGGCTGGGCGGGGTAGGGCTATGTAGAATAAGACTGGTATAAGGTAGAGCTATGGGATAACTGGAAGGAGTGGCATAGACGGGCTACACAGCAGAGTGCAGCAAGTTCCATCTTGTCTGGGTGAAAAAGGGAGGAAAACAGGAGCTGCTCATCAGCATATAGTCACAGGCATGAAAGACAAATCTATCATGCAGCAATGGTGGAAGGTGTGCCCTCTCCCAGGTTCAAGAAGCAGGACAAAATATCCTCAAACACCTCTTCCTTGGCCTGGATCCAGTAAACAACCCTATTGTAGGAAGCTACCTTATATATCTAGGTAGGCAACTCATTCTGGGTGAGTAGAGGGGTCATGCACCACTTGTGCAGTAAAAAGAGCTTTGCCATGGTCAGGGCCATCAACTGTAACCGTCTCACATGCATTGAAAGGTCAGGGAGGTCAGCAAAGTCATGCAGCATAATCAGGGCTGTCAGCAGGGTAGGGGAGGTCCATCACAAGGCCCGAGTTAGCACCTATATGAGCCCACTGGCGGAAGACGCCCGAACAATCGCAGAGGCTATGTTTGATTTCGCAGTCTGGCTGTGCAAACCTTCAGCAGCGCATGTGGTACAGGACAGAGGGCGCCAATTTTTTAAAGGTACCCTAACTCAACATCCTGCACCTAAAATATTAATTAACAATTATATTAATTACACAATTTACATAATTAAATAGCAATTAATTATTCAATAAATTATCAAGAATTAATCAACTAAAATCTAACTTACAAAATATCATTTGCACAATTTACATACTTAAAAATCACAAAAATATTTAATATTAATTTTGACAAATTTACATTAATTATACTAATTAACTTCCCACCCTCTACCCCTACAAGTCTCCATTTCATTCCATTCCAAAATTCTTTATTTCGATCAACTAGGACCATAAAAAGCAGACAAAGAAAGTTCTTGCACATAAAACCATGTAAAATTCGAACAATCGTTGGTGGCTACACACTTGATTTTAGTTTCGCAACCTTAAAAAACAATGCAGATGTCATAAAGTGGTGGATCAGGGCAAATTGTGTCTCAAACCCGTTCCCAATCAACTATCAAGAATCTTTCCCCTTAGAGAAAAGGCCACCTCAAAGATAAAAAGTTTACACTTGCAATTAGCAAAATAAAAATATAATTCATCAGCAAATTTAGGATTTGAAACATTAAAAAGATTTAAAAAAAGTGGGTAAGGATGATAGCAAATGGAAACAGTATATACATTTAGGACTGAGAGAACAGGTTTAAAAAGGTCCAGCGCATGCGCCACATTGAAGTTAAAAATCTGGATACAGCAAAGACAATGGGCTTGCGAGTGTCAAACTTTAGGACTGTAGATGCCCCTCACAATGCACAAACCCTAAATTTCTGCACAGCTGAATAAGCCAGCGCTGCTTGACTGCTTTGTAGCTAGGACAAAAAAAGAAAACATGAAGCTCTGACTCTTCCTCACAATTGCAGACAGGGCACCCTTGCAAGGCAGTTTTTGACCATTTTTAGGAGAAGGCACGGAGCGGCAGAGTACCAAATCTAAACTGGACATATAGTTTCCTTGCCAGGATTGGCTGGATATCGTCCAGGAAGGGCTCTATTGCGTACTCATCTTTGATTGACAGGAATTCGGCTGTCAAGTGCTCTAGAGCTGAACTCCCTTGGATGGCTGCAAAGTTATTAATTTTTTAGGTTTTTACCAATTCTGAGCGTGAGATTGCAAAACATGCTTCCCCTGGGTTAATCCAGAGACTTGGTTTTCCCAGCCTACTGCATTCATCCTTTATGTATGCAAACCAAGGGATTTTTTCTACACCCGGGAACCTCAATAGCTATTTCAGTTCTGACCGATAAACTTCTAGTTCCGGGGTCACCGACAATCTGTGCCAAAAAGTTAGGGGTCTGAGACCAATCTCATCCCCAATCGGTCTAATTCCTAAATCCAGTCGTAAAGGGATTAAGGGGTTACTGGAGGGGAGGCACAATATCTGCCTCATAAAACCATTCTCTACTTTGCTCACATCACAAGGACAACAGTAACCCCATAGTTCAGCCCCGTACATAGTCGCGCCCCTGGCTTGCACCTTATAAATCTCTGCTATAGGCCCATCAGGTTTGTTTGAGGAATTTCATTCTAATTATACAATACCCTCAGTGCTCTGGGCTAGCGTGAGCCTAGCTTTGGTTATGTGTGGCCCCATCTCCATATTTTCTGTCAGAGTGACACCTAAATATTCGAATACTGACACCCTATCCAGCATAGTGCCATTTAGACAAGGGTTGGGGTGAGATGTTCTGGCTGGGTTGAAGACCATGAACTTTGCCTTCTCTAGCCCCCTGCTGTTACTGAAAATGGCAGAGCTATCAAGAACCCTCTGTATGCCCATTGGCGACTTTGACGTTAAGAGGATGTCATCCGCAAATATCATTGCTGGGACTTTTCTGCTTGCTAACTTCAGGGAGTCATTGTCCTTTACCTCGCTAAGTTGGACAACCAATGCATTGACAAAGAGGCAAAACAGGGTGGGTGCAAGCACACACCCCTGCCTTACTCCTGTCAATTGGGAATCAGGAAGTTAATTCACTGCCTTTCCCTGCCTTTCCCACACCTTACTTGGGTGAAATTGCCTTTGTGCTATCTCATAAGCATACTCGAAAGGAAAAGAGGGGATTCCCAGATCTCTAAGTACCCCCCATCATTTATCTCTGGGCACCAAATCAAAAGCCGTCTTCAGATCCACAAAAATGAAATAGAGACTACCACCCTCCATTCTCACCGTTTTCCAAAATAAAAGTTGGAGTCTATATATTTGGTTGACGGTGGAAGTGTTCTTTCTGAATCCGGCTTGGTAAGGGCTCAATATTTCATGTTCTTCCATCCACCCCTGGAGCCGATCAAGAAGTACTCCTACAAGTCTCACAACCCTTGACAACAATTACGCAAACAATAAATATACAATTAAAACATTATTTAAACACATAGAGAAACTTAAAAAACAATATTTCTTACCTTAAAAGCCAATATTTTTGCACACAATATTTCTGTGTCAACATGATAAAACTTGATATTTATGCAGCTCTATATTTTTAACTCGATCTCTTGTCTGAATACCGCTCAATATGAGGATGAGGATAAGCAAGCGTCTGGAACTGGAGGTGGCTTTTAACAGGATGGGAGTCAGGAAAGGCAGGACTAAGTGGAGGTAGGGAAAGGGAGGAACCCTCCGGGGGACAACCAAAGGAGATAAGGCAGGTAGTGGGCAGTTAACAACCCAAGTGGGGTGTACAACACTAAACCGTGGAAAGGACAAATGCAGTCCTATGTCCTAAACTGTCTGTGGCGAGTCAAGAACCTCTGACAAGACAACCACCACTTCGAGGCAGCAGTGAACACCAATGGCATTGAAAGTGATAGGCGGCCGCCACAGTCGGACGTGGAGGAGAGATATGTGCATAGTGATGGCATAGTGCTGAGTGCCGGGAGAGCAGATAAACTGATGGTGGACAAGTGAGTATCTCCGGGAGTCAGGCCAGAAGTCCATGGAAAGCATGTGAGCGGCCACCCAAACCTGCCAAACAAGCGGTAAGGTCAGCCAGGGCACACATAAGTATGAAGGAAGGCCAAGCAAGGCATGGGGGGGATGCCCCGAACGGGATGATGATACACTGTGACTCTAGGAAACATGGGATGGGAGGTGGGAGGGGGACATCAGAGAAGCAGGGGAACTAAAAGGTATTTATTATAAGTATGATAAAAGCCCCATAACTCGCTTAAGCACAAAATAATCGATCACTACTTACTAGTCAATGAAAGAGAATTGCCCATGCTGATTTAAGTTTTGGTTGTTAATTGACACACTGGTGAACCTCATTCCTTATAAGATTACGTATATCACTTGTGATTGTTTTAATGCAAATCTTTGAAAGAATGCTTAATATTGAAAAAACTGATCAAAATAAGTTTAAAATAGATAAATATTTCAGCTATCTGAATATAAAATCTTGGTGAAAATATCTTGAGTACTCACATGGGTAAGGACTAAAGACTAGATAACCTTTGAATGGCAACTGGAAAGTTCTTCTCTTCGATGTACCACTGATTGAAGAGACAAAAACTTCATGGTGTTGAAACACATTCTTCATAATCTATGTAATTGCAAGACACTTGCACCTATACACTCAGTTCATGAGTCACTGACCAATATGTTTGCATATTAATGCTTTGCAATGTCTACATCATTGAGATCAAAGCATAAGGTTCACCAGAGGAAAATACCAGAATGAAGATGAGTGGAATAAAGAAGCATGTTGTGGGAGCCCAGTGGGGTAAATCTGGATGGGCAAACATCAAACAGATATCCAACACTGATAAAATAAATATGATATATCAAGCTGTGCAGGGATTGGGAGCCTTTCGTGGCTGGTGTGCTTTACCCTCCCAAGCAAACTCAAGCTGACATTTCGGTGAAACATGACCCGGTTTTCAAAATCTGGGATATTACCACATCACACAGATGACAGATATTATATAAATATCCACGTCACAAGGGACTCATTTCAGGAAATGCAGACCTAAGTAATTTTTTTGTCTGCTATGAGAGTGGGTAGTGCATTTTCCTGCATCAGGAGCTTCCTGGAAGACACCTGAGGGAGCAGGACCTTGCGCTACAAATGTCAGCACCTGAAGCAGAGCTGGTGGAGCAGAAGGAAAGAGAAATCTTTTGCTGTGATCGACTTTGGTAGCCCCTCCCCCATGACGCAGTGCTCGTGCCTGCCACGCACACACACACACACACACACACAGAGTTGAAAGGGAGGCGGATGGAGATTGATTGCAGAGGATCGCCGTGAGGAAGGCGTGATTTTTCCTTTTCCTTGGCCTCACTTGGCTTCAGACTGCTGCATTCCAAAGGCACAGCGGTAAGTTGGGAGAGGACCTACACCGAGCGCCGACACCACCAAAAGCACCATTCTACAGTTTATCGCTCCTACCACCGTCACTGTGCCCGGCTGGCTCGCGGAGGCGGGTAGGCACAGGTGTACGGCAGGGCAGGTCTGGAGGTGAGCGAAAGTGTGGTGCTGGTGTGCAATCAGTGTTTTGTGTATTGTGAATGCTGCAAATCTCCCCCTTTTCTCTTGATTAAACAGTGGGGGCCAATGGAGATTTTGGTAACATTACCGACATTGACCTATGGTTAGAGCTGGCTAGAGCAGAGAGATCTTAAACCCGTGGCTTGTTCTTACCTCAGATTTCCAGTTGGAGTGAGGTTTTCAGTTAAGTAGTGGACATTATTGATTGTTCATCAATGCATGGGTGTGTACTCTGAGTACTCACCAGGTGGCCAACTTGCCACCCAGGAACACCGTACCTCTTTTGTCTTCTGGAGGTGGAAGGAGGAAAGAGGATCTTCTAGGACCGTTTTTCTTACTGCCACATATTTCTGCTATTTGTCTGCCGGCCATTGCATTGCACCTGCATTACACAGTTACATTCCTATGACGGTTTTTACATCAAAATTCCTAATCAGCTTCGGGACTATTGCTATTGCTATCATTGTTGTGGGATCACCTTGGCCTCTTGAAGCTTTAGTATACCGTTGGAAGTTTGTGCCGATTATCTGTTGTTGTCCCTCCTGAGGGTGAGATTTGCTCCTAAGTTTGCTATCATTGCTCAAACCTGTGCTGCCTCACTGAGTATTCAAAATTTCAGTAGCCTTCAGGCGTCTCAACAAAAAAAGTGAGCTGCAACCTTGCAGTGTGGGACCGGGCCTAGGCCCACTCAGACCTTCATCTGAAGTAAAATCATTTAATCATTTAGAGGCTGTATGCGCCATCCACTAAATTGACGGAGAGCCCCTCTTTCCTCCTGCTGCAGGATCGAGGCATGCCAGGATGAGCGGGTGCATCGGGCGTCGAAACATTCGCAGACCTATACCCAGATGGCCAGTTTTTCCATCCATTCACCAGTAATGGCAAGCATGCGGTCACACTACTAGACACATCATTATATTATCAAATCAGGGCGACCTGTTGGAGCACACAGCTCGTTTCTCACCTCCCTAGTCTCCACTGCATTAGAATATATCCACGCAACTACATCGCCGCGCAAACTCATTACTCAACTATATTCCTTTACAAAGACTGATTCCCTGCTGGACACCTCGAGGGCCCGTCAGGCCTGGGAACTAGACTTAGGTCTGGAATTACCAGCAGAGCAATGGCTTTACAGTTGCGGCCAAACAGATTGCTTGTCCCTCAATTATAGACGGCGACTGATACATTTTAAATATCTACATAGGATGTATCGTACCCTGGCACACTTACATAGGATAGGACGTGCTGGCGATGCGAGGAGTTTGCGCTGCTCTGCACAGGATGCCACATTTGTGCATCTAGCCTGGAAATGCCTGAGGGTGGCAGACTACTCGCGGAATTTGTGTGCGACGATTAGCTCCATCACAGGAGAATCCTTTCTACCAGATCGGCTGTGTCTACTTGGATATGTTAAGGAGACTTTGGACACGGACCGCTGCCTATTTGTGATGCTATTGCTGCTGGCCAAATGCAGGGTAGCGATACACTGGGGCCGAAGGCCAGCGCCCTCAGCGAAAGCGTGGCTAGCCAGTGTCTCGCAGTGCCAAGCACAGCTGACTACTTTTTGGGACCTAAAGCCTCGAATGAACCGCCCTCAAAATATCTGGGACCCATTCACGACATATCTCCTTCAGCACGACGCTGTTGCAATGGATGTTCCTGGTCCCATACTTTCATATAGCTAGGCTGGCCCATTAGGTTGCACGTGGGCTAGGCCATGGTGCCCGTCACGACCCTTGCTGTATAAAACACTGATCAACAAGGTATTCTCACCCCGCAATGTTATAGCTTTATTGTGCGTAATTGTGGAATGTGGGTACAATACATTGTCTAGACTATTGCATGTGATAATGTTGTAAGGTGATAACACATTGCTGCCAACTTTGATACACTGGAAATTACTCTCATACTGTATGTGTCTTGTAAGCATATATAAAGTAAAACCAAATATTCTTTTAAACTGGTATTCCTGGTGTCTCCAGACTAGGGGAGTGTTTGTTTTTGTTTTTTGGGTTCATAGAATTTGTTTTGCATTTTGGTAAATTGGGGGTTCGTTCTTGTTGTTTTGTTTTGCTGTGAGTATAAACGTAAGTAATTCTAGCCACTTGTAATATATAATCAGTAATTTATATAATAGAAATGGCAAAAAGAAAGATAATGGGGCCCACATATGCCCAGAGTTCCGCGGTTACACACACTGCGATTTGGTTACCTATCCAGAGGAACAAATTTCGTTGAGATCTTCCCTTGCCTCATTAAGTAATTCACTCTGCACTTCCGAAATGATGGAGGCCACAAGATCTCAGGAGTCTGATTTAGAAGTAAGTACACCTAAAAGTAAAAATGTTAGGAGGACTACTGGAGCCAAAACTAAGGGCAAGCCTGCTAGACCGCAGAAACCCAACCAGCCGAGTCAAGCTACAGTAGTAGTGGGCAAAGGACGGGAGCCATCTATTCCTGTAGGGCGTCAAACAAATCCCAACACTGAGAACATGGCCCTCTGTCCTCTTACAGATGCATCCATGGTTCAGTTTTTGGGGAGTAGCAAATAAATACTTAGGGATATAATTAAGCTGGAAATTGCCCCTCTTCTGTTACGATTAGATGTTATGGCCTCCCACATAATGGACGTTAAAAGTATACTGAATGAAAGACAGAGGTTGGGAAATGTGAATTTTGTAGTCCAACCCCCCGATATTCTAATAGTTGAATCAAACACTGGTCAGGTGGGGGGGGGTCAGAGTTCCTTTAGACATCAGAAAAATGAAGTAGTCTCAATACAAATTCACCTAATGCCAGGTATTTCTGATCACTCTACAGGTCCAGTCACTAACACCAATCACAGAAATATAGGTCCACAAGGAACAATAAATGGGAGGGACCAATGTTATGAGAAGGGATACTCCCATCTCCCAAAGCAAAAACCAAAGGAAATGATGGACGGAGTGTTGAACATTGCAAGCACTCACCCCCAGTCAACTGATCTGGGTTTAATCCATCACCATTCTTTAGCCCACTCTGCCACCCCAGTTCAGACATGGCCATATGCAAATCAGTCTGACCCTGTGCCTCATTGGAACAGTCCAGCCCGAACTGCCAAGCCATGTCTTCCCTGGACAGGAAACAAGCTTCCTAGGACCGGTTTCTGGCATTTCAGCCGTCTTCAGCCAGGCTTGCTTGAATCCAGTGGCAAAGTGAGCAAGGGACTCACGTCTGAGCATACCCTGCCAACTTATGGCGAACAAAGCAAAAACCAAAGGAAATGATGGACGGAGTGTTGAACATTGCAAGCACTCACCCCCAGTCAACTGATCTGGGTTTAATCCATCACCATTCTTTAGCCCACTCTGCCACCCCAGTTCAGACATGGCCATATGCAAATCAGTCTGACCCTGTGCCTCATTGGAACAGTCCAGCCCGAACTGCCAAGCCATGTCTTCCCTGGACAGGAAACAAGCTTCCTAGGACCGGTTTCTGGCATTTCAGCCGTCTTCAGCCAGGCTTGCTTGAATCCAGTGGCAAAGTGAGCAAGGGACTCACGTCTGAGCATACCCTGCCAACTTATGGCGAACAAAGCAAAAACCAAAGGAAATGATGGACGGAGTGTTGAACATTGCAAGCACTCACCCCCAGTCAACTGATCTGGGTTTAATCCATCACCATTCTTTAGCCCACTCTGCCACCCCAGTTCAGACATGGCCATATGCAAATCAGTCTGACCCTGTGCCTCATTGGAACAGTCCAGCCCGAACTGCCAAGCCATGTCTTCCCTGGACAGGAAACAAGCTTCCTAGGACCGGTTTCTGGCATTTCAGCCGTCTTCAGCCAGGCTTGCTTGAATCCAGTGGCAAAGTGAGCAAGGGACTCACGTCTGAGCATACCCTGCCAACTTATGGCGAACAAAGCAAAAACCAAAGGAAATGATGGACGGAGTGTTGAACATTGCAAGCACTCACCCCCAGTCAACTGATCTGGGTTTAATCCATCACCATTCTTTAGCCCACTCTGCCACCCCAGTTCAGACATGGCCATATGCAAATCAGTCTGACCCTGTGCCTCATTGGAACAGTCCAGCCCGAACTGCCAAGCCATGTCTTCCCTGGACAGGAAACAAGCTTCCTAGGACCGGTTTCTGGCATTTCAGCCGTCTTCAGCCAGGCTTGCTTGAATCCAGTGGCAAAGTGAGCAAGGGACTCACGTCTGAGCATACCCTGCCAACTTATGGCGAACAAAGCAAAAACCAAAGGAAATGATGGACGGAGTGTTGAACATTGCAAGCACTCACCCCCAGTCAACTGATCTGGGTTTAATCCATCACCATTCTTTAGCCCACTCTGCCACCCCAGTTCAGACATGGCCATATGCAAATCAGTCTGACCCTGTGCCCCATCTCCCACCAGAATGTAGCCCTTATACTATTATATTAAAGGGTGTGCCAAAGCTTGCTAGAGAGGGTTGTGAGGATTATATGGCCCTACTAAATAAATCAGTGAACTGGCTGAAGTTAACCTCATGTTTGACGGGTGATTCGTTCCAAGAGGTGGTACATGTAAAGATAAACACCGTGGGTGGGGATTCGCCAAAAAGAAGACATAGGGAACTGTGTCCTCATGAATTTCCATAGACCATATATTGTTGGTAAACTATTACAGTGCCTGACGGAAAGGTCCACTGGTCCAAGTAAAATCGAAACCCTTCCTTTAGGATACTTTTATAGACCTTCCTGACATAGCAGATACAGGACAGAAATCCCAACTGCTTTGCCAGTGAACCCTGTAGTATTCCCCGTAGGTTTAAACATATGGGAGAAAGGCATCAGGACAACCCACAAGCTCCAAACCGTATGCTTATTTTCCCTACCGTAACAGCAAACAGATTTGCACCTTTATCCCAGTTGGATGGCCAGGATTGACTTGATCAGACCATGGTGCTTGATAGTGGGGATTAAAGTACTGGGATACAGACTACAAAAGTAACCAGCAGAAAAAATGAATTAAATGAAGGAAATGTAAATGATTTACTAAAATTTAAGAGCTGGAACGTGGTGGGGGTAAAAATCAAAACTAAATAATCCAGATTGGATAAGTATCATTAAATCTGCCCATATTATATGTCTACAGGAAACCTGGGCTGAGGACAATTTTTCCATTATTGGTTATTTTTCTATTTTAACTCTGGCCATACCTTTGGTAAGCGGGCGAGCCAAAGGAGGTTTGGCAATCCTTATTTCAAATTTTCTGTCAATGTTAGGAATGCTATGACCAAATCTCCCTAGTATCAATTGGTGTATTTTTTAATCGATCAAAGGCATGAGGTGATTTTAATAAATGTTTACAATAAATTTTCAATAATACACATATTAGGGTTGTTTTAGAATTAGTAAAGGACATAGACACTTTTCTAAACAGGATAGGCTCACATCATATGTTCATTTGGGCAGAAGATTTTAATATTCGTAAATGCTAGAACAAAGCAGTGCATCTTGTGGTAAATTAGAATGTTTTGGGTTTGACCAATCACATTTTCCACATGACCCCTATGGAGAATCAGTAAACAAATTGATGTATAAACACAAGCTAGAAATTATTGATCAGAAATTATGGGAAAAGGGCTCTATGATTCCAACGTTTTATGGTAAAGGACACTTTTCCACCATCAATCATATAATGATATCAGCTAACGATATAAAGATAGTGAAAGGTCTCAAAATGGAAAGTACCATACTTAGCAACCACGCTGTTCTTGCCCTGACATTAACTGTCCTGTATAATTAAATAGAGGCCGCAGAAATAGCACTACCTATTAAATTATCTGGCAAAATTGTTTCAATTCCATTTAGACCGGTGGATATGCAGATGTGTACATATTCTTCCATGTATTAAAATCAAAGAAAGCACAATGGTGCTTTCTTACTTTTTTTCTGTAAGGAAGCTGGAGGTGACATTTCTCATGGTGGGTTAGTGTGAAAACATATTTTTGATGTCCCCCCAAAGTTGAGGTTGTGGATGTGCACAAGATACGGAAAAAAAAGTCTCATGCTGGCTTGTCAACTCCTCACTTGTAGGAGAAGATTAGTCACATGATAGCACATGTGTCAGTAAAGCTATTTACCGGTGTGAAACCAACTATTCTGAATCGCAAAAGTAGTTTCACGCTCATACATCAAGCAATTTGATGACCAAGCCTGTTTTTCAAGAAAGAACGTTCAAAGAATGTGACCCTTAACTGACAAAATCAATCTATAGACTTCACATTGTAATATTGCTTGCGAAAATTGGCTTTTCTTAACATCACTTCTTTATTTTCATGACACGTCTCAGAGCTGTTCAAATGATCCAGATAATTTTAGGAAACGAATGTGTCATAAACTGATATAACTTCCTCTTGACAAGTAAGAAAGGGGCATATTAGCAAGGGCTGGCGATATAATTATCGCCGCTTTAGCGTCCGTTTTCGGGCGATAAGCGGCGATAATTATTTCGCAATATCATCAAGGACATGCTAGTGAGTGTTTCTTTGATTTAGGGCCCGTTTTTTCACAGCCTCGCCTCGCTAATGAGATGCAAAGAAGGGGTGGCTGTGAAAACAACACATGAAAATATCGCGAAGGCAGCTTCGCGATATTAACAAGAAGGTGCAGCGATAAAAAAAAATCGCGCTACCTCGGCCTTAACGCTGAAATTTAACGTCTGTTAAATTCCAGACTTATCGCTGTTTTCCATGGAACATCGCTGGGAAACCAGCGATGTTCCATGGTAAACACCGCTATCGCTGAAATATTATCACCATAGCGCTATGTATTGTTAATTTAGTGTTATCATGGTGATAATTTTCAGCGATAATATTTCTACCTCTATGTGGGGCCAGCGATAATTATTGCTTGCCCTTGTTAATATGCCCCTAATTTTTGAAAGTCAAGGCAAACAGTTAGATTATTAATTAAATCATTAAATATTCTCCTATAGCAAGACATTGGTCTTTTAAACCTTGTTTTATTAGAAAACTAAGCTTTTTCCTATTCAGAGACAAAATGGTGCTCACATTTAAATAATTCCATTTTCACAATTACTGATGCACATTAAAGGGTTCCGTAAATGGTAAAGCAAATGTTCCCATGTTTGAAAGCAAACATTATCTAAGTGAAGTGTTTGGTGAATATTACACAAAGAAATTATAAAATGATTAGTCAAAAACAAAGTGGATGCATTTAAATAACCGTTTTAGTTTCCATGAATTAAGTAATCCTGCCTTACATATTATGCCGACTATGTTTGACCGATTTTTGAAGTGCAGTGGGTTTCCAAGCAATTTTTGCACAGTTACCAAGCAGGCCATTGCATGCAATTGGATGTTAAAATTCATTTATTTCAAAATAGTTATATTTTCTGAACTGATACGTGCATTTGTTTGTACTTTTATCTATTTTAATGAGCTAATAAGTGAGCGATCTTTCAAACTGCGTTTGTTCGTAGCAAGTGTAAAATACGATTTTTTTTCTAAACATAAGTACACTAGTTTTCAATATTAAAATTAAGTAAATACATTTGACTGTAACTGAACAAATATTTAAAAGGCAGCAATGTCAAGTGAGATTAGTTAAGATGGGAAGCATATATTCGAAAAAATAATGTTTGCAGGAGTTGGATTTTTGTTTGCTCTGACGCATTTGTAGTTACAGACCATTGAATAGTAAAATAATAAAAACTTTATAGAATAAAAGATATTAAGAATACAAACAAGCATTAGCAAAACGGATAAGTCCCGCTTTTTTTAAATATGCAATGGCATATCTCATAGATCTGCCTTCCTTTCGTCAGCAGAAGGGTTTGTAATAGTTGAGTGACTGCAGTTGTTGCTCCAGGCTGTCTTGGATAGAATATTCCCTAGTGAGGCACACCAACATGGCCGCTGCGAGTAGGGCCTTTTGGTTGGACAGACTTTATTATCAGAGGTCCACCCTCCAATAAGAGTATTTTAACAAGCATTTGCAATGCAAAGGTCTAGCATTTACCAGAGTTTAAGCTATTGGCATTGTAAATGACAAGGCCTTTTATTTATCTGTTTTGATAATTAACACATACATAAAAGGCATTTTTTACAATGCCAATAGCTGTAACTCTTGTAAATGCTAAACCTATTTTATTTCAAAGAAGCGGCCGCCATTATCCCGGGCTGTTTGGAGAGTGAAAGCATGCATGGCGCGCTAAATGTTGCAGGAACGCATGTTGTGCCTGCAGTAGGAGAAACTCATTAAAGAAAATAGTGCTTGCAGACTAAATAATACATACTGTGTAACAACCAAAGTAATAGGGCCAGTCCTCATGGGAGGTTACAGATGAAGACAAGGTGGTACTAAGGAGGTACTCACAAGCCTATTAACGAAACAGAAGCCAGCATTTATGAAGGAAAATGACACAAGCCAATGAAAAATATGGGCGGAGATGGGCAGAGCTGCAACTCCATACTTGAATACAGCATGCCTTGCAGAGCAGCGAATGTGCCTCCCAGGCACGACCTAAAAAGAAGGCAGAAGATAAAGTTTGATTGTAAGTGGAGGATTTAAAAGGCGTAAAGAGTAAGCCATTGCATTGTAGATTCTTTTAAGAAGGGGTCGGTATTTTCGGTGTAGCTGTAATAAAGGATTTGTTTGTGCACACCTTTATTTGGTGAACAGAAAAAGCTGTAAACTCAATAATATGTTACCATGACAGCAAAGTAATACAAACGAAGGTGCAAGGATGATTAGTGGATATCTTTAGCCTGTCATAAAGACACACAGGAGGGACTTCCTACTCAAAATAGCCATAAGTAAGCAATTAAAATGTCATCATGTCAGTAAATATGCCACTCATGTACTGACTCTGAACTTCAAGTCACATGTCATGCTACTTTTGCAGTCCAACAAGAGAACTACTTGAACCCATCACCAAATTCCAATGGGATCACAAATGAGATAGTGCAATCGTGCATTAAATCCCATGATTTATTTTTCAAGAATATGCTGCTTTTTCTTAATGGGTGTTCATTTTGGTCACAGACTGTTTTGCAGCACATTCTGTATTGTTGCTATTCCCTCTGAACAATCTCTTTGTGAGAAATGGAGGAGGTGTCACAGTTTACTTTACAACGAATTAGGCGCTATGATCCAAATTTGCCCAGCTCTAAAACACATGGACATTAATTAGTAGTCGCCAGAGGTGGCAGCTTGGCTAATGTTACCACTGGCTCTGACACTGCACCGTATAACACAGAGGTGAAACTGGCAGCACAAGGATCTGAAAGTGAGCTGGGGTCAGCAGTGTGTACTTTTATGCAGAGGGAACATGCACTTTGGACAGGGCCGCATGGGTTGCTTGACATTCATGTAAAGAGCGGAACAAATAAATAAATCAAAGCCTTAGCACAGGACTCTAAACTGGGTTTAGCCTGATGTGGCGTACTGATGTACCCCTGTGGTGCCAGGATGAGAGAAATTAGTAGAATTCCTCTGTTTGAACCAAGCCCTAACTTTCAGTTTCATTTCAGCCACACTAAAATAGCTGTGAAAAGAAAATAGAGAAAAGGTTAAGCTGAAAGCCATTAACTGATGGCCTGGTGCCTCTGACATGGCTCTCTTATGATTTAGAGCAGGGTTCTCCAAAGTCTGTCCTGGAGGGCCGGATCCATGCTAGATTTTAAGCTTATCCACATTTAGATAAATGTAGTTATCTTAAAAATCTGGCATGGATCCGGCCCTCCCGGACCGACTTTGGCGAACCCTGATCTAGAGAGAGGACTGCAGTGTGGGTTCCACATGAAGAAATATGTCACAGTTGCTTTGTACCTTACAATTGGGATGGGTGATCTTTGGTCCTATGTCGGTGCCGAGGTGTGTGTGCTGCAACTAGAACGGTGCCAACCTGAGATCCGTTGGATGCCATGGCATGCCCTCTGAATGGCTCTGCCTGTGACGAAGATGGTAGTTGCAAAGAGGTGATGATATGTGACATGCCAATGCTAGCCGAAACCTGATGCCAGTCACCAGACTGACCACAAGTAATGCCTTTGATGCACTGCCAGCCTGAGGAAGTGTCTGCAAAAGAAAATCGGACAGTCAGCAGGTACTTTGGCGCTGCCATCCCCGCAATCGTGGCCTATGATGGTCTATCAATTAATGTGCACTGAGAAGCTTGTGTTTTCCTTCATTTTTCGAAGAAATAAATAGAGTGGTATGATTAGAATGCATTTGTGATTTATTAAAGATTCAAATAAAAAGCCGAAACGTGTTTATGAAAAGAGTTTGAGTGCCCTATAACGAAATTAGACAAAATATACACAGTGGGTGTTCGGGCTGTCTATCTTCACAAACATTAAGGAATAACAGAGTAGCAAAAGGTTTCTAAAAATCATACCTATTGGGTGAAATTTCAGTTAATCATTTATTAAAGTTTCTACAACAGTTTTGGCATATGCTGCTAGATTTATCAAATGCCTGTAGCAAATTTTTAGCAGTCAGTTTCTTTGTAATTCGGCCGTTTCTCTTTCTCATCTGCTTACTTGTACACCTTTTTTATGACAGTTTAGAAGGTTTAAACAAAAGCCTCATCCGATGCGTTAAATGCAAGTGTCAAGTTTGATTGGATTTGGACTCTTGACAGTCACACCTAGTTTGAAATGGACGTTCTACTTGTGACACCGCTTTTTTTCATCAGTTATCCATCACTTTTCTATTAGTGAGGCATTGGCCTCAGTTAGCCAGTCAGAAAGCCAGTAGTTCCATGATGGCTTCCCTTCCCACAATGCAATGTGCAGTTACCCAGCCCTGCACTGCAAGACCCAAAGCAAGAGGGGCACTGAGCAGGCCTTCATGGACTGAGACGGGGAAGCATTTGTTGAAACTTTAGGGTTTCCTCGGTGCACGGATAGACCCGAGGTCTGAAGCGTATGCTCATATGGACATTTAGGGGCTCAAGCATGTTCAGTCCATAGGAGTTCCTCCTTGTGTGGACAGACTGAGAGGCTCAAGCGTATGGATGTGCATCCAGTATTCAATCAATCAATCAATCAATCAAAGTAATCTTTATTTCGGTCATAGACCATAAAAGATAATCAATCCTCAAGAATATGCATATTTTACAATGAAAAAGGAGTTACAGTTCATAAAGAGTATGTACAGTAAAGATTACATAAATTCGTGATTAATTCATTAAAACAGTAGATAAAAGAATAAAAAGTTAAAAAAGTTAATAAAAGCAGTGGTACACAAAATCAATGACTGTTTGGTTAAGGTTATGAATTAGGCAATAAAAGGGAACATCTCCTTCGCCACGCAGCATGCCAAAAACGTGATACCGAGAAGACTATAGGTAATGCTGTGTCAGTCTTCAGAATTCTATAGGCAACTTTGCAATGTGTAGTCCCCAAGTTCCTACATAGTTGAAGGAGCCAACGTTTTCTAATAGATTTATATATAGGGCAAAAGAAAAGGACGTGTAGGTCGGTTTCACTTGTGGCTCCACAGAATGGGCAATCAAAAGGATTGTCTATCGACCACTTTCCTGTGAACGCTCTCAAGGGCAAAGTTCCATACCTGAATTGCATATATAGTTTTCTGGAGAAATTGGGCTCGATTATGTCCAGAACTGGCTCCATTTTGGATTCCATCTTGATGTTAAAAAAGTCCACGGTCAGTGAGCCCAATTTGTTGTTGGTTAGCATCATATTTTTATTATTGGACCAAAATGCGTTTACCAATTCAGCTCTAGAGATTTTTGTAGCATTTATTTCAGGATGGTGCCATAGAGCAAAAAACCCTAATCTAGTGAGCTCCCTTCTAATGTAAAGTAGCCACGGTGTGTTATCTATGCCGCGGGGGGTCAATAATGATTTTAAATCGTTTTGATAATTCGCTAGCTCCGGTGTTGCCCACAACCTACGCCAGTACAATAAAGGCCTTAAAGCAATTTCGTCTTGAATGGAATTAACTCCCAGGTCCATTCTGAGTGGTATAAGGGGGGTGCTGGCTGGTAGGGACAGTAACGACCTTAAGAAGAAGTTCTCAGATCTGCCGATGTCTCGAGTTGGAGAATGCCCCCATAGTTCAACCCCATAGAGAGTTGCGGCCCGAGCTTGTGCTTTGTATATCTCAATGGTGGGTGCTATCGGTTTGGAGATGGATGCTCTGTGTATTTTAAGGATCCCGCCGCAAGTCTGTGTGTGTCGTAATTTAGGATCCAGTATTCTTTAGTGCACTACCAAAAGCCAAAAGACGTGAGTTTCAGTAATACAATATATAAATAAAGAACACACAGTAATTCAAAGTTCATCGTCATGTATAACAAGGGCGATGCTTAATTTGTGTTAAAAGGCGTGCCAGTGCCCAAGCCCTGCTCAGAAGCCTGTTGGCTGTGCAATTAAATGTTGACTTGCCAAATACCAAGGCTGCATACTCTTAAATCCACCGCATGCCTCTCTAATCCAGTTCTAGACATTCCCTGCTCCTTCATCTCAATACTGTAGGTTTGCTTTGACCCTTTGAAAAATTTCTGTCGTTCTCTTGCTCCTTCTTTCCTTTCTTGCTCTTGGTAAATGACCAATGAGAACAAATAAGTGCTGATCCCCAAAAATGAGCGCTGGTTGCCTCCACCATCAACCACCAGCTCAAATTAATTACCTAACAATGAGCAACTTTGTTTAGATAGGGTAGGTCTGTGTAGTTTTATCTGAAGAAACTATTCCAGTGAACAACTTAAAGATACAAAAGTTTGTTCAAAGTACTAGTACACGTGTAATATCCTCTTGAAAGTAGCCAGTGCATTTCTGATACAGGAGGAATACATTTGTGAGTTGAGTTGCATGAGCCAGTAGTTTTATAGGGAACTCTCAACCTAAACCTCAGGCTCAAATAGATATACACCTACGAAGCAATTAAATAGCATAACACTATTATATCAAAAAAACACAAGGTATTAGGGACTAATAGCTGAGCCCAGATCCCCTCTAAGCATATTGCTATGGGAGGGTCAAATTGATGGGGGCTTCTGTGAGCCTGCCAGTATTGTGATACTGCTACAGGTTCTGGGGAATATGACTCGTTACAATGCGAGCCATTACTCCACGTGCCATTACAACGACCGAGTTGTTACCACGCAAAGCCATTACTACGCAAGTTATTACATTGACTTGCAGTAGATGGTGCGCTGACATTAGAAATGTATCATTTACTATTCCAACTCCAGCCTACATACCAGTAGAGAAGGTGTTGGAATAGTAAACTATACTATTTCTAATGTTAGCACGCCATCTACTGCAAGTCGATGTAACAACTTGTGTAGTAATGGCATTGCGTGGTTACAACGCAGTTGTTGTAACGACCGCGTTGTAATGGCATCATGATGTGATGCTGTCGTTGTTAGGGCTGTTTTTTCGTTCTGGGACTTGGCTGAGCTATTATTGCCTAATAACGTGTGGGGGTTTTAGTATAATAGTGCAATGCTATTTAAATGTTATTTGGTGGACATAATGTCTTCTTCATAATTAAATATGCAACTTCACAAATAATATGAAAATAGTCATAACTAAGACGCTTGCTATTGAATATTCCTGCTTTTCCCTGTGGGTTTGGGGGCCTCATCAAAGGCAAATTACTTCAGCTAGAGGTGAATGAACTCAGCATAGACCCCAGTGGTTCCATGTACGTGGTTAATAGTGTAGAACAAACTGGCCTTATCACAACTATGTGAAAAGTTCCTGCAGAGGGCAATACAAATAAGGAGTGCAGCATAAGTGGTGGAGTTACTCTAGAGCATTTTTTTAACCGGATTGCTGGATTGGTTTCCTCAGCATTGATGAAGTGCTTGATATCTCTCATAATTAATGTAAGTAGTAATTAATAACATGTCAGTGAAATATAGCTGCTTGAAGGACAATTCAGGTATTCTGTATGCAGGAATAATGGTGGAGACAATCCACAGTGCTTATTTTTGACATCCAGGTGGATGTTGTACATATCTTAGCGACAAATGAAAATGAGGCATAGGCTAGCCTAGTAGGTGGTTTTGTTGGTGTTTTTGCTATGCAGAAGAACATTTGATCATGATAGGAATTAGATTAGGTGTGGTTTGGCAAAATGCTGGATGGATGACAATTCTTAGGATTCCATGAGACTGTGAGGTTTTTTATTGTTTTTTGTTATTTCCTCACTGATTGTTTTCTAGCACAGAGATTCTAAGAGTGAGTAAGTTTTAAAGATGTATGTTTGAGAGAATCTACCATGTTAATGATCTAATACGAGCGATGATTAAAAGTGTGTTTGAGTGTAACTAGGTTGAGTGAGAGAGGCTGGTCTTTTCAGAGTTCACAAAGAGCAGGGGAATTCATTACAAGTTAATACCATTCAGGTTTCTTCTTTGGATTTTGGATGGTTAGACTATTTGATGTGTGGTTCTGAGATAAATTGAATAGTATGACATGTTTGACCGAGCAGTCTAAAAGTAATGAGAAATCCTTCATACAGCTCTTAGCGAAATCAGGAAGAAATTGTGTTGTTTACTGAGAACAGGCTGTGGGATGAGTTGATTAAAGTTGTAAAAGGTGTATGGGGTAAAAGGGGAAAGAATCACAGATATTTCCTCAGGAGCCATTAAATGTCTGTTTCACAAAGCCTGCCTGAGAGAAGCTGTGTCTTACCCCTGTCTTCAGTATGGATTACCCTGAATTCCTAGACCTGATTCACAAGGCATTTTCCATTGGAAATTGTGTTTCATCCATGACTTGGGTGTACACTACACGTGAATTTCCAGGAGTGAAACATGCTTACTCATTGGATCTGATTTACTAAGATTTCTTTTTGCTAGCAAGCATGTTTTATTCTGAGACATTCATGGGTAAATCACACTCAAGTGTAGGCAGATACTCAGCTACACATAGAACATGTTTTGTGGGCCAGTCCTTAAAAATCTTCAAGAACTTGCAAAACGAACACAGTGGTAGATTTATCCCAGGTAAATGATCTAACATCCAAGAGAATAAGGACTTGGAGTACTGGTTGTAGTCAGTCACAACTAAGAAAAAGAGCTTAGCTTCTTGACTGAATGCTGTCAGAAGGAAACGGACAACATTGACGTTTCATAGACCACACTATTGCCAACACTACCTCTATATTGACCTTTGGTTACTAAGGAAGCTAGAAATTCATGGAATTTAGCACTCTTTTGTACCAAGTTTGTCTCTAGAGATATGAACTAGGAGAATCTTAAGAAAAACTGTACCATATTCACATCCTTCTCAAAATCTAAGACATGTATTAAAAGAAGTCTGTAAGATATTTTTTGTAGATTCAGGAGAAGTTCTGCCTCTACGGAAACTGTCACGTTCAGGTGCACTCAACTCAAACACTCAGCAAACAGCACTTTGTTAATAAAGGTGTCACCTGTGGAAAAAGCACCGGCAAAGCCAATCGCTTGCCCTTAGCCAAATTCAATAACATTGGGTGGTCATTTTGGAATTTAAGCTTTTGAATAGATTTTTATAGTGGCATCATTCCAAGATGGAACAGCACGCTCCACATAGATGCAATATGGCAGACATTTTGGAATGGTATAAGACAAATATATACTAGAAAATATAGAATTTCAAAACGGCCACCAAATTGCTTCACATTGTATTTTTTACTCTAGAATTCCGAAATGGCTGCCACATTGTATCACATTGTGTGTAGATAAACATTGCGGCTATCTTGGAATTCTAATTTTCTGTTATTTATAATTGTTATAGCTTTCCAAAATGGCATTCTAATGCATGTAGATGCAACATGTTGCAATGAGGCAGCCGCCTTGGAACAGTATAACTATAAAAAAAACACAAAATTTATTCTACAATAGCCACTCAATGGTATTGACTTTACAAATGCCTGGTGCAGCATTTTTATAAGTACTGGCAAAGCCAATAGTGACACCAGCAACCACATGTTGCCCGGCATGGTAGCACATGAGGGCAGGTAGAAATATAGTGAAGGTGGTGGGGATAAATGGCAGCAAAGATGAACAAAGCGAGAGAATGGCTGGGATTAGATGGGGCAACGAGTGAGTGGACAAATGGTAGTGATCACTGGTTCTGAGTGTGAGTAAAATCTGATACATAGGGTAAAAGGGAGAGAGCAATAAAAACACAAAAAGAAAAAAGAGTTTCTTTAAACTGGCAGTAAAGACACAACTCATGCAATCAATTCAATTCAACAAACTTTATTCGGCTTTTTGATATAAAACCATAAAAGTATACAATGTACATCATAATCACAAGATAGATTATATACAACTCATTTAACATGCACTTAAAAGAACATTAACTTTGATAGCATCATAAATCCTGCTTATGTTAACCCGGGAAAAGAGACTTCGGTAAGTGTTTTAATAAACAATGCTATTTGTATGAATCCAGCCCTTCCCGGTTTCCGAGCAAAAAGTCATTGAAGTCATATTATTAAATCAATATCTAAGAGATATCGGGTTGTTCTGGATACTCATAAGTTAAAGCCACTAGGTGTGCCAATTTTTTCCTTCTTTTTATGGCCATTGTGATATAAGTTATAACAGACAGGCAGATCTCACTTTTTCCCAAAGAGCATAAATAATTAAAAGCATCCTGATAAAAAACATATTTACCTCTTTTAAAAAGGGGGGCTAAAAATCGTTTCCTAAGATCTTTATAGAAACTACAAAATAAAATAAAGTGCATTGTGCTCTGTCGTGATTTACCATCACATGGAGAGTTTGGAAGGTTTTAGATCATGCTGTTCTTTTTGGGAAGGCAAACTGTGCATGGAGTATGTCTAAACACAATCTAGTGAGATAAAATCTTTGTTGGCTGTTTTTAACAATTGTCAGATAGTTAGGCTGGCCCTCACACATGTGGTGTTGTCTGTAACTAGCTACAGTCGGTTTTTTAATTTTTTTTTTTATTCTCTCTCCTTTTCTCTTTGTTCCATAAGTATAGTCCTGACCTCTTTTTTTAGAGTAGTTAAGAATTTTAACTGTATCTGTTATGCCTATGTCAGGGGCCAGTATTCTCAGGGAAGTATTTAGATGGGAGGCCATTTTTTTTCAGGCATCTAGAGTGAGACAATCTTGAACTATCTCCTTCGTAATGCAATCAAAAACCAAGGTAATCCATGAGCATTCCAGGGATGGTACAAGACCAGAGAGGAAAGATTTCAAATTAGGAGCCACTACATACATGTCACACTTTTACATTGGTATCACATTGCAGTCAAGATACCTAAGCTGGATATGGAGAAATCAAACAAGTGCTGGTCGCAGTGTGGTGTAGGTGAATCCATATTAAGCATATTTTACATTTCCCTATTCCTTACCTCAGAATGGATATACAAGTCAAACTCAAAATTTAACGGGCAATAACTAGGAAACTAGTATTTTCAGCTCCTGTTCAGAACTAACCAGGAAATTGCTGTGAACTGGGGGAAGAAGTCACTGCCAACAAGAGAGTCTTACTTGTGGAGAAGTGTGGCTCAATGGTTAGAGCGGCAGACTCTGATGCAGAGTTCTGGCCCGGGACCAGAGCTCAATCCCCCCCCTCGGCGGGTATTGGATTCAATTTCCATCAGACCTGTTAATTCTCGCCTCGTGCCTATTCTAATCATGGGTCCCACGCTGCAACTCTGGGCAATAGCTTGCTTCATCTCCACAACGGCCCCCACAGCACTAAGGATGCCTGGCTTTCACCTTGGGGTGCCCAGGAGTGGACATCTCACAGGAAATACCAGGAACGGTTCCACTGCGGTATGAGTACAAGCGCCGGGATGCCTCAGGGTAGCTGTGCGCTATACAAATACTTCACATTTACATTTATATTTACTTGTGTAGGGTTGAGTTGAGTATACTCTGGCTATGGAGAAGCTCACCATTATGCCAGAGGCACCAGATAGAGATTTTGAAGTGATCTGGAGTCCCTTACTCTGTACCTGAACTACGGAATTAGCGAATTCAGGGAATTCACATGCGCAAGATTGTTGACAGCCATGAAACCTACATCTCTCTTATTAGAAACCTCGTAGAGAGCTGCAAAAGCCATATTTACGGTTGCCACTGAAGGAAAGGAAGTACAGAATAGTATTTTGTCGTGTGGCAGTGGGTCAATCAGGAAGACACTAAGGGACAGATTTATCAAAACGTCACGCAACACAGCGCAGAAAGACACCGTGCTGTGCTGCATTTTGTGACTGACAAAAAGCAAGACTGTGCAATATTTAATATTATGTGGCTCATTACTGTCCTCTCCTTGGACTGGCACACTATGTGCTGCCTAGTGCCAATGCAAGCACCCTTGCACCTCTGAGGCTTTTCCTCTAAAAAGTGAGGAGAAACAAACACATTTCTCCTTGTTACACCACCCCTGCCAAGGTGTAGCATTTGACACATTCCCAGGTCTACCGCTCATGGTAAATCTGGGAATATGCCAAAATCCATTGATCGATACATGGGAAAACCCATGATCCACCAATTGAACGTCTCCCTGGGGCAGTGTAACGCAAAGAAGCAACTTGTGCTGCTTTGTACTTCTCCAGATTTACCAAGCCACGTGGGGCACGCAAGGTAACCTTGCATGGGTTGGTAAATCTCAGTCTCGGGTTTGGGTACCCTGCATTCCCTTGCATGGTGCGAGGACGATGCAAAACCTTTGATTAATCTGGCCCAAGAAGTTAGGTGAAGAGCTCATAAAAACACATATGACTCACGTCTCGGCATGTGAAGGAAGGAAGTGGGAAGGCAGTTGCGGCATATTGAAGAGAGAAGAAGGTTTTTCAAAATGTTGGCTATTGGTTACAGTAACAGCTTGTCGACGTTTGATGGCTGTTTTCAATTGATGCAATGGCAGTTAAGATCCACAATGTGGCCAAACTGCAACTACATGAAAACTTTGTGGCTAATAATTCATTTATTTAGAACAGAGCAATATTCTTGAAATTCAAGAAGGGCCACTTGTGATAAGTGTTGAGCAATATGACAGAACAGAGGTGTTGAACATCAGATGAACACTCGTAAAATAAAGGGAATGTCACTAAACAACCACTACCAACATTCTTCCAGAAGAATAGAATGTGGAATTTCTTTTTGTGAAAACAAATATTATAGAATTTATGTCAATGCCAATGTTCAAGATTTATGTACTGTCAACTATAGTCTTGTTGCACCAAAGTTGAGACCCTATTGAAAAAGTGGAGGGCATTGCTATTTTCTCCATTAGTAACAATGTTGATTTTACTGCCATTTATTTTCATATTTCAAAATGTCCCATGTTATTAGAACAACTCTTTTTTTTAAAAGACTAATTGGCTAAACCTTCATGTGGGTGGGCTAGGGAAAATGATGAGATTAGTCTTCACACATTCAAACATTACACAATGAGGGCTGAACCTTCCCAACCTACAGGTTTGAGGTTATACTTCTATTATGCTATTGACATTACACATTTATTGCAGTTTTACTGGTGTACTAATTTGAGCAGTTTCGGCTATCCAACCTTGTGATGATCTTTTGTTATTGCAGAGACCTTGTGTTACTCAGAAACCTATTAAGACCCATTTCAGTGTGTTAGTTGTCTGGTTAAGGTGCCATAAACCTATTGAACAACATTTTTGAACTGTCCATTTGTTTCTTTGAGACAACCTATCCTTATGGCCATATGTAGATGAGAAGTCTGTCTTTGTACTGGAAAGTAATTCTGCTCAAGACTCCAGGTTTTCTTTTCTGTAAGTACGGTTAAACATTTTGAGGTGATGCAGGAGGTAAGTAATACACCTAGGGCCCTTTTATGGAAAGAGTGCACTTTACCTGTTCCCACCCAGCGCACCTTCAAACAGGTGCGTCAGGCGCAAACAGGGAAAGGGCGCCCTATTACATGGAATGCGCTGCCCCGAGGGCAGCCGTGAACTCGAGCTGCTGTGGGGGCAGCGGATTCCTGTGAAAAGCGAAGCAACTGCTTTGAAGCCACTCCTTGTTTTCAAAGTGCAGGCGGCAATCCGCCTGCATTTTTAAAGGGGATTCGAAAATCCAGTTGCAGGTAGGTGCAATCAGTGACTGCACCCTCCTGCAAGGGGATGTCTGGGGGGTCCATAGGAACCCTTTCCCCCCCTCCAGAGGGCTGCTGTCAGGGGGCACACTTACAGTATGCCACCTTTTAGATGGTGCACTGTCAGTGCGCCTCCTGAGAGCTTCTTTGCCTCTGCGCCTGCGTCTGCAATACGGCGCAGGGGCAACGGGATTCCCTCATTTGCATGGGGCATGAACCCATGCAAATCAGGGAATGCCCCCTGAAGATAGCGCTGGTGCTTTATGTGCACCAGTGTTATCACTATTACAGAAGGGTCCGAACAAGCGTCTACAGCCCCTTCTGTAATACCAAAGTGTCCCAGGGGCACGCAAAGCGGGCACAAACGCCCGTTGGGTCCTCGGATCACTTATGTAATACGGCTCCTGATGTTTTGTATTTTCATGGTGTCTAAAAATGCCCAGCGTTCTTCAGGGATTAGTCCTGCATGGTTATTATTTTAAAAACGTGGGAAACATACACAAGATCTATGTTGAAAAGCGAGCTGAACTTTTTAGGTTTCAGCTGCAAACGGTTTTAATTGTTCGTTCTGTTAGCCAGACCTATTGTTTTCAGTATAAATAGAGTGTGCTTTGGGTCAACCCCTTGCACATGATCGTATGTCTTTGTTGTCTATCTCCTCCGCTCAGACTCAATAGCTTTCCTCATTTTTCTTTAAAAAGTTCTATGGAGGAGGTTTCAGCCTCACATTGTTTTGGCTGGGTGAGAAGTATCCTTTAATTGGATACATGATGGTAGTAAGGGGTAACCAGTGCCAGGAACAAAGGGACAGCTGGGGCTCCACTCTCTATTTTCTGTCAATTTGTTATTACTCTAATTGTGCATAAATAAAATATATTATTTACTAACTGTGTAATAAAAATGAAAGTACAATAAGTTGCAATATGCCATTCCATGGTAGCTGAGCTAATCAAAAAATGCTTTTAAATGTATGTTCTTTTGCATGCTTGCGGGTGAGAGTGTGTTTATGTGTGAGAGTATACATGTGTTAATTTGTGTGTATGTGTAGGTGTGTGAGTGAAAGTGAAGGTCAAAGGGCATGTGATGTCACTTCCGCTACCCATCGCAATTCGGTGATTTGACGTCAACGGGTTGTGCATGTGTTGTTTTTGTCCCTCCCCTGTTTTGAAGCCTCCCCACGTGCGCTACTTTTTGGTCCCGCTTCCTCTGATGCTCCTGTCCCAGCTTCGCTCCCTGTGGTCTATGCCGCATATATCTGCACTCTTTCCCGCTCCCCTATTCTGGCCATTCTCCACCCCATCCCGCTCTTCATATCACCATAATATTTATATGTTATCGTGTCCCGGCAGCTGGAAGACATGCTAAGCAGCTCTATAGCTTTTTCATGCTTTTCACTCTTGTTCTCTCTTTTTGTTAAAAAAAAAAAATTCTAATTAATTGATCCAACATGGGGGCCAGCTATGCTTAATCAGTAAAAGAGAAATGGACTCCTGCGTTATAGAAAATCCATTCAAAAATTGCTAGCCATGCGTATACATATGTCTTGGTGAACACACGTGATAAGAAAATAAGCATTGGCAAGGCCAATAATACAGCAATTCTGAAATAAAACCTACTGGCTTTGACACTGCTTGTTGTCAGATGTATGCATTGTTATCAGCATTTATTTGCGAGAGGCAGTCTCACATTTTAAGAGAATGGAAGGAGTAGTACGGAAAAAGTAGAAATGGACTCAATTGATTATTTTTTTGTTAGTTAATCAATCCTAAGGTCTAATTTTAGGCAAATACAATCATTCAACATGAGTAAGCAGTATTACGCACCACTGGAAATGTATAATCTAAGTTGTTCTCTGATAAGTTTCCTCCTGTCTCATTCAGGCTGTGGGCAGTGACATGCAGATGCTGTGGTCGTGCCCTTCAGTTGAGGGCGTTTCAAATTAAATTTGTAATATCTTAGTAGGTTGGTGGGTGTGTAGAAGCAGTACTAAGAATACATTAAATATAAGTATCTTCAAAACAGAATCTTTCACTCTGGGAAGTGGAAGCGTATTTTTGGCATGGGTGTCAATAGCTCGCTAATCAAGTGAGCGGAGAAACACTCGTGATTTGGGGCACAAAAGATATTATTTTCATTCATATGGTTAGTAAAGTACCAAGCTATGAGAAATCCTAAAAAATTGAGAAAGAATTACAGTAATAAAATAAGTTTGAAGAAGTAGACTTTTCTTTTTGCATTTATTATGAATGGGCCGGATTGCCATTTGTGATTGGTGCCAGGTGATGCCAATGTATCTAAGTATCTCACTATTGGATAGAGAAGATTGCTGGGGGTACCCTCTATTCGAGAAGTAAACTATAAACATGCATTCAAGGGTTGGTGAATAATAAGGTCGAACGTCCTGGCCTGGCTGTGCCCATGGGCCAGGGCAGCTGGCATGAAATCCCTTTTTTAAAATACTGGTGCTGTTATTCCCTGGCTGCTACAGACCCGTGGGCATCATTTAGGGCACTCCTAGCCTCAGAGGTGGCAAAATCAGTGCCAAGAGCACAAGGGTGTCTCGCATTATCAGATTCAGGCATTAACCTTGTTTTCTGCTCATGTTTTTTACGTTAATAGTGAATAATAGTTTATTACTTTAACTCTATGTTGTGTGCATGCATTTGGGTTAGAGTGAGTGTGTGTGAGTGTATGTTTGTAAGTGAGATTGTGGTTGTGTGTGTGTCAAAATGAGTTAGTAAATAAAAGTCAGTCAGAGTAAGAGTGAATGGGAGTGTGTTAAAGAGACTAGGTGAAAATTAATTATTGCAAGTGATTGCTAATGAGAGAATGAGTGTAAGTAAGTGAATGTAAGTGAGCCTGAGGTTTTATCCTTGCAAACCAGCTGTTGGGCCTGCATGCCACTTGGCATATAAAAGCACCCCTGGCAAAATGTTGGCACTGGCATACTGGACACAATACCTGCATATGGGATACCCTCAGCAAAATGCTAGTGCTGGTACACTATAAGTAAAGTTTGGCACAGGCAACCATGACAAAATGCCAGTGTAGGCCTCCTGGGGGTAGTTCTTGGCATTGGCTGCACCTGAGGATAAATGCTGGTGATGGCACATTGGAGGAAATTCTTGACATATGGGAAGACAACTGTGGCAATGTCATGGGGCCATTCATGACAAAATGGAGGTCATTTGTGACATAAGGGGGCACCCATCGGACATTTTGAAAACATAATTGGGTGAACTCATGGGGACTGTCAGGTTTCATTCGCTTTGCATGCCATGAAAGTACTTGAATATTTTGTGTGTCTTTTCAGAGCCTATGGCTTTTTACAAAATGTATGTGAATTTATGTGAAAATTGTGCATTAAAAGGCACTAGTAAAGGAAAAAAAATCAAGATGTTCTCAGGGGAAAGTAACCCCAATCCTCTTTTCTCCCCTACAAGAATATAGAATTTTAATTGTGTAATTATTATCTAACTTCAATTATGTTAATTATTGTGATGTCATCAGGATTAAGGTTATGTGACGTCTCTTCTTGGGATGATTCAGGGTCAATGGTTATATGCTTCACTTCCTGTGACATCATCAATGTCAAATGGTATATGATGTCACTTCTGCTACTCCTGGGATTGTGGTAAATCGATGTCCATGGACAGACCCCCTGATGTCCATGGACAGACCCCCTGGCCCATTTGGTGTTTGATCGGCTTGAATAACATAGTTGGGGCAGAAGATGATTGGAAGGTTATGTCATTTAAGCCACTGAAGAAATGGTTGCATTTAGCTGAAAGGCCTTAGTGAGGAACACGGTGGTCAGCTACAATTATAAAGGCTTTTATAAAATACATATCTCTCCTAAAGGAAGAAGGCTGATGGATGTAGCATTTTGATTGGATCTTATCCAGTTACTTTTTGCAGGGCGAATGTCAGATGGAAGCCAGCCGAAACTGAACGTTTTTGAATGAGCTGAGCAAACTTTGTGAAAAAAATTATATTAACGAACTGATCGATTTAAATATCTTTGTATGAATTATACTTTGAATAACGTGTCTCTTTGATGTTTAAATGGTTTGATAGAAACCAAAATTAAACTTTATGTTTTAAATCGGTTCAAAGTTTGCACGTCGGACGGAAGCAGCAAAGGCTTGTGGGGCTTTTCCCAGCTGCCCTGGCTGTAGAGTGATCTCCGCACTGCTTACCTTGCTGCTACCTGCATCGGATTGGTGTCACGTGGCTATGGCTTGGCATCGATTGAACCTAACAAATCATATCCATTTGCAGTAGGGTGACCAGACGTCCCCGTTTTCCCAGGACGGTCCCCGTTTTTGGGGAAGTGTCCCCGTGTCCTGACACTTTTCTCCAAGTGACTCAAATGTCCCTGTTTTCAAACAGTGTCCCCGTTAAACACAGAAATGTCCCTGTTTTTCATTGTTCCGGTTGAGCATGCGCGCGCATGCTCTCTTTGCACTGTTTACGGCATGTGTCGTCACTGAGGTGAGTGCTGTAGCAAGAAGGGAAATCCTTTGAAGAGAGACATTTTACAGGCAGCGCCACCTACGTCATCGTGCCAGCCAAAGTTTCTACTTTGGATAAAACAATATTTCTTCATCCTGTAGCTTGTATTCATAGTCATACAAACTTTTCAGTAGCCCTTATGCATACCGTGCAAGGATTAATGCATTGCTCATTGCATGTTTTATTCATAACCAATTGATGCATGCTTTGTGTTCTCCATATCAAAGCTATGACTTGACCTTTTGACTGACCATTCAGATCACGGCAAACTGTTTAGCTGGAAAGGACTTAAAGGAGCAGGGTTAACGCCTGTGGGAGAGGTGAGCAGCGCTGCTCGAGCCTTTTGCTCAGGTCTTCACACTATTGCACTATGAGATGATACCAATGGCTAGAGTGCACTATACATACCCCAGTAAGGTAACATGACATCCCAGCAGTGACTACGCAAATGTGGGAGGACTGTGTGGTCGGCCAGCCTTTGCCACCCTTAAGACCCTAAGGCAGTAATACCTGGAGAGAAGTTTTTTTTTGTACATTGGTCCATGGCTGCCATTTGGCAATTTAGCATTCCGCAGTTTACCTCCCATGCTTTTCTGTCATGAGCAACTAAGCAACATTGGTGAGTTGTACTTTATGTGGTGCTGACGCGCAGCTATAGAAACGAGCATTGATAAAGCTAGTAAATCTGTCGTTTGCTAGCCTGTGATGTTTTATTGATTTTTGGCAAATATATGCTATAGTCCTTAAAAGTGTAAATGTAATAAAAAGTACTAATGCTGCTGTGTGAAGGAGAGGGTTCCCAATAAAAGACAGCGGATTTGTTGTCTGTAATGCTTCATCTCGGTCTGTGGAGGGAGCTGTAATTGTAGTCCTTTTCTATTTCTATGACAGCTGTCAAATAGTCCTACTTTTATGTCGATGGTTACTGCAAACCATAGTCCTACTTCTATGTCTATGACCTGTCCCCGTTTTTTGTTTTGAGAATCTGGTCACCCTAATTTGCAGGCACTGGGTTGTATACTTCTTCTATTCATCTGCAGCTCTATTGATGTGTGGAGTACCTGTAGTGCTCATGTGCATATTAGCCAGTAGCGGTCCGTGGAGGGAGTTCGGTGGGGGCAGTGAGGCGGGGTGGGGAAATGTAAACACCGGAATATGGATGAACGGAGGTAAGTACACATTTAAATAAATAAAACGAATTTCGTTGCGCGTTGCATCGCATTTTGCGATGCAGCGCGCGCAAAGGAATTCGTTTAATTTATTTAAATGTGTACTTACCTCCGTTCATCCATATTCCGGTGTTAACATTTCCCCGCCTCACTGCCCCACCAAACTCCCTCCACGGACCGCTACTGCTTATATTCATCTGTAATGACACTGATCTATGCAGTGTTTGTATTATTAATGTACAGATATCTTATACTTAAGGGAATTGTTTCAACCAACTGAGTTTTATGCGCACACTCTTCTTAACATCGGTAAATGTTCCCTTATTTCATAGTAATGTGGTCTATGTGCACAAACTGTGATCCTAAATGTGCACTATCTTGCTAATGTTAATGGTTTTTTGTAAAGCACACGATCGCAGAAGCTTCTTGGCGCTACAGGTGCGAAAATACTGCATTTGATAGTCCGCAGCCTCAGCCGGACTAAATAGGATACATAATGTGTTCTCATTTTTTCCCTGAATTTCATCAGCGATGGGTAAGCTCGTACAAATCTTGGCTACATTCGGAAACATTTCAAATAGGACGTGACAGAATCTCCATATAGGTGTATAGCCCCCTGAAAAACGAAAACAGTTCTCATGAGATTAGTCCTTGCAAGCAGACTGATGCTTGCTCGCTTTTTTCTTTTTTTAATTTTTCAGTTTCGACAATAGAGTAGTACATGTACAACTGATAAACAAAACATCTTATGATGTAGTTTATGATAAAAGGGAGTGCGCAGCTGAAGAAGTCCAGTAGGCAAATTTATATAGTAAAATATCTTCTTTTTATTGTCAAATGTTTCAAAATTTCATCTATTGTAAAACCATCCAGCCAACGCGTTTCATTCCCTCATCGTGAACTTCATCAGGGCTTTGTATGTACAGTAACAGCCTCTGTTAGTTTTCCAAAAATTCAAGGCGTGAAGTGTATTGCACTATCGCCTATTCTGTCCTCTGCCGTAAGTTCGTAACTAGCTGTCCGTGATCATCTCGTCAGTGAGAAGATAAATGGATTTGCCGTCTCCGAACAACTACAATGGGCCACAACACTGATAATGAATTACACTATTTCCTAGAATGATCACTTTTGGACAGTCTTTCTCTCCTCTGATTGATCACCTTGAATGTATTGGATATAGGGACGTTATCCATCTCTTCCCTGTCTGTTACTGTAAAGTTTCTCAACTTGAAGTGACACACTCTCCCCTTCTTGGTCATGAAAAACATTTTTTTGTTTCATGACATCGGACTCGCCTTATCTGAGATATGTAGCTATAGACATCCTTTCCCCATACGTTATTTCTTAATATCTAATCATTTATATATGGTCACTACTTTTACTGGCTAGGCGTTTTCTATCTACTAGGGTTAAGACTCTTTCCTCCTGACCATTCTTACTCCTTTGCATTCAGGGTTATTTATGGATAATGAATGGATTGATATATATATCTTTCTTTTCCATTCGTGTGGAAGTATACTTTGCGTTTCCTTTTATATACGTGGAAGCAAGTGTGTGTCCTTTAACCCTTTTACCAACTCTGTTAACCCATCTCATAATGGCTGCCTCGTTTTCCCATGAGGATTAGCAGCAGTCTGACTGCCTTTGACTCATTGGCCTTCTTTCAGACCATGTGATTCGTCGTTATGCTAGATGATTTGGATTAACATAAGAACGCGTCGTTTCCAACATATTAAGGCCGCTATCATGCCCTTTTAAAATTTCCGTTACTATAGGAATATTATTGACGACAAGACGGCTTTTTAGTCAATTAACCTTGGATTTACTGATGGTCTCTTAGTCATTTTTTGACTTTATTTAGCCATCTTAAGATGGCCGCGTTGTTATCAGGTTAAGGCTACCTTTATTTTGGCAGCATTTTACTCATTGGTCTTCCCTCAGACCACGTGACTCGCTGATTTCGGTCCAACACGACTGCCGGGTTTAAAAGAAGAGCGCGTCTTCTTCTACTCATTACTGCCGGTTATCACGCCGTTTGAACTACTAGTTGTTACAGGTAATTGATACTCTGTTACATCTTTGGCTAATTATATATACTAATCGGCCGCCCTGTTGGTTCGCGATTTTTAAAATAGTTTTCAGCTTTACGCTCGCTTATTCGTTTTTCTATATTTACTTTTGATTCTCTATCTTTCGACATTTGAGAATACCCACTTGTTTGTTGTTGTTTTTTAATGCTTTACGAACGTATCGTTCAAAATTTCTTTGTGTCGTTAATGGTTGTTGCTTTTTAACTCACAACACTTTTCATGTTTTTTACGAAGCACTATGGTCGTTTTGTTATGCTCGTCATCTCTAGAAACTAATGCGTCAGTCAGGAAATAAGTAATATTACTAATGACTATCTTTAGTATTATTTTTAGAACTAGGTGCATGACAATCTTGCACATTTGAAGCATACGCTATGCCCTCTTATGCTTCTCGCTTACTACGCCTTTTTCTTAATAACATTACAGATAGGCCAATAGATTTTCCTTTTATTGTAGATATATCACCAGTATGCCCGTCATTACTAGAAATGAATGCGTTAGTTGGGAAATTATCACTATTGCCAATGACTATCCTTAGTATTATTTTTAGAACCCTAGTATTATTTTTAGAACCAGGCCTATGATAGCCTTTTACACTTGCAGTCCTTTTACGCTACTCGTTTATTACGTTCTTTCTAAATAATATGACAGTTAGGTCAATGGAATTACTGTTTATTATAGATACATCAGCAACATGTCACGCTTGAGAGTGTCCATGTAATGAATCTATGATATTGTGTTTAGCAAATCAAGCTTGCGAACAAGCACAGATATAATTTTTATACTCAACAAGGTTGGAATATCTTTTTCTTTGTTTTTCTGTTTTAGATTCTTTTTCTCACTCAATATAAGTGAGTTATTTCCAGTTATTTCGACTAGACTTTTCCAGACTGATAATTTATTGTATTCACTACGGACCTAGGACTTAATAGGTGAGAATATGGGCCCTTTGTTAGTGACCCTACGTCTTCTTTTTAAGAAAACCATTTTTTACCAATTTGTAGTGGCTTATGGTTTTCTTGTTTCTTGGTTTCAGATATTTGGCCTCACCGTATTATGGTGAATTACTAAGTCCGCATATACAACTTGATCGTGATTGGTCCATTTTGAAACAGCTTGTTTACTTGCACTTCACATTTGATACCAACTTTGGATTTAAAATCTTCATTGAGGTGAGAACCCTTTGAAATAACCTAGCGAACCCTTGGTGAATTTAAGTGTTATTTTTTTCCCTCCCCTATTTGCTTTCAACCACTGGTGATGTTTCTATTGGAGTACAATATTCGCCTTTAAAAAACTTCATGTTGTCTAAAGTTTTGTCCCACATGGTATTCAGAGTATGCTATAATATTTAATTTTGTTTGACTGATTACATCACTTACAGATGAGCGTTTATCAACTTTTTGTATTAATTCTCTATGTTTTCGTTTTTATGTTAATATGATTGTAATTGGTTTGAATTATTTTTTATTTGTCATTTGTTACATGTTTGTCCTAAATGCTCTGTTACACAAGTTATACATACTATTCGACTCTACAGGTATAAGACATAAAACTGTTCTTTGTGCTTTTTGTTGTTGGGTCATCTATATGTAGGATATTTATGTTATGTTTTGTGGTAACTTTTATATTTGTGTTGTTAATTGTTATGTGATATTTATGTCGTTTTTTATCTTATAACATTGCAGCCCTGACGAAGTTCCCACTGGCAGTGTAATGGGAACGAAACGTGTTGGCTGTGTGCCAGTTTTTGAACCAAATTGTTGAATAAAAGGACTTTTACGAGGAATAAGCGACTTATCTCACCCAATTGACTCCAAAACGAGTGCACCTTCCAACTTCTCTGAATGTTGCTTTTTGTCTGTACCTTCGTGTGTCTGAGGCCAGTTTTAGGTCGAGGTCTGGAGGGTGGTGGCGGTCAAGTTTCTTGTTTTCTATTTTGTCACTGTCCATTGTATCGCATTTCACTGTTTATTTTCAAAAATAGACATGACTTTAAATTAGCAGTGTGTGAAATTTGAATAATTTGCTTTGTCTAAATATTAGCAATTTCTGCACAATTACACATAATTACGTGTAATGCAAATCCGTCATTTCATGCTACGTTTAGGATGAAATGTATCCTTGTACCAATTTGTGACTCAAGACGCATTTAGTGCTAAAAAATAGTTCGAATACCAAAATCACCACGAGCAACGGCCTCTCACATTCTGTAATTCTTGTGCTTTCAAAGTAAATTTTTACAGCTGAATGGTGCGTAATTACGCAATGTGGCATAATAGCATTTTAGGAATTTTGAGTAAGAGCATTACCTGGAATTCTCAAAATTAGGCAAATTACACCAGTGCAGTGTAAATTTCGTCCAGACCTCCTTTAAAGGAAATTGCAAGAGGTGGATGGAAATTTGGGAGTCGTTTGTCGATGTTCCAAAATAGTTTATGCAGAAGTGGGCAAAATTGTGCATAGTTTTGCAGGACAGATTAATAACAGTATTTACCAAATTCTCTCATGCCCCCCACACAGTATCTTTCAAAACGTAATAATATACATCTCGTTGTCGTTGGTGTCCCGTAATAGTACTGAGGACGTTGGAGATAGCCGACTACTGGAGATAGTGGAGAAAATTGACACTCATACCAGTAGGCAAAGGCCTTAACAGCGTCTGGAAATAACATTTTGAATCCATAAACACTGTGACTCAAAGCATGATACCTCTCCCCCAAACCTTTTTGTCCAGCTGCTCGCCCGCTCCTTTTTACCATTCACTAATGTGCCCAAATCATTACTATAAACTTCGCTCCCCCACCGCCATGTGCACCGTTTCTCTCCACCTGCCTTCTGTTTTGTATTTCTCTTGTTATCCTCCATATGTTCTTTGTATACAATTGTATACATCTCCTGTACGGTGCTCTGTAGGTAGGTTCATGCGCACTGACAGATGGTCATCCAGAAGAATTTCTTCGAGTTCTCTGGCACTGATTAATTATACTTTGCTGAGATGAAAATATGCAGCTCGTTCTCCATTTACTAAACAAACCACTGAATGCACGGTAGCATTGTTGTCTATGCATCGATCTAATCCTCTTATGTTCATCATAACAGTGTGCGCCTTTGATTTCCCTTTTGTATTACTAATTCATGTTCTTAAAAAATAAAAACACAAATATGGTTGTCTTTCACACTGAAGGAATTTTACATTTACTTCGGATCCCGTAAAAATGCCTGCTACCCGTGCATGGATCAAAGAAATGCAGATGGCTAATTTACTACAATTTCCGATGTCACTGAACATCTCACCAGTTCTAAAAACTGAAGGCTGAAGAATCAATCATGATGAGGCAATCGTCTTGAGAAACCACACTGTGCATGTATCTCCACTGTTCAATTCCACTGGTTTCCAGTTGCTTATTTTGCATATGTGTTTGCAGGTGGTGGGCACCTGCACTCATTTTTGGGGACCCGGCTTTCTTGTCATCAGAAAGACAAAGGCACAAAAGGTAGATAGAAGGAGAAAGAGAAATGTAGGAAAACAGTGACAAAGGAAACAAGCATTGGCATAGCCAATAGGTCTCGCCTTTTGGCCCTTATAAGTATTTAGTTATGCAGCACAATATCCTTCCTGCAACAGCATCAACTGTTGCATGGCTAAACACTTATAAGGTCTCAAAGGCGAGACCTATTGGCTATGCCAATGCTTGTTATGTTTTGCAGCCACTTGATCTTACATGAGGTATCTAAGACCCATACATCTTTAAGAGCAGCTGCGTACTGAAGCAACTCTGGGTTAGACCATAGTCTCCGCCAGTACGTTATTGGACGAAACTTAGCAACCTCTTCCAGTCTGCTGCAGCCTAGGTCGTAGAAGACTGGTTTTAACCCCTTCAGCGCTGCGCGGATTCCCCCGCGGTGCTGAAGGGTTCGAGCGCGGGCGGGGCCATGACGGAACGGTTCCGTCATGAGCACAGCTCAACCGATGCTCATGACAGAATTGTTCCGTCATGAGCATGGAAGGGGTTAAAGGAGTGCTCCATGGCAGGTCAATAACACTTCTCACAAATGTATTCTGTACTAAGACTAATGGCTTTAAGTCACTAAAGCTCCAGAGTTCTGCACCATAAGTAACAGAAGCTCATACTTTGGTGTTGTATATCTTAAGTAGAGGGTACATGGGTTGAGTACATGGGTTGGGTATAAGAAGTCTTATATTCCTTCAGTAAAGCACCAGCTAAATTTGTTTTTCATTTCAAATGCTTCATAAAATTCTTTCCGCCAATCGTTAAACAAAGAGGAGATGGAGTTTATCAGTTTTTCGCGATGTGAAGCCTAGTGACTAGTATTGAATAACTAGCAAGTCATCAGCATCTACACCTAAAAATATAGTACATGAGTCTAAAGTCTGTTGGATGTGCAGAACGTCAGGAAGGGCCTGATTCACGAAGGGTCTCCGCAGTCGTGCTGGAGTCTTCTAAATCGGGGCGTATCTCTGCAATGAAAATTCTTATTGCAGAGATTCCACCCCGAGTGCCGAGACTCCCCGACGACTGTGGGGCCTCAGCCACGGGTGCGGAAGCTCTTTGTGAATCAGGCCCTAAGCTTCTGGGTAATGGAGATCTAAAATTCACCAGGTTTGGGGCAATCAGACAACAGATCAAGGATACCAGTGTCACTTTGGGAGCATCTAGGGCATAGATTGGGTTGATGAAACCATTTTGGTAATTTGGCTGGTGTAATGTTAAATTCACTAAGGGTCCTATAGACTTGAGCTCTTAGTCTAGTGGGTGTGATGAATATTTAAAGATTGTAAGCATGTGACCTGAGGAAATTGGTCCTGTTTAGAGCGTAGACCATGTTTCACCCAATGTTGAAAGTCATCTTCATTAGTAAATGAAAGTAGCATTTGCAATGGAAATCATGAATCACATTTCAGTAATTATATTGATTTGGCAAGAATATAGAGATTGCTCTGTCTGTAAGATGGTGTTGGATCTGTAAATGAAAAATTAATTCCTTTGCAGGTCAACTTCATTTTGAAATTGAGAGTAAAATTTAAGATTAGAGTTCCCAAAAATATCATCCAGTGTCAGGAACCCATGAATGTGCCACTACCAAAAGTGTTTATCACTAAAAATATTTGTGGTAGTCCCAGATAGTCAAGTACCAAAGTTAAAATATGAAGTCCGGTATATGTAAGCAACATTTACTATCATACCAAATTTGACCAATATGATTTAAGTTATGAATTTGACTTGTTTTAAGAAGTTGTGATCAACACACATCCACAGCTTAGCCCTCAAAGTATCATTAAACAAACAGTCATTCCAAGAATCAGCAGTAGTTTGATTACGATATAAAGATTGTATACGTTTGCACATACAAGCCAAATAACATCGCCTCCAGTATGGAAGACTCTAACACCTTCAATCGCTGGTAGTTTTTAGGGGCTTACAAGGTGTTTTGTTCTGCCAAATAAATGTAGAGTTATCAGTACCACGCTTTTTGAAATAGGAATTAGGGTATGTACAATGGAATTGACCACAATAGGTATAGAAATGTTGTTAAAATGTTCGTTAATCTGACCTATCATAAATGAATGTAGATATTTCCAATTCTCCAGATGTTTTTAGTGGCTAAGAGTAATTTGGAGTCATTAGCTTTAAGAAAAAAAATTTAACATTTGGAGTTATTATGATGTCTGGATACTGTGCTGTGTTGGAGACTCCTCTGATATTGTTCTTCGATGGGATTTTTTTTAATTTTAAAATTATAGCCAGAAATAAGTTAGAATTTGTCAGCAGTTTGTTCTGTGATTTGTATTGTAGGTTTGACAGTGGGTGAAAAAACAGCAACATCTTTTGCATATACTGCTGTTGTTAAAGAAGGTTTGAGATTAGTAATTGAAGGATGTCACCTCTGAAGTAGCCGTAAATAATGTTCCATGTACAGTGTATTCTCGTTGGGGGTCAAGCATGATGTTACCTATGTTAGAAGTATACCTGTTGATAGGCATCCAGGCTTTAGATGCATTATATAATGTCTCAACCATGCAGATGAAGCCCTGATGTAATTTAAAAAGCTGGGTCACCAACCATACAAATTTCCAGGTTATACTATTGAATGCCTTTCCAGTATCTATAAGTATAGTGGCAAGCGGTAAGTGTCAAGTTTCAGCATGGTCAATGAAGGCAATTGCTAGATTTATAGGAGATGTAATACCCATAGCATGAATGAGCACACTTTGGGATGAGTGTGGGAATTATGCTGCTGAGTATTGTGGCAATTGTAGCAATAATGTTTGAATCTAAATTGAATAAAGATATAAGTTGATTGGATCTACAGTACTAAGGATCTTTGCCCTTTTACTGAAATATTGATTTAATGACATCAATGCCAGAATGTTATAGATTACTTGAGGGATTTTATCTGTTCCAGTAGTTTTGCCATTTAGAAGTTGTTTAATAACTATTAATTCCTTCCAGGGAAAAAGAAAGTCATTAGACTTGAGATAAATGCTTCATCTCTTGTAGGAAAGTTTGATTGACTTAGAATGCAAGTAATTTGCTCTATATTTCATTCTATAGTATTAAGATTTAATGATGAATAGAATTTCTTGAAGACTGCAACTATCTCATTTTGATTATGGGTTCACCTTCGTTGGAGCTGTTCCCGCTCACAGATTCAACTGAAATTTGGCCTAGTTCGACATGACTTAAGAGATATGAAATATTTGCCTGCAATCTCCGCACCTTTAAAATAAGGATTCTATTTGAATGTTTGATAAGGGGAACTTGTGGAAGAACTACGTCATAATTAAAAAAATAATATTGAAAACTACCTTCTCCATAATAGGAGACTGCAAGAAATACCATTTGTCAGAGAGAGGGATGGTGATAAGTAATTCCCTTTGACACAGCAGCAGATAACTGAATGCGAACATGACAACTCCCAGCATTCATCATGTCTATATACTCATAAAGCAATCTAAAATAAACAGTCAAGGTATGATCTCGATTCCTCTGAGTGTAATTTCTTAACCCCTCACAACTGTATGTTACTATCAGAAGAAGTGGCGTGGTAGGGGAAACAGTAGACTTATATTCCACTGAGCTATCTGTAGCTCAATATAGCCCTATGAGCAGTCTAACTAATACTACAACTAAAGCCATTAGTGTGCCTACTATGAGCTATCAATGCCTACTAGTATGAGGAATGACTTCCATTACTTTGTTGTAATCTAAAGCTTTGGTGGTACGTACGAGCTGCAGAGACTTCTCTGTTGGTTTCTTTCAGTGCAGAAAGCAAGACCTCTGTCCTGTCTGTAAGGCAAACATTATAGCATATTGCTTCTTAGTTAATAAAACAAAGCCAAGAATACTAAAAGCTATAATTAGGGCTCTTCTGCTACGGGATTACCACTCTGCAAACCCATGGAACATGTATCTATTGACTTCTGTGAAGGACTTGGAGACACAGTCAATCAGGGGAATTGACCTCCTGCATACTGCCCTTAAATTGGCCCTAAAAACACAAATGCTGCTGCTTAGCAGGCTCGATGATATTCAAGACCTGGCTAACAACATGATTTCACTGCACACTATGGATTCATACAATATCATGACAACTCAGTGATATTCCCTGGAGCCGTTGCATATCCTTGTTAGACTATCCATCATTCGCATGCTGTACTTATTACTGCCAATAAAAAAACAAATCTCTCCTGGCACAAGCAACAATTCCAGAATTACAAGTACAGGCTATATAACTATGGGCAATAAACACTTGCACACATCAGTTATTGCTGTCCAGGCATGCACAGGTAGAGGCAAGTCTTACTGAAGCAGAACTTTTTCAATAACAATCTTAGACACTGCAAGGATGCCTAGAAGCATTGTTTTACCTCCCAGAACATTTCAGAACAAAGCAGAGCCGCCAAATTGTTCATCGAAGATACCGGGAAACTTAATTCTGCAAATTCACAGTTCAGTTTAAAACCGATGCTTTGACATTTTTGTACTCATTATGACCATCTTGTTTGGGTGAAGGGTTCGGCTTAAGGTTAAACTATCAGCGTCTGTTTTATAAGCGGCTGCTGATTAATTGTGGACATTTATTTCCAACCAAACAACTGTTTGCGAATCATAAACAAAAGAAATATGTTTTATGGGATTTATATCTTAAACCTTATTATTGTTTTACTCCAAGTAATTCAAATGAAACTGTATCATATTGCATTTTACATATATTTTATCTAAGATTTTAATTGATCAAATATAATAAACTTACTTGTGAGTAACTATCCCTGTTAATCTGTGATAGCATCTATATTATTAAAGTCTTCTAGTTTTGGACCAATAAATGTGAGAAGCCTATCTGAGTTCTCACTATTTTTGACATGATGTCTGAAAGGCTCTCTGATTTTCATTGGCTACTTGTATCCCTTGGATTTTTCATTTGAGAGCAGAGATCTGGGAGTAAGTAAGTGTAGCTGAAGGACTTGAAAGTATCTAATTATGTTTCTAATAAGCAGTTAAAATTACCATTAATAATAAAAGGTTCGATATGGGTGGACACTTTGTGCGTGAGATTGCTGCAAAATTTGAGGCCTTCATGTTTAGGGCTGAGAATGCTCTGGGCCCTTTCTTCCAATTTGATTCTAGTCAATGGACTGTTTTGGTAACCTGAGAGGAAAAGGGGTTAACAACAATTTAAATCTGAAGGTACAGCGTGACCATTAGGACCACACAATAAAATTCTGAGTCAGTAACATGACGTTAAAAGGTTTATTACAAACTCAAAGTCAGACTAGTATTAATCAATCTCAAGAACATACTGTAAAAGTATAGAATTATGAAAGGACAGAAGCGTCTTACAATATTGGTACTCAACAGCAAAGAGCATATAAAGATCTCAGTAGCCACAATACAAAAAAATAAGGAAAAGGATTTGATAGCTAGAGGAATGGTTTTGATTCTTCTCCCATACAAGCAAAAGATTTGCAACATCTATCAAACCCTATACCGAATTATCAGTAGGGAAACCCCTATTGAATCAAGGTAGCAAGAAAGGTGTCAGCATCAGAACCGCTGCAGAATTTCTGGAAGTAAAGAATCATGTATAGCATGAATATACACAATCAAAGATGTCAAGAGAGTCTTGTACCTCTCCAAGTCTAAAGGGAATCTGACTAAATCCAAGGTGGGTTCTCTAATTAAAATGCACAAAGAACATTTGAGAAAACATGACCTCATACACATCATAATATGTTTTCCAGTTCCCAGAAATTAACTTGGCGCCTTGAACACTACTCCCATATTCCAAGCATCCTTGGTTCTTCCCTTCGTCTGAGAGTACCAATTGGCACACTCCCTTTGTTCTTTCCTGTAAAGTAACAGAATTAGATCAAGTAAGCTCAAAGCATACATTCAGATAAGAAACATTTGGTCTGACCAGGTTTAGAACATATATACAGCCCTTCTATTTCATATTGAGAGATGCTCCTGCCATTTGAGTGGCCAAGATAGTCAATAGTTTGAATTTTGGGTTTATGGCTCTCATTCCTTCCTGTTGTGAGGTAGTTTCCTAGGATAAGGGGCGGGTTAAGAGTTTGGCAGAAGGTACTCTGTTGCAAATGCAACAGAGTACTCTGTCTGCCCAAGTGATGGCTCACCTCCCTCATTAAAATTTGTGCTAACCGTCCGTATTCGTGGCCGGAGCCTCCATAGGCTCTGTCAATAGAATACTTCCCCTGACAGCCCAACTGAGTAGGGTCCGTCAGAGGACAGACTTTACACCATCCGCCTTCTTAACGATAGATGATGTAAAGGCTTATTTTCCTGTCCGTCGCTACCAGGAAAAACCTGGGGGAAAGAGATAGGGAACATAATGACCTCCATATCCGTGGAGAAAACTCTCAGGGTGTGGGGGTCATTAGTATTTTGTTTTTCAAAAAACAAGCTCCTACTTTGGGAGTTTTTTCAAAAATAAAAAAACTTTTGAATAGATTGACGGCTGTCCATCTTGGCTGACTATACTGTCCATTAAACTTTTCATACAATGACAGGAACCACTGTGACAGCGGTTCTTGTGAATGTACAGAGTTGTCCGGCGGGCCAGTTGGCAACTCAAAATTTGGTGTACTTCACTGACCTGACGGATAGTAATCTGTCTGGCAAACTCTAAATCAGGCGCTAAGTCTTTGAAAACAGGAAAAGTGAAAACAGCTTTCGTTTGAATCCTCCCTTGTTCTCTTGCTATATATGAGATCTTTTCTTTCATATTAAAGTCTTTTAAAAAATGCAGTCATTGTTTGAGGGCCAAGAGGCACATGATGTGCTCCAACAATTGAGAGATCTTGGTTTAATTTCCCAGCTGAAAACTAAGTTGCAGGGTCTCTACCTAGAAGACATCACAGCAGAAGCGTGTCATGAGCATATTTGGACCTTCTGCCCTTCCGAAATTCCTATAATATGAAGATTAGGGCATTGAGATGAGATTGCCAAATCTTTGGACTTCCTAGTGAAATTTTGTACTTGCCTAAAAGTCGTACTTCAATGCTCTTTTAAAAAGGCCAATATAGCTTTCATTTCTTTAGTAGATCCAAGGAAGTATTAAGTTGCTCCTCTGGAGATTTCATTTTTTGTCACAGAGCTTCTAGACCACCAGCTTGTGCAGTTTGATTCCTTTTGATTATGCGGACAATTGTAAGGAACATAGACTTGGGTGACATAAAGGTGGATAACTGGGTGTGCCAATTCTTTTGAGGCTTATGAAATCAAATAGGTAGCATCATTGAGTCAGTCTTCAGAATTGGTACAAGATTGATTAGTCTTTCTGTGATCTAGAAGTTGTTGCTGTTTGTCTGTATCTTATATTAGATGTGCCCTGGTTCCTGAGCAACCATTATTTTCTAATTCAAGTAGAAGGATTCTTCTCTAGAGCAACTTAGGCCACGCTCCTTCATTTGATGCAGAACTCACAATGATGATTTTTGGAATGCCAACTGTTTTGAATCTAGTCCATTGGAGACAAGTTCAATGGATTCCGCTACTTTCTGTTACAATCTGCTTTGTAGATAGCCAAATCTTGATAGGATAGAGGTAGGAAGTATTGTCTTTATTTTATTTTGTGATATGGTAGTCAGCAGAGATGTGATCTCATTTTTCATTTGGGTATTTTATATTTTCCCCAGAGTTGCTTATAGCATTCCTATGTGGAAGTGGAGAATCAGCCATTACCCCGTTGCTGTTTTGATGAGGGATAGGATGTTCTAAAGATGAGTGCTTGTGTCCTATATTTTATGCATTATCTGTGCAGCCTATTCCATGTCTGTAATTGATTCAGATGTGCTAGGAAATAAGCTTCTTGTAAGGTGAGGATTGAAGAGGGGGGTCTGGATATTTGGCCTCTCCATTGACTCTCTCAGTGATTTAATTGAACTCTGGCAGCACTGGGCACTCTTGTGTTAGAACTGGGTAACGTCCCTCAGGTTATGTTGGTAAGGTTCCTGTGTGGGAGATCGAGTCACCTGGATTTTGTGCCCCTCATGGTGGTACTGAAGGCTTGTCATGGCAGCCAGACCCGTACCAGAGCTTAGTTTCCTGAGATCTGTCATTAAGAAGTTTTTACTAAGTGCAATATATTTGTATAATTGGGCATCCTGTTTGATTTTTCATCAACCATAATTCTCTGAGCCTTCCATTATCTGCTTTTTTATTGGTTTTTCATTACTATTATGTTCTTTTATTTTGTTGCTCTCTTTTCTTTTTTTCTATTCTCTTCACTGTTCTCTTCCTCATCTCTTACCCCCTGCCGTCCTTCCTTTATTGCTCTCCTCCTTTTTTCATTGCTCCTTCTATACCTTATTTGTGCCCCATTTTCCTTTCCTTTCCTGTCCTTTGCTTTCCTTTTTCTCTGTTCCTTCTCCCTTTTCTCATTCAAGTTGAATCGAGCAAGGGCTAGTGTCACTTCCGCCTACAGAATGTGTTCACTTTTGAGCTTCTGCAGGCTATGCCATCAAGGAAGAAAGGATGAGAAATAAAGGCAAAAAGAACAAGAAAGCAAATGGTCGAGAAGGGAAATGATAACAAAAAACCTAGCTTCCTACTAGTGTGTTTCTCAGCTCCCCGGAAACCCCCCTGGGGGAGCTTATTGTAAGATCCAATTCAAGGACAAGGTGAATTAGGTGAAAAGCAAGTTTAATCCAGGATAAAAGACCCCATCCACAAACAGCTTGTACATCGTTCAGGCTCTGGTCTCAACTGACTCTTCCCTGAGCCTAACATTCTAAGCACCTAGCAACATCTCAGGCTTCCATGAGATGCTGCTAGATACTACACATCTCCCTTCTTTACAGACAATAAAGAACAAAACGTACAACACCTGTAAAAGTTACATCAGGCATAGAACCAAAAAACACATCAGAAAAATTAACATACAAAGTCTTTCAGATGCTTTGGAGCAGAAATCATCCTTGAAGATCTCCGTGCATGTGACAAGGATTCATCTTGCAGAATTTTCCCTTGTGATAGTGAAACTGGGTTCTTTGGAACCTCTTTAAGTCCCGTAACAAAGTCCTGTCTCACCACAACCACCCTATTCAAGTTCCACACCCGGTGATCCGCCGTTTTAACTGCATTGTTAAACAACTTAATAACCTGAATGGGTTTTAAGAAAGCTCCTTTAGCTTTCCCCACACGGGGATTCTTTATTAGCACCCAATCCCCTACCTTCACTATAGTTTTTTTTACAGATTTCTTCACATCATGCAAAATCTTCCTCTCCTCAATTTTCTTCTTTTCTTTTTTTTTATTTCAAAAGTTTTTTATTGGTTGTTACAGCATAGACATATATAAAGCAAGTCCATTAGTGTAATATGAGTCATAAATTTACGAATCAAAATTACTGTACGCTACAGTACATCATAGTAAATGTCAGTACAAAAGTACAACAGTAGAGCACGTATCACATACTCACAACAATTCAGTAACAGACATTGTATTTCAACAGCATTTTACTCATTCATTAAGGACAATTATTTACGGTGGCTAGGAGTGCAATGAAGGCAGTCGGGCAGCATATGTTGGTGAGTCGTGGACGGTGTGTGGGCCCATCTAAGGTGGCTTACGTGTCGTGAAGTAGTTATCAAGAGTCGACCATAGTTTTCTCGTGGCAGGACGCCACGGTGTCTGAAGGAGTGTAATATTGTCTGCTCCACGTAAGCTAATTATCCAATTTAACCACCCTGCGTAGTTGGCCTTGCTGGTATCTTTCCAGTTGCTGAGGACTGTCTTAACTGCAGCCGAGAGGAGGAGGTCAAGTAATGCCCTATCATCTGCATCAAGGGATGGGTTCTGGGTGAACCCGAAAACTAGGTAAGGGAGCTCTTTCACCGGTGAGATAGAGAATAGCTTTGAGATCAAGTCGAATATATTCTCCCAGAATTGCGCCACGCAGTCGCATTCTAGGATGATGTGTGATAAGTCACCCCCCGCGCGTTTGCAATTCCAGCAAAAGGCATCTGGGGAGAGGTTGTGTGCAAATAATCGTGCAGGGGTCCAGAAGGCTTTGTGTAAGAGCCAGTATTTTGTCTGTGATAGTGTAGGGCTGATTTTGTGTCTCGTGCAGGATATCCATGCGTTGGTCCAATCTGAGTCTGTGATTGGCCTAGATGAAAGGTTATTCCAGAATTGTGTGATTGGGGCAGTAAGGCCAGATTGTTGGGGACGGCTGAGTTTATAGAGAAAGGAAACCTGGTGTCCTAGTCTGTTTAGTCTGGCAAGGTATGGTGGGAGTGAGGGCGGTGTCGGGGAGAGTTTGAGTTTGGACAAAGCCGTTTTTACGTTTAGGAAGTTATAGAATTCAATTGGTGCAAGATCGTATTTGATTTGTAGGTCGCTGAAGGGAATAGGGTATTCCCCCGCGTACAGCTGGTGTGGGAACAGTATGCCTTTTTTGATCCATGTCTCGTTGTGCATGGGCTTACCCTTGTACAGAATGTTACGGTTGTCCCAAAGGGATTCCCATCGTGAGCCCCGGATGTTGATTTCTAGGATTCTATCAAACTTTAGGAGAGCAGATTCTTCTTTTCTAACAATCGCCAGTCATCTTTCTCGTTTTCCCTAAAACGATTAGGCTGTAGATCATTTACCCAGGAAGGTGTAACTAAAGAGTTGGCACACCTACCCCTTAACAGCTCAAAAGGTGTCCTTTTTGTAACGGCATGGGGCGAAAGCCTATACACCCTAACTTTTTTGAACACTTCTGCTCTCCAATCTAGACCCGCTGACCTTGCCATCTCAATCGTTTCCTTAAGAACCCGATTAAACCGTTCAACGAGTCCATTTGTCTCTGGGTGATAAAGAGAAGACCTTTTGTGTTTAACACCATAAGAACTCAAAAAATCCTCCATCTCCCTCGAGACCAATTGTACTCCATTATCTGTGAGTATTACATTGGGAATGCCTTCTCTATCAAAGATTTTCTTTAAAAACTCCTTAACATGTTTAGATTCAATTCCCCGCGTTATAGCTATTTCTGGCCAGCGAGAAAAAAAATCAACTAGAACAAGAATGTACCACTCAACGCCCAATACAGAGATCGGACCTAAGATGTCTAGTCCAATCTCCTTCCAAGGAGCATCAGGTCTTTCCCTTACTATCATAGGTTGTGTTCTTGGCTTGTTCACCCTGTCACTAAGTGCACACTGCATGCAATCTCTTATTTTCCGTTCAATTTGCAAATCCATACCTGGCCACCAGTAGGAGGAACGTAGGTATTCCTTGGTTTTAGAAATACCAAGATGCCCATCATGGGCCAAAGAAATTAATTCATCTCTAAGAGAGATGGGAGGAACCAATCTTGCCCCTCTGACTAGAAAGCCATCATGATCAGCAAGTTGATCCTTAACATGCCAAAACTTATCCACCTCCTCATTCTTACTTTTCACATTCCAACCTTCCTTTACACAAACTTTGACTTTTGACAAAACATCATCTTCACTAACCGCCCTCAACCACCTTTCTTTCTCTATAATTCCCCCTTCAATGGAGCAAACCATCTCTCCATCCTCTTCATCCTCCTCATCTATACCTGAATTGTCACACACAACCAACCTTGACAAAGCATCAGCTACCTTGTTCTGTACACCTGGGATGTACTTGATGTCAAAATTATAGTCTTGTAACGCGACTACCCACTTTGTAATTCTACTGGAGATCGCATCTATGCCCTTATTCTTAAATATCTCACACAAGGGCTTGTGGTCTGTCCTGACCTCAAAGGTACCACCCCAAAGCAAATTTCACAACTTCTTTATAGACCAGTGAACTGCTAAGGCTTCCCTCTCTATAACTGAATACCGCACCTCAGCACCTCTTAAGCTCCTTGACAAAAATAAGATGACATTATCCTGTCCATCATGCTTTTGCACCAATACCGCACCCAAACCTTTTACACTTGTATCCGTCACTGATACTGATCTCTTGTCCGGGTCAAAACTGCTGAGTTTGGGCGCTTGATCTAATTCCTTTTTGAGTAAACAAAATTCCTTTTCACACTTATCATCCCAAACAAACTCACATCCTTTATGTAGTAACATTCTCATTGAAACACAGAGGGAAGCAAAATTCTTAATAAATTTACTATAGAATTCGGCCATGCCCAAAAAACTCAATAACTCCTCTTTATTGCTTGGAGATGGCATGTTTCGAATGTCAGTTACTAGACTTTCCTTAGGTAATACACCTCCGTTTCCAATAGTGTGACCTAGATAATCTATCGATCTCCTCTTGAACTTGCACTTTTCTACTTTGACTGTCAATCCCGACTGATCTAAACTCTTCAAAACCTGTAATACTCTCTCATCATGTTCGTTATCATCTGTACCAAAAACCAAAATGTCATCTTGATAAACCCTGACACCAGGTTGTCCCTTCAAAACATATTCCAGTGCCCTCTGAAACACTGAGGCCGCCGACACCAACCCAAATGGTAGTCTCAAGAAACGAAAAGTCCCAAACGGCGTGATAAACGCTGTCAAGTCTCTTGAACTCTCATCCAGTTTGATTTGATGGTACGCAGACCTGAGATCTATTGTACTGAAAACTTTCGCCCCTTTTAACAACATCAACATGTCTGCTATTTTTGGTAACGGATATTTGTCGACTACCACACACTTGTTTAGTTCTCTAAGGTCCACACATAAACGAAGAGAGCCATCCGCCTTCTTCACGGCTACGACCGGAGCAAGCCATTGTGTTGCTTCAATTTCTTCAATAATTCCCTCTCTTTTCAATTTTTCTAACTCTGCCTGGACTAAATCCCTGACAGCCACCAGAATACTCCTTACCTTGCAAGACACCGGGTTGGCGCCTTCCACCAGCCGAATATGATGCGTGTAACCTTTAAGACAGCCTAAGCTACTGCTGAATACTTTGGGAAAGCGTTCTGTTAGCATACACATAAATTGATTTTCAAAATTTGCATCCACCTTGGCCACATATGCTGATTTAAAATTTTCTTTTAATAAAATAGGTGGAGACGAATTTGGATCTAGCATGACACCAAGGTCTCTCTGGTGAAACCAGCTTAAAATGCTGTCCCCTTTCTGTGATATATAAACTTTCCCACTGGTAAGTCTATTTTTATATTCAATTAGACCCCAAAAGTACCCACACAACTTGATGGGTTCACCTCCATAGGCAAATGATCTAATGTCTGGTGAGTAAATTCTTATTTTATCTTTGATTTCTTTTACATAAAACTCTTTTGAAATTATGGTGATTTTAGCACCAGAGTCAAAAAGTACTTTCGTAGCCTTGCCTTCAACACATATTTCATCAGTCGGGCAGTTTTTCTTTTCCTCAGTCTGAACTGCCTGGATTTGAATCTGTCCACAGTCAACCTCACTAGAAGAATCACAAGTATCCTCTACATCAAAATATATTTCTGAAACCTTTCCCTTGGAATTTCTCTCTTTACATGCCACGGTAAAATGCCCTTTTCTTTTGCACTTACTGCACGTGGCTCTCCACCCGGGGCATTGTTTATCATTCGCTAAATGACCTAGTTTACCACAACGAAAACATGTCACTTTAGAAGCATCGAACTTTACTGCAGTTCCACTAGAGATACCTTTCTTAAAATGATCCCTTTTTTCATTGTTAGTTTTAGGATTTTCTTTTATTGCTTGTACCGAATCTTTGTCCTTTTTCTCTCCATTCTTCTTTATTACCTCTACACACTTCAAAGAATGCTCAATCCTTTTTGCAATGATTAAGACATCTTCTAAGTTTGGCTCGTCTTTCTGCCAAAGTTCCTCCCTAACACGTTCAATGTTACACCCTAACATAAACTGATCTCTAATACGTTCATCTAGGGTAGCACCAAACTTGCACGAAGAGGCTAACTTCCTTAAAGCAGTAATGTAATTTTCTATGCTTTCATCTTCCATTTGTGATCTCCTACCGAAATGATACCTTTCCAGTATCGTACTTACCTTCGGTAGGTAGTGTTTATCAAGCATAGCTATGCATAACTCATATTCGTTCAAATTCCTATCCACTAGCTCCGGGAGATGGTCAAATACCTCCTGACCTTCCGACCCCAAACAATGAAGCAATAATGCAGTTTTCCTTTCGGCACTCAAAGAGGCTCCACACACTCTGGCATATCTTTCAAAGACTTTACGCCATTTCTGCCATTTAATGGGTGGATCTCCCGGGGAGGACAAAAAGAAAGGAGGCGCAGTAACGTTCTGCATGTTTAAAGTTAGCCCTGAAAAGTGAAAATTTCCAATTACTACCTGAGTTTCACCTTTCCCCCTGTTTTAAAAAATAATAATAACAAAAGGATTTGAGGCGATCCACTCTATCACCCTACAAATTCTATCAATAGGATACAGGAATAAGAATTGGAAGAAATAGCTCTTCATATAGTAGAGACAATTTAAAAATAAACTAAACACAGTTCTGATAGCAAAAAGTACAACTTGACTATTGTAGTAAAATCTTCACAGTGTGTGTATCACTGAGTTGACACACGTACTTAAACATCTTCACAGTGTGCGTTTTACAGAAGTGGCACACAAGGAAAACTGTAGGAATTAAGTCAATTACTTCTTACAGCATGCGAAGAGATGAGCGCGCTAAGCAACCACCACAGGAAAGTCCCATTACGCATACCTCCACTGTAGTCTTCAATAAAATCAAATGCCGGGAAGATCAAAGTGAAGCGTTACCGACACCCTTTGGCGAGCTTGATTCGCGCTGAAGACAGGTGTGCGAATCACCGTTAAATCGCTTGCCTGAGTGATTTTGACAGCAGAGTTCACACGAAGACAGTGCGTTCCAGAAGACGGCGGTGCACCAATGCGCGAGGACGCTGTTTCATGCGTCGAAGACAGTGCTGACGCCGATGTCAGAGAGTTCTTGCGTCGCTAGGTTACCGCGCTGAAACATGATGACACTTCTTGCGTTTCACCCTGAAGACGGCGGTGCACCAATGCGCGAGGACGCTGTTTCACGCGTCGAAGACAGTGCTGACGCCCGATGTCATAGAGTTCCTGCGTCGCTAGGTTACCGCGCTGAAACGTGATGACACTTGATGACGCTGAGAAGAATGATACAAGATCCAGGCACGGGATGATTTTTTTTTTCTTTGATGACGCTTGACCGCACTCTACAGAGCGGTATCCATGGAAGCAGCTCGAGAAACACCACGAGGTAGGCGAACTCCGTAATGTTGTTGTTTAAACTTTTTAAAGAAAAACAACGAGGTAAAGCGTGCCCACGGAAGCGTTTCTCTCATCCCAAACCAGCAGGAACACAAACAGCTTGCACGAACACTTGGCAAAAGTCAAATCCTTGATGGGTAACCTCTGCGAACACGATACAGAAAAAAAAAACAAAGTTCATTCGTTAGGCATGACGCCTGAAATCCACAATGCAGCAACCAAGAAAGTTGTTGACAAGAGCCAAAGAGCCAAAGTTTGTTCGTCTGAGACACAGAATGAAGATCTGTTTTCTCTTAAATAAACAAGGAACGATGCTTTTCCCACGAAGAAAACAAGTAGTGTTGAGGTCCCTTTTCTCCTTTTAGCTTTCTTCTGCTTTTCTTTGCTTAGTATCCCATCTTCTGTCGCCAAAATGTAAGATCCAATTCAAGGACAAGGTGAATTAGGTGAAAAGCAAGTTTAATCCAGGATAAAAGACCCCATCCACAAACAGCTTGTACATCGTTCAGGCTCTGGTCTCAACTGACTCTTCCCTGAGCCTAACATTCTAAGCACCTAGCAACATCTCAGGCTTCCATGAGATGCTGCTAGATACTACACTTATCAAGTTAGGAAGTTAGCCGGTTAGAAAGTAGCTGAAAAATGATTCGATATGAGTATGAGGTAGCAAGGTACATAAGCAAACAGAAAACTAAGGAGTTGGCTATTATCTCCACCTTACCCCCACTGTAGTTCGAGGCACTTTCATGAGCAGCCGCCTACAGTCCTCAGCAGCTAGTCAGAGATTTCCCTCACAGAGTGAATAAGCGTTCAGCCCACCATTCAAAGTCTGATAACTGACAGATCAGGTGCTCAAGGGGAGAGCAGATAGGTGGGTGCTGAGCTGCAGACACGACCACTGATGTAAACAATGGTGTAGTTGCCAGTAGAGAAAAACAGCACCGTGCGCATTTGCTTATTCGACAGCACAATTAATCAACAGTTACCACCTGCAAGAGATTGGGGTTTTAGTTGGGGAAGTAGATATCCACCTCAGGTAATTACTACAACCCTTGTTAGGATGAATGACTAAAGTCACTTACCCAACCTGAGCTCAACTTCCGAGTCACAATTTTACAGATCAGACAGGTTTTACTTAGAGTCAATGTGTAAGGTGATTATGCAGTACTAAACCAGTAATAAAGTTGAAATGCGATACAATAAACCCCCCAAAATGAATCAGAATAATAGAGTACAATTTAATAAACAAAATGACACCAAAAGGACAAAACCTGGAGATATGAGTTGTTAAAATGTTTTATCCTCAGAAGCACAAAGTGCCAATGTTAGTCGATGGTTGTGGTATAACAGGACCTAGGTGCAATTTGACGCTGACCACAATGGAGCGCTGGTCAAATCCACCAATCAGGTTTCTCCTGGCAAAAGAATTTACCTTTTGACTTAGTCCTTTAAGACCCAATCCTCCACAGGAGTAAACTTCTAAAGCCCTTCAGCCTCAGGGGAGGTGCGTAATGTCTCACTGAGTGTCAGGCAGAAGCCAACAGCAGGGTCCATTGCCACTAGTCAGCTGGGAAGTTGCAGGAAAAGCCTCTTGTAGCTTGTTGTATGCCTGTAGCTTGAAAAGGAGAACATTATGCCCCTGAAAGTCCACGTCTTTGTTCTGGGTACATGAGGGAGAGAAGGTTCAAGTCCTTAAGGCCTGTTCTCAAGTCTTGGACAGCAGATTCAGTCCTCTTCTGATCTTCCACAGGCACAGGAGTGTTCTGGAGTCAGTGCCTGGAGATGCCACATAATTTTGCCTGACATGAGCTTGTGGGCAGGAGTGACCCCTAGGCACACTATAATCAATGGGGTTAATGTTACCTGGGCTAACCCCACCAAATATGAGCTTTTTCAAGATGGAAAATGTATTAAGCCACACTAAGCATGGGCTGTGAGGGCTGGGGTGTGTGGAGAGTGCACTATGATACCCTTAGTGTTCTCCCTCATCTAACATTAAAATCCAGTTTGAAACAGGTCCTGTACTCACAACAAACTCAGAGATAGAAGCCTATTAGAACAAAAGCTTTGTTTTCTATCAGCCATACAATGGAAAACAAGAATTCTTTTGACATCCTGCCCACACCTTTTGATGTGCTCCCCAGTGTTGTATGTAAAACCTCAGGAAAAGAGACAAGGAAACCCTTAGAGTCAAAAAGGGACCATGGGTAGTAGTTATTTTAAGAGACAACGGTCCGTTTAAAAGGAAAATCAATCAAGCTAATTTATCATAATCAAGATTGGCTGTTTGTATATTAATTGACAGTATTGAGAAATGTATTGACAAATAATGAAAACAAAACAATACATGAAAGGTGAGTGAGCTGGACGTGACAGGGCAATGGGAAATCAGCCGATTTCCTTCCCCAGGCAAGTGACTTAAAAGTGATTGATTGTGATAATTTGGCTACATTAGATTGATTTTACTTTTAAAGGGACCTGAGTCAGCCAACCTGGCAAGCAGGTGTTGACACTTCAACAGGATCTGTCACTGTAATGTCAAAACGAGGCCCACTGTGATTGGAGCCTGCCTAGCTGAGGGGGACAAAGGATTGGGGCAGACCTGGGCAATAGCTACATCTACTTGTGATTGGGTAGACAGCTTGAAAGTTAATCAAGTTCCTGGGCCCAGACCGCAGACCATCCTGTCAAGGGCATAACACCACCTTCCCGCACTAAAGGCACTTGTCTCAACTCTGGGAGCAAATTCACACCTCATCAAGAGGAGTATTCAAATATTAATTAGTAGCTGGCAGACATGGGACAGCAAACTGTAGATTAGCCTCCAGGAACTTCAGGCAGGGAAAATATAACTTTCTAGTACAACTTCGATTTCACCACAAAATTAGATTTTTAATAACTATTAAAAATGACTTAATTATTTTTCTAGCTAGTCTAATTCCTGAGATACACTATTAGTATTTAATATTGCATCCAATTGTTTTTCCTATAGAATAAGGCAGCCGTGCTACAGTGAAAATAGTGTGTGTGGCCTTATCACTACAATGGAATGTGTAACATTGAACTTTTACATATCCAACTTTAAAGTACCATGCACACTTCCTTATGGGCAACAAGGCCTACTTGCTGGTTTCGCAGCGCACGCAAAGGAATTTGTTTTATTTATTTAAATGTGTACTTACCTCCGTTCATCCATATTCCGGTGTTTACATTTCCCCACCCAGCCCCTCCCATGCCCCGCCTCACTGCCCCACCGAACTCCCTCCACGGACCGCTACTGGGTGTGCCTCAAATATGTATTTCTTATCAATTGTTTTGATCTTTTTCCCTGTAGCGGCTTCCCTTTTTCCCTCTTTTTATTAATTTTTGCTGTAGCCTCTTTTTTCCTTTAGTGTGTTATGCGTTTTATGTTTAACTGTTTTTTTAGATTTTATTCCTAACTAGGCTTACTCTTTGTAGCACTTTTTTTTTTTACCTTTTGGGGGACATTTCTTTGCTCTCTTCTGGGTCTCTCCTCCCTGCTGTATGTCCCTCGCTTAGAAAAGTGCTCCTTTTTCCGATTAATATACATTTTTTAGCCGTAATTTTTTTCCCGAATTATACTATTTTGAAGTGAACTTTATTTCGATTTTTTAATTTCGAGAAATGTCACTTTTGAAAAGTTAATTTTTGATGTGACATTTTTCAATTGTTGAGGTAATACCAGAGATACAGCCTTATCTCTTATTTATTATTTTATATGAATCTGTTATTTCCTTCAGAGAGCTATTATGGATGCCAGGAGAGAAAAACGATATACTAATGAAGTGCTTAGCAGAGCATTAATCCAAGGGGACTAGAGAAGGTGCTCTAACACCAGTCTCTGGTCTGGCCCCATCCTACAGTACCTCCATATTTGGGGCACAGGCTATGTACATATTCTGGCTACCAAGATATCACAATGCTAAAACCGAAGGCCTCCAAAGTTGGGGAAAGATATTTGATGTAAAAAGGTGGTATGTATTAATGTGGCAATTGGCAAATTAAAATTTTAAACCGGCTGTAACTCATAAAATGCATTATATGATAGGCAAAGGAACTATAAAATGAAGAGGGGGGCCTATTCAGAAATGTAAATTCATGTGTGAATGTATGTTTATGAAAAAACGTACCTTTTTAGATGCTTACCAAGGGCCCTATTAAAGATAGTGCACACTTTCTCTGTTTGCGCCACAGCACACCTTGAAACAGGTGCCCCGGATACAAACAAAGTGCTCCCTATTACATTGGATGCGCCCCAGGGCAGCCACAAACTCGTGGCAGTTCATTCAAGTGAAATACGGAATGGGTTTGAAGCAGCCGTTCCGTGTTTCACTGTGCAGATGGCATCATGCCTGCACTTTTAAGAAGGATTAGAGATCCCCTTGCAGATGGGTGTAGTAGGTGACCACACCAGCCTGCAAGGGGATGTCTGGGGGGTCGATAGGACCGCCTTTACCCCATCTAGAGGGATGCCACCAGGGGGTGCACTAACAGTGCACCTCCTGACAGTTTCTTTGCCTCTGTGCCTGCGTCTATAATACTGCACAGGCGCAGAAGCAATGGGATTCCCTTATTTGCATGAGGCCATGCCCCCATGCAAATGAGGAAATGCCCTCTGGTGCTAGCGCTGGCACTATATGTGTGCCAGGTCTATCTGTATTACAGAAGGGGCTGCACAAGCATCTGTGGCCCCCTCCTTAATACCAAAGAGCCCCAGGGGTGCGCAGAGCTGGCCCTAATACCATTTGTGCTCCCACATGCTCCCACAGAACTTAAGAAATATGGCCCCAGGAATTTACAAAGAGTTTTTGGCAGGTGTAAACTCATTTGCAGATGCAGAGATCTTCACTATAAGTGTGGAGATTTCCACAACTGTAAATCCTACTCAAAGGGTGGAAAGTGGTTTGTCTTTGAAGTTTGGGAATTTATATTTGTGGTAATTCCCAAATCTTGATCATCCTGTTTCCACCCTGCAGAAGAGCCATAAATTTACCCCAGCACAAGGCTGATATACAACCACTTCCGGGGTAAGAATAAGCGCACTATACTTTCTGTAGGTTTAGACGAAAGGGAGTGAGAAATGTTCATTTTCACAAAAGATCTGCTTCTTGTTGAGACAAGTTCTCCTCGAGGGCTAACTCCGTACTGCCTGAATAGAAGCCTACATAGAAAGTCATATGGCCTTTACGGCACATGCTAGATAAACTGGCATAGCAGTCGTACTTCTGGGCATGTCCACTGTAGGCTCAGTGCAATGAGGAATAACAGACAGAGATTGATGCTACTGCACAAATTTCTCATGCAATTCCATAGCACCATTTTTTTCAATCAATCCCAGGAGATACCATGAGGAGATACCATGCGGTCTACTGCACCCTGAAATATTGCTTGAAGTAGTTATTCGCCACTTGTGATTCCAGATGGTGCTGGTAAACTCCAGTTCAAGGGCCCATTTGGAATTACAAATCATCTTGTAATAGCCTCCGAGTGCCTGACTGTGTTTGTATGCAATTAAGGATAAGATACACCAATGAATATACCTAGCAGTCTTCTACTCACAACCAGTGAAATGATATTGTTCCCATGTACGCATTATGGTTTACAGCATCAAGTGTAGTCCTTTCAATCTGTCTATTATGTTGCTTACATTTATTAAACAAAAAAATAATAGTTCCCTTAATAGTAGGAGCTCACCATTGGTGAGCCCCAAAAGTGGGTATATGGTCTGTTTTCAATACACAAAAACAAAAGACAATTCTACTTTGACAACCTGTAATTGCTTTGTATTCTATATTTTTGTCCATTTAGGTTTTACTACAATTCCTCCTAAAATATGGGGATCATAAAAACACATTATCTGTAATTCCGTTTTTCCCAAAAATACTGTGGCACTGATTTGCATACAGGTGAACCTGCTGTACAAATACATACCAATTAGTTGCAATGTTTGCTTGTATGATCAGAAGACTTCTTCCCTCAGTGAGAAAGAATTTTGTCCCCCCCCACTTTTTCAACTGTGCACTGCACTATATTCTGCATTTAAACAGACCATATGCCAAATCAATATATTTATGATATGAATCATATTTATTTTTGTGTTTTTTTTGTAAATTGAAATCAGATCATATACACAGTGGAGTAGGTAGACCTACTGCCACCAGGGGCGGCCACTAAGTTTGCCTCGTGGTGCATGTAAGAGTGGGGGGTTGGCGGCCGATGGCCAACTTGTTCCGTGGGGTTGGCGGCCGAAGGCCGACTTGTTCATGGGGGTGGTGGTAGTCGACAGACACGACTTGCTCACCTCTGCCTCACCCAAAAAGAGTGCCCCCCCCCGGCTAGGCCACTGCATATACACAGTGGGGGCTTACCAATCCGGGGTCATTCTACAAATTGGAACTATTTTTCGAAAATGACACCCAGAGAGTCGCTATACTTCTTTACATTCTTTCATATTTCCCAGGATCCTTTTTTGGTGTATGGAGTTGGCCCTATGATATGTTGTCTTTGTAATACTGTCATATGCACGAATTGCTTCAATTTACCAATGACGTCCATCGCAGTTGCATTCTACATATGTTGCTCGGATTGTGAAAATACCAATTAACCAATGATGTCCATCAATGTTGCATTCTACATGTGTTGCTCGGATTGTGAAAATATAGGCAGTTAATGGAGCCCTGCAAAGTGTTTTTGTTACTCACAGTGGCAAGAAGCTGATACGATTTTAAGAGTACTTTTAAAATATGTTGTAACGCTCTTCCTTAAGGACATTTCCAGGAAGGTACTTTTGCTGATTTCCTCAAATAGTGCTGTATTATTTTCCTTCTAATCACAGGCAATGGTATGGTTCATGACTAAATGTCCTTCTACAGTGCATCTTTCAATTTTTGATTCATTCCCACAGTCCAGGGACTGCTCATGATTTCCAAGCAATACTCCATTTCAGAGAAAATTCAAAATGGAGAACACCAGTCTGATCACCTCAGGTAGGTGAAAATCAATTTTAGTGCATTTTCAAAATGAGGCACGGACACAGGTAGAGGACAGAGCATTTAAAATACAATCAGTTTGGCCCAAGAAGAGAGATGTAGTACGGACAATGCACCACCAACCCCATTGTGCCATCCATCACCATATGATAACTCCACACTGTCCTGGGATGGTGGCATCTAAAGCAGACAATAACTGGGACCAGGAGTGGGGAAAAGGAGAGAAGGCCTGGCAAGAGAGAGGAGCAGCTCAGATGGCTTGCGAGGGGTGCATGCAGAGCCATCGGCAGCACGCATACCTCTGTCTAAACACCGCAGCTATGTCACTGCTGCTCCCACCATCATGAATGACCAAGGACACCTCAATGCACGTCATGGCCACCAGAAGCAACTGCTGCAGTATGAGTGATGCTTTGTGCCACTTCATTCTGCTGTTGCTCAAGTGCAGGGTCCTGAATGATGGGCAAGGTCAATGGACCTAGAGATAATCAATAGATTGGAGTTCAGCTGAGAGTCAAAAGTGATCATAGCCCTTTAATTTCCACCTTTTCATTGACATTAATCGAAGTTCCTGGTCTGTCAAAACCGTTGCCCGCAGCTTTTAAATTTTATAAGGACTGTAAAGTTTTTAAGTGGCCTGGACTAGACGTTGTAGAACCAATTCAACTCTTTATGTAACATTTGCTTTCCTTAATATTATCTTGAGAATTCGTAGCACTGACCATTAGGATGAAATATCAGGTTATTATGAATCTGTCAAGGCTGTACTTAGCCATTTGTAATGACACCTCTGAGATCTGTCATTATTAATAAATTCTCATGCACATGTCATGATTATGAGTGCAAAGCATTTAGCAGCTGGGAAGGTTAACAAAATAAAGCATGAAAGGGCCAACTACTGCTATGTGAGCTTTTTCAAGCCCAAAAATGTATAAGAGTTCCATGTTAACAATTTTCTGGTAGAATCTGAAATTATCTGATACAAGCAGAAATTACAGCATTTTAGTGAACTATGAAACCTGGGATTAAATATGAAAGAAAGTGAATTATTAATTGGGGGGGATGTAGTCTTTCACACGTAATAAAGTTGCTAACCTGTTATGTCTAGTCAAAGGTTTCCGTAATTTAAACACTGAGCGTAACCCCTGGTAGTGGCACAGAGCAGGCTGGCTTAACATTGAAAACATCTGTAAAGCATTCAAGTACCAAAAACAGTTACAGTGTCTAAGACAAAACAGAATAAAAGTTCCACCTTAATTTATAAAAATCGAGAAAATTTAATAAGCCGAAGGAAACCAAAAACAACACAAATCCTAAAAAGTCGAAAAAGTTTCCAAATCCCTTTTCAGAAAGGGACTTTGTCAATTTTTTAAAGAAAAGTGTTGACCTTTCTTCTTAGTCTCAATGCAGAATGTGCCTTTGGTACTTTTTGAGAAGAAAAATTCACCCCCAGCAAATCTTTGCTGAAATCGTAGCTGCTGCAGTGGAACTGATGGCCTGATACCTCAAGCTGGATGATCCAGCTGGTTCGCTGGAGCTTTGGAGATTTCATGGTGAAAATATTCTAAGTCCAAACCCAGAATGGGATTTAGTCTTTTTTTCTGAGGTGCGTGGCTCTATGAGATGGACACACATGAAATATATTCTGATGCTGTGGAGTTGCCAGTCGGATACTTCATCTGGTTGGTCCAGCAGAAGCTCTGGAACTCTGGAGGAAAAGTTTTCAAAAGTTTCTAAACTTTATTCTACTGCCCAAACATCACAAGATTATACTTATAAGGCCCAAACTTGAGGGATAGCACTTAGAGACTCTCAAGGCATCAGTCAGAGGTCAAAAGCAGGGTTCAGTCAAGGTCCAGTTGCTACTGGTCTGCTGGTCACTTTAGGGAAAAGGCCTCCTGCAGCTTGTGATATCCACGTAGCCACATAGGAAGTCATCAAACTGACCTTTCGAGACCACTTTTATGTCCTGTGTACACGTGGTAGCAGGTCCAGCTCTTCAGGTCTCCTCACAGGTCTCAAACAGCAGGTGCAGCCCTTCTTCTGTTCTTCCACAAGCCCGGAGAGTGTTCTAAGGTGTATGCTTTGAGGTGCCACCTTTATTGTTGGTACTAGCTAATGAGTGAATCCCTCCTACTCCCTAAATAATGTGGTAAAAGTCCTAGGGGGGAATGCTATCCACTTTTCAGCATCTCCTGTTTACCTTACTGCAAAGAATCCCACAGTGCCCCTATCCTCAAAATTCAAGATGAGGAAGCCCTGCTCTCCATGTGCAGCGTTTCTGTGCCCCCTCAAAGGAATGCCCAAGCTAATGAGCAGTCCTCTACTCTGTGGTCACTCATAACCGGTTCTGTGGGTAGCTTTCCTCCCACTTGTTTGGATGCCATTCTTACTATGAGGACATAGGCTGAAACTTTCCAGATGTCACCTAACATTTACTTGTAACAGCTCTGGCCACCTTGAAGTTAATCAAGTTCCCGGCCCTACCCCAGCTGGTCTTCTTGTAAGGCGAAGAAAACACCTCCCCACCCCAGGCCATTGTCTCTGCTCTGGGAGCCATTTTCACACCTCATCAGGCCCAGTACGGATGGTGCAGCGGGTGAAAGCTAATGCAAATTAGCCTTCAGCAGTTTCAGGCATGCAAAAGGTAACTTTCTAAACGTCCCATATATTTAATAAAATATCTGACTTCACCATTAGAGTAAATTAGGGGCCAAATTTATCAAAGAGTTGTGTTGCCCTTGCACAATTCAATGGGGCGCAAGAGCGACGCAATTCTTAAATTAGCTTCATCAAGGCACGCAATACCATCTTTCGTGGCCCTGAGTTGCTTCGTGAAGCTAGAGTAATGCAACACAGTGCAAATCATTGCATTGGGTTACTCTGCCCCAGGGAGGTGTTTCCATGGGTGAAGTGTGGATGCTCCCATGCATCCCCCATGGATTTTGCTGCATTTCTAGATTTACCATTAATGCTAGACCTGGGAATGCGTCAAAATGCTACGCATCCCCAGGGGAGGCGTAGCAAGGATATCTTTATTTCTACTAGTGTTTTCCTCTTTCTATGTGCGCTGCAAAGGAAAATGGCTCGGGGGATTGTTTTTTTGCAGTCAGATGCACATAAACAATCCTAATTACAACACGGTCACCCTTGCACCATGGTGCTCGGGTACCTGCATTGGCACTAGGCATCACATTGTGCACCTGCAGATTTAAAAGACAGGAATGCGATGAATAATGTTAAATATGCCACATTCCTGCTGTTTCCCTATCACGCAGCACAGTGCAGCAAGGTGACTTGCTGCACTGCGTGTCTTTTTCATAATATGCTCCTGGGTGTTTATTAGCTAGAAACAAATGGAGTCTGTAGTTGGTATATGTTAAAAGTTGTAGATTAAAGTGTATATCAATCAATCAATCAATCAAAGAAGCTTTATTCGACAATACATGTTGTAAAAGCGTAAACATATAAATACGGTAAAAATGTTAAAATAGAGAATAAAGAGTTAAAAATAGAAATCTACAATGTCCTAGTGATATGTGCAAATTTGCATGAATAAGATCAGTCCATCTCAACACATTGATGTGCAGTAAAATCTAGCAATAATGTGTGAAACCTGTTACAATTATCATTTCATTAATTAAACACTCAGGCCGTTGCTGAGCTCCAGAGGTCGTTGCTAAAGGATAATTTCACTTCTGCCGGTAATACATTTCCATGGTCAATTATTTGCGAGTAGCAGTTGAGATCTTATGAGCCGCATCCATTTTAAAAACTTTATGACAGGAATTGCATAGCAGAGTGAGGAGTCAGTGCGCAGAATTCTCAGGGCAACTTTGCATGATCTCGTGCCCATATTCCTGCATGTCTGCGCTAACCAAGCTTTCCTAGGCCCGGAATAGGCAGGGCAGACAAACAGGACATACTCATAGGTTTCTTCTTGGTTGGTACAGATGGGACATTTGCTATCATCTGAGATAACCCATTTGGCTTTAAAAGATTTTAACGGTAGGCTACCCAACCTAAATTGAAAATACAGTTTGCGATCGAAATGCTTGCTAATGGAGTCCCAAAAAGGCTCGAAGCTCAGATGTGGTTTTATTGACAAAAAGTTCCCTGTTAAAGAGGTACTGTCAATGCTGCTGATCACTTCATGTTCTTTCAGATTCCAACATCTCTCCTTAATTTGGTCCTTCGATGGAAATTTGGAGCTCGATGTCGTTTCCCATAGATGGGTCAGGCCCGTTCTGGCCAAGAGGTTTCTGATGTCATGCAGTCAGTTAATTTTATGGGAATGATCAGCGTCAATAATGTCCTTGAGACCCTCTGTATAGGTGGCCAGTTCTGGTGTGCTCCATATTCTATGCCAATACAGAATGGGCATACCCTAGCTAGATCTGCCAGGGAATTTTTGCCTAGGTCATTTCGCAAAGGGAACATGTGGGTGCTTTGTGGTAAGCTTGTTATCATTTGTAAGAACCTATTCTCTGATATAGCTAGCTGGTTGGATTTCTCAAAGCATCACAATTCTGCAAAATATAAAACTGTGCTCACCACCTTTACGTTATTCATGTGCAACACCGGGCTCAGAGGCTTAGTCAAGGACGATTTAAATTTGTTAAGTAAGACACTAGCTAATTGCCTGTGTTTTAACAACATGGTGTCAATATGTGGCCTCCACCTCAGTTCCTTCTGCAGGGTAATACCTAGGTAAATAAATGAGTCTACCTGTTCCAGGAGTGACCCTTTCATGACCATGCTACCCCTGAATGACCTATGCTGATTAAAAGTCATGAACTTTGTTTTTGGCATTAATTATGAGGCTTAGCAGGGAGCAAAATTCTTCAAAAAGTCACAGAGCTTTCTGCAAACCAGAGGGAGTTTTAGAAATGATGAGCGTATCATCTGCAAACATTAAAATTGGAATCTTTTTTCCTGCTAAAACTGGGGAATTGGTAGGGGTGATAGATAGACGCCATTCATAAAAAGTGGAAAGAAACTTGGGGCCAACACACACCCTTGTCTACAGGGAAACAATCAGTCTTATTCCCCTGTACTCCCCATCATATTTGCACAAACTTTCTCTTGTGGAGGCCGGCAATGGGCATCCCCTGCTCCTGCAGTTCAACCCACAGCTTATGACGTGAGACCAGGTCAAAGGCAGATTTGAGATCGACAAAGGCAGCATATAAGCTGCCCTTGCCAAGGACTACAGTCTGCCAATATATTAAGACGAATTGAAAAACCTGATCTATGGTGCTTATGTGAGCCCGAACACCATCCTGGAGTGGACTAAGGATATCTTTGTCATCTATCCATTCTTGGACTTTTGCCAGGACAAGTCATGCCATTACTTTTTGGATTGAGTCTATAAGGCTTTTTGGCCTGTAATTTCCTGGCAGAGACCTGTCCCCCTTTTTAGACTGGAACAATTTCCGGCCCTCGCCATGCTTCCAGGATGGTGGTGCCTGAGCAATGGCGCTTGCTAATAGCAAGATATAGTGGCTCCATTTAACCATGTCATGAAAGAAAATGTCAGCTGGAATGTTATCGATACCTGGTGCTATCCCACCTGTTATAGCCTACAGAGCTGTACTTACATCTGCCAGGTCAAATACTTTATAGCTTGAATATTATCGCATTAGGATAGTGACGCAGTCCTCTGTGTCATCAGTGGCATATTGTGAGACAAAGTGATTTATCCATGTGTACAGGTCTGCATGATTTTGAAGGGGCGGTGCTACTCCGCTTCTACCCCATTTTACCAAGTTGCACAATTGCTGAGAATTATTCCTATTACATGCCAGTTTTAGATCCTGCCATATATTCTCGTCCCAGACTTTTCTAGCACTTGCTACTGCCTTTGAAAAAAAATTCTGGCATTTTGTATTCTAGGTAAGTCACCTGATCTAATTGCCACCCCCAAGCTTCTGTGAGCATGCTTGCACTCTTTATTATAAAAGTGGTGCGGCAACTGGGTATCCTTTTTCTTAGCCCTAAAAGACCTTAAAAAGTATGAGCGCATTTTGGTAAATAGTTTATTATGCTGCAGTGTTATTTCATGAAGAGGCTGAGAGGTAAGGAGTGATGACTCCATCTCTTCCATGGTATTATCAACATCGCTGCTAATGATGGACAGTATTTCTGGTCGTTCTATGATCATAGGCCATTTAACTCGCCGCATATCGTTAGTAAGTTGCAGATCAGCAGTGATAGCTAAATTATGGGTGTGTGTTTGTGCTTGCAGTTCCTTGAATAAAAATGTGGAGCAAAGAAGGTTGTCATCACTCTCCGCACGAGTCATCACTACCATAACCTCAAGGGTATGCCACAGTTTTAAACTAGTTAAAAGATAATCAATGTAGCTTGAGTGGAAGGCGTTTCTAAAATGTGTTAGCCCCTGTTCTGTCAGAGATGGTTCTACTATTGGCAGCCCTAAGACAGTATTTGAAACATAGGGCTTTCATTTGGACGGCTCCTTCTGTCCATCTTTTAACTGGTGGTAATTCTGGATATGGAATTCCCCATTGCTCATCCTCCCCCCCACTGCATCATTTTCCTCGCTGCCAAGGGGCTCAAAGGTGGTGTTTAGCTCCCCCACTATGATGACAGAGGTGTCCCAGGAGAGATTATCTAAGAGTTCACTTAAGGCGTGGATTTATCGGATCTTCTCCCCCTGCTTTGGCCTCTTGCGTATATATTGTAGATGACAATGCTCAACCAAATAGCAAGGATATCATTACATTCAGACGGGAGTACCTGTATTTTAAGGCCGATGTCCTGTCTGACCCCTATAGTAAGCCCCCCCGATTGGTGAACCTTTGTACCTTGGGTAGCCGTGATATAGTAGTTTAGGTATCGCTGATGATATAATGGTTCTGCCAACCAGGTTTCTTGATAATCACATTTATTAAACCTTTCAATAAAGGTGCTCCAGTCTGGGGAGGTACTCTTGTTCCTTAATCATGCAATATTTCAGGATAAAAGGGATATACTGTGAGGAGATAAATGTGAGTCAGAGTTCAGCTCTACCCTTTGGGTTGTGGTCCCTAGTGTGTGACTTAACTCACTCTCAGCCCTACTAGGGCTGGTCGTCTCAGAAGTAGTGTCTGGTTTCGAATGGAATGAACTAGGCGCCCTGGTATACACTGGACAACTATCCAGTACTCTAGAAGTGGAGTGAGAGGGAGACCTTCAATCTATCTCTCGTAAAGGGGACACAACATTTTGAGAGAGTCCTGGATTAGTCAAATTTCTATTTATTTCCCTCTCAGGGAGTTGATATTTGAAGTGAATGTTGGTGTTGGAGAGGTGTTGGGTGCATAGATCAAAAGCTACCAGCTCTTTGACAAAATCACGTTGTGGCATAACTAGTGCAATGGCATCAAGTGCACCCCTGGGTAAGAGTGTCTTTTAGCCCCTATAATGTCATCCCTGATCACAGAAAGACACCCCCTCACCTGCCGTAACCAGTGAACACACTTGTTTTTCAGTGCACCCTCATCCTCTTTGTGTGAGCTAAGGGAGAGCTTTGGGACGTTGTCCAAGTATACTATTTGTCTCTGGTTAGGATTTCTATCAGCTAAGCGAGTGACATATGTCTTATTTGCCTGATGAGACACAGAACTAAATAGGGGTCTACGGGCCTCGTGCTGGACGCTGGATTTCCGGAGACCTGTTCGATTTGAACCTTCCCCATTCGGTTGGCCACCATCTTGTTGGACCACCTTAACCCTAAAGGGTGTGAATACACTGCTTGTTCTTTCTGAGTTATGATTGAGAAGGGCCCCTGGTTGTTGGCTAATGCAGTTTTTCCCCCTTGGGCACTCGCTGAGCAGACTGCTCGAGACAGCAGTTATTTCTTAACGAGTTGTAGCCTGCTGTCCTGGCTGTCAGTAGTTTCTAGTGAGTCTACATGATCTAAAAGTGGGGCGAAACTATTGCTACAGGGAAAGGGCAATAACTCCTCTACTATCACCTGCACTTCAGTTCCCCCGCTGTTAGCGCTACTGACTCTTGTATTAGAGATGGCAGGTGGCTGGTGTCTTCCTTTTCACACATAGCTGGAATATGACCTGTATTGCCAGAACATGTAGGACTACTAAGGTCCTTGATATTGGAATTCTTGGGTGTGGTATATGTTGATTTTGGGTCAAGAAGACCCTCACATACAGATAGCAAGGTATCGATGCGGTCAAGCACCCCTCCCTCTTTGTCTGGGCTCAGCGTTAGAGCTCTCTTCTTCCTCTTCTTTAGGCAGACTTCCTTCTTGCTCCCCTCTGTATTTTAGGGATGGGGGTAAACAGGGATACGCTATAATTGGGTAGTTCAATACAGTACCTTTTCATTATCGTTAGTTTTTGGTCACATTCACTGGGTCAAGATAACAGAGGGGAGGCCCAGACCAGCCTCTTCCAGGCTCTAACGAGCACAGACAGGCCCGGACCCGCCCATGTGCGTTCCGTGCTGCAGGAGCCCCGGGCCAGTTTTTAAAGCACCTCCGGGCGCGAAAATAGTGTAGCGGCACCGGCCGCAAAGGATGGTGGGAGATGCAGTCCTTCTCCTTGCCCCCACAGCGACAACAACAACAAACAAGCATCCCGAGCTGCGGGAGCCCTGGCCAGTTTTTAAAGCACCTCAGGTGCGGAAATGGTGTAGCGGCACAGACCGCAAAGGATGGTGGGAGATGCAGTCCTTCTCCTTGCCCCCACAGCGACAACAACAGCAACAAACTAGTGTATAATCTATGCTTTGTCTTTTCCTGTGTGCCTATTACAGCCTGACGAATAACAATGCCATTTTGGGCATAGTCACTGTCGGAAAATTCCATTTCTAATGTCACATATATTCCATATTTTAACATTATGCACCTTGTGGCCACCAAGGTGTGCTTAGGGGTAACTTATTTAATATTTAAAATCAGATTTGTATACCTTGAAAAGGGTGCATTTGACAGGTATGTGCAGCCGGATGAATGTCATCACATCGCATAGCAATACCACGCGTGCCATTACAACGCGGGTATTACTACGCGATGTCAATGACAACGACATGCAATTACATCGCAATATTTTACCACGACTATGCCTTTACCACGCATACCATTACAACACAAACGCATGCGTGGTAAAGCTATACTCGTAGTTAAAGTTTGCAAGGTAAGTGACTACCCTAACCCAGCACAACCCTCCCCCCGACCCCCAGTCCTCTCCCTACAATAACACTACACTATCCTGCACGACCCCCCGACACTACCATAAAACAGTACACTACACAAACACTATAACACTACCCTAAACCCTAAAACACTACACTACACAAACACTACAACACTACCCTAAACCCTAAAACACTTCACTACACAAACACTACAACACTACCCTAAACCCTAAATCACTACACTACACAAACACTACAACACTAACCTAAACGCTAAAATACTACACTAAAAAAACTGTACAACACTACCCTAAACCCTAAAACACTTCACTACACAAACGCTACAATACTACCCTAAAACCTAAAACACTACACAAACACTACAACACTACCCTAAAACACTACACTACACAAACACTACAACACTACCCTAAACCCTAAAACACTACACTACACAAACACTACAACACTACCCTAAACCCTAAATCACTACACTACACAAACACTACAACACTACCCTAAAATACTACACTACACAAACACTACAACACTACCCTAAAACCTAAAACACTACACAAACACTACAACACTACCCTAAACCCTAAAACACTACACTACACATACACTACAACACTACCCTAAAACCTAAAACACTACACAAACACTACAACACTACCCTAAAACCTAAAACACTACACAAACACTACAACACTACCCTAAACCCTAAAACACTACACTACACAAACACTACAACACTACCCTAAACCCTAAAACACTACACTACACAAACAGTACACCACTCCCCTAAATCGTAAAACACTACACAAACAAACACTACAACACTACCGTAAACCCTAAAACACTACACAAACACAACAACACTACCCTAAACCCTAAAACACTACACTACACAAACACTACAACACTACACTAAACCCTAAACCACTACACTACACAAACACTACAACACTACTCTAAACCACTACCCACACTACTCCCACTCCTACACTACCCTAAACCCTAAAACACTGTGACACTACAACACTACCCTAAACCACTACCCACACTACTCCCACCCCTACACTACCCCTAACCCTAAAACACTACCCCTAGCACGACCCCTACACTACCCAAACACCACTACACTATCTTAAATCCTAAAACACTACAACGCTACAACACTACCCTTAACCACTATCCACACTACTCCCACCCCAAGCACAATCACCCTTACCTCTCTTTCCTTGTGGTTCCTCTCCAACGTCGACGTCTCTGCTCCCGGTTCCTGCTTCACGTCGAGGGGCAGTGCACGTCGTTGTGAGGAAACGGAAGAGCCTCTGTTTCCTCACAACGAGGTGGATCGGCATTACATCGCATGTGTTGTAACAGCGCATGATATGTAAAAACGTGCGTAGTAATGGCTACATGTTGTTACATCGCATGCGTTGTTACGCTTGCGATGTAATGGCATTGCGGGGAAACAGCTGCGTTGTAATTGCTGTTTCCCGTGCTGCCAGGTTCAAACTGCTGCTTTCACACTATACATGGCAGGCTAGAGGCTATGTTCTTCTTGTCACACTAGTGGATGGGCCCAATAAATGCTGCAGTCCACAAGAGACGTTTAACTTTTTATGCCATAGATATATTTTGCGCACCATTTACTATTGCCCTATAAGAAAGTTCAATAAGTCTATCAGGAACTAGCCAATATCCACTTGTTTTTAGGATCAGTGCAAATACGCTGGGCACTGGACAGCAGTGCCCCATTTTGCATAGCTCAAAAACCAGCGACATAATTCAGCAACAAATGGGGGTGCTCATGCAAAAAAGGGGTACTTTCTCATAAAATTAAAATTTGCAAAGTTAGACATTTGCATTTCTGCAATAAGTACGTTTCTCAACTGTTTATTCGTGATGCAGAAACCCTAGTGTGTGGATAACATTGACTGTTCTGGTGCTGGGTCCGTTTTCATCAGTGATCGTGCAACATTGTGCATTGTGTGCACTAATAAACTGTTGTGCAAATGACAGTTACGCCATCTGCCCAGTGCAAAGGGTGCTGCTCATCTCCAATCATTGGAAGTTATGGGTAACGTGAGGCTCAGCTGACTCTCAAACGTTGTGGTTGATAGTTGAGGTTGGTCATCTATAGGCTTGGGTTTGTGGAAGCACTTGTGGCGGAGGGCAGGCTTCTACAGGAAACCTGTCACCTCCAAGCAGTCTTTTTATTTAACAAACAATTATTTATTTACCTCTTGGCAGCTTCCACTACAGACTACCCCGTCCTGCTACAAGCGGCTTACTATGCCTGAGGACATCATGAATAATGAACTCACTATGTCCTTGGACACTTTGACATAGTAAACAGACTAGGGAGCTGAACCAACAATATCATTAGATGCTTCCTCTGAGTATCTGATGGCTCCTGTGGGTCACCTTAAAAAGATTCAGCAGAGGACTAATTATGGCATTCAGAATGGAATTGTTACCACTGTTCAGGCTGCAATGCATAATGTCTGTTAATCTGGTCGTTCTGCTGTTGATCCATTAAGCTGTTGCTGCATTTCTTTGGACAGAATGGAGTGAAAATGAGCCCGTGACAGCACAGAATAACTGGTAATAACGTTTTCTCCAACTCGAAGGATGCAAGCTTTTGACAGTGTAAGGATAGAAATTAATCTGGAAAAAAATGAGTCTTATTTCTTCTTTTTCATTTCAGTAGTCTTTTAGCTGATATGTTGGAGATAGTCCCATTTTGTACCTCACCATGAAATGAAAAAAACAATTTGAAAAACAGGATCTCTTAATGCAATTATTAGGAGAATTGGATTTAAAATCTACTTCTATGTGTTGCTAAGGCTATGCCACTATAATGGTTGAAAATAGCTTGCAATTTTATAAAATGCTGACTGTGGTCAGGCTGTCTTCTCAGGGGCATCTGAGCTGTTTCTTTTAGCATACATGCTAAGAAGGGAATTAAAGTTAACGTTATAAGCATGTTATGCAATTATAGTCACCTGATGCGTTACATACTTTGTACCTTCAGAACGCAATATGTGCTAGTTTAAAGAAAAGAAAGAAAAGAAAGTGTAATGTTCTAAATTACATTGGGAGTCACAATTATCACTATAATGAGTTAGGCATTCATTTCAATACCTTGCAAGCTGCAAAGAAAAATTAGCATCAAAGTGATGTACCCCCTACATTTGCGACTCTTAAGAAACAAGACATCAATGGTTGGTAAATGCAACACTGAAGTGCTGCCAACTGCCTGTCAGTCAGTAATCACTAACAAAGTGGAAGCTGTCCACTATAGACAGCTTCTACTGAGCAAGTAATAGCTTTGGCATGGTGGGGGGAGGGGGCGTATATGAGCAGACAGCAGCCCCGGGATCAACTGCATGCTTCCCGGATTCTTTTTTTGATTTTCTATTCTTAATTTCAACACCTATCCCTTTGAGGGACAGTGACGTTTGAGGGACATAGGTCAAATGCAGGCACATTTGGAAAGCAAATGCAGACCAGCAGTTCTGCTGCCTGTGAGGGCTCCATCTCCGCATATGCACTGGCTTCATGGCTTCACAGAAGCATCTCTACTTGTGAATATTGTTGAGGAAGGATATCTGAGAATCTTTGTGAATTCACTCTACTTGCTGTGCCCACCACTGCAAAGTACCTCACATGGATATATTGCACCTTTTTTCACCAAACTCAGTGCTATGATGTGACCATCCATGCTTTTTACTGTATGTGTGTTAATTTAATTTATGTATTTGTGCAGTTTTCTATATTGTGGACATTGCCTTGAGAAATTTAAACAACCACAGAAAGAGCAACAACAACTACACATAATGGCAGTCAGACTTTTATCAAAATAGAGCCCACATTTCAGTTGTGTATGGGCAGTCCAGTCAGAAGAGATGAAGAGAGAGTTGCCATAGTCAAAGCTGGACAACATAATATATTGAACACATGTTTGAGATGTAGTTTAGGGATAAATTTGGTAATGCAACAGAACAGTCGTAGTTAAAAATATGCACTTGTGGCCATTGAAATGATGTGTGTTTGAAGGTTGAGTATTTTATAGAGAATGTTAGCCAGGGGTTTGGAAATTAAATTATGGTAGATGATTCAGTTTGGTAGATGGGACTGAGAAGACAAGATAAGAAGAAAAACAGTTTTTGTTAGATTTGGATTGCCTTTGAATAGTAGTCAGTCACCCAGACTTGAACAGATTTTAGTTTGGACAAGATTTGAGACATTGTTGAGAAAGGAAATCTTGTAGTAAACCTGTGAATTATCCACAAACTGGGGATAGAGGATCCAGAGTTCTCAAGTATGACTCCAAATGGTTCCATAAACAAATAAACAACAGTGTGGGTAAGAACATATCTCTAAGGGGCCATTTAATTTAAAGCAACCAAACTTGAAAAGTAGGTTTCAATTTTGATCTTTTTTGAACATTTAGTCAGGTCAGAGGAAAACCAATTAAGCACAATTTTCTCAAAGCCCGTGAAATCCTTGGGGTTTTAATACATGTACAATGATTTACTGTATTGAATGCAGCATATAAATCAAGAAGCACAAGGATAAAGGGCTTGCCAAAATCGAGGATGCACCATGAGTTACACGAGGCAAGATGTTTTACGTACTGCACCATTGTCTGAGTCCTGGATGGAGCTCCTGCAAGACCTATTTCTCAAATATATGTTGAGTAGGTTGCATTGCAGCACAGACCACAACTTTAAAGAAGAAGGCCTAGGGAAAGATAAAAACTTTTACTTGAATCCATTATGGGATTCTTTTTATTGGGTTAACGTGATTATTCTTAAAACAGTGCTGGAACATGCATTGTCTGAGAGAGAAACTCCCAACATTTGTCCAATAAGGCAAAAATTTGTGAAACCAATCTAGAGCTATTCTCTCCAGAACAGGATCTTTGGAGTATTTGGAAGGTTTAATTTAAGTGATGATTCATCTTCTGAGGCTTAGTCCCATCCCAAAGTGATGTCACATCACCTTGAATTAGTTGAAAAATTATGTTCATCGGTGAGTGAGGTAGATATGGTAATAATAGCTCAATGGATTCATTTTTTTGATGAAATAGTTTAGCAGTCATCAGATTGGGCAGAAGGATATTCAAATCACATTTTTCCAAATGTTCATTGCTCTTTCAAATTTTTGTTTCAGGTGGTTGCACACCTGCCAACTTACAAACAAGTTTCACTGCATGAGGAGGGGGCGGGCCTTGGAGGGGCAGGGCCTCATGCCGAGAGCTACCTAGGAGGCACTCTGTCCCTCACAAAGCCTTCCACCACTCCAGAAAAAAAACAAAGGCTCGTTGAGGCTGTCGCCGATGTCCTGGGGTGTTTTCACACCTCTTAATGGACATCGGCTGCTTACTGTCACTGAAAAGGAGCTGGTAAACCACCATTTACAGTTACAGTGATTTTCAGCTTGTTTTCCCTTGCACCATGTGATTTCGGCTCCTTACCTGGTGACCGTGTGAAGGGTGCCAAATTTGTGACACACAGTGCCACCATGTGAGTTGGCAGATCTTTGGTTGTTAGCCTTGCTAATTAGAGTTGGGGCTCAGATATCCTAAACTTTGATGCAACACAACAAGGGAAATTGCTGTGCTGCATTGTGTCGAAGGAAGAGAGCAGAAATGCACCATATCTGCTCAAATATGGCACAGTTCTGCTTTCTGGTAGCAATGTGCACTTCTGTCTTCCTAGGGCTAATGCAGTTACCCTTGCACCACGACACAATGGTGCCTCTATTGTGGAACAAAACTATTCCTAGAGGCTTGCACCTCATTGTATGCGTGCAGCAGAATGCAGCACAAATGCAAAGAGGAAGTAACAAGGAGAAATGTCTCCTCATTTTGCCACCGTCAGATAGGCACACAATCTTGGCGTAAACCCATGTTTAAAGACTTTAGTAAATAGGGGTTTGCATCAAAAAAAATGGGTGGATGCACACGAACACCCGTGCTCCACACATGTAACATTTCCCTTGCACAAGTTAATGAAAGTTAATGCATCCCCGATGCAAGTCAGCGATATTTTTACAAAGTCACACAAATTGCCCTTTATGTAGCTTTGCAAATCTCAAAGTAGATTTTGTGTCGGGTGGCACTAAAAAAGTAACATAACCCCAATGCAAAATCTCAGTAAATCTGGGCCTAGATGTGGCCTTAGCATTTAAAATGTTTCTCTTTTATATTATTCTGTCCACTGCAAGGAGGTCAGGATTGTGAAAAGAGTGGCTAAATATGTCACATAAGGTGGTGCTGTATTCTCTATATATGCCTTTTAGCACTAAGTGATGCTGTCCTAATAGTTCTAATTGCAGGAGTGGCCTGTGCAGGTAAGAGCGGTGGAGCCAGGTGGTGGGGGGGGGGGGGACACAAAAGACAATGATGAGGGAAAATGATTTAGTTAATTTTCCCGAGTCGTCGTCTGTCGAGAGGCCACACCGCTCTTACCTGCACGGTCCGCTCCTGTCTATTTTTTAGTGAATGTGCAATGGTCAGCCTTCTTCCAAGGGCAGGCATGTTGCAATGGTGTGGTTTTCTATTACCATCCAAACTGCCAACACATTCCAAGCCTGTGAATATGCATACAATGTAACGATGTACTTACTTACAAAGTATCGGTTTTAGTTTCTCCGGAATGAAATCTCATGCATGGTTTAAAGCTTGCTTTATGTTTTTTCTTTACCGATCAGAACCCAGAAGAGATCTTCATTGTCCTGAAAGAGGAAACAGTATATGGGGAAGCAATCGAGATTGAATTCACAACACACGGCCAGCTTATTCGGGTACAGCCAGATGTGTGGAATGAGAAAGTATTGTGCATAAAAGCCCCAGGTAAGAGATCATATCATTTATTAAGACAGCACAGATGTGTCATTTAGGTATTTTTCCTGGCTTTTGAAAACAAGTTTGTTCATTAGCACAACCCAACTTTTACTTGTAGATGTTTCAGTTGTATAAAGGTTTCACATTGATCTATTTCCTTTATTTGCATAATTAATGATCAATTAAAAAATGAATTAGCAATTAGAAATGAATCAACTATACATTAAACATATTTATAAGTTAAATACCATCCCACCCTCTCCCCAAACAAACCCAACAACCCGTGACAACACTACAAATCACTAATAACATTTAAAAAAATCACTTAAAATTGCAAACTAAAAAATTTCAAAATCTAATAACTTTATTGCTGAGAATGATATTAAAAACAATAATATTCTCTAAAAAAATATTACTTAACAAAAAATCGATATGCTTGACAACAATATCCTAAACCACAATATTTTTGCACTACAATAGTTTTTTCTGATATTTTTGAGTTCCGAGATTTTGTACACTTTTTTTGTCTAAACACTGTCCCAACCTCCAGCAACTTCAGCCAAGGGTATTCAAACTCTAATAGACCGGTCATGCCATTTCCGATTGCCACTCAGACATAATCCCAAATTTCATATATCTAGAATCTCTTAATACAGTAGAATTTCAAATATTATTGTTCCTGAAGGAAGTTAAACCACAATCCTTACAGGTAATAGAAAATGTAGTGAGGAGATGAGTAGTGCCCAACATGGTCCTAGATAAAAGAGCACCTGCAAACAGTAGTGTTGTCACATGACCATGTTAGTACTTCAACCTTTTTTTTCAAATGTAATCAGCTTTGCTATGTTGAAGTTATTAACAGCATTAGATTTCGAATATAGTTTCAGTTCTTTTCCATTTATCCTTCCAAAACTGAGATTTAATTTCTTCAATCTTTGTCCTGCCATTTTTATTCTATCACTTTTTCAGTGCTCTCCACTTTCTTTACTTCTTCCACTCACAGCCTTGTTATGACATTTGATCACCCCTTTCCATTTCAATCTTTTAAATTCAAATAAGACTTAGATTTGAACCTGTTTTGGTGTATTAGACTTTATTTTGATTAAATCTGCTATACTTTTTCATCCCTCTCTTATCATTTATCATCATAATTCTTGTAACTTTGTTCTTCTTAGTTGTCCAGCTGACTACACTCCAGCTTTAGATTCTTCCAAAAGAAGCTGCTCACTTTATTTTTCATTGCGCTTGTTGGACGCACGTCCTACTTCTGCATCAACTTCACTGACTTCCAAAGTGCACTGTCTTTTCCCATGTGTAACTACCACCCTGATGTCCATACATGGACACCACTAAGGATTGATGGTAACTAATTAATACAGGGTACATCTGAAATTTGGGGAGGTTGCATTCTGGTCCTCATGTTACCTGTGTGCAGGTTGTCATTGCTGTGTCCCTTTTATTAAATCTGTGTACCCTTTAAAAGGCGTTTCCTTTGTTTCTTGGTTGTGTTTATGTATCAATTGCAGCAAGGCATTAAGTTGGTTTCGCCTCTCGGTGGTTGAATGCCCCTGAAGACTAAAATCTGCTGCTGTATTTGCTTGATACTTTTGAAAATGCTAATAAAAGATTTAAACCATAAAAGGAAAGAACACTCACTTCCTCTACAGAATTTGTAGCCTATTGTAAAAAAACATGAGGGACAGGGTGCCCAAATATATGGATGCCTTCCATCCCACAACCCTGAAAATCCCTGCAGTTTTAACTCTGTCTCTTTCCTTCAGGCCATGGCCATTGCAGTGAGAGTGTATTGTGTCTCTCTTAGAGCAATAAAGTCAAAGGAGACCTCTCTGTGCTCCCTCAAAGATCAAAATTACGAAGAATGTTTCCAATGATATGGCCTTTTGCATCGCCCACACAAATTGTATGTGCTGACTGCTCATCTGCATATCATGTGATCATCTCTGGCAGAAGAGAAAGGATGCACAGCAATAGTTGCTTTGGAGGACTGTCTTAGAGAAATAAATATTATAACAAGGCATCATAAAACATTGTCTTCATCATTCAAAAGGGTATGTTGAGAAGCTTATAGTAGGTTACACAGACAATGAACTGGCCCAGGTGGCCCATGCGTTTGAACCTGAAAAGTTACCCGCAAACTGTAAGGGTTTTCCCAAATTCCAAGTAGCTATTTTAACTTGCCCTAAACACAATTTTTGTGACAATAAGATATCCCTGTGTGTAAAGCAATTATGCTCATCTTTAACTGAAAGCAGAATCCCTGCGACCAGCCAAAAGGAAGGACTGGGATAGCAGTAGGACAGTTGGCTGCCCTCACGTAGAGCCAGGAACATACTCAAAATACTGAGAAAAAAGGCTTGCTGATGCTGTAATGTGAAGGTAAAGGAGATAGACTGCCCAGTGTACTGAGGACCATCATAGATCTGCTCAAGAACTTCATGCCGAGTGTGGAAGATTTGTGTGGGATTATATTCGTGTGCATCATCAATGACACGCCACTCATACTCTCCCCATCAGCAATACAAGAAACAAGTTGACTGGCTGCATGACCAAACCCCGCTAACCGTGGTGCCTGCCTTAGGGTGTTGGGGCATTGGCCCACTCATATATTGCCCCCTAATGAAAAGTGAGTAATGAAAAATATTTGACATGTTTACATTCTGCAACGGCCTGGCAGTTTGCAAAATAGAGAGGCCTGAGGCTGAGGCGGGTCCTGGAGCAGCCAGTTAGGGCCTGAGGGGGAAGGCCTTTACAATGTTATTGACAGACAAGACAAAGTCGGAGTTACTAGCATTGCCAGCACCTGTGGCACAAGTGTGCATATCGGGTTGGTCTGCTGCCTCTCTCAGGCCAACCCGACATGCGCACCAGAGGCCACTTAGACCAGCTCATACTGGAGCCGGGGATGACTCAAAGCCGCAGCCCCTGGTCTTGGTGATGAAGGGCGAGGTTGTCTGTTCCAGCCAATCCAGACATGAGGAGCAGTGTCCGGTTTGACTTAGAGGCTAGGGGCCTCTTGCAGTGTGTGCATGTGATGGGAAGAGGCAGTCTCTCTCTCTCTCTTCACTTTCTGGGCTGCCGGCAGGAAGATAACATGAGAGCGAGGCACGCCTCATCAGCTGCTCTCTGTCCTAGCCCAAGGCCCATTCCCTTGTTCTGCTTTCCTCTTGTAACATGTCATCCCGCCAACAGTAGTTCTTGAACACGGACATGTTGCCAGTGCCACCACCACACAAAGCTGCTAAAAATGCAGGCCTGTTCCCACTCCCCTTTCCTCCTAATGTAACACGTTCTGGACATGTGTCTGTTTGGTCACAGGGAGCAATGTGCTCTTCAGCCAGTTTCTGCCTTCCTGCAGCCCGGGTGGCAGTCTGCTGGCCTGCTTGTGGTGTTTTCCATTCATTGACTGCTGCCGCTGACTGCTTCTTTTTTTCCTTCCTCCTCGGCTCTGAAGTGTGAAGGAAGAAGCTCTTTCACTAGCACCATGTTTCACCACCAATCATCATTACTTATTTATTCTTGTCATTATCTTGATTTATGTACTTTTTATTGCTCACGGGCATGCCATGGTGTTCATAATACGTGTATTCAGTACATGTTATTGTGCATATCATTTTAAGCACTGATACGGTGCGGTGGCGCGCTAAATAAGTGTGGGCCTCATTTATGAGACTCCTTGCGCCTCAGGAACGTCACTTTTTGTGACGTTCAGTGGCGCAGAAGCCCGCGTGATATTTATCAGGAAGCACTAAGCCACTTTTTTTGGCTTAATGCTGCCTCGTAAATTTAGTTTCCTTGAACGCAGTTTTGTGCGTTAAAGGGGCGTGCAATGGGTGTTGCTGGGGGCGTTCCCAGCAACATCCATGGCCTTTTGACACTGCCCCAGATTTACGAGAAATCGTAAATCTGAGGCAGCGCCAAAATATCTTTATTTCTCCTCGTTTTTTCTCTTTCAGCGCACATAGAAAGAGGAAAAAGCCTCTTGTGATTATTTTTGTACAGAAAGGTTTCCCTTCCTGTACCAGAATAATCCTCCCTGCAACGCAGGCACGGTGATGTAAAGGTGCCTGCGTTGGCGCATGGCAGCCCATGGTGCGCCGGCGCAGGGGAAGAGGACAGGAATGCGCCGTATCTTATAGATACGGCGCATTCCTACCCTTTTCTTTTGCCGTAGGGCAGAGCAGCAGGAAGGCCTGCCTTGCTGCCCTATGACAAAACCTCATAAATGAGGCCCTCAAAGCTGTGTGACCAGGCCCAAGACGAAGATGCGCCATACATCATCTGCCTGTCTCTGCAGCCTCCCTTTTATGGGGGCCGTCAGCATGTTTATTGTGAGCACAGTCTCCTGGCTTACCGCTGGCACTTTTGTGTCTCTTTTATAGCTCCACTTTAATTCGATGTAAATGCAGACATTATAGAGGGGGGGATATTGGGACATAGCCACAGGATCCCGGCTTTAGGAACACTCATCGCACTCTGCAATTACAGAAAAAACAACTCTAGCTGCTAGAGTAACCTATAAAATACTGTTGGCATTTGTATAGTGCCTTCCACCATTAGTATGTCTCATAGCACTTTATTAATCTAGTCAGTCTTTCGAATATTGCTGGCAGTCAATCACACGACTGAGTGCTGTTTGTTAACTTTTGAGTCAGGTAAAGATCTTTATAGAGCCGTATGTGTTTGAAGGGATGTCACTTAATTTTTTCTTTTGGGGGCCTGCCCTTTTCTCCATCAATGCAGATTGCTGAGTGTTTTTTAACGTTGGCATGACAATGGGGGTGGGTGCTATGCAGATGCAGTGCTGTGCGTGCGTGTACAAGAGTGCCAGGGGTTTTGTGACTTGCAAAGCTCCTCTCTGGGGGCACGAGCGATGTACATCTCATTCCAAATGTATTATTGTGTTCGTCCCATGTGCTAATTAATTGTCTCCACTGGCCTCCCCTGCAGTATTATTTACTGTTGTCTCTCTGTGCCTGTGGAACGGCGAGTTCATCCTGTCCCGTGTGTTAATTGTTTTCATGGGTCTCCGCTGTTGACAATGGGCATCTAATATAGAAGGCCGCCAGCGGTCTTCTTTACTTTCTTTCATCCTAAGCCTCTGTATCACTCTTGCTTCCTTATATCCTTCCGTGCTTCTTTCTCACTTTTTCCTTCCTCCAAGACTTTACTCCTCTCTTGCTTCCTTCCCCCCCTCCATGACTCTATCACTCACTTGCTTCCCTTCACCCTCAATGCATCTGTCTCTCCTTTACTTTCTTTCCTTCCTTCATGCATCTATCCTTCTCTTCCTTCCTTTACTCCTTCCATGCCTCTACCTCACGCTTGTTACCTTTTTTCCCTCCATGCCTCTCTCTCTCTCTCCTTTTCTTTCTGCCCCCCTCCATGCCTCCCACTCTCTCTCTCTCTCTCCTTTTCTTTCTGCCCCCCTCCATGCCTCCCACTCTCTCTCTCTCTCTCCTTTTCTTTCTGCCCCCCTCCATGCCTCCTACCTTTGCTTCAACACTCCTTTTGTCCATCATCTCATGCTCCCCGTTTCCTTTATTTCCCCTCCATTCTGTCAGATCTACTTTTGGCCAGCTCCATCTCCTCGTTTCATGGCATGTTCCTGTCCTCCAGTGTACAAGACAAGGCAGCCCCTTTCCACGGTTCCAAAAGTTCCACCAGCCACTGAGTTCAGGCATTGGATGGAAACATCTCTCGCTTTTGCCTCGCTGCTGTAAACAAAGCTGAGCTGTACAGAGAGGACGGACACAAACTGCGATTGGAATGAAAAGCCAAACAATCAAACTTTCCCTGTTAAGGAAAAAAACAAAAAGCCTGGACAAACTTGTGAAAGACAGTAAGGGGCATATCAGCAACAACCGGCAATAATTATCGCTAACCGCACGAAAACGAAAACGGCCGCAAAAGCGGCGATAATTTTATATCGCCGCCTTGTAGATATGCCCCTAAATATGTTGTAAATTGGCAGTGAGGCGATTAAAGAGCACAGTCCTCTTTCTTGACCTGCCCCCTGGCTCTGTTTCCTGCCTTGCACAGTGTGCTCTTGGGCTCACGAGCTGCAAGCTTCAGGCTCTGAGCATTTCACAATGCAGGCTAGTTTATGTGTATCTATCAGACAATCGCTATCGCAACATATTGCAGGCTCGATACAAACAAGAGGGCATGTTTCTCCTGTAGATAGTAGTCAGACAAGACAACTGTGTGTGCAGGTGAGACAATTACAAACCTTGCTTTTTTTTCCTTATCTGTTTTTCATTGGCATTTATATTATTGCATTCTGTCCCGTCCATACATTATTTTCCGTTACAGCAAAGCCATTATTGTAATAGCAGAAGAAATAGGAAACAATCAGCATGATAGAACTCATAGTCCAGCATTAATGCCTATACATATCCATCTGTGCAAGTCTTTCCCATCGCATCCAGTGTTATGTCAACCATCTGATATCCAAGTTTTGCCCACATGCTCCTGCCGCAACTAAACAGTGTATGGGGAGGGATCATGTTCAAATCTGTGCTAATTCCTCTCGTATTCATGCCATGTATACGTCTTACTTATAAATGATAGTGGAAAACAAAGAAAACTTACTAAGGTATCTGTGAACTATGTGATACCAAACTGAAACCTATTAAACTTCTGCATCTACGGGTGACCTCCGCCTGCTTAATGTACCTTTTTGGTGTTGAATCATGATTCACATTAATTATCTTACCGGATGGCCGAGAGGGTTCCCGGGGAGGGAGGAAGGAGGAAACAGGGGTATGTGGGCAAGGGCGCCTAGTCCACCGATATGCCCTGGCAGGGGGATAAACAGGGGGAATCACCTACAGATTCTCAGGCTCGGTATAGTCCTTGTTTCACCCTGGCAGGCGCCTCCATCCCCACTTGCCCTCTTGGCCTGGTAGTAAACAGTCCTGCTTCTAAACCAGTTTTGTGTCCAGTCCCTATTCTGGTCCTGAGGTGTCTGTCTGCATGTCCCCGTCCATCTCTTTCCATGTATCCCATGGCCCTAAAATTTCTGTCCACGGTTCAGCCTGTGGTTTACGCCTTTTTGTGACCTTATCATCCCGCAGCAAAGCCCTTTCCTCTGCCCTGGCCCAACAGGAAACATCTTTTTCCTATAAGCGGATGTCACGCTGTCCTCCATCTGACAGGTATCCTCCGTTTAGCTAGGAGCAAGGCTAGATCTACGAACCTGTGTCCCATACGTTTGGATGTGGGCCTCAGGAAGAGTCCAATTAAGCACACCTCCAGTGAACAACCCATACTACAGGCCAAAATCTTATTAAGAGTTCCAACTACCGTTGTGCTGTACTGTTGTAGTTCTGGAGAAGACCACACCATGTGATCAAAATCAGTATCTATCCTGGTACATCTGGCACAAGATTGGTCGTGCCACCCATATACTATATTCAATCGGTGCGGTGTCAGGTAAGTTCTATGCAGTATATTAAACTATATTAGTTTGAAGGCTGCATTCCTTGAAACCTTTTTTGGACTACCCAAAGCCCTAATTACAAACCTTGCTTGTACTGTAAAATATGCACACTACTGTGACTAAACAATGTTAATTCTGTAAAATACAGAGTATTTTTCATGTGTTGAAACATTTCAAGTCTACTCTATCACAGTTGCTTTATAAACCGTCTTCCTTCATCAAATATGCTTTAAAATGCATGATTTTCCTACTCTTTCTTTTCAAATTTTCTCGGGGGGAGAACCCCCCGAATTCCCCTTATGATAGTTGTGCTTACTTACTTCGCTTGCGACGCAACACACATCTACAACTTTTATGACACACCACTTTCAAATGTCACCAGCCGCCACTGTGTTGAGAGCCAACTGTCTCAAGGACAAGACAGAAGTAGTGATCTTCGGCAAGAACACCTCACCATGGGACACCAACAGGTGGCTGGCTAAAGTCAGACTCACACCCAGAACCCACGTCAGGAGCCTCAGAATATTCAATGAAAGCAAACTGGACATGACCGCATAAGTCAATGACATTACTGTATACTGCTTCCACACCCTGAAGATACTGAGATAGATCTTCAAATGGTTCGCAAGCAGCACTAGAAAAACTATCACTCACACCCTACTCACAAGCAAGTTGGACTATGGGAAAGCCTTCTATGCTGAGATCACCAAACAACTCAATGGAAGACTACAAACCATCCAGAACTCGTTTGCCAGATTTATCCTCCAACTCCTGAGGTAATTCAGTTTCCGATCTCGTTCTTATTTAGCCACCATTTTGTGTCTTTCTGCCATTTTGTGTTGCCCTCACTCAGGCGGCACGGTGAACGAAGAGTTGTTTTTCCTCATCCTACTGCAACGTGTCAAATAACCTCCTGCCTCTGTTTATAGCTGGTGCCAGGGTCCGGCCGACTCCACTAATCCTCGTCTGGTCTGACTGATCCCTGTTTCAACTATCTGTTGGTTCGCACCATTCTTTCCTGACTTTATCTTATCCTCTGGCCTTCGCTATTCTTTACTCGTATTCTCTCATTTCACAACTGTCCTCAAGGCCATACAAATGTGCCCTGCCACCTGCAAGTCGACTTAGAAACACTACCACTGATTAACTTGTGGGGAAGGGTGACAAACACAGTTGGGTGAGGGGTTTATTTGCGTTACTTAATATCTTGTTTTTACATTCTTCTCATTGGTTGACCCTGTATGCATTGGGAGTGTTCTTTGTGAATGTGTATGTTATAAAAGATTGTGCGCCACAAAGTAAAGTGGCAGTCTCCTAAGAACATACAGAGTGTACTTCTGGGACAACTGTACTTAGCTGCAACTAATAAACCCTATCTTCTACGCCTAACGGAGTGTCCCGTGTCTCTGTTCCACAAAGCAGGTGAACTCAGGAGATTAAGGCGTACCCTGCGCCGCCAGGCCCCTCAAGTCTTGGTTCTTCACTCCCACACAGAACTCACAATACAACACACCTCAGGGAACTACACTGGCTCCAGATACACAAGCATACTCAATGCAAACTCCTGACACACAAATTCAAGGCACTACACAACCCAGGTCTCACCTACCTGAACAGTTGCATCTCCTTCCACCACCACCCAGGCACCTCCGCTCCGCAGGATTCCTACTCGCACACCTCCCGTTCATACACAGAACCAGATCAGGAAGGTGGGCATTCTCTTACATTGCTATAGCATGGCACATCCTCCCACTCTAAATCAGAGACTCCTAGTCTCTTCTTGCATTCTACAAGAACCTGAAGAACTGGCTTTTGAATTACCCAACCTACTACAGGCAGGGCTAGGCACACACACCTGATCAGTGCTAAGATACCCTTGCGGGTGATAGTGAGCTTTATAAACACACATTATATAAGATGCAGAAGGCATTTTCACACTCAATCACACATTCATTCACTGATATGGAACTACTGCTTTCAAAAGAAATTCTTTATGATGTGTAGATTTGCCGTTTCTTGCTATATGTTAACCAAGCCACAATTTAGGTACAAACACCATGTTTTCTAAAACGTAAGTCATCCCTGTCATTCATGTTTCTTTACTCCCGTGCCTACTTCTCTTTTCACAAACTCTGCGACACACAGTTAAGCTGAAATGTACTGATTTATTTCCAAGAGTTTTGTTCTCTTCTTGATGAACTTTGCCCAGCTCTCAACGTTCGCAACATCACCAAGGACCATTGGTTCACTGGGTCCAATTCGTTCAACACATTATTGTCAATGTATCATGTTTTGTTCTACCATTTCCTGATGGTCTTAGAATAGAAAGTGCCGAATAATTATGTAGTGGGATAGTGTATCTGTATTAAGGCAATTTGAGGTTTATTTTTCGTATGCTCTGATTTGCTGATGAAATGCTACATTTGCTCAAACCACAATGATTCTGCAGATCTTAAAATTTCATATGCGAAAATTTTGAATAAAAACCCTCAATTTTGGGTCTGAGTCAGAAGACTTTCCTGTTCTACCATGGATGCTATCCTTTATTCCCTCCATTTTTTATGCCCATTTGGGATCTGGAATAATTTCAGATTTTTCATTTCTGTGTAGCTTTGACATTGATCCCCTTTGTAACATGTATTACCTATTTTGAATTTGTAATAAAACCCTTTAACTTTTAATTGATCTAGAGCTCAGCTATTTAGTGTTTACTTAATAAATTGCATTTCTGGTTTTGGTGCTTTGGAGGGTGCCTTAATGAGGGGACATATTGCCTCTTAATATTGAAGTTTAACACCGTCTCCTGTGTAGCGATGCAGGCATTCCGATTGTGGTAAATGTTGGGGTATCTATCATCTTGGGGTACCCGCGCCCACCCCAGCTACCTTTAACTAGTGCAGTAATATTCAATGACTGACAGAGCTGTCACGGCCCCCACATGAACCTAAGTTCGACTTTAATACGAGTGGCACTCTCTGTGTCTCCTCAAGAGAGAGGTGAAGATGTTCCAGTAGTGCTCTGCCACCATGAGCAAGGAGGAAAAGCTCAAGCAGCCCTAAAGTGAACTGTTTTTGCTCTGTGGGTTCCCAGGGATGCTCTTACTCCTCTGGCTAGCTCTCCCTTGAATGCTTGAGCTGAGGTTGCAAACTCTGGCACATTCCCTACAATTGGCTCACACAGCAGCTCATTATTTTGCCAGGCAGACCCCAGGAACATCCCTTTACACAGCCAATCACAGGCTAACTTCATGCATACTGCCAACCGGACAGTATCTGTGCTGCTAGGGGAAACAAATGGCTTTTCCTCTCCCTTTTAGGATCGAATTTGCCTCCAGCAGCTAGCAATTCCATGTAAGCCTTGAAAATGTCACTGTGTGACGAAACACATGTTGGCTGTTTTCTGAAGAAAGAAACTGTGAAACCTTTTGATTGTACAAAGACTCCACAAGTGTTTCATGCAAAATAATAAACTGCGATTGTTGTAAAAAACAAGTCCTTAGCTTTTGGACCGCATACTAATTTTCACACTGTTTGAGTTCTTTGGTTCCATTTTTAGGTCTCGCCTGACCCAGCGCATGCGCTGGTCTGGCGAGACTTATTGAGAGGGCTGCAAAAAGTGCTACCAGGCCAGCCTAGACCTACAGTGCATGTGCGTGGGGCGCGCGCGCTGCTTTTACCGCGATTACTTTCACTTTCACGGCCGCTTTGATGTTTGATCGCATCGTGATCACTTTCACTTTCGCGGCCGCACGGCCACTTGGCATAGCCAATAGGTCTCGCTTTTGCGACCTTATAAGTGTTTAGTTATGCAACTGTTGCATGGCTAAACACTTATAAGGTCCCAAAGGCGAGACCTATTGGCTATGCCAATGCTTGTTAATATTTGCGTACATTCTGGCTTGTAGGATCCATTATGTAATATCACACCTTTGGCAGTAAGGTGTATATAACCTAGTTGCACCATACCATTCTGTCTCATAAGCAATTGTGTTAACCCTACTACACCCACTATAAATACAGGTGCGAATAGCAAACCACTACTACCTTTTGCTTTATTTCAGCAATTCCATGTACACAGGGCACACTCACCCTTCTGATGAGCATGGACTAATGCTTTACACTTGTACCATGGTATGTTACTTTGCGTGAACATTTTGTAATGTAACATTAATGGGTCTATTCTTAAAGACACCGCTGAGGCTGCGTACGTGTTCATGTGTAGTATGTTCGCTCTAGTCCGTGTAGCTGGTGGGGACACAGAGATATTCTAAGCTACTTTCTAAAGTCTAGTTATTAATTCTGCATTCCGACCGTGATTGCTCTAAGGGGGTGTGAACACTTCTCTATTGTGTAGCTCAAAAGTAGACCTCTAAGAACCTTTATTTCATATTAATATTGCAAACTGCCAGAGGAGGAAAGAATGTAAAATAAATGTTTAGCCACATCTAAAAAAAAACACACAGTAAAATAGAACCTCATTAGTTTGGAAAGACTGAACATTAGTTGCCAGACTATATTGACGCATTTCTTCTTTTTCATTTGTGGATGAATGTGCACTTTATATATTCACTACAATAAAGGCGGCAGCAGCAGCAAACAGAATATTTTAAAGTGTAGCAAAGCTGTCAACGTCACTTCAAAAGGGCAGTTTGCTCTGTGTGGATATTTCGGTGGGAAGCGAGGTGTACTTACTGTATATTTTATGCGCCCAAATTCTTTGAAACGGTGCAGCGGGCGCCCATCTGACACAATGGAGAGCTCTGCAGGCCAGAAATTATTCCCCAGCTGACTTCATTTCAGCAGAAAAAGCTGAAAGGAAATTGGGATTGTCGCCATTGAAATCAATGTGCATGCTGGCCTCTCTTCAGTGCGGCTTTTACTCTATAAAGGTCTGTCCGGAATTCACCAGCACACTCAAAGGAAGAGGGCAGGACTCCCTTAGGCTGCCATGATGCAGGTGGGCCGCAGAGTGGACCACGCTGCCTCAGTTCCTAATTTATTTTTTAATGTGCTGTTTGTTGGGGGGGAGGGGGGGCTCATATGTTGTAGGCTTGGTTTGATTGATTGTAAAGTAGATTTGGTCAAATGTACCCATAGATTTTTCACTTAAATGGTTAGAACAACATTGATTTTTTTTTTCTGTCTTAGTAAATTAGAATTTTTAGAGACATGGACACTGCCCGACTCTTATTATCAATAAAGGCCACTACCAATGACAGAGGACGCGTTGCATGCACCCTGAGGGTGGGCCAGTCCGGAACAGAGGCCTGTGTGTGTGCTTCATTCATTTGGCACCAATCCCCATCATCCTAGACTAGGAGCCACAGGATCTGTGTGATCATCACAGTTGCTGTAAAGGACAGGCCCACACTAGTGGCAACATGTGAGCACACAAGTGAAGCCAAACCAGTGCCTGCCTGAGTACTCCCTGCATGGAAGGCTGGCAAAAGCAAACCCTCCTTCACCATGGCACTGCTCAGATGGCACAGCAATACCTGGCAATATCCTACAGGAAGCAGAGGAAGAGAAGATGAACAATGAAGAAAAAAAGGCGCAGGAATGTAAACATTAAGAAAAGGGGATTAGGGAGGAGAGGAGTCCGGCCAATAACGCAAATGCAAGCAGGCCAGGTCCCAGCACATCAACCAGGATCAAACAATGAGTTGGCAGGCATGCGGAGATCTTAGCAGATGAACAGAAAGACAAGAGCGGAAAATCAGGCAATCCCACTGGAGGAGCTGCTCGCCCAAGGTCTGCTCCAGCAGCCCAGGTACCATGTGTAGCCCACACCAAACAACTGCTAGTAGCAGACATCTGATTATTCAGTGAGCTGGTTGACCCCTCCATGGCAGCAGGCAGGTGGAAGACATGAACTACTATTTCTTAGCTACTCTAGAGGTTGAGGACACTGTAAAGCGTTTGCTGTTGCTTTACTTCGCTAGAGAAGAAGTCTACAAACTATTCAAAAACCAGCCTAATACGGATGGAGAGAATGACTATGATGGTGCAGTGGCTGCTCTGAATGGGCACTTTAACCAGCAACTCATTCCCACTTATGAGAGGTTTGAGTTCCACTAAGGACCACTAAGAGGAGTGAAGTCAATTGACTGCATCTATGCATTCCTGTGTGAACTGGCCAGCACCTACAGCTATGATGACCTTACACAGGAAGTTAGAGCACAGATCTTTCAGGGGTGCAGATGTTTGTGTTAAGAATGCTGATCTTAAGGAATGCCCGAATGAAACTGAACTCTATATTTATAACAGCCAGGTCTCATAAGCTGTCAAGTAGCAGAGCTGAACAATTGGAAATCGCATTAATAAAACTGGCAAACTGATTCCCGATCCACTGCCACAAGAGAAGGATGAAATAATTGAAGCCATACAAAGGAGGACCATTCACCAGGCCATCATGAAAGCCCCAAAACCAACCATGAGTCAATGCGGGAATTGCAACTTGGGGGACCAACCACTGCAGAAATGTCTGGCACAAGGAAAGGCCTGTTGAGCTGCAAGAATATGAAGCATTTTACGCATATCTGCAATGGGCACTAGAAAGTCAGAAGACTATTGCAGCAGGGGTCGAACCCAATTTTCTCTGTGCAATATTTTACCAAGGGAGGAAACCAGAGATAAATCTACCTATGCCTTGACAGCCAGCACCAACTACAAAGATGAAGAATAAGACATATTCCTCTTATGCCAATGGCTCAAAAAACAGGAAAAGAGCCCAACAACCATGCAAGGTGCAGATTCATACACCCAAGTCATAGCCCTCTTTGACTTAAATGCACATCAAAAACCAAGCTGATGGCACTATCTCCCTCAAAAAACTTTAAGAATAACATCAAACTTGATGGCACCACACTTGAGTTAGTGGATTACCTCGGAGTGAGGGTCAATAACAAGCTCAAATGGGCTCCCCATCTTTCCAAAATGCTCCTTGCCCATAAAAGAACTGCAGGGGCAATATTGAAACATCAGAGGCTCTCACTTAGCAGACCAATAGCGGCGGCCGTTAAGGTCTATGAGGGGAAGGCATTATCAGCAGCCCTCTACGGGGCGGAACTGTGGGGGTTTCGAAAATCTGACAGAGCTACTCAAATCTGAGAACAAGTTTTTCCGAGACTTGGTCTCGCTTCCTCTGTCCACCCCGCTAGTTCCACTCCGTAGTGACCTTGGCAGACAAAACATCAGTAATGTGGCCAGGCTGCGCCCTATACTATACTGGGCAAGGATTAGAAGATCCCCTGAACTCCACCACTATGCTTCCGCCCTGGATGAGTTACTAAACCTGGGAGCTGATCATAAGATCCCCTGGGTATTGAATTTGAAAAAACAACTACAGGAAATTGGCTTGGTTGAATTTTGGGTGAGCCAGGCCCCTCCCTCTAAACTAACGATAAAAAAAATCTATTGGGACTGGGTCACGGCTGAAACCCTAAGAAAACAGGTCGGTGTGCTTAGTGTGAACTTCCTGGATACGAAACCGGCTCCTAGTCTGGAGCCCTTCCTGGACTTTATCGAATTGCCCGAAGACAGATCATTATATCTCAAATTGCGATATGGTACACTTCCACTCCACGATTTTCAAACCAGTTGGAGCAAGGCAATTACGTCCTCAAAGGGCTGCCCAGGCTGTGCCTCTCCTACAGAGTCTATTGGCCACTTCCTGTTTGCCTGTCAGGCCTACAGGCAACCGAGATCAAGGTGGCTAAAACCTGTCTGTAAAAATTTGGGTATAAGGTCCGCCAGGGAGGCACTGCGCATTCTGACCTTTGATACATCTGTTCCAAGTGTAACCTGCGGGACTGCTAAATACTTGTGTTGGGCCTGGAGGTTAAGACGCAGGCTAATCAAAGGGGAAACATCCATAAGTAAATCACCTCCATCCTTGATTCGACAGCCCAATATTGTTTACATCATTAATCATAGGGGATATTTGATTATAATATGTGTATATATATGCAGTTTTATCTCTTTTTTATCCTTTTTTAATTTTACATGGACTGAAATCGTTTGTTGTAGTATGTCTTTCTTTCTTAATTTGTTTTAAAAATATGCTGTATAGAACTTTTATGATATTTTTTATATGTCGAATAAAGTATTACAACAACAACGACTTAAATGCATCGGTCAATCTAATGACCAGTCAACAACTGATGTCACTTCACATGTACCCCACCAAAAAAGGAATCTACAAATATGGTGAACATATTCCACTCCCACGAGATGGAACGTTCTGACACAGATACTCCACAATGTCAGGGTCATAGAGGCTGTATTGTATAAGTTGCAACACTGCAGAAGACGAACGACTGATATTCTTTGCAAAACATGTGGGCGATAACAATGTTGCAATAATGCTCACAAGAGCCTGACCACCTATGTGAAGGGTTGGGTTGCCTCAAGAACATAGCGATCAAACTGCACAAAGACAGAATCATTAAACCAGTAGCCTTACAAAACTGGAGAGTCCCGTTCCACCTAAGACCCCTGATGGAACAAGAAAAGGAGAAACTTGAAGACATGGATGCCATTTAACATGTGTCTGGCTCAATGGGTCTCCTCCATCGATTACCAACAGAGCAAACACAACTGGAAATGGTCAGGATATGTATTTGCATATGGCTCCCTAACACAGCCATCAAATTAGAATGTGTCTCACACTAAACAATATCCTCCCTGACCTCAATAGGGTGCAATAGTTTTCAAAGTAGAAAATAAATGCCGGACTTCACCAGCTTCTCCTAAATCCAAGCATCAGGCACATCACCATATTCTCCATGCAGGTGGTGCTCTGACGTTACAAACATCTGTATTTCAGGATTTTATCGTCTGCCAGAGTCTTTCAGAAACCCTCCAGGAAATGCTTTCAGGTTTTGAAGACATCCTTAATATCAGTGGAAACATTGTGATATTCACCAAGACACTAGCAGAGCATCACAACAGACTTTGATCCACTGTGAAAAAGCTGCCAGATTATGGCCTGAACCTTCACAAGACCAGGTGTGATTTTCTTCAAGAACCCAGAGCAGTTCTTTGAATATGTCTTCTAAATGGTAATCCAAAGAAATTGGAGGACATTCAACATCTGCAAGATCTTCTGACTGACTCCTAGGCTAGAATCTCCGTTGGCCTGGTGTACTACTGTGAGCAATTCACCCCAAACTTGGTCACCCTAAAGGATCCCTTCAAGCCTTCACAAAACCCCAATCCATGTGGGAATGGTCACAAAGGCCTGACGAGACCTTCAAGAATGTCCAAACAGCATTGATGCACAACACAACCCTGAAGTATTTCAATCCACAGAGAGACCCAGCACTGGTGGTTGATGCAAGCCTGATGGGGCTAGGGGCTCTCTTGCTGCAGGAACAATCCAAGGGCACATGAGCACCAATGTCTTCGTAGCAGGGCGCTTACCCATGCACCAGTCTAGTACTCTCAAATGGAAAGCAATGCATTGGCATTCAAGTGGAGATTAACTCATTTCAATGTGTATCTTTTGGTGGTGGATTTAAAGTGGGCACATACTGTGAGAAGTTGGCCTGGTATATGCTGTCCATTAATGAACGTGGGCACCCTGTACCAGTCCAAACGACCCTTATGGTAATTAGGTTAAAGATAACCTTTGCGAAAGCTTTCCTAGTGGTAGCTATGGAGAGCAGCCTTCAGGCTAAGTCTTGAAGGAATGTAAAGCAGATTGTTTTACCAGATCACAAACTCCTGAGTTATCAAATGGAAGGAGAACCACACAAGTGTTATATACAATATATCTATTTATTACTAAATGCTCTCTATTAATCTCTATACGAGATTAGAGCACAAAGCACAAAATACTTATTCAATAGAACGACAGTAAATAGCACAATACACAGCGGGCTCCAGGGTAAGACCGAACCATATACTAAAAAAATGGTATAACAACAACGGCTTCAATAGACACAGGGCCTAGAGCCTGTAGAATTGCTGGGGACCCAAGGAACCATCCAAAGGAGTGACACAGGGAGCCCAAGGAGGATGGATGCAGTGTGGGAACACAGACGCGTGCTCCGTACAACTCTATGGGAAAGTTGCGGTTGGAAAATTACAGTTTTAGGACACTTCGGAGAGGACTTCAAGCAAACCCTTTGTAAAATAGAACGTTCTAAGGCCAGCACCATTGTGAGTACTGAGGTACCCATGTTACCTATTCCAGAGGAGCCGGGTGCATAGGGGTCAAGTGGTGTCGGAAACCATCGTTGTTTTCAATGGCGCAATGCAAAGAAGTGCTGCTGCTGGGAAGATGAAAAGTGGATGGTGGAATCCAAGCCTGGATCCGAGGTGAGAAGAACCTGAAAGCAGAGGGGACAGAGTCTGGGTCACTTTAGGGTGACCAGGGAGTCGGTAGACAAATGCCCACCAATGTAGGGTGCTTCAGGTGTGAAGATAGGACGCTTTACTCTGCAGCCATGGGGACCAGGAGATGTCGACGACAACCAAAGTCTGGAGGTGAGGTGTCCCACAAAGGATGTCGAGTGCTGAGGGGTCAGTGTCCGGACTGAACACCAACAAGCCTTGGCAAAGGTAACCCACGCTAGTGGAGGAAACAGGGTACTGTGTGGACCAGCAAGGTCCAGGAGACTCTCCAAGCTATGGGGAGTCAGGGCACATCTGGAGCAATCAGGGAAGCCCAAGGAAAATCAAAGTGACCCTCGCCAGGACCCACAGGCCAACGGACCAGGGATCGCGAGGGGACTTCAAGCTAAATCACAAAGCACCAGCCCACAGAGCACTTGTGGAGTGTAGGCCAGAGATCTTCAGTGAAAATATTGCTTGGGGTCGGGACTACACATAGTCCAAAGCGCAGCCTCAGGGATTGCCAAAAAGCATATGCTGCTGCAAAAGTACACGGTGCACAAGGGTTCAGGTTGCACGGTCCCCATGAGGGATACTGGTCTCAGGATTGCTGAGAGAGCAAATCGACCTCAGAGACGCTCGGAAACCCACCTCCTGTGTTACAGAAATCTTCAGAGTCCTCAGGAGCTCGGGAGATGCAAATCGGTCAGATGCGTATAGGTGCTTGCTGCTGCAGGGGAGTAACTCCTTTACTCCAAGGGAGATTCTTCTGACGTCCAGCGAAGTTTAGACCGTCAAAGCACTTGGTTTCTGCTAGCAGAGTTTAGTCCAGGTAAAATCCAAAGTCCTGTAGTCAGGTTTCCCACTTTATACCCAGGGAAGGGGTTGGACTAACTCTGGGTGACCTCCCTGTGACAGGAACTTATTGTCAGGCATACTAGTTTTATGTGGTGTAGGCACCTACCTAACCTAGTGGGAACTAAACTCTCTTGAGTTGCAAAAGGGTTTGCTAGACCCTTGACTTACCCATCTCCAAGTTCAGTAGAACTTGCTTATTCTAATCTTGATGTATTATATGTGCCTAATATTTTTAGTGATTTTCAGTTAATCATTCAATGAGATTTATCTGGTAAAACAATAGCAAGCTTGAATCTCAATCGCTGCACACCAATGTGAGAAGTTGTCCTGGTATAAGCTGTCCACTAATGAAAGTGGGCATCCTGCACGAGTCCAAATGACCCTTATGGTGATTAGGTTAAAGATAACCTTTATGAAAGCTATCCATGTGGTAGCTATGGAGAGCAGCCTTCAGGCTAAGTCATGAAGGAATGTACAGCAGCTTCTTTTACCAGATCACAACCTCTTGAGTAATCAAATGAAAGGAGAACCACACAAGTGTTATATAAAATATATGTATTTATTACTAAACACTCTCTACTAATCTGTATACGGGATTAGAGCACAAAGCACACAATACTTAATCAATAGAACAACAGTAAATAGCACAATACACAGCTGGCTCCAGGGGGAGACCGAACCATATACTAAAAAAAAGGCATGACAACAGCGACTTCAATTGACACAGGGCCTAGAGCCTGTAGAATCGCTGGGACCCCAAGGAACCACCCAAAGGAATGACACAGGGAGCCCAAGGACGGGTGCAGTGTGGGAACACAGACGTGTGCTCCGTACAACTCTATGGGAAAGTCGCGGTTGGAAAATTACAGTTTAAGGACACTCTGGAGAGGACTTCAAGCAACATAGAAGGTTCTAAGGCCAGCACCCTTGTGAATACCGAGGTACCCGTGTTACCTATCCCAGAGGAGCCGGGTGGATGGGGTCAAGTGGTGTCAGAAACCCTCGTCGTTTTCAATGTCGTGATGCGAAGAAGTGCTGCTGCCAGAAAGATGAAAAGTGTCCGGTGGAATCCAAGCCTGGATCCGAGGTGAGAAGACCTCTGAGCTGACCTATATTACTTTTCAATACGACCTAAAAAGGTTCAAACTTTGCAACCAGTTTAGAGAATCACTTAGAAAGATTCATGTACAAATAATCCAAATATCTTTATTAATTTTTTACTTTGAAATATAAGTTAATCATGGATTATATCTCATATACAGTTGTCCTAATAGTCACATTGAAGAAGAAAATGTATTCATACATTTAGCTATCCAACTTGGGGGCATATTATCAAGAAACAGCGTTAAAATTATCGCTGCTTTATCGGCAGAAAACTGCCGCTAAAGCGGCGATAATGGGCTTGATAATATGCCTGTGAGAATTCCTATTGAAGCCCATAATCTGGTGTCAACATGAGCTTCTATGGGAATTCTCTGCGGCATATTATCAAGCCCATTATCGCCGCTTTAGCGACAGTTTTCTGCTGATAAAGCGGCAATAATTTTAACGCCTTGCTTGATAATATGCCCCATAGTTGGTATAGGATGATGATATTTACACAATCAATGAATGTTAGAACACAGCTGTCAAATGTATTGTCTCACATTATACTCAAATCTTCATCAGTGGCTGTGTGGCAAAAAGAAGGACAACAAATAATGTCTAAAAAGCAACAGTTGTAAACAGACAATTAAGTACAATGAAAACACCCCACACTTCACCTCTCTACTGCATTCTCTCCTCAAGTAAACCTATGCACCCTAACACTCATACACAAACCCAAAACATTCTCTTAAGGGGGTCCCAGACAGTTTAGCAGGGACAGATGTGAGCGAATACTATTCCATGCTCAGAATAATTATTGTATCCGTCTCTGAAGGGACTCTCTATACATGTAGTGACTATGTTGTTGTCCTTCTTTTTGCCACACAGCCACTGATGAAGATTTGAGTATAAGGTGAGACAATACGTTTGACAGCTGTGTTTTAACATTTATTGATTGTGTAAATATCATCATCCTATGCCAACTATGTTGGATATCTAAATGTATGAATACATTTTTTTGTGCACTGTGACTATTAGGACAACTGTATATGAGATATAATCTATGATTACCTTAAGTTTTAAAGTAAAAAATTAATAAAGATATTTGGATTATTTGTACATGAATCTTTCTAAGTGATTTTCTAAGCTGGTTGCAATGTTTGAACCTTTTTAGGTCGGATTGAAAAGTAATATAGGTCAGCTCAGAGGTCCTCGTTCTTGATTGCTACATTCCCCCTGGCTCTTGGTCCTAGAAGTATTTGGGGGTTCCTTTTCTTCTTTGGATCCGAGGTGAGATGAACCTGAAAGCAGAGGGGACAGAGTCTGGGTCACTTCAGGGTGACCAGGGGCTTGGTAGACGAATGCCCACCAATGTCGAGTGCTTCAGGTGTGAAGATAGGATGCTTGACTCTGCAGCCACGGGGACCAGGAGATGTCGACGACAACCAAAGTCTGGAGGTGAAGTGTCCCACGAAGGATGTCGAGTGCTGAGAGGTCAGTGTCCGGATTGAACACCAACAACCCTTGGCAAACGCAACCCACGCAGGCAAGAGGAAACAGGTTACGGTGTGGACCAGCAAGGTCCAGGAGACTCTCCAAGCTATGGGGACTCAGGGCACATCTGGAGCAACCAGGGAAGCCCAAGGAAAATCAAAATGATCCTCACCAGGACCCACAGGCCAACGAACAAGGGATCGCGAAGGGACCTCAAGCTGAATCACAAAGCACCAGCCCACAAAGCACTCGTGGAGTGGAGGCCGGAGATTTTCGGTGGAAATACTACTCGTGGTTGGGACTACACATAGTCCAAACACAGCCTCACGGATTGCCAATAAGCATATGCTGCTGCAAAAGTTCATGGTGCACAGGGGTTCGGGTTGCACGGTCCCCACAAGGGATACTGGTCTCAGGACTGCTGAGAGAGCAGATCGACCTCAGAGACGCTCAGAAACCCACCTCCTGTGGTGCAGAAATCTTCAGAGTCCTCAGGAGCTCGGAAGTTGCAAACCGGTCAGATGCGTTTAGGTGCCTGCTGCTGCAGGGGAGTAACTCCTTTACTCCAAGGGAGATTCTTCTGTCGTCCAGCGAAGTTTAGACCATTGAAGTACTTGGTTTCTGCTTGCAGAGTTTAGTCCAGGTAAAATCCAAAGTCCTGTAGTCAGGTTTCCCACTCTATACCCAGGGAAGGGGTTGGACTAACTCTGGGGACCCACCTAGGGGAGGGTCAGGACAGAGGGGTCGCTATACCCATGTCCTTGTCCAGTTTCGCGCCAGAGCAGGAGGAAATGGCTCCTGTAACCGGTTTGAGCTGGACTATGCATGGGGACACCAGATGTGCCCCCAGTGCAGACTTTCTAGCACTCTAAGAGTGCACCCACCCAGCCCCAACACACTAAAGTCTGTCTGGGACGTGGTCACACCTCCCTGTGACAGGAAACCTATTGTCAGGCCTTCCTCTGCTTGAGCTTGGCTCAGCAGCAGGAGGGCAGACTCGTGTCTGTGGCTGGCATCATCCATTTTGCGATGCCCAGGTCGAGAAATCTGGTACCAGGTGTACCGATGTTTCACATAAGTCCCTCTAGAAGGGTGGAATCATACCTTTCCCGCCAGTTACTGGTGGAGAGGTATGATTCCAAGGTGTTTGACACCAAACACAACATGTTTCTAAGCAGTCCTTTTAAAGTTAGCACCGCGAGGTTATAATGCATTTAAATATATATGGTTGCCTGCATCACAGACAACCCCGGAAAATAGTTTCTGAAGGCTGCAGAGGGGCTCTGCTCATGCAGGGGCACCCTCTCACATAAAACCCAGCACCCTGCCTTTAGGATTGGGAAGGCCTGCCATAGGGGTGACTGATAGGTTTATATGTGCAGTGATTTAGAATAGATATAGGGAACCTATATCAAAGTAAGGGGTGCATGCACCACCTTACACAAGCTGCAGTAGCAGACCTGTGGTGTCATTTTGAATGGCCTCTCAGGGGTGGCACAATACATGCTTCAGCCAGTGGGAGGCCTCTGGGGTACCTATGCCCTGGGTACATGGTGTACCATAAACGAGGGACTGATAAGGGTACCCCAGAATCCAATCTGGAGTGTACCTAAAGTACATGCAATCAATTTAGAGGAGAAAGCAGATAGACTGGGGTCCTGAATAGCAGGATACCAGTCAGTCTAAGTCGAAAACAGTGATACATCAGCAAAAAGTGAGGGGTAACCATAAGAGGCAGATCCTACTCTCCACATACCACAAGCTCTCAGTGTACATGTTTGCAAGAACTTCCCAACACACCCAATGCACATGGAGAAGAAGGCAATGCAAGTGATCCTCAGTAGCCTACAGAACAGGCATCGACAGCCTCTCAGATTACCTCCCCTGGCACTGCGACACCACGGTAAGTCAAAATGCCAGTGAGACTCAAGAACATCTCAGACTCACAGCACAGTCAGTGTGGCCCCAGAAACTAACAACCGAAGACATCGTCCAAGCAGTGCTACGGGGCAACTGCCTTCAAAATGTGAACCAAATTCTACAGCAAGCATCATAGAAAATGTTCTTAGCTAATCTTTTCTGTAGACAGGAGTCTTGTTTGTTGCGGGTGCTGCCTTTCGTTTGTATTGTCTATGTTTCTCAGTGTCTCGCTAAGTTTCAGTGTTTTCTTCTTCCATTGACAGTGTCTTCATGTCCCAGTTTCAGTGTCTTCTTGTTCAAACGTCAGCGTCGCTCTGTCCCTGTCTCCGTTTCTTCTTCCATTGACAGATTCTCCCTGACCCAGTTTCAGTGTTCTTTGTCCTCTGACATGTCCCAGTCCCAGTTTCAATGTCTTCTTCCGTTGACAGTCTCTTTGTGTCCCAGTTTCAGTATTTTCTTGCTTCATTAACGTCTCCCTGTCCCAGGTTCAGTATCTTCCTGTTCCAATGACAATGTCTGTCTGTCCCAGTTTCAGTGTCTTCCTCCACGGACAGTGTCTCCCTGTCCCAGGTTCAGTGTCTTGTTTTATTGGCAGAGTCTCCCTGTCCCAGTCATATTATCTAACACTAAGGGGCATATCAACACCAACCGACGATAATTATCGCTAAGCGCACTTAGCGCTAGGATAATTATCACCCGCTAGCGTGGATTTTTATCGCTGAGATAGCGTGCTATTAGCAACACTTATCTCAAAAGCGATAACAATCCTAGCGCTAACTGCCAAACGTGAGATTATCCCTGGAAACCCAGCGATAATCCCACGAAGTTTGGCGATAGCTTGCTGATAGGGCCTCACATACTTAGCCATGATATCCACCTTCCATAGGATATCATGGCTAAGTCAGTTTCAAAGCAGGCGTAAGGAAAGTAGCAATAACAGAGGTTATTGCTACTTTTCTTTTCACTATGCTGCTTTGCGTGAGGCTTGATAATAGGAGAAATGTCGCTTAGCGACATTTCTCCCGTTATTCTGGGGAGGAACGCCCACTTTGCATCTCATCAGAGATGCAAAGGTGGGCGTTAGGAATTCAGGCGCTAAGGCAAGGTTTCACGCGATAGCGTGACCTTGCTAATATAGCGATAAAATTATTGCCGCTTTTCGGCCGAAAACGGCCGCAAAAGCGGCGATAATTTTATATCGTCGCCTTGTAGATATGCCCCTAAGTGTCTCCCTGCACTCTTGTTCGTGTCTCTCAGTCCAATGTTATTGCCTTTCTATCCCAATGTTACAATTTCTCTGTTCCCAAGTTTCTCTCTCAAACTATTTATGTCTCACTGTTCCAGTGTAGGCAGAACCTTGTCCTTGTTTTACTGTCCCAATGTGTGTGCTGGTGTCTCGATGTTTACATCATTGCTGTATTGTCCACGTACATTACCTTTGTGACAGTATGTTCATATCACTATATTTGCACATGGATATTGTTTTAACCAAGTGTCCGTGTCTCCCTGTCCCATCGTCAGTGTCTTCCAGTCCCTGGTCCAAGCGGACCTGTCAATCCTTAAACAGCCATTCTGGACGAATCACTTTTCTATATCCTACCTGTTAGACCTGACATCCTTGGCGTGAGTTTTTCCCCTATCTTTTGCCTCTGCTACCTGGATTTTTGATGCTGTGATGGATTTCGTTTTTGCTGGTTTAGATGCTTTGGACACTCTGCCACTGCTAATCAGTGCCAGAGTGTAAGTGCTCCCTGTGTAAAATATCATATTGATTGGATATACCTGATTGGCATATCTGTATCACCATGAAGTCCCTAGTAAAGTGCACTGTGTGTGCCAGGGCTGGTGATGACAGATGCTACTAGTGGGTCTGCAGCGCTGATTGCGCCACCCACCTGTGTAGCCCTAAAACGGTGTCTCAGGCCTGCCACCGCAGGCCTGCCTGCAGTCCCCGGACTGCCATGTCCTCCTGGCCAGTGTCCACACTGACCGGGCCTAACCCTTCCCTTTTTATACACGTCAGTCATCCCTATGGAAGGCCCAAGGTACCCCCCTTGGCAGGGTGCAGTGTATGTAAAAGGTAGAGCATGTACTAGTGCAGGTAACATGTTCTGGTAGTGAACAACGGCCATTTTTGTGTGTTCACTGCTGCAAGGTTATCTTGCTCCATAGGCTAACATGGGGGAGGCTGGTGCCAATGGCTATCCGCATATCTTCTCATAGGAACAAGATAAGACATGAGTGTTTGATATCCCTGAGCTCAGCATTTAATAACACATCTTTTAGGAGAGGTTGTTTGTAAATCCTGAGTTGGAGAATAGTACTTTTTAGAGAGTAGCTGTTCTCTTGTCTGACCCTTCTGTGTGCCTGGGCGTGCTTGTGGATTGACTGTCTGGCTTGAGAGTGACAGGGGCTGGGGATCCCCCAGGAGGCTGGCTGAGTCAGCCCTCTGCTGAATGGCGACATTTGCAAGGAGAGTGGAGGGAGGAGATAGCACCTGGGAGTGAATAGGGCTGTGCCTGCCTGCCACACTGCTGGCTCCACCTGCTGCTGGGCGGCTGACGACTCTGCCCCCCGCTCTGAAAAGAATGTAGAAGCCAGGAAAACAAAGTGCTCCAGCAACACCCAGAACTGGATCAGACCGGGCTCAGGACCCACTTGCACAAAGACTTCAAAGACTTTTAGGGGTATAAGTACAAGACCCCTGACAACAGATTTTTAGATTCTACCATCAAGAGGAACCTCTGCTGAAAGACGGACCGCTGAAGAACTAAAGGAAGATTGCCTTGCTGTGTGCTCTAAGGGCTGACCCGTTCTGCTGTACAACTGAAGCTGAGGAGGAGAAGGGGTCTTGCTGTGTGCTGACTCTACCCACTTGACCAAACAAGACTTTGCTGTGTGCTGTGTCTTAAACCGAATCTCCAAGGGCCTGAGAAGAGCTGGCCTCCTGTTTCGCAACCCAGGGATAGAAAGGTTGCCCCGAACCCAAGACTCTGCTGTGTCCCCCCTGCGCTGCTGTGTGCTGCAGGGACCGGGGACTGTTCTACCAAGCTTCTCAACATCTGCCTGTGAAGTAGGCTGGCTGCTCTCTGTCTTGCTGGAGAGTGCCGCACTGACCCGGGCCTGACGCCGGTTGCCGCATCAAGAAGACCGACGTGCTCATCGGCACGTGCCTTGCCGCGACCCGGAGGCCTGAAGCAGATCGAGAGTCGTACTTCCCTGCTCTACGAAGCCGCACTGTGAGTGGCTGACTCCGGTGACGTCGACATCGTCACTGGAGGCTCGTCGAGGGAGTTGTGGAAACCTTGCACCGAACAGCCAGAGGAGCGCTTTGTACAACGAGCGCAGTGGCACCGACAGAGCAACGTAGCTGCCTAAACACCAAGAGCCTACGAACTGATTCATTCTCAGTGAGTATTGAATCACGCAAGAGACTAGAGACTATCGTCTTAAAGATCCCGACCAACCAAGAAAGCGAATATAGTGTAAACCTGTGATGCTTGATTTCAACTGCGGAAACTAGATAAAGATATATTATTTTTGATATAACTCACCTGTGTGGTCTAAGTTTGTGGTGTGCGGAGGGGGGATCATTGTGGTGTCTACGTGCAAATACCTTATACATTGCCTTGGGGATAAGCCTGTCTGCTCGAGCCAAGCTACCTAGAGGGTGAGCAGGGGTTATCTACCGTGTGTGTCCTTGTACCCTGACTAGAAGCAAGGGTCCCTATTTGGTCTAAGGTGCATACCTCTGCCAACTAGAGACCCCCAGATCTAACATTGGTGGTCAGCGGTGCGGATTAGAACCAGTATTTGCACTTGACCTGCAGTGATTCTTCGTACATCACTAGTCTAGTAAGCAGTTGCATTTCACGAAGTTTTTGCGAAGACTATTCTTGGAGGATCGACGAAGCATCATGTCTCTGAATGGAGTAGGTGAGGAGTCGGAATTGCAATTCGAAGTGAAAAAGTTGCTCGAATATAAGAAGGAGCAACTAAAGCAATTCTGCAAGCAGCTTGGATGCCCAGTGAAGGGCAGCGCCAACAAGACGGAGCTACAGAAAGCTCTAAGGGCCTGGTGGGAGGCCAAGAATGGCGCAACCGAGGAAACTACTGGAGGGGATGGCACACCGGAGCACGGATTTGGATCCGATGATCTGCCAGTGAATAGGCCAGCGTCTAGGGCTGGCAGCACCCATTCCAGTAGGAGCCTTTCTCCAGAGGAGCTGGAGGAAAATCAGACGATTAGGGCCCATGAGATTGAACTTTTTAAGCTCAAAGCCCAAGCGGAAGAAAGGAAACTGCGCCTTGACAGTGAGAAGGAGGCGGAGGAGAGGAGGAATGCTCTCGCCTTGGAAGAGAGAAAACTCCAGTTGGCTCATGAGTTGAGCATGAGGGAGCTGGACATTAAAGCTAAACAGGTGGAGTCCAGTCCGAACGGTGGCAGCGCACAGCCAGTACAGGCGGGTAAAGTATACATACCGAAAGATTTGGTACAGAATTATCAGAGGGGTGAGGATATCTATGCATGGTTTAGATCCTATGAGCTTTCCTTGAAGATGAATGAAGTGCCTGAGAAGAGTTGGGGAGCAGGGTTGTGGAAGCATTTTGAGGCCTCTGAGAGGGATGTCTTGGCACCCTTAGAAGCAGCAGGGACCTTAACCTACCCCACGATGAAGGAGGCCTTATGCCTAAGGTATGGGCTTACACCAGAACAGTACCGCCAGAAGTTCAGGAACTTCAAGAAACTTGATTCGAGTACTTGGGTGGAGTGTGTGAGTATGTACACGCGTGCACTGGAAGGTTGGATAAAGGGCAGCAAAGTAACTGATTATGTGGGGTTGTGTCACTTGATTAGTTGGGAGCACTTGAGTAGTCTATGTGTTCCAGAGCTGCGCCAGCATCTTTTAGACAGCAAGTTAACTGATCCCAGTGAGCTTGCTAAAGAGGCAGACCGCTGGACTAGCACCAGGGTCAACAAAGGGGTGGTAAGTATGCCAGCCAAGGGTGGACAGGGTCCCCAGCAGAAAGGTGGGGAGGACAAGGGTAACAGTAAGGAGTTCTCTAAAGGGCCCCAAAACAGTTCCCAGGAGAAGGAGTCCCAAGCCCCCAAGCCGAAGAGGTCTTGGCCCCCTAAGGGCAACAGACCACCGCCTACTTGCTATGCTTGTAGGGAAGTGGGGCACATCGCCCCTTAATGTCCCAAGAAACCCCCAGCACCAGCTGCTGCTCCAGTCCCAGGGTTAGCTAGTGTAGCTTTGGGAGGGGATTTGATTTCCAGTGGGGAGGAGGGATTAGCTATGATGACCCTTGTCTCTTTAGGAGACCAAGAGATGGTCCAGGATACCTTGATACCCGCTAACACTAAGAAATACGGGCAAAAGGTGACCATCAATGGGAGGGAGTTAGAGGCTCTGAGAGACACCGGGGCTAGTGTGACATCTGTCAGGTGTCAGTGGGTGTCTGAAGAGCAAGTCATTCCCAATGTGCTCCGCCCAGTAGTGGCAGCTGACACTTCAGTGCGCCTCTGCAAGATGGCGCGTGTTCCCTTTACATGGGGGGGAGTCTCTGGTACCTTGGAAGTCTGTGTCAGTGATGCCTTGCCAGTAGATTGTCTGTTGGGTAACGACCTGGAGAGTTCTCCATGGAAGGACGTAGAGCACAGAACTCACTTGGAGATGTTAGGACTGCCAGCGTGGATCTGTGTATCCACACGTGTCATGACAGCCAGTAAGGGTGTATTAGTAGAACCGGAGCCTGGAACAATGGCCCAGGAACCTGTCAGGAGAGGAAGGGGCAGAGGGCGCGGGAAACCGGCCCCCACTGTTCCCACGGTCCAGGAGGAAGCAGAACCTGAGGGGGATGCCCTGGAACCGACAGGGGAACAGGTGGCCGAACTGGGGGAATTGCCTGAGCTGACCCATTGGCAGCAAGAGGGTGGTCCCTCCAGGGAGGAATTCTGCCAGGCTCAGAAGGAGTGCCCTTCTCTCCTTGGTGTGCGGCAGCAGGCTGCAGACCAGGCAGCGGGCCTAGGGTCCAAGGAACATTTGATTTACTGGGAGGATGACTTACTTTATAGTGAGCCTAAGTTTGCTGAGCCCGGTGCAGCCCGTGTGCTGGTGGTACCCGAGCGCTTCAGGAACTTCTTACTGGGTCTGGCTCATGACGTGCCTCTCGCAGGACATCTGGGGCAAGACAAGACCTATCACAGGCTTGTCACCCATTTCTACTGGCCCCAGATGAAGAAGCACGTCGGTACCTTTTGTAAGTCTTGCCAAACCTGTCAAGCCAGTGGTAAGAGCGGAGGGAAGTGCGTGGCGCCCCTCCAGCCGTTTCCTGTAGTGAGCACCCCTTTCGAGCGGGTGGGCATTGATATCGTAGGGCCCCTGGATCCCAAGACCGCCTTAGGCAACAGGTTTATCCTGGTCTTGGTGGATCACGCCACTCGGTACCCGGAGGCAGTCCCTCTCAGGACAATCACAGCACCCGTGGTGGGCCGTGCATTGATGGGGATCTTTTCCCGTGTGGGGTTCCCCCGAGAGGTGGTCTCCGACCGGGGTACCAACTTCATCTCTAGGTATATGAAGTCTCTGTGGGAGGAGTGTGGGGTAACTTATAAGTTCACCACTCCTTACCACCCTCAAGGAAATGGGTTGGTTGAAAGGTTCAACCGCACCCTAAAAGGTATGATTATGGGCCTAGCGGAGCCCATGAGACGGAAGTGGGACGTCTTGTTACCATAAAGCAAACACCAAAGGAAATGATGGACGGAGTGTTGAACATTGCAAGCACTCACCCCCAGTCAACTGATCTGGGTTTAATCCATCACCGTTCTTTAGCCCACTCTGCCACCCCAGTTCAGACATGGCCATATGCAAATCAGTCTGACCCTGTGCCTCATGGGAACAGTCCAGCCCGAACTGCCAAGCCATGTCTTCCCTGGACCGGAAACAAGCTTCCTAGGACCGGTTTCTGGCATTTCAGCCGTCTTCAGCCAGGCTTGCTTAAATCCAGTGGCAAAGTGAGCAAGGGACTCACGTCTGAGCATACCCTGCCAACTAATGGCGAACAAAGCAAACACCAAAGGAAATGATGGACGGAGTGTTGAACATTGCAAGCACTCACCCCCAGTCAACTGATCTGGGTTTAATCCATCACCGTTCTTTAGCCCACTCTGCCACCCCAGTTCAGACATGGCCATATGCAAATCAGTCTGACCCTGTGCCTCATGGGAACAGTCCAGCCCGAACTGCCAAGCCATGTCTTCCCTGGACCGGAAACAAGCTTCCTAGGACCGGTTTCTGGCATTTCAGCCGTCTTCAGCCAGGTTTGCTTAAATCCAGTGGCAAAGTGAGCAAGGGACTCACGTCTGAGCATACCCTGCCAACTAATGGCGAACAAAGCAAACACCAAAGGAAATGATGGACGGAGTGTTGAACATTGCAAGCACTCACCCCCAGTCAACTGATCTGGGTTTAATCCATCACCGTTCTTTAGCCCACTCTGCCACCCCAGTTCAGACATGGCCATATGCAAATCAGTCTGACCCTGTGCCTCATGGGAACAGTCCAGCCCGAACTGCCAAGCCATGTCTTCCCTGGACCGGAAACAAGCTTCCTAGGACCGGTTTCTGGCATTTCAGCCGTCTTCAGCCAGGCTTGCTTAAATCCAGTGGCAAAGTGAGCAAGGGACTCACGTCTGAGCATACCCTGCCAACTAATGGCGAACAAAGCAAACACCAAAGGAAATGATGGACGGAGTGTTGAACATTGCAAGCACTCACCCCCAGTCAACTGATCTGGGTTTAATCCATCACCGTTCTTTAGCCCACTCTGCCACCCCAGTTCAGACATGGCCATATGCAAATCAGTCTGACCCTGTGCCTCATGGGAACAGTCCAGCCCGAACTGCCAAGCCATGTCTTCCCTGGACCGGAAACAAGCTTCCTAGGACCGGTTTCTGGCATTTCAGCCGTCTTCAGCCAGGCTTGCTTAAATCCAGTGGCAAAGTGAGCAAGGGACTCACGTCTGAGCATACCCTGCCAACTAATGGGGAACAAAGCAAACACCAAAGGAAATGATGGACGGAGTGTTGAACATTGCAAGCACTCACCCCCAGTCAACTGATCTGGGTTTAATCCATCACCGTTCTTTAGCCCACTCTGCCACCCCAGTTCAGACATGGCCATATGCAAATCAGTCTGACCCTGTGCCTCATGGGAACAGTCCAGCCCGAACTGCCAAGCCATGTCTTCCCTGGACCGGAAACAAGCTTCCTAGGACCGGTTTCTGGCATTTCAGCCGTCTTCAGCCAGGCTTGCTTAAATCCAGTGGCAAAGTGAGCAAGGGACTCACGTCTGAGCATACCCTGCCAACTAATGGCGAACAAAGCAAACACCAAAGGAAATGATGGACGGAGTGTTGAACATTGCAAGCACTCACCCCCAGTCAACTGATCTGGGTTTAATCCATCACCGTTCTTTAGCCCACTCTGCCACCCCAGTTCAGACATGGCCATATGCAAATCAGTCTGACCCTGTGCCTCATGGGAACAGTCCAGCCCGAACTGCCAAGCCATGTCTTCCCTGGACCGGAAACAAGCTTCCTAGGACCGGTTTCTGGCATTTCAGCCATCTTGTAACCATGCCTGTTGTTTGCCTACAGGGAGGTGCCTCAGAAGTCCTTAGGGTTCAGCCCCTTTGAACTGCTGTATGGCCATCCTGTTAGAGGACCTCTCACAACGGTGAAGGAGGGGTGGGAGAAATCCCGTGGGAAAACCCCCCAGGATGTGTTCAGCTATGTGCTGGCCATCCGCAACCAAATGCAGCGCTTCAGGAAGCTCGCTCAGGAGAACCTAGAAGCCAGCCAGGAGGAGATGAAAAGATGGTACGACCAGAATACCACTCTGGTAGAATTTCATCCTGGGCAGAAAGTGTGGGTTATGGCGCCGGTGGAGCCTTGTGCGCTCCGTGACAAGTGGACCGGGCCATATGAGGTGGTAGAGCGCAAGAGTGAGGTGACCTACCTGATCAACATGAAGACTCCTAGGCAGCCCCTTAGAGTCTTGCATGTGAACACCCAGTATTTGCCCGGCATGCAGAGCAAGCGATGAAACCGAGCTGCATCTTATATTCTTCTGTCCGGGCTATACTGAGGCGCGCAGAAAATGGATCATTCCCGTCTGCAGGAATCTGGGTTTTACCAGATGCCACGAAGCCTTTAGAATTCTTAAGAGCGAAATGGCTGTACACATTGTGTTTGCTGTGGCAAAATTTCTGGGGGCTTTATGGCACAAATGGAAGCGGTACTTAAAAATGTCACCATGATTCGTTTTGTACTGTGTTAAAAGGCACATGATTTTATGTAACTACCAGGTATCTAGCCGTGCGGCTGCACCAATTTTTTAACCATTTTTATCTATTGTTCTTAAATGTTTTTTATATTCATTTTATGTACTTTTATGGAGATTCTCCGAAATAAAGTTTTTCTTGACTTGACTGGCATGTGAACCGCCTCAAACCCCACTTCGAGAGGTCTGAAGTGACGATGCTCATGGCTACAGATGACGGTGGGGAGGAGGATAGCGATCCTCTCCCTGACCTCCTGGCAACCAAGGAGCAAGACGGGTCAGTGGATGGTGTGGTCCTCTCGCCCACCCTGACCCCAGAGCAGCAGAGAGACTGTCGCCTGGTGTTGGGTCAGTTTGCCTCCCTGTTCTCCCTGACACCAGGTGTCACCAATTGGTGCGTCCATGTTGTGGACACTGGAGATAGCCTGCCTGTGAAACAGAAAGTTTTACAGAGTAGCTGACAAGGTCAGGGCCAGCATCAAGGAAGAAGTTTCCAAGATGTTGGCGTTAGGGGTAATTGAGCCCTCTAGCAGTCCCTGGGCTAGCCCAGTGGTCCTCGTTCCCAAGAAATCTGCTACACCCGGTGGCCCGTCAGAACTTCGGTTTTGCGTGGACTACCGTGGGCTCAATGCAGTCACCAAGACTGACGCGCACCCCATCCCCAGAGCTGATGAGCTCGTGGATCGGTTGGGAGCTGCCAGGTACCTCAGCACCTTCGATTTGACTTCGGGGTACTGGCAGATTGCCTTAACTGAAGGGGCAAAGGAGAGGTCGGCATTTTCCTCACCAGAGGGGCACTTCCAGTTTCGCGTCATGCCCTTTGGATTGAAAAATGCCCCTGCCACCTTCCAGAGACTGGTCAACCGGGTACTGACCGGGCTGGAGCAATTCAGCGCCGCGTACCTGGATGACATTGCTGTATTCAGCTCCACTTGGGAGGAACACTTGCAACACCTCTGTGAAGTGTTGAGGGCGCTGCAGAAGGCAGGCCTCACTATCAAGGCCAGTAAGTGCCAGATAGGGCAGTGATCGGTGGTGTATTTGGGACACCAGGTGGGGAGCGGCCAGGTGGCGCCCCTACAGGCGAAGATTGATACCATTCTGGCTTGGGAACCCCCCAAGACGCAGACAGAGGTGAGAGCCTTTTTAGGACTCACCGGGTATTACAGACGGTTCATCAAGGGATACGGCACCATTGTTGCCCCCTTGACAGAACTAACCTCTAGAAATCAGCCCAGGAAAGTGAATTGGTCCGAGGCCTGTCAAACTGCTTTTGATGCCCTGAAAACTGCAATGTGCACAGCACCGGTGCTTAAGGCGCCTGACTTTTCGAGTGAGTTCGTAGTGCAAACAGACGCTTCAGAGCAAGGTGTGGGAGCAGTACTCTCACAGATGGACGACGAGGGCGGGGACCAACCTGTAGCTTTCATTAGTAGGAGGCTACTCCCCAGGGAACAGAGGTGGAGCGCTATTGAAAGGGAAGCATTTGCTGTGGTCTGGGCCCTGAAGAAGCTGAGGCCCTACCTGTTTGGGACTCACTTCCGTGTTCAGACTGACCACAGGCCCCTCAGATGGTTAATGCAGATGAGGGGTGAGAATCCAAAACTGTTGAGGTGGTCCATCTCCCTACAGGGAATGGACTTTACGGTGGAACACCGTCCCGGTACAGAGCACGCCAATGCTGATGGTCTCTCCAGGTTTTTCCGCCTTAGTGATGAGAACTCCCAAGAGGGTGGGTAGTTCTCCCCACTTTCAGCTGGAGGGGACACGTGTTAGACCTGACATCCTTGGCGTGAGTTTTTCCCCTATCTTTTGCCTCTGCTACCTGGATTTTTGATGCTGTGATGGATTTCGTTTTTGCTGGTTTAGATGCTTTGGATACTCTGCCACTGCTAATCAGTGCCAGAGTGTAAGTGCTCCCTGTGTAAAATATCATATTGATTGGATATACATGATTGGCATATCTGTATCACCATGAAGTCCCTAGTAAAGTGCACTGTGTGTGCCAGGGCTGGTGATGACAGATGCTACAAGTGGGTCTGCAGCGCTGATTGCGCCACCCACCTGTGTAGCCCTAAAACGGTGTCTCAGGCCTGCCTGCAGTCCCCGGACTGCCATGTCCTCCTGGCCAGTGTCCACACTGACCGGGCCTAACCCTTCCCTTTTTATACACGTCATTCATTACTATGGAAGGCCCAAGGTACCCCCCTGGGCAGGGTGCAGTGTATGTAAAAGGTAGAGCATGTACTAGTGCAGGTAACATGTTCTGGTAGTGAACAATGCCCATTTTTGTGTGTTCACTGCTGCAAGGTTATCTTGCTCCATGGGCTAACATGGGGGAGGCTGGTGCCAATGGCTATCCGCCTATCTTCTCATAGGAACAAGATAAGACATGAGTGTTTGATATCCCTGAGCTCAGCATTTAATAACACATCTTTTAGGAGAGGTTGTTTTTAAATCCTGAGTTGGAGAATAGTACTTTTTAGAGAGTAGCTGTTCTCTTGTCTGACCCTTCTGTGTGCCTGGGCGTGCTTGTGGATTGACTGTCTGGCTTGAGAGTGACAGGGGCTGGGGATCCCCCAGGAGGCTGGCTGAGTCAGCCCTCTGCTGAATGGCGACATTTGCAAGGAGAGTGGAGGGAGGAGATAGCACCTGGGAGTGAATAGGGCTGTGCCTGCCTGCCACACTGCTGGCTCCACCTCCTGCTGGGCGGCTGACGACTCTGCCCCCCGCTCTGAAAAGAATGTAGAAGCCAGGAAAACAAAGTGCTCCAGCAACACCCAGAACTGGATCAGACCGGGCTCAGGACCCACTTGCACAAAGACTTCAAAGACCTTTAGGGGTATAAGTACAAGACCCCTGACAACAGATTTTTAGATTCTACCATCAAGAGGAACATCTGCTGAAAGACGGACCGCTGAAGAACTAAAGGAAGATTGCCTTGCTGTGTGCTCTAAGGGCTGACCCGTTCTGCTGTACAACTGAAGCTGAGGAGGAGAGGGGGTCTTGCTGTGTGCTGACTCTACCCACTTGACCAAACAAGACTTTGCTGTGTGCTGTGTCTTAAACCGAATCTCCAAGGGCCTGAGAAGAGCTGGCCTCCTGTTTCGCAACCCAGGGATAGAAAGGTTGCCCCGAACCCAAGACTCTGCTGTGTCCCCCCTGTGCTGCTGTGTGCTGCAGGGACCGGGGACTGTTCTACCAAGCTTCTCAACATCTGCCTGTGAAGTGGGCTGGCTGCTCTCTGTCTTGCTGGAGAGTGCCGCACTGACCCGGGCCTGAAGCCGGTTGCCGCATCAAGAAGACCGACGTGCTCATCGGCACGTGCCTTGCCGCGACCCGGAGGCCTGAATCAGATCGAGAGTCGTACTTCCCTGCTCTACGAAGCCGCACTGTGAGTGGCTGACTCCAGTGACGTCGACATCGTCACTGGGGGCTCGTCGAGGGAGTTGTGGAAACCTTGCACCGAACAGCCAGAGGAGCGCTTTGTACAACGTGCGCAGTGACACCGACGGAGCAACGTAGCTGCCTAAACACCAAGAGCCTACGAACTGATTCATTCTCAGTGAGTATCGAATCACGCAAGAGACTAGAGACTATCGTCTTAAAGATCCTGACCAACCAAGAAAGCGAATATAGTGTAAACCTGTGATGCTTGATTTCAACTGCGGAAACTAGATAAAGATATATTATTTTTGATATAACTCACCTGTGTGGTCTAAGTTTGTGGTGTGCGGAGGGGGGATCATTGTGGTGTCTACTTGCAAATACCTTACACATTGCCTTGGGGATAAGCCTGTCTGCTCGAGCCAAGCTACCTAGAGGGTGAGCAGGGGTTATCTACCGTGTGTGTCCTTGTACCCTGACTAGAAGCAAGGGTCCCTATTTGGTCTAAGGTGCATACCTCTGCCAACTAGAGACCCCCAGATCTAACACTATCCATTACCCTTTGAGTTAGGGTTTCCTAGAAGAAGGGTCCTCGGTGCATTCATGTCAAATCTTTTGGCGCTATATGAAGAGTCAGTGAGCAAGGTGAATGTGCAGGCTTTATGACTGATGCCACAAAAGAAGAATGCAAGCGTCATATATAGTGTATGAACTGTATCTGATGAACCATGCTAATGCGGAATCTGCTGTTTGCATTGGTGGTAGTGTTACTGAAGACGTCCCCCTTTGTTTTTTACAAACCGTTTTTGTTTTTGGAATTTTCTATCATGACCTGTATGTTTATGATTGCATTTAAAGTCATAAACAATGGCCAGACAGGATTTAAAGATAGGGAGAGCCAGACAGGCATCACTGGCTTCCAACAACTAGCATCGGAAAAAATCTGCTTGGTTATAATCCATTTTATCCAAATTGTCCTCGAATCAAGGAAACAATGTTCTTCGGCAGTGCCATGAAATTTGTTTTCAAGAGTATAATGGATTGTTTTCAACAGCTTCTTTGCATGAAATTGTTTTTAGTTTGTTAAGCCTTAATGTAGAGAATGTTTTTTAATTAATTGTTTGTTTGAGGCATCGAATGTTTCACATTTCTCGATGTTATAATATGTGTTGATTTCTGTACCTTTATGGCTGCTGTATCAAGCCCAATAAAGATATCTTGAGTCCGTCGAGCTGAGAAGAGTCGACCCATATAAACCCCACCTTCAAAGACCCAAAGATGAAAAATAAAATGGTAATTTTTTAACCATTTTATTTTTCATGCTCCATCCCAAACGGAGCAATAGGAGGGGGGCCGGCCACTGCTGGGTGACAGCAATGTGTCACTCAGCGGGGAGGGATGTGGGCTGGTAAAGCACTGTTTAAAGTGTGCATGTCTTTTTGCCCAGTCGCCTTGCGGCGGCCAGTCAAACATGCACACTTTAAACAGCTCTAACCCAGCTGTCTTAAGAAAGGTGGGTTAGAGCAAGCCAAAGCCTCCAGATTGCTGTGGAGCGCCACAGGTGGACGCTCCCGCCAATCCTAGGACTGCTGTCATGCTGGTGAGAGCAGCCCTTGGATTGGCCAAGGGAGTTGCTGCTTCTGGTTCCAGTTCCAAAGAAGAGGTCAAAATCAGAGGACTTCGTGTTTTTAGTTATATTATGTGTGTGTTTTTTTCTTTTATAAATAATTTGCGTGCACGCCCGACCCCCTCTCCCCATAGATGCCAGCCGCCACTGACCTTGACTGACATATTTCCAAACTGAAGTAAGTCATTAATTTCAGAATAATTTTAAAAAAGTGTGTGTTATTCCTGTTGTGTTAATTAGTATTATGACAATGTATTGCATAGCACTTTTCGTGTGTGAAGGAATATGTAAACTAAGGCTCCGGAAATTGTTTTTGTGAGCCAAGCAATGTAAAAGAATTTGTGTAGCAAGTCTGGGTGTTTCGTGAAACTGTTACAACTTTTGCATAGTAAGAATGCCATTGCTCTCAAAGAAGGGAACAACTTTAATAGTCAATACTAAATATATTTCTCTAGACAGTTGATTCAAGTAATGTAAATGTGTTGAAGTCTACAATTTAGTCAGGATTGCTAAATGGATTGTTAATGCCGGAAAGTGGAATATTATGTGGTATGGCTGGGTGGCCTTACCATGTGATATTATCGCAATTCTCCAAAGATAGTCCTTGGATTAACTCTAATAAATCCTTAGCTCAGTCCTGGTAGTGTAGCATTGAGCAGTCAGGCTCTATGAGAGAAACATTTTACAGTACCCTTATAGTTCATAAGTAATTGATACGACTCAATAGAAATCCGACACCAATTTATAAAAATAGTGTGTATTTTTTGTATCTTAATTTAGACACCAAAATGAACAAAATACCATAAAGAATTTGAAAGCAATAGAAAATAAATGCACTAAATATAGCAGACATTACACATTATGGTCAATGGCAAAAATTACTAATGGCAATCTGTCCCTTAGAAGTCAAGTTGCCTTGTACCCTTGCAGGGTAAAGGTGGTGTGGGTAAAAGGATGAGGCCCAAACAGTCAGTTCAAGTTTACCTAGCCTGTTGGGTCCAGGTGCACAGTAGTCCTGACTGTCCTTCGTGCTGAGCTGGACCCATGGTAATGCTGCTTTTTACCTCTGGGACTGTGCTGCTGAAAAGAAAATAGCAAACACGAGGAGATGCTGGACAGAGCACTGAAACTTTTTAGACACTCACCCCCAGTGACAGATCTGGGTTGAATCCATCATCGTTCTTTAGCTCACTTTGCTACCTCAGTTCAGACCCAGCTGTATGCAAATCAGTCTTGACCCTGTGTCTCATGGGAACACTCCAGCCCATACTGCCAAGCCAGGTCTTCCCTGAGCTGGAAGAAAAAACATATGGGGGCCACTTTCGGCGTAACACCCCTCATCAGCCAGGCTAGCTTGAATCCAGTGGCAGAGTGAGCAAGGGACCCACGTCTGGGCAGACCCTGCCAACTTAGGGTGAACAAGAGGGGCGTGGCCGAGCCAGCGACCAAGATGGCCACCTGGGTTTGAAGCTCCGTAGGGCTCGCCAGCTTCTTTGCATATTCTTCCATCACTAGCCCTACTGATGCCACGAGACATGTTGTGCCCCTGAGCGGTACATCACCGCACCCTTCCGGTTGAAGAACGGAGTTCCGAGTTGCCCCCCGACCGGAGATATGGCAACGTGAGGATTGCGCTGGGGTTACCTACTGCAAATTGAACTGCGCCATTGTGACGCTGGTGGACCTGCGCGGCAGAGACTTGGCCGTCTGGGTGAGCGGGCCTCGGCCCAGGGCGGCGGCATGCAAACACTGGCTGCGGGACTGGCTCCTGTCTCCCCCCCCACTCTCGACCGCCCCTGTCCCACTGCTTCAGCCCCTCGGTGGCCTCGCACCCTCTCCTAATGCTGGTTGGAGGAGGGGATAGGGCCCGTCTCCTGACCATAGGATCGGGACGAGCTAGGACCCCTGGTGGGGGGAGACTGTGTGTGCTGCACCTGCCGCCCGCTTTATCTGGCGCCTTGGCGTGGGACGGCGGTGCTTGTTGAGACTGTCCCACCGCTCCTCTGCGAGACAGCGGCCCTCTCCTTCTCCCGGCAGCCTTATTTGAGGTCGGTGACTGTTATGGGGATATACGTTTTGAGAGACTCCCAGCCTGCGATTTGCCAATCCCCTGGGATGTGTTTCTGTCTTGCCGTATTTCCACATCTCCCTGTAGCAGGAGCTTTTCATTTGGGCAAAGTGGACACAGCAACTGCACTGAGCTACAACAGCGTGGCGCTGGAGCCCGGATTGCGAGCGTGGTGAGACCCTACACGCTAGGACTGCTGTTGCGCCTGGCTACTGCGATTCGCTTACGTCTACTAACTGAAGCTGGCTTGGCAGGTTCTTCTCGCCTAGGCCTTGGACTCCACACTCTCTTTCCTCAAATAAACAGCTGCTGCTCATTCACCAATTTCCTTAGGGCACCTCCTCTCTCTATCTGGTCCCACAATCAGGCTCAGCTCCCTGTGCCGTGGAGTGGCATAGCGTTGGATCACATAGGCTTATCAAGGGGTACTCTCTGTGGGAATTCTTCTCCTGTACCACCCTGCTATCAGCCCTGCCCCCTCGCGGCATGGGTCGCAAAGACCCCAAACAAAGAACACTTCCATTTGAAAAACTTGTCGACGATGCACCGCCTCATGGCTCAAGTATGGCGGACAACGCACAAAACGCAGAACGTGCCAATGGACCCCCCGAGGAGGCCAACTCTCTTCTTCAGGAAATGAGGGCCGGCTTCAAAGCACTGGATAGCCAGTTTGATTTACTTGACCAAAACATCGCATGCCTTGGGTCCAAGATACAAGTACATGACAGGAGGCTTGATGTAGCTGAGGCCCGCATCTCGGACATTGAGGACGGAACAGCCCAATCTGTTAAGAGACTGGAACGTGTGGAGTGTATCCTCAAAGAAGTGGCGATCAAAAATGAAGACCTCAAAGCGCGCAGTCGGCGCAATAACATACGCATCCTTGGTGTTCCAGAGACGGCCTCCACTGGTCATATGGACGTGTTTTTCGAGACCTTGTTGACAGATTTGTTTGGCAAAGAATCATTCACCCCTGGCTTTGTGATAGAGTGAGCGCACAGATCACTCTGACCCCGGCCTAATCCTGGCCTCCCTCCCTGGCCCATTATCGCAGGCCTCATGAACTTTGGTGACCGAGACTCCGCTTTGAGGCTTGCTAGGGAATGTGGGGTCATTGACTGGCAAGGTTCTAAACTATCATTTTACCCAGACTTCACAGCCATGGTGCAGGATGCCTGCCACAAATTCAATGGTGTCAAGGCTACTCTTAGGAACTTGGGTTTGAGATATGGCATGTTGTACCCGGCCAGATTGAAGGTTGATGTGGGGGGAGGTCTCGCATTTTCGATACTCCTACTGAAGCGCAGGAATTTTGTCAGGCTTATAAGCAAAACAACAGCAAATCCTCAAAGAGTGGTGGGAATCCCTCTCCTCCTCATAGTGGTTCAGATGCTAGTGTAGACCTGTTCTCTGGCTCTGGTATGGGTTAATTTCGTCATACAGTTTATGTCTCGCTGCACATTTCAATATTAGGAATATGTTCTCCATCCTTCTATATTACATTTTAGATAGCTGGGTTAGTGCCTTAGCGTTGCCATCCCCCATGGTGTATTCTTCGGATTGTTTTCTTCTTCCTTTGTGTACCTTTTCCGGGGATTAACATATATTCACAAAGTTGATTGGTACTTTATGTGCAGTTTTCTTTTTGGGATTGGCCTCACTGCTTCTGGGGTCTGGCTGGGTGGGGGGTGTCCATGATTGCACAAAATGTTCATTGGCAATGCTATTCCGTTCACTATTGTACATGTTATTCTATTGTTGCTTATTGAATATAACAATGTTGTTGTTTCGCCAAGATGTCCAGGTTGGGTAATACAGTTGGGCCCTCAGACCTTTCCCTGGTGTCCTGAAATGTGCAGGGCCTCAATGATACATGCAAGAGGAGACAGGTTATCCATTATCTTTTAAGACATAATGTGGTTATCGCTTTCCTGCAGTAGACGCACCTCCCTCAAACAGATGGGGTACGCTTTGGTGCCAGCTGGGGGACACATAGATATTTTGCCAACTTCAAAAACTATGTGAGAGAGACGGCCATTTGGATTCATAGGAGGAGGGTCCCATTCAGCTTCGGTTCAGTCATCTGGGATGAGGAGGGCAGGTACCTTATCGTTTGCGGGGGTCACTCTGGTTTTCAAGTTTCTTTTGTGTGTGTGTACGTGCCCAACACCGATTCTCCAGATTTCTTTCATGCTCTCCATACCCAGCTAGCTACACAGACTTTATTAGTAGGCGGGGACTTCAACTTGCTATTAATCCTGACCTTGATAGTACTTCCACTGCTCCAGACACTAAACCTCGCACACGCCGCGCTCTTCTGGAGCTTTGTGAGCAGTTTGCGCTTTTGGACATTTGGCGCACTGTTAGAATCCGGGTTCTCTGGTTGGCACGGGTAGGTATTTGTGACAAGCAGGGAACCTTTCCTCTAGTCAGGGTAAGGGGTTACACTCCTAAAATAACCCCTGCTCACACTCTAGGTAGCATGGCGCGAGCAGACAAGGCTTATCTCAGAGCGTTATAGGTTAAACATTTGTGAACACATGCAGTAACCAAGTGTCAACACTACAAATGGACACCACACAGGTATTTATATTATATTAATTATATTTATATTAAAACTAAGGATTCTTTATATAGAGTTACCACAAGACCATTAAACGACAAAAATACACAATACTGTTACTTAGATGGTAGAAGGTTGCTTAGTTCTCTTAAGTTCTTAAATGCGACACTTTAAGTCAATGTACCTTAGATGCGACACGCAGGGCAACGAAAGTGTTGCAACGATGTGATGCGATGAAGTTCTTGGTGCAAAAGAAATAAAGACGGGATCTTCCAGATGCGTTACGCTTCTCCGATGTTGCGAGAAGACTCGACTCGATGCGTCAGCTACAGCGGCATCACCCTTGACAAGATGCGACGACAGCGGCATTGGCAGCGGCACTCTTCTCCGACGTTTGCGAGACGCTTCCGCTCGATGCGATGCTGCAGCGGCGACACCCCCTTACGTGATGCGACGACAGCGGCTCCGACGGCAGCACGCTTCTCCGTGGATGCAAGGCGCATTTCTTGATGCGGTGCAATGCGACAACTACGATGGCTGCGATGGCGACACGCTTCTTCCTCGAGGAGACACTCTTCTCTTGATGCGGTGCAATGCGTCAGCTACGATGGCTGCGATGGCGACACGCTTCTTCGGTGTTGTCAGACACTTCCGGACTGATGCGAGACGCTTCCGCTCGATGCGATGCTACGGCGGCGACACTCTCTGCGAGATGCGACGGCAACAGCTCCGACTGCGGCACGCTTCTCCTCCTTGCGTTGCGCTCCCAGCTCCTTGCGACACGCAGTCCCTCAGAAGGCCCAACAACAGCAGCAGGCACTTCCAAAGAACTCTGGGGAGCTGGGGGGTGAAGTCCACTGGTCCTGGGACTTCGTTCAGGGGCAAGCTCAGCACAAGCCCTTGGAGATATTTTAAGCACAAGTTGAAATAAAGTCTTTGTAGTCTTTCTCCTCTCCTTTCGGCAGCAAGGCAACCACTGCAGGCGAATCCCCCAGGTCAGGGACAGTACTCCTCCTTACAGCTTTCCCAGTTCCTTCTCCTCAGGCAGAGGTTATTCTTGTCAAGCAGGATCTAATTTCTTGGGAGCAGGGTCCCAATGCTTATACCCCTAATTCCTTTGTTCCTCTGGGGTAGAGGGGCCTTTGCCCAGTCCAAACCAGTTCTTGAGCATTCTGTTGACATGACTCTGCCCTTCTATTCAGGGTGCAGGGCAGAGACATCAGCCGCTCCACAGGAGGTGGAGCCAGCATTGTGGTGGCAGAGCACAGCCCTATTCAGAGTCCAGGTGTACTCCTCCCACCCATCTGGCTGTAAATCTCCCTATTCACCACCAGGCTACCTAGCCCTGCCTCTCTGGGTTTCCCCAGCCCTGTCACTCACACAAACCAGGCAGGTAGATACACATCATAGCAGAGGCTGAAATGGTCAGGCAAGCAAATAACAACTTTCTAAAAGTGGTATTTGCAAACACAGAATATTAAAATCAACTTTACTAAAAGATGTATTTTATTATTCTGAGTTCAGGCAAACTAAACTCGAATTTCTACCATGTTCCCTGGGTCTGTTAGGATCATAGAATGTAACAATTCTAACAGCCCATTCTGGCCTATGGGAGCAGGTAGCCTTGCAATAGTGAAAAACGAAAATGGCTGTAATTCACTATTAGGACATGCCACACACATCAGGGCTTGTCCTACCTTATGCTTACAATGCACCCTGCCCTTGGGCCTGCCATAGGGGTGACTAATATGAAGTTAAGGGAAGGTTTAGGGACTGGGAAGTGGGTGCACTTACCCAGTCAGCATGACAGTCCCAGACTGCACGCAGGTTCTGCAATGGCAGACCTTAGATACATTTTACCAGGCCGCTTCTGTGGGTGGCACAACCAGTGCTGCAAGCCCACCAGCAGCATTTGTATTTACTAAGCCTGGGCAAAGCACTACGCTACGCTCGCGTAGTTTGCGAAGTTCGCGCTACTTCGCACTACGCGAACTGCAAGTAGCACAGTGCGAACACGCGTAGCGTAGTGTTGCGTAGTGCTGCGGTCATTTTTTGCTTGCTCGCGGTCCTCAACGTCAAGTTGGCGACCGCGAGCTAGCAAACTGACATCCCGGTGAGACTTTTTCCTTGTTCGCGATCAGCAACATCAAGTTGGTGATCGCGAGCATGGAAAATAAACCTCTTGGCGAGATTCCCAATGTGAGGAGGTCAGGTTTCTCATTGCGAGTGGTCGCGTATGCTCACGACCGCTCGCGATGTGAAACTACCAGTTCGCATTGAGAAAGCTGCCGCTCGAGTAAAAATCTACTCGAGCAGCAGAAAACTACAGCTCGCACTGTGCAAGATGCCATTTTCAATGATTGCACAGTGCCGGTTGCTTGTCCGCACTGTGCAATCATTGAAAACGACATCTGGCACAGTGCGAACAAGGTACTACGCAGTTCGCGAAGTGCTACGCGTAGCTCGCGTAGTGCGAACTGCACTTTGCGTAGCTTCTCGAAGTGCTACTTCACGAACTACGCCCAGGGTTAGTATTTACAAGCCCTGGGCACTCCTGGTGCACTTTACTGGGGTCTGACAGTAAACCAAATGAGCCGATCATGGAATCCAACCAACATATACATTTTAAATAGGGAGCACTTGCACTGTGGCACTGGTTGGCAGTGGCACAGTGCTCTGAGCGGCCAACACCATAAAAACACATGAGGCACAGCGACAAAAAGTGGAAGGGAGACTCACGCCAAGGTGCCAGGTCTAACACGTGTCCCCTCCAGCTGAAAGGTGGGGAGAACTACCCTACCCCAGGGAGTTCTTCATCACTAAGGCGGAAAAATCTGGACAGACCGTCAGCATTGGCGTGATCTGTACCAGGGCGATGTTCCACCGTGAAATCCATACCCTGTAGGGAAATGGACCACCTCAACAGCTTTGGATTCTCACCCCTCATATGCATCTGAGGGGCCCGTGGTCTGTGTGAACCCGGAAGTGAGAACCAAACAGGTATGGTCTTAGCTTCTTCAGCGCCCAGACCACAGCAAATGCCTCACGCTCAATAGCACTCCATCTCTGTTCCCATGGTAGTAACCTCCTGCTAATAAAGGCTACAGGTTGATCTAGGCCCTCCTCATTAATCTGTGAAAGAACAGCCCCCACACCATGCTCTGAAGCGTCTGTCTGGACGATAAACTCTTTGGAGAAGTTGGGAGCCAAAAGCACGGGCGCCGTGCACATAGCAGCTTTCAGGGCCTCAAAAGATTTCTGACAGGTGTCAGTCCAAATCACATTCCTGGGTTGCTTCCTTGAAGTCAGCGCTGTCAAGGGGGCAACAATGTAGCCATACCCCTTGACAAACCTCCTGTAGTACCCGGTGAGACCTAGGAAGGCTCTCACCTCTGTCTGGGTTTTGGGCGACTCCCAATTCAGGATGGTTTCTATCTTGGGTTGAAGGGGTGCCACCTGGCCACTCCCAACTTGGTGCCCCAAGTACACCACTGAACCCTGCCCGATCTGGCACTTACTCACCTTGATCGTGAGGCCTGCCCTCCGCAGTGCCATCAACACTTCCAAGAGGTGGCGCAGGTGTTCCTCCCACGTGGAGCTGAACACTGCGATGTCATCCAGGTAGGCTGCACTGAACGAATCCAGCCCAACCAACACCTGGTTGACCAACCTCTGGAAGGTGGCAGGGGCATTCTTCATCCCAAAGGGCATAACCCGGAACTGGTAGTGCCCATCAGGGGTGGAAAATGCTGACCTCTCTTTGGCCCCATCGGTCAAGGCGATCTGCCAGTACCCAGACGTTAAATCAAACGTGCTGAGGTAGTTGGCAGCCCCTAGCCGATCTATTAGCTCATCAGCTCTGGGGATGGGGTGTGCGTCAGACCTGGTGACCGAATTGAGTCCTCTGTAGTCCACACAGAACCGGAGATCGGGTGTGGCTCCCGGCGCTGCAGCCTTTGGGACCAAGACCACTGGGCTGGCCCAAGGACTGCTGGAAGACTCAATTACCCCAAGGGCAAACATCTTGGAGACCTCCTCCTTGATGCAGGCCCTTACCCTGTCAGTCACCCTGTAGGCCTTGTGCCGCACAGGTGTACTATCCCCAGTGTCCACATCATGGACACACCAATCAGTGACACCGGGAATCAGGGAAAACAGGTCAGAGAATTGTCCCAGTGACTGGCGACAATCGTTCTGTTGCTCAGGGGTCAGGGTGGAAGAGAGGATGACACCATCCACTGACCCATCTAGCTCCTTGGCTGACAGGAGGCCAGGAAGAAGCTCGGTCTCCTCCTCCATCCCAGCATCTGTCGCTAAGAGCATGCCCACTTGGGACCTCTTCAAGTGGGGCTTGAGGCGGTTGACATGTAGGACCCTTAAGGGGTTCCTAGGAGACTTCAGGTCCACCACGTAGGTAACATGACTCTTGCGCTCCACAACCTCAAAGGGACCGGTCCACTTATCCTGGAGCGCACACGGCTCCACGGGGGCCAAGATACACACCTTCTGTCCAGGCTGAAGCTCTACCAGAGTTGCATTCTGGTCGTACCACCGCTTCATCTCCTCCTGGCTGGCTTCCAGATTTGCCTCAGCAAGTTGCCTGAATCGCCTAGTCTGATTCCTGAAGGCCAGCATGTAACTATATACATTCTGGGGAGGTTTCCTGGGAGATTGCTCCCAGCCTTCCTTGACCAGACTTAGAGGTCCTCTCACTGGGTGGCCGTACAGGAGCTCAATGGGGCTGAACCCTAGAGAAGGCATGGTAAGAGGACGTCCCACTTACGCCTCATGGGTCCTTCTAGGCCCATTATCATGCCTTTGAGGGTTCAGTTGAATCTCTCAACCAACCCGTTTCCCTGGGGGTGGTAAGGTGTGGTGAACTTGTAGGTTACACCACACTCTTGCCAAAGGGATTTCATGTATTTGGACATGAAATTGGTACCCCGGTCAGACACCACCTCTAGAGGGAATCCCACTCTGGAGAAAATTCCCATCAGTGCACGTCCCACTACGGGGGCCGTAACTGTCCTCAGAGGGATGGCTTCCGGGTACCGAGTGGCATGGTCCACCAGGACCAAGATGAACCTATTGCCCATCACTGTCCTGGGGTCCAGTGGCCCTACAATGTCAATCCCCACTCACTGGAATGGGGTACCGACCACAGGGAATGGCTGGAGTGGAGCCTTCTGCTTCCTTCCACTCTTTCCACTTGCCTGGCAAGTCTGGCATGTCCTGCAGTGAGTGTCTGAACTCCTGCGCATTTGAGGCCAATAAAAGTGGGTGACAAGCCTTTCAAAGGTCTTGTCCTGCCCCAAATGCCCTGCCAATGGCACATCGTGAGCCAGCCCCAGTAGGAAGGCTCTGAAGTCCTGGGGTACCACCAGCGCACGGGCTGACCCAGGCTCAGCAACCTTAGGCTCTGTATACAGGAGGTCGTTCTCCCAGTAAATGAAATGTGACCCAGACTGATCACCTGCGACCTGGTCTGCAGCCTGCTGCCGCATACCCACAAGAGAAGGGCATTCTTTTTGCGCCTTACAAAAGTCCTCCCTGGTGGGACCCCCTTCCTGCTGCCGATGGGTCAGCTCAGGCAGGTCGCCCAGTTCAGCTATCTGCTCCCCTGTAGGTTCCAGGGCATCCCCCGCAAGGTCTGCTTCCTCCTGGACCGTGGGAACTTTAGGGGCCGGTTTCCCGCACCTCCTGCTTCTTCTCTCTAAGGCCGGTCCCTGGGCCTCCCTCTCAGGCTCCAGGACCTCTTGAGCACCTCTCGTCGCTGCCATGGACCGTGTGGTGACACGCGCCCAATCCGGCATACCCAACATCTCCAGGTGAGCACTCCGCTCCACCTTAGCCCAAGGTGAGCTCTCCAAGTCATTCCCTAACAGACAGTCTACAGGCATGGCGGGCCTCACAGCTACCTGAAGAGTACCAGAGACCCCCCCCCCACTCAAAGGGAACCTGAGCCACCTTGCAGTGACTCTCTGTGTTGTCAGCGGCAACAACTGGATAGAATGCTCCTGGGACAACCTGCTCTTGAGACACCAGGTGACACTTGACAGCTGTCACACTGGCTCCTGTATCTCTCAGAGCTTCCACTCTTTGGCCATTTATGGTCACCCACTGCCTGTACTTCTTAGTGTTCTCAGGCAGCTGGGTTTGGGGGACCACTTCACAGTCTCCTAATGAGACAAGGGACATCTCTGTGGGAACCCACCCACCTTGGACACCCATCTCCTCCCCCAGGGCTACACTAGTCACCTGCCGGGATGGAGCACCAGGGGGTGCTGGTTTACCAAACAATGGACACTTCACATCAGAGGCAAAATGCCCCATGTTACCACACTTGTAACATTTGATGGGCTCCTTCTGAACAGATGTACCTGTCAGGCCACGGTCGTTTTCTGTGGTGGGGGAGGCTGAGAACCTTTCCCTTGGTTCCCTTGGGGATTACTTTGGGGCCTTTTTGGGAACTCCCTCTGTTTACCCTTGTCCCCCCACTCTTCTGTTCAGGACCCTGCCCACCTTTGGCAGAATCTCCCACGTGACCCTTGTGGACCCTGGTACTGACCCAGCGGTCCGCCTCCTCAGAAAGCTTCCTAGGGTTAGTCAGCCTACTATCAATCAGGTGCTGGCGTAGCTCAGGAAAACAATTACTGGACAAGTGCTCCCATGCCATTAAATCAAGAAGCCCTTGAAAATCATTAACCTTGCTACCCTTCACCCAACCATCCAGTGCTCTGTAAAAAAAAGTCACATACTCAACATATGTACTGTTTGGAATCTTGGTGCAGCCCCTGAACCTTTGCCTATACAACTCAGGGGTCAACCCATACCTAGACATCAAAGCAGCCTTCATATGGGGATAGGAATTATAATTATCTGAAGGCAAATCTAGCAGTGTATCCCGCTCCTCACTAAGGAACCGTCCCCACAACCCCGCTCCCCAATCTTTCTCAGGGACCCGGTGGGAAGACATGGCTACCTCATAGGCCTTGAACCACTGCCCTATGTCATCATTCTTAAAAAATTCCTTAACCACATCCTTGGGTATGTACACCCTTGATTCTGTCTGCACTGACGGTGTGCTGCCACCAGAGGGAGTAGAGTCTAAACTTTTAACTTTCAGATCTAATTCCCTCAACTTCATTTTGTGCTCCAGTTGGATTCTCCTCTCTTCCAGAGCCAGCTTTTTGTTTTCTAGCTCCAGTTGCCCATTTAACTTGAGCTTTGCCATCTCCATTTCGTGCATCCTACCCTCTCTTCTATCTGCCAGCTCCTCTGGAGATATACTTTTACTAGAAACACTGCTACCGGCAGGGAAAGGGGTTCTCCTTCCTCTTGTACCCACTGGCCCATCCAGCTGTTCCTCTGCATCATCATTCTCAGTGGCTTTTCTGGCTTCTACCCAGGCCCTCAGCGCCTTGTAGAACTCTGGCTTGCCTTTACATCCAGTAGTAGAAACCTTGAATTTCTTGCAGAAGGACTTTAGCTGTTTGACTGTGTAGCTCTCTAATTTCTCTTCTTCCCATTCAAATTCTGTATTGACAGAGACTATGGATGCTGCTTTCTCCACCATGGTAAAGCTTTGGCAGTGCTCTAAAATAGACAGTCCCAAAAAGAAATCTACCAACAAGTATTGGTTGCGTTAAGATCTGCACTCACTAAGTAGTGTTCACCAATTACTGTACATGATTCACAAATGCAAGTCCAGAATCCTCACCGCTGACCACCAATGTTAAAATACGGGTTCTCTGGTTGGCACAGGTAGGTACTTGTGACAAGCAGGGAACCTTTCCTCTAGTCAGGGTAAGGGGTTACACTCCTAAAATAACCCCTGCTCACCCTCTAGGTAGCTTGGCGCGAGCAGACAAGGCTTATCTCAGAGCGTTATAGGTTAAGCATTTGTGAACACATACAATAACCAAGTAACAACACTACAAATGGACACCACACAGGTATTTATATTAAAAATAAGGATTCTTTATTTATAGTTACCACAAGACCATTAAACGACAAAAATACACAATACTGTTACTTAGATGGTAGAAGGTTGCTTAGTTCTCTTAAGTTCTTAAATGCGACACTTTAGGTCAATGTACCTTAGATGCGACACGCAGGGCAACAAAAGTGTTGCAACGATGTGATGCGATGAAGTTCTTGGTGCAAAAGAAATAAAGACGGGATCTTTCAGATGCGTTACGCTTCTCCGATGTTGCGAGAAGACTCGACTCGATGCGTCAGTTACAGCAGCGTCACCCTTGACGAGATGCGACGACAGTGGCCTTGGCAGCGGCACTCTTCTCCGAAGTTTGCGAGACGCTTCCGCTCGATGCGATGCTGCAGCTGCAACACCCCCTTACGTGATGCGACAACAGCGGCTCCGACGGCGGCATGCTTCTCCGTGGATGTGAGGCGCTTTTCTTGATGCGGTGCAATGCGACAACTACGATGGCTGCGATGGCGACGCGCTTCTTCCTCGAGGCGAGACTCTTCTCTTGATGCGGTGCAATGCGCCAGCTACGATGGCTGCAATGGCGACACGCTTCTTCGGTGTTGTGAGACACTTCCGGACTGATGCGAGACGCTTCCGCACGATGCGATGCTGCAGCGGCGACACACTCTGCGAGATGCGACGGCAACAGCTCCGACGGCGGCACGCTTCTCCTCCTTGCGTCATGCTCCCAGCTCCTTGCGACACGCAGTCCCTCAGAAGGCCCAACAACAGCAGCAGGCACTTCCAAAGAACTCTGGGGAGCTGGGGGGTGAAGTCCACTGGTCCTGGGACTTCGTTCAGGGGCAAGCTCAGCACAAGCCCTTGGAGATCTTTTAAGCACAAGTTGAAATAAAGTCTTTGTAGTCTTTCTCCTCTCTTTTCAGCAGCAAGGCAACCACTGCAGGCCAATCCCCCCAGGTCAGGGACAGTACTCCTCCTTACAGCTTTCCCAGTTCCTTCTCCTCAGGCAGAGGTTCTTCTTGTCAAGCAGGATCTAATTTCTTGGGAGCAGGGTCCCAATACTTATACCCCTAATTCCTTTGTTCCTCTGGGGTAGAGGGGCCTTTGCCCAGTCCAAACCAGTTCTTGAGCACTCTGTTGACATGACTCTGCCCTTCTATTCAGGGTGCAGGGTAGAGACATCAGCCGCTCCACCGGAGGTGGAGCCAGCATTGTGGTGGCAGAGCACAGCCCTATTCAGAGTCCAGGTGTACTCCTCCCACCCATCTGGCTGTCAATCTCCCTATTCACCACCAGGCTACCTAGCCTGCCCCTCTGGGTTTCCCCATCCCTGTCACTCACACAAACCAGACAGGCAGATACACATCATAGCAGAGGCGGACTGAAATGGTCAGGCAAGCAAATACCAACTTTCTAAAAGTGGTATTTGCAAACACAGAATATTAAAATCAACTTTACTAAAAGATGTATTTTATTATTCTGAGTTCAGGCATACTAAACTCGAATTTCTACCATGTTCCCTGGGTCTGTTAGGATCATAGAATGTAACAATTCTAACAGCCCATTCTGGCCTATGGGAGCAGGTAGCCTTGCAATAGTGAAAAACGAAAATGGCTGTAATTCACTATTAGGACATGCCACACACATCAGGGCTTGTCCTACCTTATGCTTACAATGCACCCTGCCCTTGGGCCTGCCATAGGGGTGACTAATATGAAGTTAAGGGAAGGTTTAGGGACTGGGAAGTGGGTGCACTTGCCCAGTCAGCATGACAGTACCAGACTGCACGCAGGTTCTGCAATGGCAGACCTTAGATACATTTTACCATTAGACCTTAGATACATTTTACCATTGTCTGTGGGTGGCACAACCAGTGCTGCAAGCCCACCAGCAGCATTTGTATTTACAAGCCCTGGGCACTCCTGGTGCACTTTATTGGGGTTTGACAGTAAACCAAATAAGCTGATCATGGAATCCAACCAACATATACATTTTAAATAGGGAGCACTTGCACTGTGGCACTGGTTGGCAGTGGCACAGTGCTCTGAGCGGCCAGCACCATAAAAACACATGAGGCACAGCGACAAAAAGTGGAAGGGAGACTCACGCCAAGGTGCCAGGTCTAACACGCACACACAATCATGCCTCCACCGAATACATGCACTATTCAGGCCCCCACAACACCTGGACTCGAATAGATTTTTGGTTGCTCACCCCTGACATCTCTGGTTGGTGCACCTCACACAAAACGCTGCCTCTGTCATATTCCGATCATTCCCCAGTTCTGCTACACCTGCAGGTCCCCCGTCCTGAGGGTTTTGAACGTCAATGGCGCGTCCCCGGCCGGGCGTTGCAAGACAAATTGTTTATGGCGGAAATTCGTGAGGCAATAGAAGAATATTTCTCCATTAACACTGGTTCGGTAGACTCCTTGGCAGTCCTTTGGGAGGGGTTCAAGGCCGTCATCAGGGGCGCGTGTATCGCCAAACAAGCCGGGGTCCTTAAGGATCTCCGAAACACTTTATTACGCATAGAGTGCAAACTAGCAGTATTAGACAGTGCCTTGGCTCATTCGTTAAGCCCTGCGGAGGAGGGGCAGCGCTTGACTCTGCTGGCTGATTACAGAGAAACAGCTGAGCGGGAAATTTTGTACTTGGGCAAATACCAGACTGCTAGGCAATACGGGGAAAGAGAGAGACCCGGCAGGGTTCTATCTCAGATGCTACGTCCGCCTTATAATAAAACATTCATCATTGAGATTCGGTCTGCTGACAGTCACCCCCTCACTTCCACACTTGACATTCATAATGAATTCAAGGCTTATTTTTCAACCCTGTATGCTTCCAAGCTTGGGAGCTCCCACGAAGCACAGGAACAATATTTGGACAAAATCGCTCTGGTTTATCTTGAAAGGCATATGCAAGATTTTTTGGCTGTTCCCATTTCGGTTGCAGGCGTACTGGGAGCCATCGATGCCCTTTGGGGCTCCTCTGCCCCCGGTTTGGATGGCTTCACTGGGGACTTCTACAAGGAGTATAAAGATTTACTTGCACCACAATTCATAGAAGTTTACGTGGAGGCTTTAGAAAAGCAACTGCTTCCCCCTACACTCCGTGAAGCTGTCATAATCCTTCTTCGAAAACCTGCAAAGAACCCACCCAGTGTGGATCGTACAGGCCTTTTTCCCTGCTAAATTTGGACTACAAAATATTAGCTATAATTTTAGCAAACCGCCTGTCCCAACTCGCTTAATCTTACAACACTCTTTGCCGTCATTCACAGGATAAACCCTGAGGTCCCTGCAGTGGCGATCCTGTTGGACATGGAGAAGGCTTTTGACTCCCTGGAGTGGCCTTTTTTTGTCTCCATATATGCTGCATGGGCATGCCTCTTGGCTTCATTTCCACCACCACTCTGCTATACAGTAAACCCATGGTGAGACTTTGCTTAAACGGCACACTTTCTCAGCCCTTTGGGCTCTCCCGCGGGACTCAACAAGGCTGTCCTCTTTCCCCTCTTTTATTTATCCTGGCAATGGATCCGTTAATACGTCACTTCCAGGAGCGTCACCTTCATCGTGGTCTGCAATTCAACACTGGTCCTCTCCTGGTCTCACTTTACGCAGACGACACCATATTATATGTCAGAGAGCCCCAAGAAAATTTGGACCCATTAATGAGAGAGATTCTTAGATTTGGCTGCTTCTCTGGCCTTGGTATTAATTGGCATAAGTTTGTTATTTTTCCTTTAACTACAAGCTCGAAACAGTGGGAGTGTGAATTCCCACTTGAATGGTGTACAGACTCGGTCAAAAATCTGGGAATATATATCCATCCTGACCCCGCCCAGATCATCGGCTTGAATTATGGGCGGGCCATCGACGCATTGGGCATGCAAGTGGACAAATGGTCGCGATTGCCCTTGTCAATGGCAGGCCGAGTAGCGATCATAAAGATGGTGGTGCTTCCCAAGTTTTTATATTATTTTAATAATATACCTATTCCCCTCACAGTTAGCTTTTTTCGGACACTCCGCACTCTCCTTACATGTCTGGTTTGGGGTGGTAAACAGGCTCGTTTCCGCTGGTCTGTGCTTACACTGCCGTATGACAGAGGTGGCTACAATGTCCCAGATTTACAGTTGTATTATTTAGTGCACCAATGCAGCTATTCACACTCATGGTTCCATCCTGATGCCCGGATACTATATCTCCGACCAGAGGCGGACTTCGTCCTTCCAGAGAAGCTTTCCACGGTCCTACCCAGGGGCATCCCCAGGGACCCCTGCGACATCCAAACGGATTCCACTACAAGTTGGGCTTGGGAGAGGCTGAGACGACTGGCTGGTGCTACCGCTTTGTACTCCTCGGTGTTGCCATGCACAAAGCCCGGTGGATCCCGATCCTGGGCGAACGTTTAGTACCACGCACCTTGACCAAATTTGAAATCCCCACAGTGGGCGATCTATATCCCGGTGGTCATTGCTTCTCTCTTATGGAGGACGCCCGCTTCCGGGACAGTAGTGTAATGGATAGATTTGTCCTGAGCCTGCACTGTGCTCTGCCCTACCTGACTTCCCGGTTGAACCTGAATCCTTCCCCCCTCACACTGATAATCGAAAGCACAAATAGCACGCATTTAATCTCCAAACTATATAAGGCTTGTGCTAACATCAGAACCGTAAATGACAATAAGATTCTCAGCAACTGGGAGTCTGATTTGGGCGTCCGATAACAGATGAGCAATGGTCCAAATGCTGCGCTGTCACGCAAGAAGTTTCACTCAACAGCAAGCACAAACTCCTTCACTTTAAGTTTTTGCGTCATATTTATTTCACCCCCACCAAAGAGCATAAAATCGACCCTTCCAAACCACACAACTGTCGCAAATGCGTGGCACCACACGCTGACTTTGCTCACCTCACTTGGACATGCCCTAAACTACTGACATACTGGGAACACGTCCGCGACATTCTTGGGAAAATGATAAACCTACCCCTGATCCCTAGACCAGAAGTAGCTTTACTGGGATACACAGTCAATTTCCCTAAAAAGGTGAGGCAGTTTGTATCGCTGGGGCTTCTACTAGCAAAGTGGGAGAAAGCGATACATTGGGGCCATAAATCAATCCCCACTACCCAGAAATGGCTCCGCAGCTTAGCGTATTGTAATGTTCACAGTGAAAACTATGCTAGCATAATGCCCAGCTCAGCCCGTCCCAAAGATGTATGGGGTCCATATCGTTTATATGTAGCAAATATGCCTCATGCAACCAACTCTCCCCTAGAGCAAGGCATTGTTCTGACGGGAGTGGGGTAACGTTTGCACGATTGGCTAACTAAGCTGTGATTAGAAGTTATGTCTGGGGGGGGGGCGATTACACTCGTTATAAATGACAAATGTTCATCGATGTATAACTGCTTTTATTCCAGCCTGGACGATCATTTCATCGACACTATTCTTTTTCCTTCTGTAATGTTGGACAGCCACAATGTATGGCAATTAATGAGTGAATGGATTTGCACATGTATATCCTTTATATGTACGTAAAATGGAAAATAAAGTTTAAAAGAAACAAACAGGGTGAACAAAGCAAACACAAGGAGATAATGGATGGAGAGGCGAAACTTTTCAGAAACACACCCCAGTCACAGATCTGGGGGTCTTCATGCCACTGGACTCAAGCTATCCTGGCGGATGAGGAGTGAAACCCCAAAACTGGTCCTGTGATGCTTGTTTCCAGTCCAGGAAGGACCTGACCTGGCAGTTCGGTCTGTTCTGTTCCCATTGGGCGCAGAGTCAAGACTGATTTGCATATGGCTGGGTTCAAACTGGAATGGCATGGAGAGCATAAAAACAATGGATTCAGTCCCAGATCTCTGTACTGGGGTGAATGTATGACATTGTTCTGCATTCTGTCCAGCAATTGTTCTTTTTGCATTTGTCTCTCCGAGTGGGACGGGTACGCCCAGACGTGGTCCCGTGCTCTCCATTCCACTGGAGTCAAGCTATTCTGCCTGATTTGATTTGATTTGATTTGTAGATTTGTAAAGCGCAACGTGTGCCCGGGGGCGTCTTGGCGCTTGGCTGATGAGGGGTGAAACCCTGAAAGCGGTCCTAGGGTGCTTGTTTCCAGTCCAGGAAGGACCTGGCCTGGCAGTTCGGGATGGACTGTTCCCATTGGGTGCAGGGTCAAGATTGATTTGCATATGGCTGGGTTCAAATTAGAATGCCATGGGGAGCAAAAAAAGATGGATTCGGGCCAAGGGCCTGTACTAGGATGAATGTATGATATTGTTCTGCATTCTGTCCATCAATTGTTCTTTTTGCGTCTGTCACCCTGAGTGGGACGGGTATGCCCAGACGTGGGTCCCTTGCTCTCCATGCCACTGGAGTCAAGTTATCCTTGCTGATTAGGGGAGAAACCCCAAAACTGGTCCTAGGATGCTTGTTTCCAGTCCAGGGAGGAACTGGCCTGGCAGTTCGTGCTGGACTGTTTCCATTGGGTGCAGGGTCAAGACTGATTTGCATATGGCTGTGTTCAAACTGGGATGGCATGGGGAGCAAAAGAAAACAATGGATTCAGGCCCAGATCTCTGTTCTGGGGTGAATGTATGACATTGTTTTGCATTTTGTCCATCAACTGTTCTTTCTGCAGCTGAAAAGAAACTGGCAAATTAGCACAGGAGCGGGCAGTTTCTAACGTCTGTCGCAGGTGTTGTAGAGTGCCCTCTTCAAGCAGCGTCAAGTTAAGGGGACGGTTACCGTGCTGGTGACCAACAACCCTTGGAAGCGGTAAGTACAGCGAAAAGCATTCAGAACTTCACTGGTTCTGGGGAAGTGGCATAGCAGCCTGAAACTCCCGGACAGGTGAGAATAAAACTCCCACAATAAACTGGACAATCAAGATTTGGGCGATCCCACAGAGGGTCCGATGGCCTGCGGTTATTTGGGTCCAGTGAGTGTTCTTACCTACAGTTTGCAAGGGACTAGTCCCACTAGTCGAAGGGAGACTGAAGGTGCATCAGGCTTACAGGGGTCACTCTGCCAAGGAGTGCCAAGTTTTAGCCAAGGACGAGGATCATTCACTCAGTTCCAAGTCTGGTGCCTCAGGGACACAGTATCACTCTTTTGCTTTGGTGCAGTGGGCAAAGTCCTGCTGTCAGTGACACGTGTCTCCTCTTGGTCCTTCCTTGAAGTATGTTGTTCAGATCTGAGGTTCTAGTGTCAGGGGGTCGTGTCAGGGGGTCCCTTAAATCCTAGATTTAGGAGTGTGGTAGCTAGTAGTCAATGGGCAGCTAGTCCCTGCAGCTAGTCCTCCACTGAGATGACTGCATCCGGTGGTTTAGGTAACATTTTTTGCCCAGAACACACTATTTTAGCTCTCCGAAAGAAGGGTGAATTCTCTTTTAGGTGTACAGATCCGGCTGCTCACCCTTGAAGTATGGCCAGCCTTCCTGAAGGTGTATTCCTCCTGCATACCTAATTTTCAGCCTTGCCAGGGTACCAAGTGTGCCGGGGGCAAGGGGAGGGCTCTGTTCTCCTCAGGGAGACAGCCCAGATTCATATCAGAGGCGGTGCAGCCTTTAATATTCACTTCTCTGATGTGTCACTTCACTAGCCTCCTGGTAAGGAGGCAGGTATGACCTCCTTTATTCCCAGCCTTTGTCCCTGACTCCTGGGAGTGATCACACTGCCTGGCAGGAGGTCAGAATTCTGTCTTGGTTGCAGGAGGTACAGGAAAGTGCTACCTGCTGAGCCAGAGCACAGTGAAGCTGGAGCAACCAGGCGGGCCACCTCTAAGGTGCCACCTGGGTGCATGCCAGCCTTCCTTGGACACCTGATTCATGTCAGGGGAGAGAAGGCATGTTGTTTGACATATTTATCTGGTACCATGTGGAGCTACCAACCCGGGTCTGCCCAGTTGCAAGTCCCATTTTATCCTATGGACCGCCTATCACTTATTGTGTACTTTAATGGAAAAGACACTATAGAGACATTTAAGCTTGCACTTACATGTCTACACCCTTAATAGACTGCACCCTGCCTCTTGTGCACGTGACACCTTCTCTAGGAGTGACTGACATATACTAAAAGCTGTGCATTTGACTGTGCCACACATAGTGAGCTAGTGAGAGCACAGTCGAGTTCGAGCAGTTTGCACAGCTCCTGCAGTTTGCAATGGCAGGCCTGCTGACCGTTGTCTGCTAGATTCACCCAAGGCAGCACAAAACCATGCTACAGCCCTGGAGGCCCCTTTACCATCTATATCCTGGATACCCCTGGTACCATATAATAGGGACTTATAAGGGGGTAAAGCCTCTGTCAATTGGGATTGTCAATTCACACATAACAGTTTTTGGGAAAGAGCACTGGAGCTGGAGCCTGGTTATGAGGCTTCAGAGCACTGTCAGAGTCGGAAACCAGAATCTACTTGTCCAAATGGTAGCAAACGATGGGGGGAAGCTGCAAAAAAGTCATGTTTTTTTACACTTATTATAGACCAACCTACTTGTGTTTGTAGTTCTGGGTCTTCATTTAAGAAATAAGTACATCCAATTGCTTGTCTTTATTTTCTTCATCTGATCCAATTGAACTAACACCTCCAATAATAAAGATTGCCGTGGACTGGAAGTACACGGTGGTTTGTGTACTTCGAACAATCTTGCAACAACAAATGAGCCATTTGTTTGTCCTCAAAAGATGCCTTCTCTGAATTGTGGTCCCCCTTAGTTGTGATTGTAGCAAAGAGGCCATAGATGCAATGGCATGCGATGTGCACTAAATTGCTACTTACAGCTGATCATTCCATAAATGTCAAGAATTAGATAGACATGGAGACTAAGGGGATTTATATCGATCTGACACTAATCTTAGGTCATGCATACTACAAAAGGTATTTAATGCTGTTCTCATTTCAGGGAAGAACTCCATCGCCGTGGTAATCTGACATTAGAATGCATTACAGAAAAAAAGGATTAAAAGTGACATGCAAACAATAAAGCCTTCTCTCTAGTAGATGAGGCTGGCAACGTTTATGAAAGAGTGTTGCTTAACCGGCTTTAGGGGGAGTTGAACACAGTTATGCAGTTTTTGTTATTTTGCACAAAAACTTTGGACCCAAGAGAAAATGGTTGTTGTAGCACAAGGGGCCCTTACATTTGTAACATAGTTCAACCTATCTGTAGAAAGCATTGTGTACAAGACAAAGGTACCCCAGGGTTTTGGGTTGAGCACAGTATACCCAGTAAATGCAGGAGTCTATTAGTTGGTGAAGGGAATCATATTCCTTTATTTTAATAGAATATAGTTTTTTTTAAATTACACATGACTTTTTAATAAAATAGAGAAACTTTTATCTACTTTTTGTTGACAGATCTTTTTATCTACATATACAGGTGCATTTAAATAGATATTATTAATATTTAGGATATTATCATATAAGCTGAAACAAATAGAAATGTGGGTTTTTTTCTTTTTAGATGTAAACTAAATTGTTCCACAAGGAAAAGCCCAATTTAGATTTGCACTGTCACTCCTTTACGTCTACATAGATTAGCTGTGCAAAGAACTGATATGAAGCTGGCATCACCACGTTACCAATTAAATATCATCTCATCTCTCTGGGGAAGTATGTCCGAATATCACATGCAGGAATTTCCTTTGACATAAATATTGTGTCCTAACTTTTGTTTACAAAGATATTGCCACATTGGGTGTCGATTTTCTATTATCAATTCAAATGGGGCAAAATATTTGTATATCATATTTAGGGCCTAATATTTATGTCAGATGATATTCTAACAACAATAGTCTGGTACCAAACCTGTGTTTGGTATCCATACAAGTGGCCAACTCTCCAACCCTCTTTTCCCTTGTCAATCACCCTGCTCACGTGTGCTTGGATAAGTATGTCTGTTGTGTGTACATGTATAATGTGTTTGTTGAGGTGCTTCTATATGTAACTGTGTCTTGTGTTTAGGCTGTGTGTACTTAAATGTATACACATGTAGTATAACAAAACAAACCTTTTGACTTTGTCAATGCTTGTTACGTGTGTGACCCAGAAGAGGGGCCCATATAGAGGAAGACTACCCTACCAATCATCATCGATGGTTCTGCATTCAAGCTACAAAAGGGAACCCCATCCAGTACCAGGGTTGGACTGGGACAGAAATGAAACCCAGGCACCAAATTAAAAGTGGTACCCCCCCCCCCCCCACCCCCCCTCCTTTAGCGAATCAGGTAGCTAGAAACTGGACCCGTTTTTAATCAGGACAGTTTTAAGCTTGTAAAGACAGCTGTAAATGTGTTTTCCAGGGGATGGGATGCATTTATGCTTGCTGCAAGGAATGTTTGTGGTAATGTCAGAGACATCAATATTAAAAACCGGTCCACCAGACCATAAAATCAGAACACACGTAGCCAAAAAAACAGCCCGTACTCTGATCTGCCAGACAAGCCTTCCGGCTCTGCCTAGTGCCCTAGAGGCCATTTCCGACCCATCCCATAACCCTTGAAATGACGTAGTGTACGATCTGATTATGCGGAAAAGAACATTGAAAGCGGATGCCTCAGCTATGGCCTTCATTAATGTTTGATGACACTACGGCATATGAAAGACATCAAACGTTTGGTGCAAAAACTTGCTAAAAATAGTGTTGTTGATTTTTTTACCTTACAGACGGGATTTATGTAATAATATGATATGAATAACACAGAAACACACGTTGGTGTCTCACTGTTACAGCTAAGTAAATACTCCGGGGCAGATTTACAAGCCCCTTGCGCCACTTTTGCGTCACTTTTAATATGGGTGGCGCAAGGGGCTTGTAAATCTGCCCCTCAGAGCTCAAGGAACTTTCTGGTAAATGCTTCTGGGCAAATCATGGGGACTCAGACGCAAGCAGTTCTATCGTTTTTCTGCGGTGCCTTGTCTGCTCTTTCGTCTTCAGGGTAGCCTTTAAGGTTCAATTTGCCTTACTTCTTTCATTTATTTTTTCTCCAGAATTTCCCGCCGGCACTGTTAATGTCAATGTCTACTACGAGGGAGTCATTAGGGCCACGGAAGAGATTGAATACTACACCGCGATGGGAGAGATTGAAACCCTGCTCAGGAAAGCTGCTGATCCGGTGAATTTTATTTGCAGGGTAGGTTGATTTTCGGATTTACGTTTTAACAATTTATGAATGGATGGCACGAGCTAAAGGGGGTAAGCTGCGAGCTAGCCCTGGTTGGGACCAGCTATGGCAAAAATAAAGTATGCACTCATTCAATAGCGACAAGTTGTTCGCTGTCGAGAAACCAATCGCTGAAGGTGATTAAATCTTAACACACAAATCTGCCAACTATGACTGAACCAAACGTCCTTCAAGTACAAAAAAAACAAGCATGGGCATAGCCAATAGGTCTCGCCTTTGGGACCTTATAAGTGTTTAGCCATGCAACAGTTGCATAACTAAATACTTAAGGTTCCAAAAGCGAGACCTATTGGCTATGCCAAGCGGCTGTCCAGCCGCGAAAGCGAAAGTAATCGCGGTAAAGCGCGGCGCGCGCGCCCGCGCACATGCACTGTAGCTCTAGGCTGGCCTGGTAGCACTTTTTGGTGCCCTCTCAATAAGTCTCGCCTGACCACCGCATGCGCTGGGTCAGGCGAGACCTAAAATAGGACACAATTTCCGTTTGTGACTCGGAACCGGATTAAATACTCTTAAACAAGTAAGGTATGTAAACGGATAATCGACAAATTGGCTGCTGAGATGTGGCTTGCTGTTTCCTTGGTTCCTCTAAAGGAGACGCTCGCGCTCTTAATGCTCGCGAACATTAGGCCCGTCCACAGCAGTCATTGTTCCCCTCCGTGCACCCACCCAGTTGTCAATCATCAGCTATGTGGGTTGCCAAGCAGATCTCGCCGGCTTTACTTCAGAAGCACACACGCAGAAAAGAGCAAAAGCAAGGCTACTGGTTTCGCGGGGAGCTCAGACTCGTGCGAGGGCGGCACACGATGGAAAAGGAAAAGGGGAGGAAGGTGTATCACGGAAGTGGATTTGAAATGGCAGCCCTCCGCGAGTGGGCGGCGGGAGTGCACGAGCTGGCATGATGCCGGCTCAGTAATGACAAGCCTCTGAAGGGAAAAGAACAGGCTATGTCTTTAATGTCGACGGTCTCATTTTCCTGTGACAAATCTTCCTTACCCACCACCTAAGGCGTAAACATTCATAACCGACAGATCCATGAAACATGATGTATTAGGTTATTAGTGTTCCATTAAACACAGTGTGGAGTCCCTCCGCGCTCCACGCGCTGCTCGCCTTCCTAGAGCAAGGGTGCAAGGCACATATGCGTCTCTTCCACATGTACCATATATTGCTTCGTATGTTAACTGTAGACTTTTTAAACATAAAACTCTGGGGAAGGGGTTGGCGCGGGCATGGTTTCAGGAATTTGTATCTGGGTGGGCCAAGGGTGTGTTTGGGTGGGTCAATTTCTGCCCATTTTGTGACAATTCTGGAGGTGGCCTACAAGCCCTAGATTTACAGTATATTTTCTTCCAAACCGTCATGCAGAGCATGTGGAGAGTTATTTGAGAGTAAAAGCTGATGTTTATACTCGTCAGGCCCAAACCTCAGATTTTTCAGCAGACCAGGAGGCTTCAATAAAAGCGCCTGGATCAAGCAGATTGTAATAGTAGTTAAAGTTTAAGGAGGTCCCTGTAACCACACCCACGCCTTTGCCTCTTTGCACTAGGTAGATTGGTTATTTACTCCTTGCAATTTGTCCAAATCTTATTTCTTTGCTCACTGTGATCTGTTTATTTCCATGCCATTCTTTTGCTTTCATTGAGAAAGTTTAGAAAACAGCAGCGACGGCCCGTATAGGGCGTGTTACCGGGGCGGTGACGTGGGGCAGAGGAGGGGCAGGGTGGGGGTTGCAAAATGCAGAATACGGCCGATTGCAGGTAAGTTACGAAAAAAATAAATAAAACAAATTTTGTTGCGCGCGCTGCATCGAATTTGGCCATGCGGCGCGCACAACAAAATTCTGTTTTTTTTCTTTTTTTCGTAACTTACCTGCAATCTGTGGAGAAGTGTGGCTCAATGGTTAGAGCGGCAGACCCTGATGCAGAGGTCTGGCCCAGGACCAGGGTTCAATTCACGCCTTGGCGGCTCTTGGATTCAATTTCCCCGGACCTGATAATTCTCGCCTCGGTGCCTATTCTAATCATGGGTCCCACTGTGCAACTCTGGGCAATAGCTTGCTTAATCTCCATAACGGCCCCCACAGTGCTAGGATGCCTGGCTTCACCTTGGGGGTGCCCAGGAGTGGACATCTCACAGGAAAACCAGGAAGAGTTCCACAGCGGTATGAATACAGCGCGACGAGACCCCTGGGTAGAAGTGCGCTATATAAGTACAAATACATTTACATTTACAATCTGCCGTATGCCGCATTTTGCAACCCCCCACCCTGCCCCTCCTCTGCCCCACGTCACCGCCCCGGTAACACGCCATATACGGGCCGTCGCTGGAAAACAGCAACACATTTGGAACAAAAGAAAGAGAGCAGTGTTTCTGCCTGGCAATTGTAAAACTGGTAATTGCAGTCAAGGTGGCAACCATCTGGGGTGTATTGCACAGAAAGCCCTGGGGGTGCATTGACCCACTTTGTGTACCTCGGGGCACTATGTTATTAGAGAAGAGTACAGCTTGTACAGCCCCCTTTGTAAAACTGATAGCACTGGTGCACGTGTAGAGCCAGCGCTATCTTTAGCGCGCAATCCCTCATTTTCATGGGAGTATGGCCCCATGCAAATAAGGGAATGACTTTGCCTCTGTGCCCGACTCATATCATGGATGCGGGTGCATATAGACCCTCAGGATGCGCACTGACAATATGCCACAAAAAGGTGGTGCACAGTCTGTGTGCCTCCTTAAGCCAGCCTTCTGCAGGGTGCCACAGGGCTCCAATAGATCCCCTACACATTGCCGTGTAGGCAGGTGCAGTCCCTAACTACACCTGCCTGCAAGAGGATTTCTCTTTCTTCTTTAAATTGCAGGCAGCATGCCGCCTGCATTGTGAAACACAGCATTTCTATATTTATAAACAGCCTCTCTGTATATCACTGCAAGCACTGCCCACAGAGCCGGTGCAGATACCTGGCTGTCCTGAGGGCAGCGCATTAAGTGTAGCAGGATGCACTGTCCCTGTTTGCACCTGGAACACCTGTTTAAAGATGAGCAGTGATGCAAACAGGAACAGTGCTCCGCATCTGTAATACAGGCCCTGTTGTTCTTTGAGAACTCTCTTACAAACTCATCCATGCATAAGTTTGCTGTGAGCTCCATCTTGTGCTAAAATGGTCAAATTCTGCCACTCGTGTGATGTAAAGGTGTGAGGACAGGAGATAGGGTTGAAAAGGTGCTCTTGCAGGTTGCTGTTGTAATTCCTATAACATCTGCAGCTACATCCATTTCATGAAGCCCTGGAAAAGTTCAGCGTAATCATGCCCCATTTCACAAATGGTGGCACCTTGTTGTCAGTGCTAGCGAAAAACTTTGCTATTACACAAGAGGTTATAGATGCTTGGACTGCCCCTTCTGTAATAAGGATGATGCCATCTCTAAATGAACTCTGCCATGATCAGAGAGGGCGTGCCCTCATTTCCATTGGAAATTGTTCTACGCAAATGAGGAAACCCTTTCTCACAGATGCAGGAAGAGAGGAAATGAAGCTGTAAGGAGTCACCCTGCCGTTGATCCTAACATGGGGAGGCGCACAGTCACTGCTCCCCACGCTATGACAGCCCTTGAAGAGCTGTGCAGTGGTGGCAGGTTCCAGATCTTTCCATCCACTTCAGAGCAAGTAGTGAAAGACATACTGACAACTTTAAACATCCAGCATTATAATGCATTTACAGAACGGGGCTTGACTAGCAACCAAAAAAGTTTCTATATATAAAATTATAGTTTCAAATTGGCTAATGGGAGCATTTAAAGCCTTGAATAGTGGGCTACTATGTGTTTGATACTCCTACAGCATGGAAGTGAGAAAGCAGAGGCTCAAAGAGTTGCCCTCTGGGTCCCCTGAGTGCAGTTTGACAGGATATTCATATCTCATAATGATTTATAGAAGATTATAGATAAAGCTGTATGTACTGCTTTAAATAAATCAATAAATTAAGCCAGAATGCAACTTTCTGATGACAAAGATAAGTTCCACACATGCCAAGGAAAACTGATGCAGGGTTCTCAGTGGGTGAAGTGATTCAACACATCACATCAGAGATAAGCGGGATTTAACATATAATTGCCCTACTAACATTTTGGGCCATATAGTCTTGCTAAATAGAGTTTCCTCAAACTGTAAAAATGGACTCTTTATTTGCTAGTATGTTATCAGCTGACCCTACAGATCAGATGTTTGAGGGTTCTTCAAAAGGGTTTAAGCTGAATCTAATTTTCGTTTCATACAGCTACATATGCAGCATATGCATCTTAAACCCTTAATAGAGGCTGTCAGGTTCCTTTTGACACTGTATAAAAAGATGAACACTGCACAGAACTGTTAGGTACTTATGAAGCTATATGTGCATTTTTAGTCAGACACTAAATCTAAAGGCCTGTGTGCACCAGTGCCTTCAGAGGGGGTCATCACATTAGACAGGAGGCATATTTAGGGAGACCGTGAAAACTGGATGCAGCATTAATTTATCATCTAGCATTTAGCAGTCTAAAGATGCTTGGTTTGGAACCAGATTACTTTTTTTTAAGATCTGCAGAATTTGTCTCAGTGCTCTGAAGCATAGCTTCTTCTCGTTTAATAGAAATCAACAGTCCAAGCAATTCTGGAAACATCAAAGCATGTCCCTTTCTGGATTGGACCATGATCGGGGAGCTGCCGACATAGACAAATACTAGTCGTCAAACAATAGTCCACCCTCCCAGCCACCTAAATCTTGACTATGCCAATGCAGATGTGATTCCAGTGGGTGGACAGTTCATGCATTTTTGCAAACAGTTTGATAGAAAACATTACAGAGCTGTGGGCATAGGAGGTGGCATCAGAAGGTAAGCAAATGGAGATCATGTTTCCTGCTTTGGAAGTTCACTGTGCCCCATAGAACCGAACAAGAGATAAGTGTTATGACAAGCAATCCAGATTCTGTGCCAATAGGATGCAATAGTAGAAGTTGCCCAAGGAGAGAATAACATGGGTATTCAGTCAACCCTCTTTTGAATTTAACAAAATCTTCAGGAGACCTGAGAACAATATTAGACTTAAACGGAGTCAACACATTTCTGGGCATGAAAACCTTCCACACCCTCGATCTACAGGATGCCTCTTTTCCTATTCCCATCAATTTTTCTTCACAAAAGTTCCTGAGATTTGCTTTGGGGGGAAATTATTGTCAGTCACATGTGCATTTCTTTAGAGTTTCATGGGCTTCATGAGCATTCAGAAAGATATTGGAGCCTAGTAGTTTTTTCTCCATTTAAAAAGGATTCAAATGCTCCAAACCTACACGACTGTTTGATTTCTGCTCTTTTTAAAGTCACAGAGCACACAGCATTAGAGTACAGGACCCTGCAGGAAGTCAGGTTCATCCTGAATATAACAAAAAGTTCTAGTTGATTTCAGCTCAAAACTTCTGAAAGCAGATGTTGGATCTGCAAGAGACTTCTTAAAAGAGAAGGCCACTTGTCTACCACAACAGCGACAGTAGCATGGACGAGCTTACACCCAAATCCAACAGTATAGCACTTGATAGCCTTTTTGGAACTGCCCACATAGGAGACAGGAATGCAAATTCCTGCATCACATCAGATAAGAGATGCTATAGTGGTCGGAAGAATCTCATTTACTGGCATGGATGTCTCTTGCTTCTCCAATCCTACTGGTGATTACAAACGACACCAGTGCATTATCCGTCAACGGGGAACAAAATCACCCAGTCTAGCAAAAGCAGCCAACTGCATAGGGTTATAGGCAGAGGATCACTTATTATCTACAATAGAAACATACATTGAAAAGTGTCAGAATGTGATTGCAGACAGATTGAGTTGCATGTTCTCATCATCTATCAGCCTACATTTCAAACCAGAGATATTTCAAACACTGGCAATCGCGTGTATCATCTGTAGTTAGATCTGTTCCCATCTTAGAAGGATACTCTTCACCTTGTGCTCAAGGAATAAGTGCCCGGAAACATGGTGAGTGGAAACACTGTCATTTGAATGGCAAACAAGTCTGCTTGAGCTGCTTCTCCAAATTCAACTCCACTGGAAGGCGCTCAAGAAAAATCAGAGAGAGAAAGAACAGGTCCTACCACTCATCTTTTTCGCTGAGGAGACCAAGATGGTCTTTCATGCTTTATCAGCTGCCACACTATTATCTAGTTCATCTTCCACACTATATCTATACATATATAACTATATATATATGTATATATATTTCTCTCTCTCTCTCTCTCTCGCTCTCTCTCATATATATATATATATATTACCTACTGGCGGTCGCCAGTAGGTAGTTATAGTTAGGACCCCTTTTCCATAGGAAATCCGCAACATTCTATTTTGAATAACTTTGGCGCCGGTCGACGAATCCTCGCGAATTTCTCAAAATAGGTGGGGCGCTACGCTCCGCTCCTACCCTGAAAGTCTCGGGGGGATTCGTCAAGCGGGGGCTGAGATAAAAGGGGGGTCCCAAAACGCGTTTTTCCCATGCATTTTTCCATAGGACCTTTAGAACGAGCTACAGCCCGAACGGCTGAACAGAATTACTAGAAATTTGGCAGAGAGGTAGTCCCTAGGTCAAGGAAGTGCCTTTTGTAGGTTTGGTGTAAATCTGTTCAGTAGATTCTGAGTAAATAGCCTTTAAATCAATATATATATCTGAGCCCGCTTACGGTACGCTTACCGTACGCTTACCGTAAGCGTACGGTGGCGTGCGCGAGCGCGATTCTGATTGGCTCTTAGATCTTAGTAAACATTCGAATCGGCCGAAACCAGGAAGCGGCGTCCGCCATTTTGTCTCTCGCACTGAGTGTTATTTATCAAACATGATGCCCAAAAACATGTTACGGGGCTGTTTTGACAACTCCCTCCCACATAGTCATGTTGAGGGAGTCCCCAAACATCCCCCAAGAGCAAAAATGGTATTATTTTTTTTTCGGCAATTTTGCCGATTACGCTTACCGTACGCTTACCGTACGCGTACGGTCAAAAATTATAAAAAAAAAAAAATCCACACTTTCTCCACCCCGTGTGCAAATGGTGGCCGAAGGCCACCTTTTGTGCATGGCTTATTAGAGCACAGAAATTCCCCAAAAAATTTCAACAGATTACCTATCACAAGGAAGCGCATAATATGTCCTCCATGTGCGCACGGTGCGCGAAGCGCATCGTGCGTACATGGCCCATCTAGCGTAACGTGGGCACGGCACTAACTGCGTAAAGTGGGTGCGCGGTGCGCGAAGCGCACCGCGTGCTCACTGTGCGCGCAAGGTGCGCGAAGCGCACCGTGCGCGCACAGAACGAACTGCGTTAAGTGGGCGCGCACACCACGAATGGCGTAAAGTAACTTAGCATTTAAAAAAACGTACAAATTCAATGAAAAAACCATAGGTTTCACACACGTTATAGTTAGGAATTAGCATTTAAAAAACCTTGCAAATTCACTGAAAAAACCATAGGTTTCACACATGTTATAGTTAGCGGAAATTTTACTGATAAAAAACCAATGAAATTGCCCCGTTATAGTTAGTGCTGGCAACTATAACTCACGCGACCGCAATCTTCTGCTGATGACATATGTGTCTTTATGAAAAAAAAATATTTGTAATATATGTATAGCTAAAAATGTATGGAAGAAGACATGGGCAAATAAGTGTCTAAATACAGTATTAGCATCAGCAGAGGATTGCGGTCGCGTGAGTTATAGTTGCCAGCACTAACTATAACGGGGCAATTTCATTGGTTTTTTATCAGTAAAATTTCCGCTAACTATAACATGTGTGAAACCTATGGTTTTTTCTGTGAATTTTATATATATATATATATATATATATATATATATATATATATATATATATATATATATATATATATATATATATATATATATATATATATATATCAACACCAAATGCTTACTTGCTTAGTACGAAGTAAGCAGGACACAGCTCCGGGGTTCAAACGATTTTATTTCAGCAAATGAAGCGTGCAAAGAAGTCCGTGAAACGCTGAGGCAGACGCGTTTCTAGCCGGGATACGGCTTTCATCAGTGCCGGAATCACAGGTATGATTGCTTCACCTGGAGTTCTTTAAGACATTGAGTTCTTAACTCCTCCTCCTTTTACCAGGTTTGTACCTCCTCTCACAGCGTTTGAAGGCAGGCTGCATGCTGGTTCATGTAGTCACTCGCGGAAACTGAATCAAGTGATCAAGAAAGTCCAAAACACACAGTGGTGTCCTCAAACTTGGCGATATTCCACATGTTTCGCCACAGCTTGCCAAAACAGAATTATGTCTGATTCATGCCATATGTAACCCCTTCTCAGGCAATACAGTTACGCCTCCTCTCTCCCCATATATATATATATCTTAAACATCTATACAAATGGAAACGAGAAAATCTGATTACCAATGATGAATTCAACTATTTGCGAACTGTGTTTCCTATTACTCCCGTTATGTATTTCATAACAAAAAAAACACAAAGGAACTATACCGGTTCCAGGGAGACCAATAATCAATGCCAGAGGAGGAGTCTTGGAAAAGATCTCAGAATATGTGGACTTTCAACTGCAGGAGTTGGTAGTCGCCCTGCCATCATACATCAAAGACACCACCCATTTTCTGGAGAAACTCAAAAACATACCATGGTCATCTGATTATTTGTTGGTATCCCTTGATGTTTGTGCTTTATACACAAGCATCAATCATATTGACGGTATGAATGCAGTGAAGTTCTTTTTAGGAAGTAGACCCATGGAGCTTTACCAGCTTGGTAAAATGATTTTAGAAATGATATCGCTATGTCTCCATAACAACTATTTCCTATTCAATAAGGACACATATCATCAAATAAGGGGAGTCGCCATGGGGGCTTGCTTCTCCCCCAGCTACGCGTGTTTACACGTGGGCTGGTGGGAGAAGCAGGTCCTCAGGGTGAAATACAGGGACATATGGGATGAGTGCATCATAGGATGGATGCGTTTCATCGACGACATATTCTTTGTATGGAAGGGACTTGAGGCCATGGTTAGAGCTTATATTGAAACATTAAATATCAATGATCTGAATCTTCAATTTACTGCAGTAATCAATGATAAATGTATAGACTTTCTGGATGTATGTCTCTGTATTGAAGACACTGGCATAGATACAACACTGCACAGACAGAGTACAGCCGGAAACTCAACACTACATGCGCCAAGTTTTTACCCGACTCACTTGATAAGAAGTATCCCATATGGGGAATTCTTAAGGCTGCACAGAATCTGCAGTACTGACCAATTATTTGAAGATTGCATCAAAGAGAGTAGGTCTAGATTTGTAGCCAGGGGCTATAGTGACCAGGTTATTAGTACAGCCTTGACCAAGGTCAGAATGAAATCCCGGGAGGATCTGTTAATACATACAAACACCCTAGGCAAGAAAAGAAAAGGGATTTCCTCCAATGAAGAAGATGATAACACCAAAATGAGATTCATAACGACATATAGTAGCCAATACAAGAAAATCAGGACCACAATAAATAAACATTGGCCCATAGTACAAACTGACATGGTGCTGAATCAATTATTCCCGACCCCTCCAGCTTTGACTTTCAGGAAGCCCAAATCCATGCATAATGCCTTAGCCAAGCCCAGTCCAGAGTTAGTAACTTATGCCATCCAGTCCAATTCAATGTGGCTAGCACCACGCAATGGCTTCATCAAGTGTAACACATGCAGAGCATGTAAGTTTGGAGCCAATACCTCACAATACACTACAGTATATGGCGCCACTTTGAACAAAATCAATGCCAGGTTTAATTGCCGCACTGATTTTGCCGTTTACCAATTGAGCTGCACTTGCGGACTAAAATATGTGGGTAGCACTAAGTTGCAGGTACATATACGCATTCTGCAGCACCTAAGAGCAATAGTCAACTCGGACATGACATACCCAGTGGCTAGGCATTTCAAGGCAGTACAAAATAATAAATTGGATGATCTTAAATACTTTGTCATAGCAGCAGTTCCACCAATGAGAAGGGAAAAAGTCCTAAGACAATTGGAGACAAGATTTATACTTGAATTAGGCACTCACACTCCTAATGGACTTAACAATGGGGAAGAACTGTACAACTTTTTATAGGAGAAGTCTTTTAGAATTCTGTGGATTTTTATGAATATTTATATTACACTTTTTATAGTTATTTATGTAATGATTTAAAAAACGTATTATCATATTTATTCTACATTTATAAAGTGTTTATTTATTTATCGACACAGATTTCCTTCAGATATTGGCTTGTACTGTGCTGTGCTTACTATGGTCTCCTTAGGTTCTCACCCTATTAGAATCTACAAACTGAATTTATATAAGTTAAAACATGTAAATATATAATATGACATAATATGACATCAGGACCTAGGAGAAAAAACAACTATCTACAAAAGGGAAGTCCGGACTTGGTGGAGAGGGTAGGTCACACAGAACAGCGTGAGCAATGAAGACTCCTACTTACTGAGGAACCTTTGCTCATGTTCAATCCACCAAGCACTGTTGTGGTCTGGACCTTTATTGAATAGGGTAGCTCCAGACAATAACAGGTATTTTAGTCAAGAGACACTGACTTGCTATATACTTTTTAGGTACAGCATTTTTCTTCCCTTTTGTAGATAGTTGTTTTTTCTCCTAGGTCCTGATGAATCGCGAGTGTACTAACTTGATGCGAGAAACATGTTGACCATTAATTATTAATACAGGCCACTCTTACATGAGACATTATACTCCGTTGAGTGCTATATACACACGTTTTTAACCAGGGAAGGAGGCCCTCAGAATAAAATTGATTCCTATTAGGCACTCCCAACCCTGTTCTACATCACTTTTTCACATCTACACTATTTAGGCACCCACACCCGCACTTCACCATACGGCAGTTGAATTGAAGATCTCCGCCAAAGAGCCCCTTCTAAAGGGAGCCCGTTAGGCATTGCACCGCCGGCCCGACGAGGAGCAGCCCAGATGATGAAGCATGACACCTGAAAGGGTGTGTGAGGGCATTATTATCCAACAAATGGATTACCAACCATAGACACATGGTGGACTTAGTTGGATCCAGCCTCCTTTTGTGACTCTTCCTTCTTTTCATAAGAGGAACAGCAGAAACTTTTCCTTTTTGTAACTCCTATCACTGGGGCACTTTTTCTTGCTGGACCTCCCACTCTTCCGTGAGTGAAAAAAGCCCCTCCTGTCCCTCCCTTTGTAGTTCATCACTGATGACATCTCAAATGACATCACTGATGACATCACTGATGACATCATCCAGTAGGTATGTGTTTCTGTACAGTTTTAATATGTTTAATATATATAGGGAAAGGTCTGTTGAAGAATGAGTGGGTGTACAAGTGTGTGAATGGATGATTTTGTAGATGCGTAACTGACTCTTTAAGTGAGTCATTAAATGTATCTTACTGCAGACTAGTGACTAAATGGTGTGAATGTCTGTATGTGTCTGTGTGTAGGTGTATAAGTGGATACATGGTTTTGTGAATAGCTATATGAGTGTCTATATGAATTATTATTGATTGGTTGTCTGAGTATCTGTATGGGTGCCTGAGTGTTTGTGTGGGTAGGGTGTGTGTGACTCTATGCATAGATGTGTGAGTGGGTGATTCTATGGGTGCATGGTTTTAAGAGTGCATCTGTGATGGACTGTATGGTTGGGTGAGTGTATGTATGGGTGTGTTAGGGATTGAATGTATATATCAGTGGTACATGTGTGACTAACTACATATGTGAAAGGCAGTATATATGTGTGTAAGAGTATATGAGTGGGTATATGTGAGAGTGTGTGATTGTGAGAGTGGCTATATGGATGAGTGTGTGCTTGTATCAAAGATTCTATTAGAGCGTAAGAATGTGGTACTATTTTTATGAGTAAGTGAACTTGAGTATATTTAACTGCATAGGTGAGTAAATTGGACTGTGTTTAATTACTTGCACGACTGACTAGGTGTGTCAGTACCTCAATGGATGATTGGCGGTGTGTGAGTGTCTATCTAGGTGTATAAATGCATATGATAGTCTTGTACGGAGTGACTGTAAGTATGAGTGACTGTACAGGTGAGTGAGTGGAGGTGTATGTTTAATGAGTGGGTATGTAGTTATTGGTATTGGAGTATCTATGATTTTCAAAATGGCCGTCTGAAATTTTGAGTCGGTGTATCAAAGGTTATATTAGGGTGTGAGAAGATGCACTCATTTATCACATGGATGATGTCATCAGTGATGTCATGAGTGATGTCATTTGAGATGTCATCAGTGATGTCATCAGTGATGTCACTGACCATGTCATGAGTGATGTAATATGTGACGTCATCAGCAGTGCATTGCGGGGGCGCGAGTTATAGTTAGCTGAACTAACTATAACATGGGAATTTCTAGGGTTTTGTACGAGGGAAATGTCCAGCTAACTATAACGCTCCTGAAACCTTTGGTTTTTTCAGTGAATTTCTAAGGTTTTTTAAATGCCAATTCCTAACTATAACGCCCCTGAAACTTATGGTATTTTCAGTGAATTTCAAAGTTTTTGTAAATGCTAATTCCTATCTATAACTTATCTCTGAAGATATCATGAAAAGCATTCTTTTTTAAAAGTAGGGTGCACATTAGTTTTGTGGAAAAGCATCTTTGTGATTGGTTAAGAAAAAGCAGTTTCAACGTGGAGTACATATCAAAGGATAAAATTTGCTCAGATCAACCACACCTGCTACTTGCATTTGAAAGGCACTGTTCAAACTTAAAACAATCGTCAACTTTTAACCTGCCTGTGTCGTTAAATATTCAAGAAAATGTTACAAAAAAATATCGTTAAGTTTTAAAAAATTGATGAACTTTTAACCTGCACGTGTTGTAGAATGTTCTAGAAAGTGTGTTGATAGAATACGTTGCACTTCTGACTTCTATGTGTTGTTCAATATTAAAAAAACGGTTCATATGGAAAATGAAAAAGAAACCAATAGAGAAGTTTTGAAGCCTAAAAGAATCAAGGAACTATTCTAATTTATTCTTTACATGTATTTATGTGTGCAGCAACAAAATTATAGACACAACAGCAGTAGGAAGAGGAAGAAGCAGGGACTGGGGGGAGGGGGGAGATGGGTAGAATGGCACACATGCACAATTAAGTACAACACACATGTAGACTAACAATGGGCAAAATGAAACACACCAACAAGCAGCACAAGTCACACAACCCGCCAACATCACACCACTGAACGAGCATAGAAGCGAAAACCATGCTGCATTCATACAGGATGTGTACAAAGTCCAGTCGTTGGTGTTGTGGGATGTCTGCAACCGTGGTCATCGTGGATGAGATGCCCAGCATGTGGCACATGGTCGAGTTCACTGTGTGTTATGTTGCCAAACGGCTGCACCTCCCTCCCACGAGCCCCCACACTTTTGTACGGTGCGCTGTTGTATCTCGTGCACTCGTACAGCACACCATTGTAATGCCTATTTGCGCATGTCCTGCTACATTCCAACAACAACATCACAGTGCCGTTTGGAGGTGGTGCATGCCAGTTTACAACATCAACTGCTGCAGCTCTTGTAGCAGGACACACCAGAATACAGACACACTTACTGCACTTCCTGTACACGGACATGTCCGAGACACCCCGTTCCCCTTGCTGGATAGGCACACCCCTGCACTGACCTGTGAGCCCCAGACCAGCACACGCCAGTTGTGCATGCAGGAGGATGCGTGCGTAACTACACATCCAGGCTCACTGCCAACGCTGAGGGGACAGCACACTGTGATGTTGCAGGGCGTGTGCCTATCATGCTAAGACAATGACCACAGGGACACACTTACTAAGATGTGGGTTTGGGGGGCATTGGCGGTCCTGGAGTTGTTGAGATGAGTCTTCTGTCCCTCATGGGTATCCCTGTATCATGCTCATTGACTCTATGTTACCTGTGGGTGTCCTGGTGTGGCTCTTGACTGTGTTCCCTTTCATGGTGCAGGTAGTTGTCCTGCTTAACACCAGCAGAAAGCAGGTGTAAAATCCCTGGTGCTAACGTGTCTTATCGCCGGAATTTGTTTCGCATTGCAATTGGTGTGAAAGTTGTGATGGGATTTTTTTCATGTGCAGAACAATATACGAACTGAGCAGTGTATCTCATCAAGATCCAGCACCTGACGCACTATTCCCAATCAATATAAATACAATGAGATTTCTTAATAGATTTTGTGTGTACACTGTAACTGCAGCCAATACCTCAGTGCAATTCAATACAGGATTTTAGTATTTAGAATAAATCGGAAAGGTGCACCTCGTGTCTTTTTGCACGGGAACGGCTACTCTCCATTTCATTATCAGCACTTTAACGGAAGTAAAGTTGAGATAAATCTAACACACTATTCAGAAGTTAGTGCAAACTGCAGATATCACCAGTATTCCAGCAATAAGTCCCCCAAAATGTAACACCATGGTGGACTCCATCAAATAACAGTAATAAGAACAAGAAAGAGTCACACAGCGGTTAAGAGAACAACCAAAAACGTTATTAATTTTTTTTCAAACTTCATTTTTTATAATAATAAATATATAAACGAAAAACTATTTTCAAACTTTATTTTTTTATTAACATATATATGAACAATAAACTAATAAACAAAATGTAACAACAATAATAAAAAACAACAAGGCGGAACACTACTGTGGGGACAATGGATGTCGACGACAGACCTGGAAAATAAGAAAGATTGTTAAAAAAAAAACAACATGGTATTCTCAACAAAATACCACAAGAAACAAATCACAGATATATAAAATGCATACAGCTAACAAAATTTTATAAGTTTAACTTACAAAAGCTGTAAATGTTGCCGCTTTAAAATATTTACCGAATCTGAAGAAAATGTTTTGCAGAAGGCACCACACATCAACGTTTTTCTTTTGAGGACATTTTTTACTTTTTCCAAGGAGCAAACAAAGACCAATACCACCTGCGTCACTCGTAAGATTTGCGAAAGAGTTCTGTTACGAGGAGATCCTAACAAAAAATACTCGTGCGGCACAGCAAGTATGATGAAACACCTAAGGACCCTTCATCCAAAAAATCTTGCACGAGAAGAGTGCAAACAGATGAGAAACACTCCTGTTCTGTATCTGTAAAAAAGAATCACAAATAAATGTATATTAATAACTTTCAAATGTATACTGTTCCATTACTGTACAAACACATTTTATATAAAAACTGACTATGAAACTATAGCCCTGAACCACAAGTGTGACGATCATTACAACACTACATGCATAGTGCATACTACTTTGAAGCAGTTCATGCCCTAAAGCCTACCTCACTAAAACACTACATGCTAATTGACTAAATGATTACAGTAGTATAAGGAGACACACTTGGTGACTCACAGGGTGTTTGCTAGAAGAGTATGAATACTAACTAGGGAATAGAAGGTGTGAGACACAACTGTGTAGGTGATTAGAGGACTGCATCCATACTGCATAGGCATTTAAAGCAGTCCATGTGCTAAGGCCTGGCTCACTGCATGACTACTTGGGTACTGACTGAATGATTATCGTACAGCAAGGAGAGTGCCTAGGTGAATTTATAAGTGCTAGGCTTTTCGCACAGAGAATAGATTAGTACTTGGTACTGAATGGGTCACTAGAGGAGTGCAAAGGCAGTGACAAGTGCTGGACTGTATGGATACTGACTAGGAAATTGAAAGTGTGAAAGACAAGTGTCTAGGTGGTTAGAAGACTGCATGCATAGTGCATAGGGGTTTGAAGCAGTCCATGTGCTAAGGCCTGGCTCAGTGTATGAATACTTAGGCACTGACTGAATGATTAGAGTACTGCAAAGATAGTATCTTGGTGAATTTATAAGTGTTTGGGTTTTAGCACAGTGAAGGATTAGTACATGGTGCTGAATGGGTCACTAGAGGACTGCAAAGAGAGTCACAGGGTATTTCCTGGAAGTGTATGGATACTGACTAGGGAATTGAAGGTGTGAAAGACAATTGTGTAGGTGGTTAGAGGACTGCATACATAGATGATAAGGGTTTGAAGCAGTCCATATACTAAGGCCTGGGTCACTGGATGAGTACTTGGGTACTGACTGAATGATTAGAGTACTGCAAGGAGAGTGCCTGGGTGAATTTATTAGGATTTGATGCTGTGAATGGATTAGTACATGATGCTGAATGGGTCACTAGAGGAGTGCAACGACAGTGACGGTGTTTGCTGCAAGTGAACGGATACTTACTGGGGAATTGAAGGTGTGAAAGACAAGTGTGTAGGTGGTTAGAGGACTGCATGCATAGTAGATATGGGTTTGACGTAGTCCATGTGCTAAGAACTGGCTCAGTGCATGAATACTTATTTTTATTGATTTATTTATTTAAACCTTTTGAGCGCACAGCTACTTAGGCAGTGACTGAATCATTAGAGTACTGGAAAGAGAGTGTCTAGGTGAATTTATAAGTGTTTGAGTTTTGGCACAGTCAATGGATTAGTACTAGGCCTGGGCGAAGCACTACGCTACGCTCGCGTAGTTTGCGAAGTTCGCGCTACTTCGCACTACGCGAACTGCACGTAGCACAGTGAGAACACGCGTAGCGTAGTGTTGCGTAGTGCTGCGGTCATTTTTTGCTTGCTCGCGGTCCTCAACGTCAAGTTGGCGACCGCGAGCAAGCAAAATGACATCCTGGCGAGACTTTTTCCTTGTTCGCGATCGCGAGCATGGAAAATAAACTTCCCGGCGAGATTCCCAACGCGAGGAGGTCAGGTTTCTCATTGCGAGGGGTCGCGTATGCTCGCGACCGCTCGCGATGAGAAACTACCAGTTCGCGTTGAGAAAGCTGCAGCTCGAGTAAAAATCTACTCGAGCAGCAGAAAACTACAGCTCGCACTGTGCAAGATGCCATTTTCAATGATTGCACAGTGCGGGTTGCTTGTCCGCGCTGCGCAATCATTGAAAACAACATCTTGCACAGTGCGAACATGTTACTACGCAGTTCGCGAAGTGCTACGCGTAGCTCGCGTAGTGCGAACTTCACTTTGCGTAGCTTCGCGAAGCGCTACTTCGCGAACTACGCCCACCCTTAATTAGTACATGCTGTTGAATGGGTCTCTAGAGGACTGCAAAGGAAGTGACAGGATGTTTCCTGGAAGTGTATGAATACTGACTAGGGAATTGAAGGTGTAAAAGACAAGTGTATAGTATGTCAGAACACTTTTATTTGAAGCAATCTATTTGGTACTTAGAAACTGACTAAATAATCAGACTACTTCTAGGACAGTGCTTAGGTAAAACTTTTAAATTTTCAGTTCTGCCACAGTGAACAGAATAGTACATGGTACTGCACCTTAGTGTCAAATCCTGACTCATTTTATCAATGCATAAGCAAAGACTAGCTTCTAATTCTGCTAAAACTTGACAACATGAGAGGTTTTAAATTAGTTATCGGTCAGCAAATACACGATGTTACCAAATGCTTCTCTCACAGTGGTTCTCAAATGTACACAGACTCACAGTGTAATTCTAGACAACAACCACTATACCTAGGAGTTTAACAAAAATCATTCACTACTGTGGAAATGGTAAGCGAACTGCAGACAATCTTCATATTTCATGACTGCACTTTTGTGTCAATGCCTGACTCATTTAATCAACACATAAGCAAAGACTGGCTTCTAATGCTACTTAAACTTGACAACCTGACTGGTTTTAAAACACTTATCTGTCAGCAAATACACGATATTACCAAACGCTTCTCTCACAATCCTTACCCAAATGCACACAGACTCACAGTGTGATTTTAGACAAGCAACACTATCCTAGGAGTTTACCAAAACTCATTCACTAGTCTGGAAGAGTTAATGGTACTGCACACAATCTACATATTTAAGTACAGCACATCAGTGTCAAAGCATGACATTTAATCAACATATAAGCAAAGACTGGATTCTAATGCTACTAAAACTTCTCAACATGACAGATTTTAAAACAGTTATCTGTCAGCAAACACATGATGTTACCAAATGATTCTCTCACAGTGTTCCCAAATACACACTAACTCACAGTATGATTCTAGACAAGCACCACTATCCCTATGAGCTTACTAAAACTCATTCACTACTGTGCAAGTGGTAAGGGAACTGCACACAATCTACATATTTCACAACTGCAATTTACTGTCAATGCCTGACTCATATAATGAAAGCATAAGCCATAACTGTCTTCTAATGCTACTAAAACTTGACAACATGACATGTTTTACAACACTTATCTGTCAGCAAATATACAATGTTACCAAACACTTCTCTCACAGTGGTTCCCAAATATACACAGACTCACAGTGTGATTCTAGACAAACAACACTATCCCTAGCAGCTTACCAAAACTCATTCACTACAGTGGAAGTGGTAAGGGAACTGCACACAATCTACATATTTCACGACTGCTCTTTAGTGTCAATGCCTGACTCATTTAATCAACACATAATCAACGCATAAGCAATGACTGGCTTCTAATGCTACTAAAACTTGACAACATGACAGGTTTTAAAACAGTTTTCTCTCAGCAAATACACAATGTTACCAAATGCTTCTCTCACAGTGGTTCCCAAATGCACAAAGACTCACAGTGTGATTCTAGACAAGCACCAGTATCCCTAGGAGTTTACCAAAACTCATTCACAACACTGGAAGTGATAAGGGAACTGCACACAATCTACATATTTCACGACTGCTCTTTAGTGTCAATGCCTGACTCATTTAATCAACACATAAGCAAAGACGGGCCTCTAATGCTACTAAACCTTGACAACATGACAGGTTTTAAAACAGTTTTCTCTCAGCAAATACACAATGTTACCAAACGCTTCTCTCTCAGGGGTTCCCAAATGCACAAAGACTCACAGTGTGATTCTAGACAAGCACCAGTATTCCTAGGAGCTTCCCAAAACTCATTCACTACACTGGAAGTGATAAGGGAACTGCACACAATCTACATATTTCACAATGCACTTTAGTGTCAATGCCTGACTCATTTAATCAACACATAAGCAAAGAACGACTTCTAATGCTACTAAAACTTTTAAAACACTTATCTGTCAGAAAATACACAATATTACCAAATGCTTCTCTCACAGTGGTTCCCAAATGCACACAGACTCACTGTGTGATTCTAGACAAACAACACTATCCCTTGCACTATATGAAAACACATTTCTTCATCTAGAAGTAGTACTACATTTTAGTATAGAAACATAACATAACTCATTTCACAAATTCATAAACAATGACTGGTTTCTAATTCTACCAAAATATAAAAACTGCACAGTTATCTCTCTACAAACACATGAAAAACACAAATGCCAATCACAGAATGGTTTCTACATGCACACATATTGTAGAGAAAAAAAGTACTCCCTAAACTTTAGCAGGAAAAATACATTAGTCTGATTAAAATCAAAATAGTCCACATACATCCCCATACAATTAAATAACTCATCTTTAAAGTTCTTTTGTAGATTAAGGAGTATATCAATCACTCACCATATTTTCTTTTACATAATCTCTGCACTGTGCACCTCTCAGCAAAAGCAAAGAATGGAAAAGTTTCCCTTTCATTTTCCACACATATACATGTAAACATCAAATCACAATCCTTCACACATAAACTCAAAAGCAAACACACATTTCTATTGGTTAAACATTTCAACCCTTTCCAACTGAAATACATTTCAACCCTTCCCCCAATCTGCCTTCTGCCTGTTACCATAGAAACAGGTCATGGAACACTGCGCTGAGCTCACAGGTCACAAGTTCAGCACACAATGTTCCTACACAAGACAGGAAGTGTGCTTGACTTTTCAACATATCAGCTTATCATATATAATGTTCCTTACAATCTGTTTTAGTTAACCAATAACAATCATACCTTTAAAAAACAGAAATATACACCCTACCTTTCAGTGTAGAAAGTTGTTATACAACCAATGATTTCTTGTCGTTTTTCAAAAAACTTTGCCGTGGATCCGCGCACCCACCGCGAGAGAATCCGTGCATCCAACGCGATAGGATACGCGCACCGTGCGCGCATTTCGCCGCTTTTTTTTTTTTTTAAAAGGGGGGCCCCAGGGTTCCTTCTGGGACCCCCTAAGCACCTCTAGAGGGTCAGAGTATTCCCACTCTGCCCCTTTATATGTTTTACGCACTTATTCCCCTTGCTTCTTCAGCTTTGCTTCTACCGAGGCAGAAAATGGCCGCCAACAGTTCCTGGTTTCGAATGTAGAGAGACGCTCGACAGCCAATTAGCATTCAGCACGCGATCGGGAGGGTGCGCGCTCTGTTCGGGGAGGGTTCGCATACGGTGCGGGTAGGGTCCACGGATCCTCCGCGGCCATAGATATCTCTAACATTTTTACCCTAATTTTCTCAGGAACTACTGAACAGATTCCCACCAAATATGCAAAAGGCACGAGTCCGAACTGAGGACTACCTCTTTGCCAAATTTGGTGTCATTCCGTTCAGCGGTTCGGGCTGTAGCTGCGACAACACATCCTACGGGAAATTGCATGGGGAAAACGCGTTTTGGGACCCCCCTTTTTTCTCGGCCCCCGCTTGACGAATCACCATGAAACTTTCAGGGTAGGAGCGGAGCGGAGCTGGCCAAAAGTTTGGAGAATTTCGCGAAGATTCGTCAATCGGCGCCAAAGAAATTCCCAATAGAATGTTGCGGATTTCCTATGGAAAATAGGTCCTAACTATAACTATCTACTGGCGACCGCCAGTAGATAATGTATGTGTATATATCTACATGTATATATATATAGCCAAGAATTTGAGTTTTTGTTCAATGAATTTCCGATCATCCCAACGCTCCGCCTGATACCTAAAATCCATAAAGGCGTGAGGCCTGTACCTGGCGGACCAATCATTTCGTCTATCGGGAGTATCAGTGAAAATGCCAGTAAGTATGTGGATTATTTTTTACAGCCATTAGTCCGAGCCTTACCAACGTACATTAAGGACACTGGCGATTTTATCAGGAAACTAGCTCAAATTCAGTGGCATGAGGATTTCTTATTGGTCACTCTTGACATAGAGTCCCTGTATACCAGTATAGAACACAATACAGGGATTGCCGCCACCAAACATTATCTGGACTGCAGACCAATCAAGTTTTATAATCATAACAACATGCTTTTAGAACTTATTCACTGGGCATTGCACAACAACTATTTTATGTTTGAAAATGAACTGTATTCTCAAAAGAGGGGAGTCGCCATGGGAGCTTGCTTTTCCCCCAGTTATGCCTGCCTGCATGTTGGCTGGTGGGAGGAGCAGGTTCTCATGGGAACCCATGCCAATGTGTTCGGATCCAGGATAGCAGAGTGGTATAGATACATTGATGATGTTTTTATGGTTTGGAGAGGCGATCGTGAAAGCTTGGTTGATTTTATTGGGGTTTTAAATGACAACGATTTTAATCTTAAATTCACTTTTAAGATAGACAAGACATCAGTTGAATTTTTAGATACCACTGTCACGATTGTTGATAACCATATAGAAACATGTCTGTATAGGAAACCCACTGCTGGCAACTCCATCTTACACGCCAGCAGTGCCCATCCATCCCACCTCATAAAAAGTATCCCGTACGGGGAACTCCTCCGTATTAAAAGAATATGTAGCATACCGGAGGAGAGGGTACGTTGTTCAGAAGAGGCAATGAATAGGATGAGGCAAAGAGGTTACTCTGAGGGGACCCTCAGGGAAGCCTATAAAAAAGTTGAATCCACTCCCAGGAACTCTCTACTCATAGACAAATCAGTCAATACGAGTGAACAAAGCACCGAGGGTACAGTTGAAAATACTTTTTCTAATGTACCACGCTTGATCACAACATTTAATAAACAACACAGTAAGATCAGAGCCATGGTAAATAAAAACTGGCCAATCGTACTGACTGATGGTGTCCTGGCCCCCATGCTACCTCCAAAACCGGTGTTGACATTCAGAAGGGCCAAAACCATGAGAGAAGAACTTATGAGACCTAACAACCAAACCTCAACTAACAGTTCATGGCTAAAACCTAGAAGAGGTTTCTTCAAATGCACCAGCTGTAGAGCCTGTAAATTCGGTCAGAACACCAGTCAGTACTCAGTCCCGTTCAGTGATAACCCTAGACAAATTAAGGGTCACTTCACTTGCAGATCTGAATTCGTGGTGTATGTCCTTTCCTGTACATGTGGCCTGAATTACATTGGGAGCACCAAGCTACAGGCCCATGTAAGAATTTTACAGCATTTAAGGGCAATTGTAAACAATGACTCGAACTATCCCGTAGCACGGCATTTCAGAAAACTACACAATAATGATCTGAATTGTCTGAAATATTTCATTGTTGATGGTGTCCCCGCACAGCGAAGAGGGGGCAACAGAGAAAAAGCCCTCAGACAACTCGAAACAAATTACATACTCGAGTTTGATAGCAAAGTGCCTATGGGCCTTAACACCAACGAAGATCTACATAATTTTATCTGATTAATGGCAGACCGTAGGGAATTACTTTTGCTCTCCCGCATTTTAAGATTAGCTTTTAGCGTTCTTGATTGTTTCCTGCAGTGCATACAATATCAGTTTCCCATGTTCGTAGTTATCCTACTGTTTGACTTACCTTGTTTACCTTACCTGTATCCTCGCCAATTATATGAATACCAGTTTCCAATTGCATTTGGAAGAGAACTGTTACCCAGTCGTTTGGACTAATTTGCTCCTTTTATATTTTTCCCCTACTTTTGTCTTTCCAATTTTAAAGGAGTGAGGCGACAGACAAGAAAACTATGAATATCTAATGTTCCCTCCTCTTAACAATGTGTTCCAGTTTTCCAAACATGAGGAGACTGCCACCTGAGTTCCCTTCTTCACCTGGGTACCACACCACCAAGTTACAAGCAGTTTTAGGGACCCTTGGTAACTCAGGACTCACGTTTGTTCATATCCATGTTTTTGGTTGACATTATGTATCTGTCATGCTAGAATTTCATTAATGGTACTTTGGAATGTTCCTCTTACCTACCTCCTTGCTGCATTCCCGCTGAATTTTTTTTTCATTAGTTCTGCACTTTACTCACTTTTAGATTGGTTTTAGGATCTTTTACATTGACTATTGATTTTAACAGCTATTTTGGGTCGCTCATTTAGATTTTATCAACGGATATTCCTCTTAAATATGTTATTATGTGGTAATGAATTCTGATTGTGGATAATTTTAAGGACAGTATCTATGGTCTCTATATGCATTAATATGCATCTATTTGCAGTTTGCACTACCTTTGCGTATTTTGCACACTTGCATCTTGTTGCACATTGACAGCACCTTTTTGCACTTTAGATATCAGCTTTTGCACATGTTTTTGCGTATTTGCACAACGTAGCACTGTACCTTGAACCTATGCAGAATAACCTGTAGTTTCCAGGTTGTGATTTTACTATTCACATCAAAGAGCATCCTTTAAACAGGTTTACCGTTTTTTTTTAAAACCATTTAATGTCTCCGACCCATGCTGGCTTATTTATCAATGTATCTGTACTTGCTATATGTTTTCCATCACCATATTACAAACTCAAAAACCAATGTAATTTTTCCATGTCTATGGACACAAGCATCACGAGATTTTAGAGTGCTTTTGGATTATAAAAACACAATGTTTCAGCACTTACTTCATGTGATCAAGGCCATCTGGTGGCCGAAACGCGTAATGGCGTGCTGTGTGGGTGCTGATCTACATTAAAACCTTTGAAGCACGATTTGGTGTCCGTGTGCTTCTTCCTCGCCGGTTGGCGGTGGGAGACAGCTGTTTGGATTTCTATATATATATATATATATATATATACATATATATATATATATATATATACACTGAAAAAACCATAGGTTTCACACATGTTATAGTTAGCGGAAATTTTACTGATAAAAAACCAGTGAAATTCCCCCGTTATAGTTAGTGCAGGCAACTATAACTCACGCGACCGCAATCCTCTGCTGATGCTAATACTGTATTTAGACACTTATATGCCCATGTCTTCTTCCATACATTTTTAGCTATACATATATTACAAATATTTTTTTTTCATAAAGACACATATGTCATCAGCAGAAGATTGCGGTCGCGTGAGTTATAGTTGCCTGCACTAACTATAACGGGGGAATTTCACTGGTTTTTTATCAGTAAAATTTCCGCTAACTATAACATGTGTGAAACCTATGGTTTTTTCAGTGAATTTGCAAGGTTTTTTAAATGCTAATTCCTAACTATAACGTGTGTGAAACCTATGGTTTTTTCAGTGAATTTGTACGGTTTTTTAAATGCTAAGTTACTTTACGCCATTCGAGGCGTGCGCGCCCACTTAACGCAGTTCGTTCCGTGCACGGTTTTTATCAACTTTAATAAGCCCTGTACATTTGGTGGCCTTCGGCCACCAAAAGCACAGGGGGTGGGGTCAATGTGGATAGTGTTTTTTTTATTTCTATTTTATAATTTCATGTTGCCAAAATTTAGTTTTTTTTACCTATTAATAAGCCCTGTACATTTGGTGGCCTTCGGCCACCAAAAGCACAGGGGGTGGGGTAAGTGTGGATAGTGTTTTTTTTATTTTTATTTTTTTACCGTACGCTTACGGTAAGCGTACGGTAAGCGTACCCCGCGAAATTGCCGAAAAAAAAATAAAACCGTTTTTGCTCTTGGGGGATGTTTGTGGACTCCCTCAACATGACTATGTGGGAGGGAGTTGTCAAAACAGCCCCGTAACATGTTTTTGGCCATCATGTTTGATAAACAACACTCAGTGCGAGAGACAAAATGGCGGCCGCCGCTTCCTGGTTTCGGCAGATTCGAATGTTTACTAAGATCTAAGAGCCAATCAGAATCGCGCTCGCGCACGCCACCGTACGCTTACCGTAAGCATACGGTAAGCGTACCGTAAGCGGGCTCAGATATATATATTGATTTAAAGGCTATTTTCTCAGAATCTACTGAACAGATTTACACCAAACCTACAAAAGGCACTTCCTTGACCTAGGGACTACCTCTCTGCCAAATTTTGAGTAATTCTGTTCAGCCGTTCGGGCTGTAGCTCGTTCTAAAGGTCCTATGGAAAAATGCATGGGAAAAACGCGTTTTGGGACCCCCCTTTTATCTCAGCCCCCGCTTGACGGATCCCCCCGAGACTTTCAGGGTAGGAGCGGAGCGTAGCGCCCCACCTATTTTGAGAAATTCGCGAGGATTCGTCGACCGGCGCCAAAGTTATTCAAAATAGAATGTTGAGGTTTTCCTATGGAAACGTGGTCCTAACTATAACTACCTACTGGCGACCGCCAGTAGGTAATATATATATATATATATATATATATATATATATATATATATATATATATATATATATATATTTATATATATATATATATATATATATATATATTATTTCCCTGCGGTCGCCAGTAGATAGTTATAGTTAGGACCGTGTTTCCATAGGAAATCCGCAACATTCTATTTGGAATAACTTTGGCGCCGATTGATGAATCCTTGCGAAATTTTTAAAATAGGTGGGGCGCTCTGCTCCGCTCCTACCCTGAAAGTCTCAGGGGGATTCGTCAAGCGGGTGCTGAGAAAAAAGGGGGGTCCCAAAACGCGTTTTTCCCATGCAATTTTCCATAGGGACCTTTAGTCCAAGGTACAGCCCAAACGGCTGAACAGAATTACTTTAAATTTGGCAAAGAGGTAGTCCTCAGGTCAGGGATGTGTCTTTTGCATATCTGGAGTCAATCTGTTCATTAGTTCCTGAGAAAATTGCAGTTAAAAGTACATACATATCTATAGGCACGCACGGTGTGCGCACGGTGCGCGCACGGTGATGAGCGCGAGCGCAATTCTGATTGGTTGTTAGATGTCAGTAAACATTCGAATCGGTCAAAATCAGGAAGTGTCGGCCACCATTTTGTCTCTCGCAGTCTGAGGCAGTGAAAAACAAAGGTGGAGAACGTGAAAAGGGGGCAGGGTGGACAGTTCCTGACCCTCAAGCCTTTTGTCAGGGGGTCACTGAAGGACCCCCAAGGGTGAAAAAAACCTTATTTGTTTTTTCGAAAATGCGCGGGGTGCGCGCACCGTGCGCCCAACTGCACGCGGAAGGTTGCGCGAAGCGCACCGTGCGCGCACCGTGCGCGCATGGTGAAAAACCTGAAAAAGAAATATGTTAATAAATACATAACTTAGCATTTAAAAAAACGTACAAATTCACTTAAAAAACCAGAGGTTTCACACACGTTATAGTTAGGAATTAGCATTTAAAAAACCTTGCAAATTCACTTAAAAAACCATAGGTATTACACATGTTATAGTTAGCTGGACATTTCCCTTGTAAAAAACCAATGAAATTCCCCCTTATAGTTAGTGCAGGCAACTATAACTCACGCGACCGCAATCCTCTGCTGATGACGTCAGATATTACATCACTGATTACATATGTGTCTTTCTGAAAAATAAATATTTGTAATATATGTATAGCTAAAGATTAATGGAAGAAGACATGGGTAAATAGGTGTCTAAATACAGTGATGTAATATCTGACGTCATCAGCAGAGGATTGCGGTCGCGTGAGTTATAGTTGCCTGCACTAACTATAACGGGGGAATTTAATTGGTTTTTTACGAGGAAAATATCCAGCTAACTATAACATGTGTGATACCTATGGTTTTTTAAGTGAATTTGCAAGGTTTTTTAAATGCTAATTCATAACTATAACGTCTGTGAAACATATGGTTTTTTAAGTGAATATATATATGTATATATACATGGCAGTAGGTAGTTATAGCTAGGACCTAGGTTCTCCGGAACATTCTATTTGGAATACCGTTGGCACCGATTGACGAATCTTCGCTAAATTTACCAAACTTTTGGCCAGCTCCTGTCTGCTCCTATCCTGAAAATTTCACGGTGAGTCGTCAAGCGGGGGCCGAGAAAAAAGGGGTGTCCCAAAATGTGTTTTCCCCATGCATTTTCCGATAGGGCCTGTTGACGCAGCTACAGCCCGAACTGCTGAAAGGAATTACACAAAATTTGGCAAAGAGGTAGTCCTCAGTTCAGACTCGTGCCTTTTGCTTAAATGGTGTAAATCCGTTCAGTAGTTCCTGAGAAAATTAGAGTTAAAAAGATAGATGTATCTGGGCGGAGCCTAGCCACACATCTCATCGTGAGATCTGATTGGCTGTCAGTACTTCATCCAAGAAGTGTTGGCAGCCATCTTGGGACCAATATACATGATAGCACCTCATTAAGAAGCATTGCAGTTAATAGAAGGTTTTAAGACTTTAGTTACATTATAAATCATTTGTTGATGGTACCATACTCATTTTAGGAATTGTGGTGTGTTCTAAGGTGATTTTACCATGTGAAAAAGCCTTCTGCTCTGATATCATGAATCATGTTTGAGAGAAAACTATTTTCTCATGCTTTTCCCACAGAGGTTTGGAAGGTGATCTATAAGCTAAACTGAGAGCATACTTTCTGTAAATTCACATTATCTTTCTCAGTCATGTGAGAATGAAGTCTGGCATTCTCAGTAAAACATGTACATCCAACAAGGGCAGAGACTGTCAGTTGATTCCTTTGTGTTCTACTGCAGCTTCCCAGAGTGTTCTAAAGAACAGCTAGAGCGCTAACAGTCCTACTTATGACAAAAATTTGCACCTGAAGCCATCTTGATTGGAATAAAGTGGTAACTCTTAAAACATCTAATTGAAAAAGGAACAAAATGAGGGGGTTCATTTTGCCATAGAAAGTATGATTAGTGCTGCAGAAAGAAAAATTAGGGCACATTTTGAGTGACTTCTCAAATCCACTTCTATTTCATAAACAAATTCTGACATGCAGACTGAAACATGCACTTTGAATACCAGCAGCAGACTTCCCTGGTGAGCAGTAGCTTTACTGCAGTGATCTAATGAGCAATTAGAGTGCTAACATTCTGAATTTATGACAAATGTGTGACACATCTGAATGCCTTCTTGATGGAATCAAAGTAAAAAACTGAAAGAATTTCCTACTGAGGAGACTGTAGTAAATGAGGAAATTACGAAACTTCATAACAAATAAGTCTCCCAAAATGGCCACCAGAGACAAAAGAGCCCAAATGCAGCACAAATATCACCCAGATGTAGCCCACATTTAGCCCAGTGACAGAAGCGTGCAAGACACTTATTTTTTGTATATTTGCAGTTTTATATAGTGCTGACTTGTCAGGTATTGGAGAGCTTTACATTGGTTACATCACACAAGATCAAATTCATTTTGGTTGTAGACATGGGGAGATGAAGTGATTTGACAAGAATCACAGAATGTTGAGCTGAAGCAGAAACTCCAACCTGGTTCCCCAGTTGCAAAGTCAGCAGCTCTGGCAGTAACACCACATCCTCTCCCCTAAGTGCAACATTTAATCAAGTGGTCAACTGGATAAAAAAACATAAAGATTACAAATAAATTAAAAGTTCTTTGTCGCTATTTGAAAACTCAGAAAATATGTCCTCATTTTAGTTTTTTAGAGCACTAACCATAATTTAGATGCAAATAAGACCCTCTCATATATATAATTTCTAAAGGAAATGCTCTAGGTATTACAGTTTTGATTACATCAAGATGACGTCAGGCGTTCCACACTTTTGTAATAAATATAGAATGTTAGCAATCTAGTTGTTCATTGGGATACTGTTGAGAGGCAGAGGCCAGGGGCACAGACTCTGAAAATTGAAGGCAGGTAGGAGAGTGCAGAGGAAACATTTGACCACACTGGGCAGGCAGGAAGGGCAGTGGCAGCACAACAGACTATGGAGGGCAGTGGAAAGGGGGGCAGGGGCAACAAACCAACAATACAGGACTGGCAAGAGAGGCTGTGGCAATATAATAGACCATTGTGGGCAGAAGGAAGAGGCAGTGGTAGTACAACCATACATGCCAACAGACCCGTTTCAGCCAGGAAACGTCCAATGTTTTTAAGCTCAAATGGGCTTTATTTGATCTGTCTCCTGTCTACAATCTCCTCTTTTTCAATGTAACTCAAAGGGGAAAATCAATACCCCAGTTTTTTTTCAAAATCTCCTTCTTGCCAAGTTCAAAATGTTCGCAAGTATGGTACATTCGATCATGGTAGGCAGGAGGAATTGGGGTAGGGACATGGACTCGGATAACAGAGGACAGGAGGGACATGGAGAGGTGCACCAAACAGACCCTACAGGGCAGGCATCAGGGTTTGCAGCAGCACAATACACCACACAGGGCATGCGGGATGGGAGTGCAGCACAACAATCTATAGAAAGCAATAGGGAGGGGACAGGACCATGCACATGGACAACAGAGAACAGAGGGGAAAGAGGCAATGGTAGCTAGCTGACCATAATGGACAGACAGGAGAGAAAGCTGCAGCATAACAGACCATAAAGGGCAGGAGGGACGGATCAGGGGCATTACAATGGAACAGACAAGCCAGGAGAGAGGGAATAGGGTCTGCACATGGAAACAGAGGGCTAGGGGCACGGGGGCCGGGCAGGAGCAGCAAGATGACCATGGAGGTCAGGCAGGATGGGCACTAGAAACAAGACACACCATGGAGAGCAACAGTGAGACTATGATGGCATACACACAGACCATGGAGGGAAGGTGGGAGGAGGTCAGGGGCAGCTAGCTGACCACACAGGGAAGGTGGGAGGGGCCATGGCAGCACAGACGACCATGCATGGCAAGCGGGAGGGTTAGTGGCAGCACAATGGCTATGATGGGCAAGAAGGAGGGTGCAGGGGCATGCACAAAGGACCATGGAGGATAGAAGGGAGGGTCAGGACCTGGGCACAGACAAGAGAGTTCAGGGGAAGGGGCCTCACATCAGACCGCGCGGGGCAGGCAGGAGGAGCAGTTGCAGCACAACAGACCAGGGAGGGCAGAAGGGTGTGGCAGTAAAATGGACCATGAAAGGGGATAGGGGCATGGCATGTGGACAGGCAGGGTGGAGGTGGCAGGGACAGGTTGCAGTCATCTGACAATGCTAGGCAGGTGGGAGGGGAGTGGCAGCTCAACAGAACACTCAGAGTAGATAGGAGTGGCAGGACCATGGAACATGTGGGCAAAAAGTATGGAGCAGGGGCATGCACAAAGACATCGGAGGGCAGGGGGAAGGAGAATAGGGGCAGCAAGCTAAGCACAGAGGCTAAGCAGGAGGTCAATGATGGGCCATAGAATTGGTCAATGGAGGGCAGGAGGAGTGGACTAGTACATCATGCTAAATGGAGGGCAGTGGCAGCACATCAGACCATGCATGGCAGGAGGGAGGAGGCTAGTCCATGGATTCAGACAACAGAGGATAGGGAGGAGGTGGATGGGGCAGCAAGCTAACTGTTCAGAGAAGGTGGGTATTAGGAACTTTATTGTTTTTAAAGTGTGTGTCTGTGCGAACTACTTAAAATATGTTCAAGTATGCAGCATAATCTCACTTTTATTCAGGAAGAAGAGGAAGTTTGTGACTGTGACTCCGGGCTCACTTGGCAGAAACACCCCCTGACCCACCACCCCCATCGCAAAATGTAATGCCCATAAAAAGGGTAGGTGGACGCAGTGTTATTTAGAACATTGTCCCGAGAGCATGATTGAAAATGAAAACTAGATATAGTATATGGTATAAACTATGCAACAAAAAGTGGGATATAAGATGAACCGGGGCGTGAAATATAATATGCAATACATTGTGCGCAATGACAGATTAATTGGAGAGCGCGAGATAGCACAGGCACTAGCGTGTGCTATGCGATATGCGCCTTGGAGTGTAATATGCACAGGGCAGTGTTGTGTAACCTAACTAGTTTCTAAAGTTGTAATATAAAATATGTGCTGCGGAGTGTAACGTTGCATATGCACTGTGACAAAGATATGGATTCCAGATTGTAATATGTATGGCATAGCGTTGTGCGTTATAACATAGGCATCGAGGAAAGCACGTTAGATGGGGCAATATAACCCGTGCGAAGGCAAGTGTGGCATGGCATATTCACGGAGTGGTGTTACAGTGCATATGGGCTAGAGAGTGTCATAGCAAACGCACTAGCTGGTGGAATACAACACAGAGGTGTGTGGCACTCGGTGGGCACTGGTGGGTGTAGCACAGCATTGGGCTCTGCCAGGAGCACGCTGTGACTCTCAAGTGAGGTTCGTCTCCTTTCCAGAGAGTAAAATAAAAAGTATTACACATCCGGCGGTGGATGTGTGTTTTATTAACCGTGAGGGGGGTATCTTGTATAGTTTGGTCGAATTTTTGTCGAATCCCCTTTGAATGGCTTTGTGTGCGTGTGTATTAAATGTGCCCGTCAATAGCTACCCATGTTTGTATATATAAACAACAAGGGTGTCTACTTGGAGAGTACCCACCGGCGGGGGCGCCGGGATTAGGCACGGTAGGGCGTCAGACACGTCAGAGCTTCACTGGCAGTGTAAATACATTCCACGTGGATTCATTGTATGCATAGTCGCCTTTTAATGAATAGCACGCAAATCGTCATGGTGATAGGTACATACGGTTTGTCCAGTATATCCTAGGTGTTTCTATAAATATATAAAAAAAAAAAACAAAAAAAAACAAAGGCTGACCCCGGGGCCATAAGTGGCCTGAGGCGGGGGGCAACGCAGCCTTTCTCCTAAAGAATAAAAAAATAAAAAAAGGCCATGACTCGAGGGTTGAGGCCCCGGGGCCGATTAAGGCCTTGGGAGGGGGGCCACGCGGCCCCCCTCCAAATTTATTTTTTTCAACAAAAAAAGTTAGGGTGCAGTCCCTGGGGGATGGGGTCCCCAAGGCCAATAAATTTGAAAAAGAAGGGGGGCCACACAGCCCTCCTTCTTAAAAAAATAAAATAAATAAAAGACCGGCATCGCACCGGAGGCCACGCCCCTTCCTTGCAGCACTCTGCAAACGTGCCCCCTGGCCAGTTGTAAGTTGGGGAATTAATTCCCCTTCAATACTGAGGGTCCCTGAGGGCCAACTAGCCCAACAGGTATCTCCAGTATGCGCCAGGGAGCTGCGTTGCAGACAGGTGTTCTGAGGCCATGCCCCTTTTTACACCTCTATGCAACGCAGCTCTGTGGCGCTTACTGGAGGTACCTAGTGGGTTAGTTTGACCCTAGGGACCCTTAGGACTAAAGGGGACTTAATCTCTCAACTTAGAACAGCCACATGGCGCGTTTACACAGTGGTGAAGGGAGGGGACGGGGCCTGAGGTGACGTGTGCAAACATGCCCTGTGCCGCGTTTTAAGTTGGGGAAATAATTCCCTGTCAATTCTGAGGGACCCTGGGGGCCAACTAGCCCACCAGGTGCTTCCAGTAAGCGCCACTGCTCTGTGTTGCAGAGAGGTGGTGTAGGCCATGCCCCTTTTTACACCTCTCTGCAATGGTGCTTACTGGACGTACCTAGTGGGCTATTTTGCCCCTAGGGACCCTCAGGATTCAAGGGGACTTAATCTCCCAACTTAAAACGGCCACAGGGCGTGTTTACACAGTGGGGAAGGGAGGGAACGGTGCCTGAGGTGACGTGTGCAAACACGCCCTATTGCGCATTTTAAGTTGGGGAAATAATTCCCCTTCAGTCCTGAGGGCCCCTGGGGGCTTACTAGCCCACCAGGTGCTTCCAGTAAGCGCCACTGAGCTGCGTTGCAGAGAGGTGGTCCAGGCCATGCCACTTTTTACACCTCTCTGCAACGCAGCTCTGTGGCGCTTACTGGAGGTACCTAGTAGTCTAGTTGGACCCTAGGGACCCTCAGGATTCAAGGGGACTTAATCTCCCAATTTAAAATGGCCACAAGGTGTGTTTACACAGTGGGGAAGGGAGGGGACGGGGCCTGAGGTGACGTGTGCAAACACGCCCTGTGGCGCGTTTTAAGAGGTAGTTTTAATCCCCTGCCCTATTATATACTAGGGGGCTTACAGAGGAGGTCATGCTAATCACAGGGGGACCCCAACGCATAGTGTTCCCTAGTGTATGTAGGTGTTTTCACTGTATTCTGAGTGTCTTTTAACATAGCACTGGCTCTAGGACTGGTTAGTCAGACTCAGTTACCACCACTATCCGGCTGAAAAAGTTGAGGGTACAGGATGATTTTGCAACAAGGCTTCTTTCTGCTCTTCTATTTGTTCTTTCTGCACGTTATCCTTCTTCCTGCACTTTTCTTCGTCTTTGAGGACTTCTGTTGCTTCTTTCTGCACTTCTTTTTTTTCTTTCTGTGCGTTTTTTCTTCTTTCTTCACATGTCCTATCTCTGTAGGCATAGTTAGAAATTAGCATTTAAAAAACCTTTGAAATTCACTGAAAAAACCGTAGGTTTCAGGCACGTTATAGTTAGGAATTAGCATTTAAAAAACCTTAGAAATTCACTGAAAAAAACATAGGTTTCAGAGGCGTTATAGTTAGCTGGACTTTTCACTCGTACAAAAACATTGAAATCCCCCCATTATAGTTAGTTCAGCTAACTATAGCTCGCGCGCCCGAAATGCACTGCTGATGACGTCACATATTACATCACTCATGACATGGTCAGTGACATCACTCATTATATCACTGATGACATCTCAAATGACATCACTGATGACATCATCCTTGTGATAGAGTGGCAGACCTCCTCTCCCCCTAATATAACCTTTGATACACACATTCAAAAATAGAAACTACAATTTTCAAAAAAATGGACATACCAATACCAGTTACAACAACCTATTCAGTAATTCTAAGATCCACATACACATCCACTCATTCACCAACAGTCCTATACAGTCACTCATACATGTACTCACTCATCATATGTACTCATACACCTATACATCCTGTTACACAATGCTACTCATCCATAGAGTTACTCACACACATAGTCACTCATGCTAATAAAGAATCAAACATCCATTTACTTGCATATACAGTTATACACATACCACCACACTTACTTCTACAGAAACTTACACATACTTAGTCTTTTAAACAATCACTTATAGAAACACATACTTATTCATACAGGAACTCTTCCTATCTCTCACTCTCAGATATACTCACTTAAATACACCAATAGTCACATATACTAGTTTAAAACATATGTAGTTACGCATAAAGACACTATTGAGACAGTCATCCATTCACTAACACACCCATGCACACACTCATCCACCCATACAGTCCTGCACACATGCTGTCTTCAACACATACAAAGAGTGAGTCACTCATTCATGCACCTATGCACTACGTAATACCCCCCACCGAACCATACAGACACTCAGACACTCATACTGATACTCAAAAAACCAACTAATAACCTATATAGACACTCATGTAGCTACTCACCAACCCATGCAGCCACTTATACATAAAGTGAGAGACTGATACAGATATTTACAAATTTAAACGTTACTCACTAAGCCATGTATTCACCAAGATACATTTAATCAGTCAGTTATACAATCAACTTTTCAAAAACAAATCATCCATTTAGACACTTATATACCCATTTATTCTTCCATCGAGCTTGAGATATACATATATAAAACATAAGTAATTTTCAGAAAAACACACATTCACTGGATGATATCATCAGTGATGTCATCAATGATGTCAGTTGAGATGTCATCAGTGATGTCATGAGTGATGTCACTGACCATGTCATGAGTGATGTAATATGTGACGTCATCAGCAGTGCATTGCGGGCGCGCGAGTTATAGTTAGCTGAACTAACTATAACTGGGAATTTCAATGGTTTTGAACGAGTGAAAAGTCCAGCTAACTATAACGCCCCTGAACCCTATGGTTTTTTCAGTGAATTACTAAAGCTTTTTAAATGCTAATTCCTAACTATAACGTGCGTGAAACCTATGTTTTGTTCAGTGAATATATATATATATATATATCAATATCAAACCAACTCCTGCTCCACACTGGAAGAAGGCACGCACATTCTATTCCCAATAAGTCTGGCGCCGATTGACGAATCTTCGCAAAATTTTCCAAACTTTTGGCCAGCTCCGCTCCTTCCCTGAAAGTTTCGCGGTGATTCGTCAAGCAGGGGCCGAGAAAAAAGGGGGTCCCAAAACGCGTTTTCCCCATGCAATTTCCCATAGGACCTGTTGTCGCAGCTACAGCCCGAACTGCTGAACGGAATTACACCAAATTTGACAAAGAGGTAGTCCTCAGTTCAGACTCGTGCCTTTTGCTTAAATGGTGTAAATCCGTTCAGTAGTTCCTGAGAAAATTAGAGTTAAAAGTTAGTGATATCTATGGCCGAGGAGGATCCGCGGACCCTCCTCGCACCCAGCGCGCACCCTGCCGTGCACGAGCTGAATGCTAATTGGCTGTCAACACTCCAGATCAGGAAGTGTTGGCAGCCATCGGTAGAACCGAGGCACAAGAAGCCCCCAAAAAAACATCGCAAAACACGAAAAGGGGGCAAGGTAGAAACATCCTGACCCCCTAGGCCTGCTCAGGGGGTCCCACAAGGACCCCCAAGGCCCCCCCAATTTTATTTTTATTTTCTAAATCGCGGGATGTATCCCGCGGAGGAAAAAAGAAACTTAGCGTGGGCTCCTGCGCTTCGTTTACAATTAGCCCCCAGGGGGGCCAAGCCCCGGGGGTAATTTTTCATAGTCATGGGGGGCCCAGAGGGGCCCCCCAGCCCTGGGGACTGCCACCCCCGGGGCTTATCTTAATGCATGCGGGGGGGCTCATGGCCCCCTCGCAGCGCCGGGGACCGCCACCCCCGGGACTTGTTTTTTTTTTTTTAAAACAAATCCTGTGTGGGGCGGTTTGAGCCCCCCCACATGCCCCGGGGACCGCCACCTCCCCGAGGCACTACATATTTAAAGTAGGGGGTCCAATACGGATCCCCAAGCCCCGGGTACCACCACACCCCGGGGCTTTAACTTAAGTGGAGCCTTGTCGTGGCCCTGGGGACCGCCACCCTCCAGGGCCGGCTCCTGCAGTGTCCCGGGGTGCCCAGCCCCGGGACACTGTTGTTTGCAATAGCAGGGCGGGAGCCTCGCGGCTCCCACCCTGCCATTGCAAACTACTTTGCTATTTGGAAGAGAGAGCAGGGAAACCTGCTCTCTCTTCCAAATAGCAAAACAGATTGCTTGTCCACATGGGGAGCAGCATGTTAGCAGCTCCCCATGTGGAAAAGCAATGCCGGCTCCAGCAGGAGGTGGGGAGCCAGCGGGGCCGTGGGGGGATTGGGGACCCCCCCACGGTCCCCAACAGTGGCCAGTAGTGGCCCGGGAGGGGGGCCACGCGGCCCCACTCCCCAAAATAATTTTTCTTTTTTAAAACGGCCCCGGGGGATGGAGTCCCCTGGGCCAAAAGAGGCCATAGGAGGGGGGCAAGGCAGCCCCCTCCAAAAAAACAAAAAACAAAACAAAAAAGGGCCATGCCCCGGAGGATGGGGTCCCCGGGGCAAATTAAGGCCTCTGGAGGGGGGCTACGCGGCCCCCCTCCACAGTTTAAAAAAAAAAAAGTAGGGGGCAGGCCCTGGGGGATGGGGTCCCCAGGGCCAAAATAATAAGAAAAAGAAGGGGAGCAACACAGTCCCCCTTCTTAAAAAGAAAAAAAAAACGGGATCAGGAGGAGGCCACGCCCCCTCCTTTCATCACTCTGCAAACGCACCCCCTGGCGCGTTTGCAGAGGGGAAACGAATTCCCCTTCAGTACTGGGGGTCCCTGGGGGCCAACTAGCCCACCAGGAACCACCAGTATGCGCCAGGGAGGTGTAATGAGGACACGCTCCTTTTTACACCTCTCTGCAACGCAGCTCCGTGGCACTTACTGGAGGTACCTGGTGGGCTAGTTGGCCACCAGGGGACCTCAGGATTCAAGGGGACTTAATCTCCCAACTTAAAACGTGCCACGGGGCGCGTTTGCACAGTGGTGAAGGTAGGGGGCGGGACCTGAGGTGATACTGTGCAAACACGTCCTGTGGCACGTTTTAAGTTGGGGAATTCATTCCTCTTCAATCCTGAGGTCCCCTGGCGTCCAACTAGCCCACCAGATACCTCCAGTAAGCGCCACGGAGCTGCATTGCAGAGAGGTGTTCAGAGGCCACACCCCTTTTTACAACACTCTGCAATGCAGCCCCCTGGCGCATACTGGAGGTACCTGGTGGGCTAGTTGGCCCCCAGGGGACCTCAGGATTGAAGAGGAATTAATTCCCCAACTTAAAACGCGCCACAGGGCGTGTTTGCACACATTTCACCTCAGGCCCCGCCCCCTTCCTTCACCATTGTACAAATATTCCTCTAAAATCAGCCGAACTACGAATTCCGATTTACTCATCTGTAATCAGGAGAGAACCCCGGGCTGCATCTTTTGGCCCTGCACTGACCCTGAAAAGTAATTCTAAGCGTACTTACCAGTAACTTGTATTTCCTTGCATAGGAATCCATTGTGTGGTTTTCACCAGAAAATGTTCTGTGTCCATTTTTGAAACGTACAAATATTCCTCTAAAATCAGCCGAACTCCGAATTCCGATTTACTCACCTGTTATCAGGAGAGAACCCAGTGCTGCATCTTTTAGCCCAGCACTGACCCTGAAAAGTAAATCTAAGCGTATTTACCAGTAACTTGTATTTCCGTCCATAGGAATCCATTGTGTGGTTTTCAGCAGAAAAGTTTCTAAGTGTCTATTTTCACAAACTAAAAATATTCCTCTAAAATCAGCCGAACTACGAATTCCGATTTACTCACCTGTTATCAGGAGAGAACACAGGGCTGCATCTTTTAGCCCAGCACTGACTCTTAAAAGTAATTCTAAGCGTACTTACCAGTAACTTGTATTTCCTTCCACAGGAATCCATTGTGTGGTTTTCAGCAGAAAATGTTCTAACTGTCCATTTCTGAAACGTACAAATATTCGTCTAACATCAGCCGAACTACGAATTCTGATTTACTCACCTGTAATCAGGAGAGAACCCAGGGCTGCATCTTTTAGCCCAGCACTGACTCTGAAAAGTAATTCTAAGCGTACTTACCAGTAACTTGTATTTCCTTCCATAGGAATCCATTGTGTGGTGTCCAGCAGAAAATTTTCTGTGTCCATTTTTGAAACATATAAATATTCCTCTAAAATCAGCCGAACTACGAATTCTGATTTACTCACCTGTAATCAGGAGAGAACCCTGGGCTGCATCTTTTAGCCCAGCACTGACCCTGAAAAGTAATTTTAAGCGTACTTACCAGTAACTTGTATTTCCTTCCATAGGAATCCATTGTGTGCTTTTAAGTAGAAAAGTTTCTAAGTGTCTATTTTCACAAACAAAAACTATTCCTAAAAAATCGTCTGTATGACTTAAACACAATCTTTCAACTGTTTACAGGAGGTTGGCCAGTGCTGGATCCAGGATCCACCACTGAGTAAGAAAAAGTAACGATAACACAACTTACCTGCTAAGTGAATTTTCTGCCATAGGATAACATTGGTGATTCTATGTGAAAAAATTTCTAAGTGTCAACTTTTAAAATACAATAATATTCCTTAAAAATAACTACTGTAACCAAAACGCTTTTACTCAACTGTTTACAGGAGATGTCCAAGGACTGAATCTAGGATCCAGTCCTGTGGTTAGGAAAGTAATCCATATAACTAATTGCATTTAACTAGAAATTCACATTGAGCTCAATGTTGCTTTGTGTTTGAAATTGGGTTGGCGATTGCAACAACTGTAACTACTGTACTTAAAAGTCTGTTGACTATTTGCCAAGTATTTAAACTAAAGTAATTCATTCTGAGAAAGTATATTTTGTATTGTAATGTATAATGTAATTATAATGTAATTGAAAAAAATATCTAAAAATAAATAGTTTAAAAAATGTAGTAAATCAGTATTAAATGAAAACAGTATAACAATTAATACATTCAAAATTGTCATTTACAAAACCTTTGAAATTCACTGAAAAAAACATAGGTTTCAGGCCTGATATAGTTAGGAATTAGCATTTAAAAAACCTTTGAAATTCACTGAAAAAACCATAGGTTTCAGGCCTGATATAGTTAGGAATTAGCATTTAAAAAACCTTAGAAATTCACTGAAAAAACCAAAGGTTTCAGGGCCGTTATAGTTAGGAATTGGCATTTAAAAAACCTTAGAAATTCAATGAAAAAAACATAGGTTTCAGGGGCGTTATAGTTAGCTGGACATTTCCCTCGTACAAAACCCTAGAAATTCCCCTGTTATAGTTAGTTCAGCTAACTATAACTCACGCCCCCACAATGCACTGCTGATGACGTCACATATTACATCACTCATGACATGGTCAGTGACATCACTGATGACATCACTGATGACATCTGAAATGACATCACTGATGACATCATCCAGTGAGTGTGTGTTTCTGTAGATAGGGAAAAACCTATGGAAGAATGAGTGGGTGTATAAGTGTGTGAATGGATGATTTAGTAGGTGCGTGACTGACTTTATAAGTGAGTCATTAAATGTATCTTACTGCAGACTAGTGACTAAACTGTGTGAATGTCTGTATCTGTATGTCTGTTGGTGTATAAGCGGCTGCATGATTTTGTGAATATCTATATGAGTGTCTCTATGGGTTATTGATTGGTTGTCTGTATGGGTGCCTGAGTGTTTGTGTGGGTGGGGTGTGTGTGAATCTGTGCATACATGTGTAAGTGGGTGATTCTATGGGTGCATGGTTTTAAGAGTGCATCTGTGATGGACTGTATGGTTGGGGGAGTGTATGTATGGGTGTGTTAGTGATTGAATGTATATCTCAGTGGTACATGTGTGAGTAACTACATATGTGAAAGGCAGTATATATGTGTGTAAGAGTATATAAGTGGGTATATGTGAGAGTGTGGGATTGTGAGAGTGGCTGTATGGATGAGTGTGTGCTTGTATCAGTGATTGTATAAGAGTGTAAGAATGTGGTACTATTTTTATGAGTAAGTGAACTTGTGTGTGTATAACTGCATAGGTGAGTAAATGGGAGTGTGTTTAATTATTTGCATGACTGACTAGGTGTGAGAGTACCTCTATGGATGATTGGTGGTGTGTGAGTGTCTATGTAGGTGTATAAATGCATATGATAGTCCTGCACTGAGAGACTGTAAGTATGGGTGACTGTATAGGTGAGTGAGTGGATGTGTGTGTAGATCTAAGAGTCAATGAGGGGGTATGTAGTTATTGGAGTATCTATGGTTTTGAGAATGGACGTCTGAAATTTTGATTGAGTATATCAAAGGGTGTGAGAAGATGCACTAATTTATCACATGGATGACATCATCAGTGATGTCATCAGTGATGTAATTTCAGATGTCATCAGTGATGTCACTGACCATGACATGAGTGATGTAATATGGGGGGCGCGAGTTATAGTTAGCTGAACTAACTATAACGGGGGAATTTCTAGGGTTTTGTACGAGGGAAATGTCCAGCTAACTATAACGCCCCTGAAACCTATGGTTTTTTCAGTGAATATATATATATATATATATATATGTATATATATATATACATGTAAGGTTCACAGTTACCCAAAGGTGCGGGGCGCACTCTGCCATCAGCGCGTTCAAAATTGAGGTAAGAAACAGAAGATTCCAGCGCCAGCAGCGCCTGACTCGTTTCGGGCTACGCCCTTCCTCTGAGGCTTGCTGCTTACTAAATGACTGCCAACACAAGGACTCCAGAAATACTCCCATGTTTAATCAAAATTGCACTCAGGTGATATATATATATATTATCTACTGGCGGTCGCCAGTAGATAGTTATAGTTAGGACCGAGTTCCGATAGGAAATTCTATTTTGAATAACTTTGGCGCCGGTTGACTTATCTTCGTGAAATTTTCAAAACTAATGGGGCGCTCCGCTCAGCTCCTACCCTGAAAGTCTCGGGGTGATTGGTCAAGCGGGGGCTGAGAAATAAGGGGGGTCCCAAAATGCGTTTTCCTCATGCATTTTCCCATAGGACCTTTAGTCGAAGGTATAGCCCGAATGGCTGAACAGAATTACTTGAAATTTGGCATAGAGGTAGTCCTCAGGTCAGGCATGTGCCTTTTGAATATATGGTGTCAATCTGTTCAGTAGTTCCTGAGAAAATTGCAGTTAAAAGTACATAAATATCTATATACGCGCACCGTGCGCGCACCAAATGTCCGCGAGCGTAATTCTGATTGGTTGTTAGATGTCAGTCAACATTCCAATTGGTCGAAATCAGGAACTGTCGGACGCCATTTTGTGTGTGACAGTGAAAAAGAAAGGTGGAGAGTTTTAGAGGCAGAAGAGAGCTAAAAACACAAGTGGAGAACGTGAAAAGGGGGCAGGGTAGAGAGTCCCTGACCCCCTATACCTTCTCAGGGGGTCCCTAAAGGACTTTGTAAATCAAAAAAAAACATTTCGTTTCATATTTGCGCGCACCGTGAAAAACCCTTAAAAAAAAAAAGACATTTTAAACTGTTTATAGGTTTATAGAAGATATTACCTATGCTGTTCAACTTTATCCAAATTCAAAAAAAAAGAGCTGAGCCATTCCATATTACAGGATACAGTCAATCTATAACTATATACATAGGTAGTTGATTGTAAAATAAATATATAAAAAATATAATAATACATACATAAATTAGCATTTAAAAAACCTTACAAATTCACTAAAAAACCATAGGTTTCACACACGTTATAGTTAGGAATTAGCATTTCAAAAACCTTGCAAATTCACTGAAAAAACCATAGGTTTTACACATGTTATAGTTAGCTGGACATTTCACTCGTAAAAAACCATTGAAATTCCCCCGTTATAGTTAGTTCAGCTAAATATAACTTGCGCGACCGCAATCCACTGTTGATGACATCACATATTACATCACTCATGACATGGTCAGTGACATCACTCATGACATCACTGATGACATCTCAAATGACTCACATATAGAGTCAGTTACGCACCTAGAAAATCATCCATTCACACACTTGTACAGCCACTCATTCTTCCACAGGCCTTTCCCCATATATATTATACATATTTAAACTTTACAGAAACACACACTCACTGGATGACGTCATCAGTGATGTAATATGTGACGTCATCGGCAGTGGATTGCGGTCGCGCGAGTTATAGTTAGCTGAACTAACTATAACAGGGGAATTTCAATGGCATTTTACGAGTGAAATGTCCAGCTAACTATAACATGTGTGAAACCTATGGTTTTTTCAGTGAATTTGCAAGGTTTTTTAAATGCTAATTCCTAACTATAACGTGTGTGAAACCTATGTTTTTTTTTGGTGAATATATATATATACATATATATATGTTTCCACCAAAGAATTTTGACTCACACTCCAGGAATTTGGTTTAAGGGCCCTCTTCTGCCAGAAGCTGCAACCGCAACCACTTCAACTCATCCAACTTCAACTGGATGAGTTGAAGTGGTTGCGGCTTCAGCTTCTGGCATAACTAATCCCTTAAACTAAACTCCTGGAGTGCGAGTCAAAAATCTTTAGTGGAAATAATACTGGCGGAATTTGATTCCTTTCTGCAGAACAGTACCGGTCGTGAACGCGCTGTGAGAGTAATCATTTGTTGGCACACACACATGTAGTAGTGTCAATATCAATGCTTCAAAAGTTCTCAGTTGAAGCTGGTTTGGCTCTTCCAAATCCCTGGTTGGTTGACTACTATAGTTTATCATCTCTCTGGTTAAGTAAAATATTCCAATAATTTATGGCTGAGTGCCATATATGTAATACAAGACAGTTGGTAGCCCGCACTCCTAATTTATTAAAAGTTAATACTATGCCATATATGTCATATTCTGCAAGGATTCCCAATGGATAGTTTGAGATCTATGAGTTCCATTAATTTCAAATTTAAATTTGCAAATAATAGTTCTTTGTTTTTGTTCCGGCTGACTGCCTACCTGTTTTACAATATAAATGGTCTTGTATATGTGTTGGAAATCAGATGCTTATAGCTTTATCTCAAATATGGAAGGTTGCATTGTAGATTATAGGTGCACATGTATTTCGTCATCCCTGTTCAATCAGTACGGTTGTTAGGTACGGAATCGGATTATCAATTTGGATTCAAGCCGTCTCAGTTTTTTTGTTCTGTCCCCGAATCCTTTCTTCAGGGAAGGAAGAGTGTAGATCCACGTAGAGTCTGTTAAATAGTTCGGACAGGAGAGGAGAGAACTAAGGTGATGGTAGCCTGGAGCTTGAAGGGCAGCCTTATTGTGGGGAAAAAGTGCCTTTCTTTACTAGATCAATGGAAAGTAGGATGAAACCAAATCACTTTCATGTTTCTTACTTCAGTAGCTTAAGTAGATCTCACAGGCATTTGATCAAGCATCAGGCATAAGACATGCAATTGAAGAGAATCGACAGTATGATTTCCCAACTTCAGTTCCAGAACCCGAAAAACTAGATTACATGTTCTAACCTGGATTTGTGGCAATGAACATTATTAAATGTTACCAATGTAAAGCAGACTGATTTGTACCCTCAGTTCTGTCATACCTTAGTAAAGACAAGAAAAACATCAAACTTTCCAAGGAAGCTGAGCTGAGAATACACATAGAACCAAGATGTGGGTTGTCTATGAAAGATCTTGTTTTCAATCACAATGAGACTCCTTCCATGTCTACAACAGGAAGCATCCATTACAACATAGTCATTACAATGACCTACCTTTACATCGCAACTGTAAAAACGCAACTGCCTTTACATCGCATGCCATTGCAATGCATGAAATTACAACGCATACCATTACAACGCATGCCATTACAACGCATTATAAGCTAAGTAATGGAGATTTTTTTTAGTATTAGGGTGGGTTTGGGTTTTGGGGTACATGGGAATAGTAGTTTTTACCCCTACACTATCCAGCACTTTCCCTCCTGTTGCACTCACTGGAGTGGGAATAGTAATTTTTACCCCCACACTATCCAACACTTAGTAATCTTTACCCCTACACTATCCAACACTTACACTACTGTAGCACTCACTGGAGTCGGGAAAGTAATTTTTACCCATACTCTATACAACACTTACCCTACTGTTGCCCTAAAAGTATTATGCATTGTAATGGTATGCGTTGTAATGGTATGCGTTGTAATGGAATGTGTTGCAATGATAGTTTTAAAAAATGCGTTGTAATGGCATGTGTTTTAAAATCATGCAATGTAGTAATGGTTGCAATGTACAGACTGCGTTGTAAAAGCATGCATTATCATTGCATGTGTTGTAACGTCATATATTCGTCTCCAACATATTTGTAACATGTAATGGAAGAGCTCAAAAAAGAAGATAATTGTTACATGCCCAAATGGTTCAGTGGAAGGTTGTATGTCACAATATCAAGTGACAAAAGTTCACCCTGCCATACTATTGTGTCAAAAAGATTGACTAACAAAATATCATAAGGCTGAGCAAATCTTGGTAAGCACATATTTGCTATTCTTAACTCCACATCTACATACCTTGAAGATACCCTATTAAACTATAATTACATTTCGAAAAGAGACACCTAGCTTGTTACAACCAGCTTGCAAAGTGGCAAGGATGAGCATTTCATTATCATCTTCATTCCTCAGCTTTTTTATGGAGGTTTAATTTCCTGACATTTTAATTTTATTGGGGTGTCATTAGTTTAATGGTGTTTTGTTCTATTGATCATTCTTTTTTAACAACCCTTTTTCTGTAAATTCAATGCCAACCTTTAACATCAGAACACATCCTAGAATCTGATATATAAAGTTGATTGCCACGAAAGACATTTATATCTACCCAGAGAATAAGTGTCTATTGATCTTTATTTGGATGTGATTTGGAACACTATAGTTTCTGCTGGAAAAAGATGTATTCATGATTAAAGACTTATCCTCTTCTCACACAAAAGGAGAAAGTGTGTTGGTACAAAGATGCCTGTGATGTTAGTGTTGGTTTAAAGGTGCCATATTGTGTGTTTTGCGGTGGGTGTGTCTAAGAGGGGTTGAGCTATGTTTGATGGGGTCGGTTGTGTGATGTGTGTATGTAATGTTGTGTGCATGATTGCGTGTGATAGTGTGTTATGATGTGTGCAAGAAAATAGAATGGCATGCTTATGAGGATATATTGTAATTTGAATATGGTGAGTATGTGTTTTCCTGTGGAATGATGAATGTGATGGTTCAATAGGTCTGTTATGCCTGGAATGGTTTTTTTTGTGTATGTAAGAAATGGCCTGTTGTTGAGAAGAAAGAAGTTTAAACACACTAGAATACATGGTGCAAATTATGGAAGCTTCTACCGGTAATGTGAAAAAAATATCCCAAATCAACTAAAATTTAAGAAGGAAATGAAGACCGACTGCTATCAATTAAATGGGGGCAGACACACTAGTAAACAAACAATTTTAATGTCCTACAAGGTCATTCAGGCCATCTCCACCCAAATAAACAGAACCGTCTCTTCTCAAAGATGGATGGCACAACTACATGTGCAATTATCTTCAAATCGACTTTATTCCGCTTCAAACAGATCACAGCATCATGAGAAGTGAATTCCCGTATTTATCAACACATCTTCAACAACACCAAACCATTTCTCACAAATGCCACACAATAACTTACTTCCTTCCACCCTATCACAATATTGAAATTAATTAAAATAGGGGTGTGGCTTGCCAGAGGAGGATGGCGGTTGCGCATTGAGGGCCCGATTCACAGAATTAACTTAAGACAAAATCCTAAGCTTACTACTTTTGGTATTCACAGAATGCACTTACTACTTTTGGTATTCACAGAATGGATTTACGACTACTAACTTTACGTCCGCACTCGGGCCGGAAATTCCGGCCCGGAGGCGGAGCTTCCGGCCCAGAGGCGGGGCTTCCGGCCCGGAGGCGGAGCTTCTAGCCCGGAGGTGGAGATTTTGGCAATGGCTAAATCTCCACCACTGACCGGAATCCCCACCTCCGGGCTGGAAGCTCCGCCTCCAGCCCTGAAGCTCCGCCTCCGGCCCAGAAGCCCCGCCTCCGGGTCGGAATTTCCGGCCCGAGTGCGGACGTAAAGTTAGTAGTCGTAAATCCATTCTGTGAGTACCAAAAGTAGTAAGTGCATTCTGTGAATATCAAAAGTAGTAAGTGCATTCTGTGAATACCAAAAGTAGTAAGTTTAGGATTTTGTCTTAAGTTAATTCTGTGAATCGGGCCCTGAGTGTGCTTTCATGCCATTTCTGCAATTCTTCATCATTCGCTGTACCTAGCATTGCCCCAAAGACAGGAGCCTGAGCCACTGTTCAAACCTGCAGCCACTGCGTTGGGGAGACATTGGCCCAAGGGGTCCCAGTCAGTTGGCACATGGGGGCTGCTGGCTGTGACAGTGCAGCCCTAGAGGCTGGAGCAGGCCGTATTGGTGATTGGGCCGATGTTGTTCTCCTCGCTCCAGTGGCCCAGAGACTTGAGGACCAGGCCCAAGCGGATGCAATACAATCCCACCTCCCAAACCTTGGAACAGTAGATTGTGGATTTGCTGTGGGGTGCCGTGGCCTGCCCGGTGGTGAGGACTTGGGTCGGGCACCCCCTCCCACTCTGGGGCAAGAAGGCCAAGTGAGATGCGCACTCCTGTGGCTTCCCTCGGGTCCTGGCTTTTGATGCGGGCTCTTGTGCCCACATACACCAACTCATACAGAAAGACAAATGACTGCTGGCAACCGCCCAAACTTAAATGGACCAATTCACCACCGCCACCCATGGGGCAGCCATAGGGCACCATGAGGCATCCACCCTGGCCCAGCCATCAACAGATCCAATGGACCTTGCCACCATACTACAAGCCATCAAGGCATCTCAAGAAGCGGGTGACACAAAGATAGGGCAGGTCAAGGTAGATGTCTCCCTCCTCTGCCAAGATCTCCGGAATATCACCCATAAAGTCACAGAGATGGGACAGAATCTCCTTGGTGTAGGATGACATCACCGCCCTCAAGACCAAGGTACACCAACATGTGTCCCTCGCCACCATTTTCAAGAGGCACTTTGAGACCCCAATTGAACAGGTCATGCCATAACAATCTGTACTTTCTGGCTTTCAAGAAGGCGCTGACTTCTTGGTTCACGCACCTTTCTTGCACGACTGGTTGTAGTCGTAGCTACCACAAGATGTTCTCTTATCATGGTCATGATTAAAAGAGCACAGAGATCACTGGCCCCGCTCCCATCCACCCTGGGCGCACCCCGCACAGCCCATAATTTCCAGTATCCTCAACTACAGCGACGCCATTCTTCAAAATGCTCATAAGGCTTGGGCACTGCTCCGCCAGTCATCCCAGATAATATTATTCCCTGACTACACCTAGGAAACACAAATGTAGTAGATATCCTTTGATGACCTTGCCTCCCTCAAGATCAAGGTACACCAACTGGTGTCCCTCGCCACCATTCTCAAGAGGCACTTTGAAGACGCCATTGAACAGGTCACACCATAACAACCTGCGCTTTGTGGTTTTCCAGAAGGCGGTGACTTCTCAGATCATGCACATTTCTTGCACAACTGGTTGTAGTCGTAGCTACTAAAGGACGTTTTCTTATCAAGGTTCATGATTGAAACAGCACATAGATCACTGGCCCTGCTCCGCCCCCCCCCCCCCCCGGGCCCATCCCCCACAGCCCATATTTGCCAGTGTTCTCAACTACCACAACAGGGACGCCATCCTTTAAAAGGCTGATAAGGCTGGGGCACTGCTCGATCAGTCATCCCGGATAATAATATTTCCTGACTACACCCCGGAAACACAAAGGCAGCAGAGATCCTTCGATGAGGTGAAGCAAAAGATTAAGGCCCTTAACCTTCGGTATGTTCATCTTTACAGCAAACTTTAAAGAGATCCACAACAGCGGTACCCACTTCTTGGACACCCTAGAAGCGATGTGGGAGTGACTAACTGAGAGGCCAGCCAGCACGATCAGGCTGCCTCCTAGTCGTCAGGGGGCTCTGTACAGCCCCCGGTGTCTGGCCCCGATTGCATTAACAATTGCCATTAATCCATAAACTACAGGAAGGCCACCTTTCATGCTCACCCCCAAGACTTTTAACTTTCCATTTTTTTTTTTTTTTTTTGAAACCGTTTATTACAAGACTCAATAATATACAAAGATGGGCCTACAACCTTCCGGCCGGCCGCTAGCAAAGAAATGGAGCATACGATACACATTTATAAAGCACGTGGTGCTGCGGAGGAGCATGCACAGGAGGTAACAGCGTTGAGAGCCACACCATCCAGACCCCACTATACGGTTTCATTTTAAGCTTAAGGAACAACGAGAAAAAACAAACCCACAAGGCAATCCACAATCGAAAATAGCAGCACGTGCTCCCCTAGAGGGGGGACCCTAACCATCCATAGGAGTCTCAAGAAGGGGAAGAGATCACGACTAGGGCTGGGTAAACCCAATGCCCGGTACCGGGGGGATGAGTCGGCTAAGGGGACGGGGCCGGGGACGGATCGGGCAATAACGGCGGAGCACAGATTCCCCCGCGGTAGGCGTTCCAGGGGCCCCATACTTTCACCCATGTCCCAGGCTTACCTCTCGCCACATACACCACCTTTTCCCGAAACATGCACCAATCCATATGTTCCTTCCAGGCCGAGACAGTCGGGGGCCTCTGGGATCCCCACAGTTGAGCAATATCACGCTTGGCCACCATATATCCCAGAGTCACCCACCACGTCTGCGGCGCCGAGTAATCAGTAGGTTCCCACACATTCAACAGGCATCTCCTCGCTTCGGGCAACAGCGCCACATGCGTAACCACTCGCAGCACCTCATGCACACCACACCAGAACCCCTCCACCTCCGGGCACTCCCACAAGATATGCAGAAAAGTCCCCAAAGCACCACACCCACGCTTACACAACCCGTCCTCAGCATAGCCCATACGCAGGAGCCTTGGCCCCGTCATGTAGACCCTGTGGAGTATCTTGAGCTGGACGAAGCGAAGGCGAGCTGGTATGGCCACCTCTTTCGGGGAGGCCACCGCGGAGATCCAGTCCTCGTCGTCCAGCTCCAGCCCATCGGCAACCCAAGCCTCACGAAGGGCAGTCAACAAGCCCGAGCGGTCGTTGATCAGTTTTTTGTAGATCAGTGAGATCGTGCTGTCCGGGACGTGTCCATCCAGCACTCTATCCTCCAGGGGGGAATACTCCGGGATGGAGGCAACGTCCGGGAAGACGGAGCCCAGTGCATGACGGACCTGCAAATACCGAAAGTACTCACTGCCCTGCAACTGAAATTCCGTCTGCAGCATCTCGAACGTTTTAAATCCTCCCCTCGTCCAGAGATCCCCCACTTTGCTGATGCCTATTATGTCCCACTTCTCGAAGCCCTTCGAGGTCCACAGGGAGCCCAACCGCTCAGACGCGTATAGTGGTGACGCCCGGGTCAAACGGTCCTTCCACCCCATAGCTACATTGGCCGCGTGCCACACTCGCACCATGACACGCGTGGGGCCCGTTAGGCGAGCGTCGGGCGCGCTAGAGTAGAGCGCTCGATTATAGTCACCACCTGGGAGTAGCATCTTATCCATTTCGAATGCCGGGTTTAAGGCGGGCCCGTATAGGCCGTGATTAATCGCAGCTAGCTGGGAGGCCCAATAGTACCGTTCAATATCCGGGAGGGCAATCCCCCCGTCATACCATGGGAGCGTCAACTTCACCAGGGCAATACGCGGCCTCCCGTCCCAGAACAGGGGGCGTTGCAAACTCTCCACCTCACGGAAGTAGCGCGCCGGGACTAGGTCCATAGTGTTCTGCAAAGCGTACAGGAAACGCGGCAACGACATCATCTTAAACAATGCCGCCCGGCCGAGCCGCGAAAGCGGCAGGCGCCGCCAGCGCGCGACGTCCTCCTTCAGGTGCTGGAGGGGGGGAAGCAAGTTCCGATCGTAGCGGGCCTCCGGGTCCAGAGTAATGAAGACACCCAGGTACCTGAACCCCCGCGGGGCGATCTGGATCGGACAGCCCCGCGGGAGGATGGGAGCCTCCCCAGAGAGCACATACACACATGATTTAGCCCAGTTGATGACAAGGCCGGAGTTGCGACCAAATGAATGTAAAACATCAACCAGTACTATCAGTGATTTACGTGGGGAGGCTAGGTACAAGAGGATGTCATCAGCGTATAGGGATACGCGGTCCTCATACTCGGGGGTCCAGCGGAGACCACGGATAGAAGGATGCCACCGCAGCCACTCCGCCAGGGGCTCCAAGGCGAGCGCAAATAGGAGCGGCGATAAGGGGCAGCCCTGCCGCGTGCCCCGGCCCAGCTCGAACGGAGCCGATACTCTACCATTCACCACCACCTGCGCCAATGGGCCCGAATACAGCAATTTGACCCAACTGATGAACCCTGGGCCAAATCCAAACTTCGCAAGCATCGCCCAGATGTATGGCCATTCAAGCGTGTCAAACGCCATGGTGGCGTCTAAGGACGCCAAAATGGCCGGCTCCCGTATGAACGGGACACGTGCGAGCACCCCATGCAAACGCCGCAAGTTAAGGGCTGTGTTGCGATGGGGAATAAAGCCGGACTGGTCCTGATGAACCAAATCGCCCACCACGCCGACCAGCCGATTGGCTAGTACCTTGGCGAGAATTTTGGGCTCCGCATTCAGTAGCGAAATGGGCCGATAGGATGTAACCCGGTCCCGAGGTCTCCCCTCCTTGTGGATAACCACGATTGTAGCCAGACGCTGGTCCAACGGGAGGGAGCCCACCGAGTGGGCCGCCAAGAACATAGCCCGGAGGTGTGGTGCCAGCGTATCCGGTCGCAACTTGTACAACTCGATAGGGAGACCATTCGGACCCATGGCCTTGCCGGAAGCGACCGAGCGTATGGCGAGGGCGATTTCGTCGGAGGTGGGAGCGGCGTCCAGCGACACCCTGTCCTCCCCCGAAAGGGACGGCAGCGCGATATCCCTGAGCAGGGCACGGGAATCCTCTTCAGAGCAGGAAGACACCGGGGAATACACCCCACGGAAATAATCCGCGAAACAGGAGACAATTTCTTCTGGCTCAGTTACACACACACCATCCGTTTTCTCAATCAGCGGGACCACACGATTCGCTCTCTCTTTTTTGTCCAACCACGCTATCAGTTTACCAGCCTTATCACCCACATCATACAGTCGCCCCTGTTGCTCTCTACTGAGGCCCCTGGCCGCCTCCGTGACGAGGGCCCTATAGGCCGCTTGCTTGAGTTGGAGGACATGTAATGCGGCATCCGTCACCCCACCTTCTAGATTACCCTCCAACTCGGCTATTTCAGCTTCCACCCGGGTCACCTCCTCCCGCTCGCGCCTCCGGGCGTGGGAAATAAGGGATAGGGCCTCCCCTCGGAGTACTGTCTTGAAGGCCTCCCATAGTGATACAGCCGAAGGCACGGACCCCACATTCTCGTCAAAATATCGCTGAAGGGATTTAATCAAGTCAGCGCGAATGGTGGGGTCGCGCAGGTACCAGGGATTGATCGGGACCACCCTACCCTCACCCCTCGGAAAGACATCAAAGTGTAACAGGAGCGGGGAGTGGTCCGAGATACCCCGTGCCAAATGGCGCACCTCTCCCACCCTCCCAACATAGGCCGCCGGGACAAGGACATAATCTAGTCGTGAGAGACTACCATGGGCCCCCGAGTGGAAAGTGTACTGCAGCTGCGTGGGGTGTTTTAAACGCCAGCAGTCCACCAATCCCAATGTATCCAAGAGGCCAGATAGCCACGCCTGTGCCCGGGGGAGGTCCCTAGGGGGGTGACGATCCACAGTCCCAGAAACCACCGCATTGAAATCCCCCCCCACCACTAGAAGCCCCCCCGGAAGGCCAAGGAGAAGGCGCCCCAGGTCCACAAAGGTGGTCGACTGCAGCCCCGGTGGGATGTATACTGACACAAAGACAACCACTTTGCCCTCCATTCTTCCCACCAAGACCGTGTAACGTCCCCTGTCATCGTGGAGCACCTCATCAATCTCCAACGGGAGCGAGTTCTTCACCATGATGCCCACACCCCTTGAGCCAGACGTGAAGCCCGAGTGGGCCACTAGGCGATAGCCACGCCGATTCATGGCGCAGAAGGAGTTGCCAATGAGGTGTGTCTCCTGCAGAAAGACTACATCGGGCGAGATTCGCTTCAAGAACTGCAGGACCACACCTCGTTTGATCCTGTCCCCCAGCCCATTCACATTCCAAGACAACAAAGTTAATTCCCTACCCCCCATCATATACAGAAGCCATCATTCGTCCCCCCGAGAGCACTTTAGAACTAACACAAAAATACTTTTGCCTTGTGATGAAAACGAACAACACCCCATCCCTACCCACCCACCCCAACAAAACTCCCCCCTCCCTGCACCCCTGCATGAGCCCGAACAGCCCCCCCAACGTGCAGTGTGCCTGTCGCCCCATATATAGTTAAACTAACTAGACCCCCTAGAGGAGGAGGGAGAACCCCCAATAGACCCAACACAACCCCCATAGGAGGGGAACTTACACAGACAGACGCATAATCGAAAGTGGCATCATTTTCGTCCAGAGCGAGGCCTAATATTAAACCCTCAGTCCCGATCCAGTGGGCCGTCTCCCCCCGCCGCCCCCCCCCGCCCCCCCGATCACGATCCCCAGACAGAGTATCCAGCCAGTCCCCGGCCGCTTCGGGACGATCAAAAAAGTGCATGCGAACTTCCACCTCCACTCGCAGCTTGGCTGGGAAGAGCATGGCGTATTTGAGGTTTAGGTCCCGAAGACGGCGTTTGACGCCTAGGAAGCTCAGTCTCTGCTTCTGGATCGCTGGGGTGAAATCAGGGTAAAAATTCACCTCCATATTGTCAAGCTTAACCGGTCCATGCAGTCTGGAGGTTTGCAGGATAGCGTCTCTGTCCCGAAAATTGAAAATCCGGGCAATGAGAGGTCTCGGAGGGGCTCCGACCTTCGGCCTTCCCCCGGGAACCCTGTGGGCCCTCTCCACAGCGAAGAATTTACTCAGCCCCCGTGGCTGGAGATGGGTAGCAATCAGGTCCTCCACAAAGAGGTCCGCCGCCGCCTCCTCGCGTCCCTCGGGCACCCCGATGATGCGGATGTTGTTCCTCCGGGCCCGACTCTCGGAGTCCTCCAGGCGTCGATCCATAAGCGCACTCGCCTGACTAAGCCGGCGCACCTCTGTTTGTAGGGCCGCCACATCTGTCGTAAGGCCCGATGCGGTGTGGGCCAAAGAATCAACTCGGTCGTTGGTTTTGGAAAGATCGGCCCTCACCATGCCAACATCCACGAGGACCGAATCGATCTTCTGCGCCAGTGTATCGAACCGCTGGCCCACCGAGGCCTTCATCTCGGCAATGGCGCCCATGACATCTCGCAGAGTCAGATCCGTGGGCAGGTCCGGGGCATCAGGAGGGCCCTCAGGGGACTTGTGCGGTCCATCGGGAGATCCCTTCTGGAGGGTATAGCGGTCCATACTGTTGGCCTGATGAACGGCGCCACGCCGGGTCGATTTGATCTTTGCCCGGTCTCCATCTTGTTTCGTGGCCATGGCCACCAGTCTCCCAGTCGCACCAGCCACGTCGTGAAGGGCAGGCAAGCAGGGCCACGAGTTCCGCGGGGGGCCACCTCAGATCAGCGGGGTGGATCACAGCCGGCGGGCAGGCAGGGTCTCCCAGCGAGGCCACACCAACACAAAGAGCCCCGCGACCCAACCTCGCAGAGATGGCAAGGGGGTGCGAAAGCGAAAGCGAAAGTGCGGGGTACGCGAGTCACCAGGCCCTGCCTGCCGCTGTTGTTCGCTTTGTCACTGGATCACCCCACAGCGCAAATCCGGGGTCCGGCGAGGAGAAGGCCGCAAACCTCAATCGGTGCTCACTCCGGTGTCCGAGGTCCGATTCGGAAACGGGAAACGGGTGCCACCTCAGCTCAGGCTCACCAACACAGTCCCCTCATCCGGGACAGGATAATTTCAGGATAATCGTAGGAGGTTGCGGAGGTCCTCGGGAGCCTCGCACCTACGCGGCCATCTTGGTTGCGCGCTAGGATCCTCCTCCAACTTTCCATTTTTAATTGTGTGCTGGGGTTTCATTTAAGGGTGACAGATGCTTCAGAGGTGGAAGTGTATTGGAGGAGGGAGTTGTGAGTAGGAAAGTTTGCTATTTTAAACTTTTCTGTAAGTTGTCTCACTGGCACGTTGTTCATGACATACACTGCACACACAACACCTTGCAGCATGGGCTGTCTGACCCCTTTCTTTTACTGTTGGCTATCCCATTTGGCGGTTGCACCCCACTGTGAGATGCCACCACTCCCATGACAGCCTGTAAGGTGTTAACCAGGGTAGAGAACGGCCTTCTCAACTGCATCAAGTGATCAGCAGTACTCCAATATGCCCAGCGGCTCCACCCGTCCATCCTGATGCTTCAAGAGACTCATCTCTTGGGTTCTACTGCCCATTCGTAAAATGGTTTGACAACAACATAGTCTATTACGCAGGTTTTACCTTGGGCTCCAGAGGTTTTGCCATATTACTGCAAAAGTCCCTTCCACGTAGTTACTCGCACGGTCATAGATCCTCTGAGGTGGGGATGGAAGTCCTACTTGAGGGATGCCCAAACAATCTTCCAAGTGTATATATTCTGCCTCACCTGCCCGCCAGACATATGCAGCCCTTACCAAGACAGTCCTACCCTTCCCCACTGGTACCACTGTAATAGGGGGCAATTTCAATGCCACACTCAACCCCGAAATTGACAACATGAGACCCCCCAAGCCCGTCAGTATAGCAGGGGTAAAGCATCTTAAGGGTTGTCTGACCTCCCTGGGCCAGTTTGACATTGGGAGGGTGTGGCACCCAGCAGATAAGGTGTATTCCCACACATTGCAGGTACATATGACGCTCTTGGGAATAGACCTCCTTCTGATGCTTGCTACGCACTATGTGTCACCTGAGTGGAAATTCTCACTTGAGGTATCTCCGACCATTCACCCATTGAAATTCGCCTCTGAGACCAAGTGCATGCAACACACCCCAAGTGGTGCCTCAATGCCTGGTTCCGCCTGGACGACCGCTGCTTCAATCTCCTTGTTACCGAATTGCAGGCTTACTTCGAGACCAACTCAGGGAAGGTGCCCTGCGTGAGTATGCACTGAGGTGCCAGTAAAGCCACTTTATGCAAATTGTGGAATCACCAAGGGCTGCCTCCGCCACACCGAAAGAGACCAAGGTCAGGTAATGTCAGACCTGAAGGATTGCATTGCAGTCTTGATTGCAAATACACACTGAATCCTGCCAAGGCCATTCGCCCACAACTAATGCTCGTGAGATCCCTTTTCTGTCAAATTGCGCTGGAGGGCCTCCACAAACCATATAACAACACGGTGACAAGTCTAGCAAGCTCCTTTATTGGATTGCCAACAAGGACAGTGCCACTAGTATAATCCCTGAGATCTTTGACAACACAAGTGTCCTCCACTCAGCCTCGGTGGACATCTCGTGGCATTTGTTGTGTATTATTATGCCCTTTATACCGGCCGCCTGTGCCTCTTGTGCAAACGGAGCCAACACTTCCTGGCAGGCATACACTTCTGTAAATCTCTGCAGTGGAATGCGCAGCCCTAGACAAGCCTATTTCTCTGGAGGAAATCCATGAAGCCACATTGTGGTTGCTGTTGGGAAAGAGCCCCGACCTGGGTACTCACCCTAGAATGCTATTGTAAGTTCTGATCCCCCCCCCCCCCCCAGCATCTCTTTAACCTGTGCATGGAGACAGCACTGATTTGCCTCCTCTTCTCAGTCCTTGGCACAGCTAAGATTGTGGTATTTCCCAAGGGGGGGTGATCCCTACCGTACTGCAACTCTTTTAGACCCATATCCTTAATCAACATGGAGGTGAAGATATTTGCAAAAATAATCGCCACAAGACTCAGACTTGCGCTCTCCATTCGGTTCAGAGCGGATTCATAATCAACAGAAATACCTGGTATGGTTGAACGTAGCACTCGTCAGAGCCCATGAGCTGCTGGAGTCCTGTGTGCTCCTGTTAGCTGATTTAGAAAAGGTCTTCGATTCTGTTCATTGGAGTTTCCTGCAATCAGTTCTGATGTGCATGAACCTTGGTCCATGTATCTATAGCTATATTGACCTACTCTATTTACAGCTGACGGTACCATTGCTAATTATGGAATTCTCTCAACTCCTACCCTGTTGGAAGGAGGGCCCAGCTGGGGTGCTCTCTGTCACCTCTGCTGTTTGCCCTCGCTATAGAATCTTTTCCCTGCTTAGTGCAGTATGGCACCCAACTACAAGGATGGTGGTGGGAGAACTACACTGAGGAGAAAAATCGCTCTAAACGTGGACAACAGCTTTGCCTACTTGGCTAACGCTCAGCTATTAGGGCCATGCTGCCTCCACCTCCTGGGACACTTTAAAGGGGCCTCAGGACACAAGGTGAATGCCGATAAATCCTTGTTGGGGCCAATTCACACTGACAATACAATACAACTATGCATTGATAATCCTCCATATTAGTGAAGTGATTGAGTTTCAAATGCCTCAGAATCCATATCTCATTACTTCCCAAAATGACTGGAGCCTCAAAATGACCCCCATGTTCTGCCACACGAGAACCACCCTGCTGCTTAACATTCTAAAACATGTGGTCCCATTCGAAATGAAGAGCTTACCACACTACCTAGGCATTCTCCAAAACTTCCTACTCATGATCCCTATCAGGTGATTCCAGGATCTTGCCTCCTTGGTCCGCACCTTCCTGTGGGCTAACCTTCCACCTTGTATGACCTGGCCCAAATGCCACCAATCGATGTACGATGGTGGCATGGCAATGGGAGACCTCCAACTGTACTATAGGGAGGCACAGTTACTGGTAGACTGGCTGACCTGTTGCTCGGCCATCGCCGCATATTGAGCCAAACTATCCCTTGTAGACCCGGATAAAGTCATGGGCCAGCCTTATGGCAATCAGCTCCCCAAACATCTCCCAGGAGCCACACAGTATATTTTCCTGCCTTGCCATGTGACCCTCTGCTCTATGGGGTGGCCTGATAAACTTACCTAGCAAACTCCACTGTGGAGAGGTTGCTGCCTCCGGCACACCTCCCAACTTTAGGACTTCCAGGGATGAGATAAGAATGACATCACTATGCTAGGTGTTGTTTGGCAGGGGGGTCACATTAAATCCTGCTTTGCCACGGGTGCACACTTTTTTCACTTGGCATGGGCCTCCCCCCTGATTGCAAACTACTGGGGAAGGGCAACGCCCACTATATCCCGTCTTGGGTTACACAATCACATTAACACCCAAAGAGGCACTACTTGGAATTCTAGATGACCTTGAGCATACTAAGTGAGAATGATACACCATTGGGATGGCCACCTGGATTGCCAAAATGGAGAATAGGAGCAGCGACTACTCTGACTGAATGGTGGTCTGGGATGGACTACTGTGCAACCCTAAAAGCACTTGTCTACAAGACACGCAGCTGCCCCTCAAGCACGAGCAAATATAGAGGAAAAAGCTAGATCATTATAGGATGTGGCCTACCAATGTTGATGACTAGACTATACTTGTATGGAATATGTGTGGAGATACAAGAGGGTTTTGGTGAATGACAATGATAATGTTTTGCATATCAATAAAATCAATAACATTGGTTCTCAAATAATAACAATAAATATGAAGCTCATGTTTCTATCCCTAACTCCTCTTCACAACAATACTTGCTGAAGTGCAGTGATAGATGTTAGGATAGAGCAATACACTGGTCATCAGGTATGACACCAAAAACACTTCCCACATGGGCCACAATACAGCACAACTTTCTTCCACTTATGCACTCTTTCAGGCCTTGGCCGAGGTTTTTAGATATTTAGTGGTGAATCTTTGTCTGCAAATATTGCAGAGGCAACATAGACCCAATGATCCTTTGAGCCCATGCAAACACCACTGGATTATGCTCACGGTAACGATTGTTTGAACCCAATAGGAGGGGCGGGCAGGACCAAATAATATATTACAACAATAAATATTACATTAAAAAACATAAAGTAAAACAAAATTAAATCAAGTTGCTCTCTCCCTGGTGAAGAAAGAAAGTTTAGCTGGACCTTCTGACTTTCTGAAACTTATCTTCTACATAAATGATCCTGTTTAGTCACAGAGGACTGAATTCCAGCTCTAGTCTCATGAGTGGCGGAGATGGTTTCTTAGTAAGTAGAGTATCTGTAAAACGGAAGACAAGATTAGACTTCCAAAAAACAGTGTTCAGGTCTTCCCATATGACCCATTTGCTATAAACTCACCACTAGGGTATTCTTGTTAGCTTTTACAATGCCACTTGTACTTTCCATGCCTTCCGTCAGAGCTTGTAAATTTATTTCATAACAGTCGTATGACTAGAAATAGTCTACTGTAAATATTTGGCTGTTTGACACAAGTTGTTTGAATAGCAGACACATTTGCTCCAGATCCATGCTGCATCTTGACAACCATAGGTTCTTAACTAGGGGTGGGTGGAATTTTCAAAAGTGACTTGCGCAAATTATCGCGAAAAATTTAAAAATCTCCGCAAACACGAGGAAATATCGCGAAGATGCGGAAGTTTTTTTCCCGCCCGTTCGCGGTATTTTCTGCGTGGTCGCGGCTCACCAACTTACCCATGCGGTTGCTCGTGGGCGCGGCCATCTTGTTTTCACTCTTCTCGCAGTCCATGATCGCGATAAGAAAGACGTGATCGCGCGACCAATGACATTACTGCGGGCATGAACTGTCGCGAGACAGCGCAAATGGCTACCAACAATCCAACATCTCGTGGAGAACGCGACCGGATCTGGAAAACTTGTCGGCGAACGCGGGGATTCAGGTAAGGCGATCGCGCGCGCAAGAATGTATTATTTTACAGCGCGAGCAAGAAACAAATTATCGCTAAGCTGCGGAATGCGGAAATTTTGACATTTTCACGCTCTCCGCGGAACGCGAAAATGTCAAATTATCGCAATTTCCGCAAGCGGAACGGAAATTTAGCCCAGGCCTATTCTTAACTTCACCTAAGAATGTTTCACACACAAAATAGTTCAATCTGAGAATAGATTCAGGGGGTTCACATGGTTCACACAAGATAAATCATTGGCTGTTTATATCAAACTATAACTAAGGTTTCTCCACTCCAAATATCACAGTTTTTACTCAGAACTCACTAGATACAAGTTTCCTTGTTATGTCTGTCTGATAGGTTTCAGGTTCAGAGTACAATGGGTTTCTTTTCATTCAAAAAAGTGCGCAAAAAGAAAATTTCAATACTTATCTCATACTTTTGTCAGCATTTCAGTCCCTTATCAATTGGAAACAGGGTGGCCATCTTGGGCTGAATGGCCGTTTCCCTTCAGATCCTCCATATGAAACATTGAGACTGTTAAGAGCAAGGTATTTATCGGCTCAAATCCAAGATAGCCTCCTAGATATCCAACTCTCCCAGGAGCTTGCCAGATCTCACAAGGGTTAGTTCTTTTGGAGTACGCGTGAACGCGCCTGTCATTTCTGATGGGCTCAGGTCAAATGTAGGGGTATGAAGACTGCGAGATTTCAGTACTTATCTCTCGTTCTTTGTTTGGGATCGTGGTTCCTTGTCAAGGGGAAACTGGATAGCCGAGGGTTCGGCTAGAAGTCTGCTTCCTTTCAGGTCCTCAATGCGAAGAATCGAGAATCTGAAGGGTGGGGTATTTATAGGCCCAAATCCAAGATGATAGTCGAGATTTCTAACTCTCACAGTCATACCAAGTGGGTTTAAAAGCAGCTAAAAATCATGGGCACAGTTTAGTGTTATAAACAATTGTGAATCATGGGTGTATTTTATAAACTATTCATGAACCCTCAGATTATTGTCCTTCATCTAGCCAAAAGGTTTGTCCAGGAAAGACACAAAGGAATGCCTACTGCATGTGATGTAATTGTAGTTATGATTCTCAAGAGCCGGGTTCTGACACACAACCTAAGGTCTTCCACGATGTCGGTCCACCAATGGATGCTAGTCAAATATTTTCACTAAGGCAATGACTAAGATATTTAAATTGCAATTTACTACATCTGGCATCCTATTGGTTTAGTCACTCACACATCCAAACATCCCACAGCCCGTCTACACCACAATGCAACCACTGTAAACTATCACGGAAATGTATAACATATTGAAAAAAAATATTAAATATCTAAAAAAAATAATAGCACTTAAACTGATAATACATTTTTAAACTGTATATCTATGAAACAATATAGGTATATATAAAATTAAACATTAAAAATATATTAATACAAAATTACCATAAAAAATAATAAATACAATAATTTAACCTATTTTTTTAGTATTAGTTTGTAACAAAAATTAGCACATTCTAAAAACATATTTAAAACGATATTAAATCCCACTATCATTTAATATTTTTTTACGATTGTTATAATGGAAAAAACATATTTACCCTCAACATTTAAAATCTAAATATTTTAGTTCTCCAGGTATTTTGACCTCGAAATGTATGTTCAACAGTATTTTGGAGTTGATATTGAGGAGTCACACACCTACAAACTGCTCTTAAGCCTTGGTTGTTTTGCAACCTATTGGAGTTCCCCAAGCTAGTATTTTACCAGCCTAGCAGACATTTTTTTAATGTCAGGGACAGTGACTAATTGTTCAAATCAGCAAAATCCGGTATTTTTCCGGTGGAATATGAAACAGAAAAACATCAAGAAATTATTTTTAAGTATTTTAAAACTGTCTAAGTAACTGTTAAATGACATTTGATGCAATGAGAAGGGTAAGCGCCCAGATAAAAAGATACAGCTGACTTCACAGACGATATCTTACAAATATTAGGCTTTGGCCCTTCTACAATCTGAAACCCAAACAAATGACCTGCTTTCCTCTCCGAGAAAGATGACAACCATACACCCTACCTGGAATATTATTGAGTTGTTTGTTTTTGCTACGCTGTTTACAGTCATAAAGTCTTGTTATGTTAAAAAAAATTCCCTCATTTGACCGGAAATTTACATTCTTATCTTTAGGCTGTTCTGATTTGTGTTGCACCGAAATGTGATTTTTAGCATTCCGCACAGTTCAAGACTCAAGCCCGACCAAGCAAATGTTAGAGCAGATTTGTAATTAATAAAGATTATTTTATTAATCTGAAAACTGAAAACTAATTTATTCCACAGAACTGTTTTTTTTTTATTTTGACCCAACTAGGCCCAGATTCCATCTTGAATCCTAAACATGGCCATGTTTTCATTGTCACGACTCCATATGCAGTAACATGTGTACTGAAAGCATGGTTGAATGTAATACGTTTTGTAACCCTGCTTACTCCATATGATTGAAAATGTTTTTTTTAGCTGTAGAAAACGATTTCCTCATAAATGTTGCTGTTTCTTCCATTCTCTCGCGCCGAACTCAGTGGCCACAGTTTGCTCCCCTCGTGCTGATTGTGTGATTCTTACTGTGCAAAAGAAAGCTCATTTTAGAAGTGAGACTGACACTTGTTGCTTTCCTGATTCTTAGAGAGCACTCTCACATTGATGTATTGCATACTCAGGACTTAGAAAATAAAACATTCTTGTGGGCTCCCCTAAGTCACATCCCATGCCGCATTAGTGATTTGTGCAATTTATTTGAGCCTTATGTTAATTCCCTCTAAGTGATTTAATATGAACTTTGATGAATTTCGAGACTAACAATATTTTGCCTTCTGTATCTATAATATAAACCTTCACGGTTTCTAACTTTATCCCTTATCTATAGAAGCTAACATAACTGATTATGCTATTTGATTTGTTGAAATTCCAATCTACTCAGGGACATATTTCCTCATATGTTCTTGATTACAACACCTCACAATCCTGTTTATGTGGTGTATCTTCAGATGATCTGATCAATAGCATCAACACGACCAAACAGTGATGTGTGTCATCTTTATCTATGAGTCTTGTCCAGTTACATCTTTATGGTGTGTTCAGCTTTCCTCCTTGACCCCAATACATGAAAGGTGACCTCCTTACACACTCTTCTTTGACTTCCGGTGGCCTGATTATGTGAGGGGATTCAAAGATGCTTTAATAACATGGCTCACATTTAATGTAGAACTTTCAGAATGGCTCTTTATTGTCTAAGGCCAAAGTTGGCGTTAATTATTCACAGGTTTTACTTGTATCCCATAGTTGTGTTGATTGTAGACAGCAGACCTACTTCTCGGGAGATTAATTACTGAGGAAGCAGACATTTTAACCTGACATTCACAGTGGTAACTTCTAATACATTTTTTAAAATTGTTAGCTAGGTCAAGAGAAGGGCTCATTAAGTAGATGCGATGTCTTCATTTCAGACCGGTAGAAAGTGTTCAAGGCTGCATTTTATGTCAGTGTGCACTTTAATCGAGATAGCTTAAATCCCGGCTCCGCATGGCTAACTGCTTCTGCCCTTTGGATATCGCCGTTCTGCGCATTGGGTGGTAATTCATCTAACATTTTACTGAAATATATTCCGTCTTTCCAATGCAGGCTTTTAATGTTGATTCACAAGAGAAGCTTGACGACATATTGACTAATTCTCTGCGGGGTAAGATGCCTGGAGGTGAAGTCTGCAACTTTTTGGAAGATGCTGTGGTCCAAAACCAAGACAGTGAGTTGTCCTTTTCACATGTCTTCAGGCTGCCTCAGAGTCGTGAAGTAGAAATGACTGTAATGTTTCAATGTGTGCTGTCATCTTTGTCGAGTGGAGGCAGAAGTTTGGTCAAGTCTCAAATCACATTCAGAGGTGGTATATGATATTTCTTTTTTATTTTATGTAAAACTTATTCATCGTCAGGATCACTCAGTTTATTCTGGACACTATATTCAATAAAATCGTACAAGCTGAAATTTAAAAGACAGAAACAAACTTAAAATCATTCCAGCAACAGCTGTACAATACAGGCATTTTGCAAGAATAGTCTTTATATTACATTAGAACAATGAAGGTTTTTCTAACGAGAATAGAAAGGGAAAGTCCTAATTATATTAAAGATAAAGAGGCAAATGGCATGCTCATGTAACCTGCTACTTTTTGTATAGAAGTCACGATACCCGGAAGGCTGCACTTCCCAGCAAAGCCTGGGTCATAAATTATAGTTTGGCTGGCAGTAAAACCACTAATCAGTCATAATCTTATTTTTTTTATTATAGAATTCACTAGTAAGTAACATTCACTTCTTGATGTGAAGACAGTTACACCCCATGAATAAAAAAGAAGAACAATATCAGAGGAAATCCAGAACAACTTATTTCGAATCCTTATAGAATACATTTTTTTCGAATCCTTAGGTGACTTATCAGGAATCACCAGGCACCTGGATGCTTGATATTCATATGCCTCCAGATGAGATGAAACCTTGGGAACAGCCAGGAGTTAGGGCAGTGACAGCTGCAAGAAAGAATCACGAATGTTTGTAATACAGTAAATTTAATGGGGAAGGAAAATAATCTGAAAAGATATAGACAGTGGAGGGATAATTTTTGCTTCTGTATCTTTACTAAAATCAGGACTTTCCTTTGTTATTCGAGCCAGGAAAATGTGCATTTCATCACAAGACCAGTGGCTCACATTATGATTGTTTACAGTACATGTATTTGTACCAGTATATGTTTTTAAAGAGATTAACAAATAAGGAAAGGATGTTCTAGGGGAGGCGGAACTTGCCTGGCTGCAATATGGCCACACTCTAGGTTAGCTCTGTGAGCCGTTGTTCCATCTGACTCAATCCTGCCCTCCAATTCAGCAGATTTCATTCCCCTGCGGCTGCCGATGTCCAGGGAGCAAGTGGCCAGCCGGGCGATAGGGAAAAACCGATGTATCGGAGCGGCAGGGCGGTGGGGCCATGCCCAGACTGAGTGCTGCGGCCTACATCCTGTCTGGCGCTGGGTGTGTGAGGCCTATCCTGCGGTGCTCGTGAACGTTGCGAGGTCCACCTCCACGCCTGCTGCTCCTGTGGCGCTGTTGGCCCACGCTTTGCCTGCATTCCTGATCCCCGTCATTGTCGTGGCACCGGAATGCTTTTCAGCCCCCCACCCCCAACTGTCGGTGATCCAGGGACGCCATCAGACCCGTGTCTGTTGCGGTAAGTGGTGGCAGTGACCCACACAACCCAGGGATTCCGTTCCACAAGACCATTGCTGCCTGAGACCTCTCTGCTCTCGATACTGCTGCAAGTGCCATTAAGTGTCCGAGGGAGTTGAGCGCTTTTTGTTATCGCGGGCTCCTGAGCTCCACTATTTGGGCCGAACACAGGGAAGTCTGATGTGCATGCCCCCTTTGTTCCTCGTCGCATATGATGGTCGCTAAGACTGCCGAGTTGGGGCTCTCTTGTTGCAATGGACTATTGGGCATAACTGCTGCGCCACACTGGGCTATCTGGGCTGGCTCCCCATGCTGAAGATGCAGTAAGAGGTACACCCTGTGATTGCAGCCCCCTTCAGTCAGCTGTGTAGACCGGCTCTTGAGACGTGTCCCTGGTACGATATTGAGTGGTTACTCCCTGCTACTTGGTGCACTAGGCGCGACTTGGTTTTACCTGTGGCCGCCGCCGTGGTTCCGCAGTGATCCCTGGGTCTTCAGTTGGACAGTCTCTTGCAAGATCGGGGTATGCTGGCTGGTTGTGCCCTGCGGTACTCCTGGCCTAGTTCTTTCGCTGGACCAGTATTTATCCCCTTTTACCTCCCTGGGTGCCGGCACTACACAAGTGGGTGGCGCATTCCAACTGGGAATTCTGGACATTTGTGGACTCATGGGGGCACTCACCCGCTTCCTGTATGCCGTCTATGCTTCGAACTCCTTCCCTTGGGCACACAGCAGCTGGCTGAGTGATCACAGAGAGATATGGACATCTGGTGATTACTGCTACAGCGGGGTGGCGCATTGGGGAGGGAGTACGTGATCCTTGCTTGCACAGCTGGTAGGGCCCTGTCCCCTCTGCTCAATCCCTTGCCAAGTCTGTGATGGGTCCTATTGATCTACATTGCTGGTATATCTCCCAAGTGGCCTCATGCTTCTAGTGGCAACATGGGCCACACTGAGAACTTGCAATCCGAGTTGCAATTTGAGCCTCGTAAGAACCCCAGGCAGCAAGAGACTGAGAAAAATGCCTCTGAGTCCGGGTCAGAGATGGGTGACAGCGCTACCGACACTGATCTAAAACAGATCCTTATGGCCGCAGCTAAGCCTAATGAAGATTGATGGGAAGATAGATGCCCTCTCCTTCAGAATGGACAGGATGTCTGAGAGGCTGGACAAACAGGCGGCAAGATTGGACACTATGGAGCAGAGGGCCTCAGGTGCGGAAGACACGCTGAACTCTTCTTTGAACTCTTCCGCTCAGTTGAAAAAACTGCTCCATTCAGTCGAGGAACAATCTGCGCATAGTGGGTATTGCGGAACCTTCTAACAGCCCAAATATGGAAACCTTCGTGGAACAATTGCTGGTAACACTCCTGGGCAAAGACACTTTTTCAAACATGTTCATTATTGAGCACGCCCATAGATCTCTTGCTCCCAGACCAGTCCCGGGTCACCCCTCACCTGATTTTCACCAGGGTGCTCAATTACAGAGACAGGGATTCCGCACTAAAGAAATAAGATATGAAGGCACAGAGATTTCCATCTACCTTTATTTCACACAAGCTGTTCAGGAAGCGCTGCGTCAATTTGTCCGGGTTTAGCGGAAACTGCGTGACCTGAATTTAGAATACAATATGATCTACCCAGCAAAACTTAGGGCGCGCGCTGATGTGAAATTTCACAACTTTAATGACTCTAAATAGGTTCTCCAGTTCCTGAAGAGAGGAGAGAGTGGCAAACGTGGTGGGGAATCTTCAAAAACCCGCTCCTCCGTTGACGATTATTCTCCAGACCCTGAAGAACAGTAAACTCCACTTAGTGTGTCTTAGCTTTTTGATATATGATAGAGGTTCTCCCTCATTCGGGAGAAGATGTGAGTGGGAAGCTCAGTTAAGTTATCCTTTCTGGGGTTTAATGGTAGCACTGTCACTGTTTATGCCGAATCATATTATGCCACATATAAACTATCAGTATTGGAGATGCTAACAGTTGTATAGGCTCTGATACCTAACTGTCGATGCTTAGTAGGCAACATCTGCCCCGGCATGTCACCCACCCTCGACACCTGTTTTTTTAATGTTATCGAATGTATGTTTTGCGGTATCGTTTCATGTTTATGGGTGGGGGGTTGTGGGATCGACTATGCCGTGTTGGGGTCTGCATAGCGTGGGAGGGGAGCGGGGGGGGGGGGGTGGTCCTTTAACGCACCAAGCACATTTCAGGGCACCTTGAATCTAGGTAAACACATTGCAATGAAGTATGACACGAGGAGTGGCTGCAAAGGGTACATGGGTTGTGAATTCCACACATGATGACCAAGTTGATTAAAGTCTGGACATGGAACGTCTGGGGCCTTAATGATCATCGTAAGCTGAGGAGCGTTGTTGTCTTATTGAAAAGACACCATGTAGACATAGCAATGATTCAGGAAACCTATCTTACCCCCCCAGAATAAGATGCTCACTAAACGGCGATTGCAGGGCCTTTTTCCGGCAGCTGGTTTTACTCCACATCCTAGGGGGGTTCTTATTTGGGTTAACCCAAAGTCCGACATGTCCTTGCACGAAGAAGAGGAAGATCCCAATGGTAGGTTTGTAGTGGCCTGCTGTCAGGCTGAGGGATTTAGCGTTCGGTTAGTTAACATATATGGACCCAATTATGATGATGCACAGTTCTTTCAGACCTTGGCGGCCCACCAACTCAATACCAATGAGTTGCTGCAGATGTGGGGGGGAGATTTTAATTGTGTATTAGATCCCAGAAAAGATAGGTTGCGATGGCTCCCGAGGAAACCTGCAGCAACAGCCAGCGCTGTCGCAGTACTCATGGAACAACTGGGGCTGGCTGATGTTTGAAGACAGTGACCGTCGGCCTCCCCGGGATACACTCACTACTCTGTCCCACATGACACCCACACCAGAATAGGTTACTGGATGATTTCTAGAAGCCTGGTTCCTCAGGTGTCGTGTTGTGAACCCCCTCCCCAGGACTTATTCCGACCACTTTCCAGTGCAGCTGATATTGACGGTCCCCAAAGTTAGACACGCCCGTTCACATGGATGCTCCCGTAGGACTCCCTACTTTATCAGGTCTTTCACTCAGAAATGGCTACAGCCATTGACACATTTTTTAAAGAGAATATGGGTTTGGTCCCTGCCTTCACAACAGTCTGGGAGATCTTTAAGGTTTTTATAAGAGGAGAGACTATAGCTAAACATGCAGGTGTTCCTAGGTCTATATAAAACAAGCTCACTAAACTTGAAGCGGACATCGCTGCTGTAGAAAAAGAGCACCAGTTGACGGGCCATACTGAGACATTAAATATGATCAAGGTGCTATTCGAGGAATACCTGGACACAGCCGATAGTGAAGTCAAGCACTTAGATAAATATGCCACAGCACATGTCTATGGGGAGGGTGAACGCCCGGGTTCCCTTTTAGCTAAATTACGGCGCCCCCTTAGGGATACTAACTCTATAGTCGAAGTAATGGGTGAAGATGGGAATATGATATATGATTCTAAAGGCATTGTGGACAGATTCAGCAGACATTATGCCGAGTTTTATAGGTCTCGGATCCCTCCCGTCAGTACGGCTATTGAAGAATATCTATCACATATCCATCTTGTGTGGCTCACAGACTCCCATAGGGAACATCTTATGGCTCCCCTAGACCCCAGGAAAATCAGGGTCCCTTTGTCATCAATGAAAAGTGGGCCCGTTCCGGGTTCTGATGAACTGACAATTTGCCTTTTATAAAGCTTTTCAAGATCTTCTAATCCCACACTTAGTTACCTTATTCGAAGAGATGACAGAGAGTAAGTTAATGCCCCCATCAATGTGTGAGGCAGTGATCATTACTCTTCTAAAACCTGGCAAAACCCTCAGCTACTGCTTGTCATACCTGGCCAATCGCATCTCTTCACTTCTTCCAGGCCTAGTGGGCTCCAAGCAAGCTGAATTTGTACCGGGACGCAACCTAACGTCTAACCTTTGTACTCTTTTCGCTGCAATTCAGCACATCAACACTAAAATCAATGCAGCTGAGGTGTTCTTGGATGCCAAAAAGGCTTTCAATTTGGTTGAATGACTTTTTATGGAAATGGTACTCAGGCGGGTGGGGGTGGGTGAGGTCTTCCTACAGTTGGTTAAAGTCCTATATGAAGCCCGTGTGCTAGAGTTAGGCTGGGAAATTTGCTGTCGGCCCCGATACCCATCTCTAGGGGCACTCGGCTGGGATGCCCCTTATCCCCCTTTTGTATGCTTTAGCGTCTGAGCCATTGCTGTGCGCACCTAGGGACTACCATAGTCACAGGGGGGTGCGCTTCCCTGGTTATCAGTTAATAGTTTCCGCATACGCAGAAGACCTGCTATTATACACCAGGGACCTTTCCACCCACCTTACTCCTGTCTTGGACAAAGTGGTCCAGTTTGGGCAACCGTCAGGGCTAAACATTAATTGGAATAAGTCCTTGATTTGTCCATTGACTTCATCTACACTCCCTTCTGCCATGCAGTTCCCTTTGACCTGGACAGCAGAGTATGTACGATAGCTAGGAATTCAGATCCACACTGACTCAGATGTAGTATTGGTCGACAATTACAGGAAAGTACTTGACAAACTTAAAGAGGATGTGACTAGATGGATACGACTGCCTCTCTCACTGCTGGGTCGCGTCTCACTAATGAAGATGGTTGTCTTTCCAAGACAGCTTTTTCTGTTTCAGAATATACCCATGGTGCTCCAGCAACCCATATTCACTAAATTAAGGTCCCTCATGGTAAAGTTAGCCTGGGTAGGCAAACAACCATGGGTAAAATAGGACACTCTCACTTTACCATATTCTTTGGGCGGCCTTAATGCCCAAGATTTAGAGCTCTATTACAGAGCAGCACAGTGTTCCCATGCCTCAGACTGGCTGCATTGCCCCACCTCCTCCCTGCATGTAGATATAGAGATAATTGCTGCTGGGTCTGACACTCTCTCACAGGCCCTATTCAGGAAGCCAGCACGTAGGCCAGTATTACAGACTCCATTAATGCCACTACACATGCTTGGCGTAACCTGTTGGACAGACAGGCAGGCGCTATCTTTCTTGACGCTTTTAGAGTGGTGCACCTGGCTCCCTCCCACAATAGACAGCAGGGTAATCCAAGCTATTAGTAAAGTTAATGCCACTGTGGTAGGAGACCTCTTCGTGGGGGGTGAATTCCGGAGTTGGGAGTAGCTGACGGCAAACGGCCCCAGCTCTACATTGTTGGTACATTTTCAATATTTACGATTACAGCACACTCTTAAAACACTTTTAGGCAACTCCTTGCAGGAGCCTCCAGAAGTACTCACCCTCTCCTACGTCATTAAGACCCCTTTTCCCTCCAAAAAAGCCTTGAGAATATATAACAGCACTCAAGCAAATAGATCGGTTCAGTTCTCTAAACCAAGACAGGACTGGCAAAGGGACCTGGCCCGGGTGATAGATAACAAGGAGTGGCAATATTGTTGCAAGATGAAGAAAAAGATATCGAGGAATAAATTCATTAATAGAACATACTACACCTCAGTACATTTATATAGATTTGGTTTGCGTGAGACAGCCTCCTGTTCGCGATGCCTGGAGCCGATGGCAGATTTCATGCATCTCGCCTGGTATTGTCCTTGCATATCGGAGTATGGTGGGAAAGTATTTCAGAAAAGAAACGATATTGCCGGACTTACACTGTCCCCGGATCCGTTCTTAGCTCCCCTAGGTTATAACAAACTTATTGATGAAGTTTGCAGAAGACTGGTTGGATGGCACTGCTCCTAGCGAAGAGACGGATTGCTATGACATGGGGTAGGGTCCCGATCCCCACTATTGAGGATTGGACAAGCGATATGATTTATTGCAATATGCAGTCAGACTCATATGGCGAACTCCTCCCCGTGCAATCCAGGCCAAAATCTTATTGGAGTGCATTCCAACAGTACTTGATAGGCAAAGAAACAGGTGAACCAGAGGGAGATGATGACGATAATGAACATTAATGTAATGATATGATTGTTTGCAGGTGAAATTTGAGTTTTGCCCCGGTGTGGCCATGAGTGTCACACTAGCACGATATGTGGTGCTTGTACGTTACAGATTCAACTTAGTACCTTTCTCTGTTCATTGCCTTGATATAAGTCATGATGTGCTATGTGTTATATGCGGTGCTTTTTTGTTTGCCAAATTGCCCTGTAATCACATCTTGATGATGCTTTGCATAGTTGTATTACGTTAGTAAAATCAATAAAGAATATTAAAAAAAATAAAAAAGGAAAGGATGTTCTGAAGTGAGCAGACTTCACTTTATATATTCTTCAATGCCAATCTACCCTAGGCTTTGGACAAAGAAAATAACAAATGTCAGCAGTACCGGAAGCGTTCTTTATGCATCTGGTAAGAGAAAAGAAGACCCCTAAATGAGAATACTGTCTCAAATGGAGCTCTTTCATTAGAAACTTCTTCTAAGGGAAATCAAGCAGATTGGTGAGGTTAGTTTTGCAATGATAGAGAATCATTGTCGGGGTATGTTTAGAACAACCCCAGATCTGGTTTAACAACCCATGAAAGGGTATAAACGGTTTTACTGGGTGTGATATCTGGTATCCAGCCGTAATTTACAGACTAAGGGCTTGATTTAGAGTTCGGCAGACAGGTTACTCTGTCACAACGGTGACGGATATCCCATCCAGTGAAATATAAATCCCATAATATACTATGAGATTTATATTTCGACGGATGGGATATATGTCACCGTTGTGATGGGGTAACCAGTCTGCCGAAAACTATACCAGGCCCTAAGTGATAACACCATAGTAATCTGTCCTCAAAAATCTCAGGGTTAGCAGACTATCTCATTTCTAGCCATTAATAGTCCTGAAAGTTTTATCCTGAGATGCCAGTGAGTCTACACAATTCAGAAGGAAAGTGTTATTTGCTTAAACTAGCTAGCAATTCCTTTTCACACACCAACCAACACCCAAGCAAGCCAAGCTGTCCTGTATGTTTTGAATGTAGCCAGGGCCCAGGAATATTTAATGTGGCTAGCAGCTGAATTTAAACTGCCTGCCAGTGACGAACAAGAACAGAAAGATTCAAAGCCAGCAACTGTAGATTTGTGTACAGGATCAGACTGTGATTTTTTAATGGGGGATCTTAGGGTAAGGTAAGGGTGAAATAGAATCAATGTGCTGTGTTTCTTCTCACAAAATGATGACCAAGAATGATGTGAGTAAGAATGTCTTTATTCCTGATCTATTTTCACCAACTGTCCCAGGGCAGCTCCTGGTCCCAACTGTACAAGCCTGGACCTTCCCTGGCCAAGTTCCAGAACTGACCATTGCAGTTCTAAAGCATGACCATAACACATTGCAGGAGGGACTAGGAACATTTTTAAGGAAATATTGGAGCCAGGTCTGAGCCTTTCCAGAGTGGGGAAGTGAGAACCACTAAGGGCTTGGCTTCCATCTATGAATCTGAGCCAGGCATGTGGAGATCATGACAAAAGGAGGAAAAACATAAATGTTACTGGTTAACATAAAAAGAAGTCTGTAGCTACAGCAAGAGGATACTATACATTTTTTTGGGCTCTTGTCATCTTCTTAATAGGCAGCATGATCAGTCTGATACAAATAGTGTACAGTTGTGATCAATGCCATGTGCTGGCATAACATACAACAGTAAAATGTTAAACTCACTGTGATAGCCAATAACAATTCTCAGTTTCTAGTACTCTTATATCCTGTGTTTGCCATCTCAAAATGTCAAAGGGGGCCGCCCATGCTGGGACCATCTACGTCTCTGTCAATTGCATTTGCCCAACAAACATCATCTTCAGGTGGAGTAGTGGTATATCATTAAATTAATCATCGTGATGCATACAGCCTATCATGTCGGGTGTTATTTGCATACCGTCACTTCTCTGTGATATATACAATGCTATGAGTTATGTGTATTTTTCTGCATTTCACAGTGGTCTGTCATTCAGTCTCACTAATGCTGTCCTACACTATCACTCAGGCATTGCTCCCTCCTTGAATTCTGTATGACGTTAGTGTAGTGTCCTCTGCCTCCCCCATTTGTGAAATTCCTTCTTTATTGTGTTATCTGTAGCATCATATCACTTTTCCATTGCATGGCAATTTCATCTAGGGCACTAATATAGCATCTAAGAGAATATCTTGTATTTGTGGTCAGTGAATTATGTGCGATACTGTCTGTTAAATGATTTCAATTTTAATCTAGCATTTTTAGATTTCTCTTTACAGTACACTATAACCCTTTGCAATTACACACCTGCTAGGTCATCCGCCAAGTCTGTGGTCCATGCCTTCCTCATTGGTTGTGTGGTCATCCCAGTAATTTCTTTCAACCACTTTTGAGTATAATTCTCACCACTGTGAGTGTTTTGTGTTCTTCTGTCTCTGTTGGCCATACATGTTTGATTGAATGGACCTTGTCACCAAAATTTGAATTTGCGGTATGAGACGTACTGCCAGCAGTATGTGAAATGTGTGTAGAGATCCTCCTTCACAGAGATCACCTGTAGTCAGTACTCCTACTTCTTCCAATGCTGTCCTAGCCACTCTATCAGTTTGATGAGCTCCAACAAGCTCCAGAGTGGGAAAGGCAGCATATATGCTGTTCACAGTGTTGTGTCATATTCACCAATACCAGCAGATGCTGACTTATACGACATTTTGAGGATACAAGCATAATTAGTGAAGCACTCTCTATCAGCCCATGCATGTATTGTACCTCCTTGTCTCTGGGGTCGGTAAGCCATCACACCACCCCTTAAAATGTTGCCACCTAGTAAAAAGGATCCATATTAGGCACACTGAAAGCTCCAAACATGTTTGGGAATTGTGATTTGTTGAGGGAAATCTTTGTGCGCTCTATGCTATGCTCGTCAGTGTAATAATGGTATCTATGTATTGGCATGCTGTAGGCACAGTGAAATTGCACTAAAGAAATGTAAGAAGTGAGGGAATAACACCATTTTAGTGATAGCTATCATTTCCACAACCAAGAATTGGAATTTGCTTTTGAAGGATGCCTATTCTTTGTTCTATGTCGGCGTATTTTTTCCGCAGTGAGGGCTTCGTCTGTCCGATATATCTACACACATCTATATTTGAAGGTTGTTGGGTCTCATGTCAATAGCAGTGCAGGCTGGACCATCAGGTCTAGTTCCTGTGGCAGTTTCAAAAGTAATGAACACAATTTTCCAGTGTTCATTCTCACACACACACAACGCTCTCAACTCAAAATCCTTTCGCTGAATCAATGACAGTCACAATCCCTTTCTCATGTCCCTGAGGAAGAGCAGCGAATTGTCTGCGTATATTTATATGATGTGCAAATACTGTCTCATCTTAATGCCCATGACTGCACTTTTCCATCAGATTGTTGATGCCAGAGGCTCCATTGTCAGTGCAAAGAGCAAAGAGGACGGAGCACCCCTATTGTGTTCACCTATGTATGGGAAAAAGCCTCAAAGATTACTTTCACCGTTTTGGCACAGTTGAACAAGCTGGAGCATAGTAATTTGCTCTGCATTTTTATGTCAGGACCGTATCGCATTTTGAGGAGAACTGTTAATAAATAGTCTCAGCTGAGGGACTCAAATGCCTTCTCCATGTTAACCGACACCACTGCTGTTAGCTCTCCCTCTCTGGTGTAATCCTTCATTACATGAATGAGGCACTCGACGTTTACCACTGTATTTATTTGCTGAATAAAGCCTGTCTCGTCTGGGTGCACCAGTTTGGGCAGCAGGAGCGTTATCCTGGCACCAAAACTTTACTCAGGATTTTGCAATCCAGGTTCACAAGCAATAGTAGCCTATTCAAGGACCTCTAGCGGGTACCTCTCTGGCTTGGGCAATGTAACTATGATAGACTCCCTACTATTTAGTTGGAGCCTTCCACTCTCTCTCAATGGCTGATATTTCCCTATGAGCCTAGGGATCAATAGAGGGCTCTATGTTTAATAAAACTCCAATTGTAGCCCTTTGCTCCCCAGGTTTTCACCCTTGACCAAATCCCAGATTGCAATATTGGCCTCCTTCAGAGTCAGTGTTGCATCTCAAGTCATGATCTAAAGCCATGATTTTTTCATCTGTCAATGTTCAAATTTCTGTCTCATCAACTTACCTTTCTAGGTTATGGGCTTCTATGTTGGAAGGCGAAATGTGCATCCTTAACTCCCTCATTACATCATAGATCTCATTTTGAGATCTCACCATTCTCCGATTGGTTGTCTGAAGAGCTGCTCCTGGGGTATATGGGTATGTGTTTTCTTTGTGTTCAGAATCCAGGCAAGAAAATGGTCTGCTTTGCCTCCTTCGGCCTGTTGTCCATGTAGATACTGTTTATGGCCAAACAGGCTCAGGTACTCTGTCACTTCTCTCTGGCCAGCCTGTTGTAATACTAACAGGAGGCTGCATGCTGTAGAAACACGCTGGAGACTACAGGTTTTCTGTAGGTTATTTAGCCAATATAGAGATAACACTTGGAGTAGTAGATGGATAAGTGTAAGGCAGTATAAAGGTGCACTAGGAACAGAGACACACACTGTGCTCTGCCCGATCCTCACTAGCTCCCCAACTGTCCTTTAGGATTCTTCTTTATTCTGTAAGATCCATATACTCTCCAAGAGAAAGATGTATGTAGGTTAATAGGACACTTCCCTAGTATTATGGGCTTCTTGGCAACTGACTCACACAGAAAACATTCCATACTTACTATTCCATTCATGCATCATCCTGCAAGGTGAGTAGTGACACAGAACATTGGAGATAGATGTAAAATATCCCCTTTGCGCTGGGCCCTCACCTTGATGATCCACTGACCATTCATGACCTGTACTCCATGCTGTCTCACAGCATGTGGACTTTAACAGACTCCTCCCCAAGGCCCAGTTCCAATCTGTTCCGACTCAACCCCTATTAACCATATCCTACTTTTTCTTTGTCAGCCTCCTAGACAACAGCAAATACATAGGTAGGTGGTTATTCTCGTGTGTGTTTCCAGTCTTACACCCATGTCTATTGACATGCTGCCACAATTGGGCAGTCTTGAACAAGTATTCTCTGTTTTCTCACTAAGAAAATGGTATATGTTCACCATTCCTAAAGTTGCTGCACCTCCTGTCCGAGAGGGTCCTTTGGCATGGGTATGACAACAGGTGGGGAGAATGAACCTCTGTCTGAGGCTTCTTCATGTTGGTGATCACTGTGTTATCCACTGAGGAGTCTTAGATGTCCTTAGATAGCTATGCTTGCCATATTGCAACCCGTGTCAGTGTTCTCTGTGGTTGGCTATGGTATATTCTTCTGTAACTATGTACAGGTCCTCTGTTTCTTTTTTTGCATTGTTTCTGCTTTCAAGAAATGGTCCATGGCCTATTTGTCTACCCATTCTCTTGCTTCGTTTGAGTCAATGAAGAAGTGCAATATTGTCCCATGCACTACCTTCAACTTGTCAGGAAATAGGAGCAATGTATTTTAGGTTCAGCCATCGGAGGACTCTTTTTACTACTAAGACTGAATTTGCAGTACTGTTGAACCAAGATTCTTTTGTCTGAGAAAGGAACACCTTGGTGCCTTGGATTTGAAAGGGTACGTTTTGGTGTACCAGTTGCTGCAGATTGTGGCTGTGTCTGCAATGTAACCGTTAGGCCACAACTGGTTACGATTGTTTCCCAGGTTTAGACGGACAAATCTCAAGTATGGTCCTGCATCTCCGCATCTGCCTTTGCAGGTCCTGTATTAGTGGAGATATTTTTTGATGGTTGCTTCAAAATCCACAACTGTGAATATCTTCTGCAGGTCATATGGAGGTCAGGCTGAGGTTGACAGACAGACACCATGTCAATCCTTGATGCCAGTGGCGCACGTCTACACTGTTGTTAATAGGACATCATCTAGTTTATCTGTTTGGGAAGCACTTCCATCAGATTGATCATCTGCTTGTTTAGGTGAGTTTTGTAATGCCATTGCATTGAGAGTCTCTTTTTAGGAAGGCATTAAAGGCTTCAATGTTTTAGGCTTGTCTACATTGTGTCTGTAGCATCACATAACTGTTTAGGGCACAATGGGTTGCACATGTTCCATTGCATTGTTGGTCATGACTTTGCATGTGGATGATTTGGTTGTATTGAGCACTCATGCATCATTTGGTGCCCCTGGTTGATGGTGTATCTTTTGGGCTTAACAACCTTAGTCAGTTTAGGTCCAGGGTCATTGATTATTGTGCGTCTAAATGTGCCCCATTTTGATCGTTGAGTGTGGTTCACCCCTAATATCTTTTCTGTCAGCACACTGACTTTAGATTTACATTCCTCTGGTGCCATCTTGAATACATGGTGGAAGGAGGGCAGAGTCACCAAATTATGGGATTTCGGGCAGCAGGTCTACTAAGGATCGCTGCTCATAAGCTATTTTTCACTCACTTGACCACCACTACCCACACCCATTCACAAACCACAGACCACCCCATGAGTATTTCCAAACATTTATTTATAAACAGTCACTACTTGTGCAGCTGGGTTACTTTCAAAGTAAAGCAAAAAAATATCAGTGAAAATAAAGTTCTATTGTTCCAACTACTGTTAGGGTATATTATAGGGTATATATTTGTTAGTTCAATTCATACGGCATGATTTTATAGAGTCCCAAAATCACCAATGGTTAATGCCAAGGCAAGTACTTGATCACTCAAAAAATGTTAAACAAAAGGCTATTGGGAGGAACTTCATGATGGATATGGAGCATTGGGTCTTAGAATGTTAAATGGTAGATTTGAGTCAGATACACTCCCCAGCGTGGTCATTTCAGTCTCACCAGTATAAATCTAGAATAGACTATACTATGGTTTCTGTAAATATCTTTGACAAAATTACCTCATATCACTCAAAAAAGGTATTTGAAAGTGACCATAGTCAAAAAATAGTACAAGTGAAATTGCTAGGATCGAAACATCAAAATTACTTAACCATGCACGGTCAGATTTGCACTTCTAATTATAGAAAACTTACATGGGAAACAAATAATATGGACACCACGATGAAAAAGGCACGAGAACTAATTAAAAAATGTTTTAAAGATAGCACTGTATTGTCTGTAATTTATCAATGGGAAAATTTTACACAAAAAATAGTTGCACCATACGATATTTCTCCTCATGTTAAAAAAATCACACTGTCCAAAGGAAAAAAAACAATACTTTTATCAATTTCCCATATACAGTTAAAAAGATCAGACGGACCCGTAATAGACTTAGGAAACAGCTAAATAAGTACCCAAATGATGAAGATATACAAATAAAATTAAAAAATGCCAGCAATGAATTGAGAAAATAAATTTGGAATGAAAAAGATAAAGTTAATCAGGAATTGTGGGCAGAAATCTTCTCTGCCAGTAATCAAGCGAACTCAAGGGAGTTTTGGAAAGTGATTAACGGATTAACCAGGCCAAATAAATCTGTAGTCACATCCTCCTTAAGTGAAGAGGAATGGTCCATATATCTTATAAAAATCCTAAATCCTAATAAAGAAGTGAATATTGAGGAACACAAATCGATTACTAAAGAAAACAAACACTTAATGACAGATAAGATCGATGTAGAATGTGACGCAGAAATTTATATTACAGAAACCCAAGTCGCAAAATTAATAAAGAACCAAAAATATGGAGCACCGGGACCAAATGGCATTCCGTTTTCTCTTTACAAAGAAGCACCAGATTACTGGGCTATATATTTGACAAAGGTATTTAATGAAGTCATACGAACATGGATGGTTCCAAAATCATGGAGAGGTTCATTGATATCTCCAATTTTTAAAAAAGGAAATTGGCAATAACCGGAGAATTACCGCCTGACTAGTGATTACCCTTCAAGACACTGATGCAAAATTGTTCACAAGGCTTTTATTATCCAGTTTGACTGACTGGGTAAAGGATAAAAGGATACTGCCACCGAACCAAACTGGGTTTATCTAGGGTTTAGGAACCTCAACAAATATATTGATTTTATCTGTATTAATGGATAAGGCACTCTTAATGAAACAGCCTTTGTATTTTTGTTTCGTCGACTTCAAATCGGCCTTTGATTGTGTGAACAGGCATCATCTGTCGAAAAAATTTAAAGAGCAAGGAATTCCAAACTTATTATTGAGAATGATACAACTACTGTACACTGATACCTGGATTAGAGTAAGAATTGGTGACGGGCAAACATTAACCAACAAGATACTTAAAACGGGAGGTGTCAAACAAGGGTGTGTCCTTGCACCTCTGCTATTTAATCTTTTTTTAGCGGATCTTTCAACTACATTGAATAAGGTAAATGCACATCCGCCTAGATTAGCAGATAAACAAATATCTAATCTCCTTTACGCGGACGATGTTGTTCTTATAAGTCACACCAAAGTTGGGTTGCAAAGGCTAATAGATTGTATATCAGTGTATGCAAAACAAAATGATATGGTGATAAATGAAACAAAGACCAAAGTAATGGTAGTTACGAAAAATATAAGGCTTAAAAATAAATATAATTGGAAGCTGGAGGGAACGAAATTAGAACAAGTTGATTCCTACCGGTATCTCTGAGTTATATTCAACGATAGTGGAAATTTTCTCCCGCAAAAAAGAGAAATTACAAGAAAATCTAATACTATGATTGCTGCATTTAGGATAATTCAGAATTCAATAACTGATTTGTCTTTTCGTTCTTTTCTAAAGATCATCTCAGCAAAGCTATTACCTACACTGACACATGGTTCTGAGGTATTAAATAGGAAAGACGCAGAGATTATTAACAATGCAATTTCAAAAACGTATAAAATTGAATTTTGCCTGACAAAAAATGCTTCGCAAGCTCAGGTGAGGCTCGAATTTGGGATAAATAACCAGCTTCTAGCAAGAAAAGGACAAGCTCTTAAAGTTTGGAATCGAATAAAAAATGACCAAGAAAGTCAAATGTCCCAGCTATTATGGCAAGAAGTCAAACATAATAAGAAGTTACAGGCTTGGTCCTACCTAAATAAAGCAAAAGAAGAATTTGGTGTAATATCGATCTGGGAGAATACGATTACCCAAGAAAGTTTTAAAAAAACAATTAACAAACTTACCAATCATTTGTCTCTGATAAAAGACAAGGACATATCTGCGAAAAGAAAACATGCACGGCCAATCATAAATGGATTTATCAAAAAACATGTTCAAGAATATTTTGAAATACCATGGTCATTGAAAAACAAGAAAATCTTTATCAGAGCACGCTTTGGGTTACTGCCGGGTCTATGTCATGTACCCATATGTAAAAAAACAGCAGTCAATACTGATTGTAGATTATGTAAATGTGGTCACGAGAATATTATACATCTACTATGTCTGTGCCCTGGGTTAGAAACGGAAAGGAAAGCCATTTTAAAGAGATTATTTAACGAACGCGGACTAAGGTCATGTAGGCAAGCAGTGATGGCATGCCTAAATTCTAAATATATATTCATGATTTCTGCATTTGTAAAATTTTTGAGCGCTGTTGATAAAAAATTAGGGGAGTAATAATTTATTCTACATTTTTATATATTGTATATTGTATTAGAGGCATGATAGCAATTGTGATTATAGCATTTTAATTCTTTTATATTTGAGGATATTTTAATCATTTTTTGTAAGATTTTAATTAATCAAACAAATAAAATAAACTATTAGACTGGTAGGGTATAAGTAATAGAACATGAGAGGGTATTAAGCCATAATATAGTAACTAAAATAACTTATGAGTGAAATTTTGGGGCATATTTATGACCCCCTTGCCCCACCATAGCATCACTTTTTGGAAACCTTGATATCTTATCTATGAAGCCATGCAAAGCCATTTTGTGTGGCTTTGAATTATCTCATAGAAATGGAGTGAGGCAAGGCAGCGCAAATTGCTGTGTAGCATTACTCTGAGCTTGGGAGGCACTCTATGGCATTTTTGTGAGTGTTCCCACGAAACATCCATGGATTTTGAGTTTCCCCAGATTTAAAAGGCCATGTAACCCTGGGGATGTGCCAAAACCTTACACCTCCAGAGGTGAGGCGTAAGAAGGAGAAGGAACTTTATATCTCTTCGTTTATTCCTCTTTCCATTCTGCAGCACACATGGAAAGATGAAAACGCCTATCAGGATTGTTTTTGTGCAGGAAGGTGCTGCTCCCTGCACAAAACAATCCTACCAACCACACAGGAACCCTTGCACCATGGAGCAATGGTGCCTACGTTGGTGCTAGGCTGCAGAAACAGCATGAGCGCTCGGGAAAAGGATCGGAATATACCATATTGGATAAATACAGTGCATTCCTACCATAGGGCAGCGTAGCAAGATGACTTGCTGCGTTGCTCTACGCCAAAACCCGATAAATGAAGCCCATTGAACCTCTAATATCATTCACAAAAATATTGCCTGTTAATAATAGGAAATCTATACTATATGCGACAAAACTTTTTTAAACAATATTTGAGCCATAAGTATTCCAGACTATATTTCTTACCAACAATATTTTGACATACAACCATGAATACCTTCTTTGTGGGAAAGGTTTACAAAACTATTTGCACTGTAAACAAAAAAGCAGGTAGGGAAAAATTCTAGCATGATATGCTTCTGTAGTTCACAAACCACTTTAACCAGCATGCATTGTAAATGAAATACTGCAGTTCACATTGCGCAAGCAGTGCATATTTGTCCAGAAAAAAATGCCATCAAAAGCACTTTATTGCCAAATTGTACATAATACAGCAATGCTGGCACCGCGGAATTGACCATGTGCATTTACAATCAATGTCCGATGTGCAAGGTTGTCACTGATTTTTTTTTTTTTCTAACTCTAAAAATCCAAACTGAAAGGAGACAGTAATATACTTCTCCCTTGCTCACCTCACGTAATGCATAATCCTATGGAAAATCTTCCAAATGTCAGGGAGGTGAGCAAATCCTGCTCACAAGTTGGGTATACCAAACAGCACACAGTCATCAATATATATGGAGAATGGTGTACCTAAGAGAAAGGAAAATATGGCATAGAAGAGGCAATTCAAGACATTTTTTGAAGTAGACAAAACATTGAATTTTTCAAAAAGAGTTCATAGAAATAGCATATGTATTAAAAAAAAAGGGAACTGTAGACAATTAAGTCCATATGGCACTCAGAAGGCAAATTCATTGTATCTAAAAGTTAAATCACATCACTGCATAATCCCTCCTTTAGGAGGGATTTAATTGAGTGGTAAGAGATTGTAGGAGGAGATGGGAAGGAGAGATGGAACAACGACCATGTATGACCTTGATAGTTTCCATTACTCCCTTATTCAGAAAGAAAGCAAACAAATAGGGAAAAGGACACAGGATACAGTGACATAATAATCATAGCGACTCAAGGAGTACTTTACTTCCCAAACAGTTTTTTCCGTATTAAATTTTGTAAACATTTGATACACAATATACTGATTATGGCTAAGTACTTTATGAATAAAGATGATTTGCTTGCCTGAGGTGGAGGTAGGAAAAAAAGAAGGAAATGGAATCATTGCATACGGTACTTGATAAATATAATAACCTTTGAGCAGGCTTTGTTTCATACAAGTATATTATGAATTATGTATAAATCAATTAAATAAAATTGGTTATATGTCACTGTTTAAATTGATACTGCAACTGCAGGAAATGTATTCACAGGAAATAGTGTGTGCGGTCCAGTGTTCTTTTAAAGTGGTGGGAGGAATACGGGATGTTGTCCTTTGAATAGACACTCTTGATGTCACCACTCTAAGGCTGTCGTACTTTAGAATTTGGGACCGCGTAGGAGGCAGGGCCCTACCCCTGTCTATCCCGGTATTAGTGAACCGCGAATGGTTAATGCGGTATGTACAAGTGCTTTGTGTAACGTTTTAGCTATGAATGCACTGTGTATACGCTATTATACATCACTACGTGGGTTCCATTTTAGAGCGGTGGCCATCTTACGGTTGCCCTCACATAGGCTACATAGCATGAAGCAAATACGAGCCTTTTAGAGCACATGTGCATTCCTTTGACTTCTCTGTGACCTGGGCAGCTTGGCTCCGCTGCCCCAGGTCAGTCCGGTCTCACGAGTTCCCCGTCCTCTGGCCACCTGTGATTAGCATCAGGGCTTGACACACCATAAAACCTTTACATTAAACACGAGCCTCCAGCTAATCTCTTTCGCACCTGACTGTTCCTGCTTTATGGCTTGTTTTCCAAACAGGAGATGCTCATGTTTATTGGGGCCTATCGATATCTGATGTGGGATCTGAGCCTTGCTGGGTAAATAATTGCGGGCTGGCTTAACTGGAATGTGGGATGGTCATCATGACTCTGCCTTTTCGTTTGTAATGTATACATGTAATGGCCATATCATGAACCAAGGAATGTGTGCCTGAAGCAGGCTATTTTGTATTTAAGGAGAAACCCGTTTCTGTGATTTTTAGCAGTCTCCTGAGAACATACACGCTGTTGTACTTCTAGGATACCTGTAATTGGTCTGCAGCCAATAAACTGATCTTTGACTTCACCCAGAAGACTCTGTGTTTCTGTAGGTCTGAAACAGGAAGAACCCCGAAGTCATAGGGTGTGTTCCCCTGCACCGCTGGGCTTAAAATACCCAGTACTTCAGTTGGCGCCCAACTCGGCGCGATTTCAGCGGTACCGGTCCAAGCCAGAGGTTCGTGAGGAGCTTCGTGTGGAAATTCTGGAGGAAGGCCGCCACTTCATCGACCCCTGCATGTCGACGTGGTCCAAAAGTCTTTTCTGCGAGGTTCTCCGCGTCCCGACGGCTACGAAAGACTGCTGCCCTGATTAATCGCCCTGTTTTGGACCCTTGACGATTTTTTGGTAGAGCGAAACAATCGAGAGAGTCTTCTGGTGACGCCATCGATCATCAATATTCAGTTAAGTATAAGTGGAGCATTTCCTAGTTTGAATTTAGTATCCTTCGGGATCATTTTGATTTGGTGCTTGCAAGTCCCAAAGCCAGAGGACTCGTGTATTCACGAGACTATCGTATTCGATAATCCTTTGACGTTTGAAACTAGACTAGTGAGCAAAGATGCCTGGTTCTAGTGTATTTTGTAGATTGTTTTGTTTGGGTTGTGGAAGGGATTTCCAGTTAGAGGATTCATGTCCGGTTCCTCCAATTGGAACTCCAACTTATGAGCTTTATGTAAAACATGGTGTGGGCCCCATTGCATATAATGAAGTATGGATCCGATACACCAGAAAGGACGGTGTTTTAAAATGGTCCCAAAATGGTAGTTTCGATACAGATATCTTAGATAATTTGGAAGTTAAATTGTTTAAAAAGAAAGCCCGGCCGGCGATGTTTGATTCTTTCCGCCTATGGCGAAAGGAAGCCAAACAGAAGGAAATTAAGCTAGCGAAAAAGAATAAGAGAGAAAGAGGTATGTCAATGATGCAAGCAGCTGTGCAATTTAAAGAGAATGAGGAGGAACAAATGAATGAACAGTTACATAGACAGCGCAAACTAGGGATAGATAAATGTTACCCTGTTTTGTCACCCCTTGTGCAACCTGAAGCAAAAGAGAATGAGAAAGATTCCCTAATGTCCCATTTGCTAAGTTCGCCACCCCCGTATGCGCAAAATGCTACCGCGCCTCCACAACTTGTAAATGCGCAGCCTCCAGTAAATATGCCGCAAGCCTTCCCACAGCCGCCAGCTCCTCCTCAGCTGGCTCCTACCCCTGCAGTGCAGCCCTCTCAAGGGCCGCCAGTTTTGTTACCTGTTGCCCCCGCGCTTCCTGCAACTTTGCCTAGCACGCCAGCTGCCTCCTCTGGCACTCCTTCTTACACTACTCAGGTACCTGTATCTGAATCTGTTTTTCTTCCCTCTGTCTATCCCCCCGTTGTCGCTTCAACTTCTCCTTCAGCACGACCACGACTAGCTAATGTAGTGACTACTTTAATGTCGCCTCTCTTTGGGTCATCCAGTGCGACCCCTGGTTTACAACGTAAGCAATTGCGCAGTCAGCTGCCTGATCCTGAAGAGAAAAAGGTATTAGATCATATGGCGCGTAGGTGGATTATTTTTTCTTCACTCTATGAGGTGGAGTCAGTTGTTGACGTTTTTCACCAATGGGATGCCCCGAAACAGAGGTATGTGTTCGAGAAAATGTGTGAAATCCTCTGTGAGGAATTGGATGATCATGGTAGAGATCCAAACCCGCAGGAGTTATGTCGAGTGAGATTCGATTTTGGAAAAGGCACGATTGTGGGCCCCGATGTGAGTTGCGACCTTATTATCTTTGAGGAATGATGATTGCCAGCAGTCATTGTTTGAGCAGGATTTCCCTGTGGGGAAGAAGGTAAAAGCGCGCCAATATCCGATGCGTGAGGTTCCCCCAGTTTGGAGACCTGCTGATCCAAATGCTGTTCCACCTGTCTTAGCTCATTTTCAGCGTGTTTGGGTGCATGTCCCATGGAAGCGATCTGAGGTGTTAGCGCTTAAGCAGACATTGCCTGACCCCCGTAAAAACCCTACAGGGTATTATAAGGAGTTATCCCAAACTGCAGAATCGTGCGTCATGAATCTGGCTGACATAGATATGTTATTTGGGAATGTTGTTCCACAGCCTTTATGGGGATCCATCCGTAATACGGATCATGCTGCAGAACTAGGGGGTACATGGGCTAATATCGTTGCTGCAGATGCTAGACAAGTTGGTGGTGCAAAGCCTGACCCTTTAGTAGCAGAACTCCCTGGTAGAATTATTACATACATGAAGACCATAATGCCCGCGATGCGCGTAAATTGGGATAAACTATCCGCATGCAAGCAGAAGAAAGATGAGACAGTGTCCGATTTCTTCACCAGGTTTGAAGAAACGTTTATCGACCACAGTGGTCAAGACATGAGCACTGAAGGTGGCCAACGGTTATTTGTTGATAAGTTTGTGCAGAATCTACTTCCTGAGCTATGTAAGAAATTAAAAGATTCAGAAAGTTCTTGGGCTGTTTCCTCTTCAGCGCAAATACTGGCTACTGCACAGTATTATGAAAATAGAGATAAAGACGAAAAAGATAGAACAGATAAAAAAACGAAAGAACTAAAAACAAAGGTCCTTTTACAGCAGGCCTACCCGCCACGTGAAGGACAGAATAATTATAGGCAAACACAAGGTGTCTATCACCAGCCCCAACAGTTTCAGAATAATCAGCAAATTAATGGGTATTATCAACCACGTATCCCTATAGGTCCCAACCAATGTTCATATTGCAAAGAGGAAGGTCATTTCAAGTATAGTTGTCCTAAATTAATGCAGCGTAACAGTAATGCGTATGGCGCAAGAGGTAGAGGTGGTCAGCAAGCTCCTAGAGGTAGAGGGCGTGGAAATGTTCCCCAGAACGCGCGTCCTCTTCCGCCTCAAAATACCATAAATAGCTTTGATCAGCAGGCCAGCGCGACTGGTAATACAGCTCAGTACTACAATAATGATTATTATGCAGAAGACGACAATGTAGAAGATAATGACTACTAGGACAGCCATAGACAGAGAGAGGGAGTTGTTTCAGTGCCAGTGGATCAGATCATCCCTTCCGGATGTCCTTTGGGCTACTGGTCCCAATGATGTGGGTCTCTTGGAAATACCGCCATATGTGGTAACTTTAAAAGCCAATGTCAGATTGCCACGTATTCCCCAGTACAAGATCACCAATGAAGGTCAGAAAGCATTGTTAGCAATTGTCAGTGATTTGATTAAAAAGGGTGTAATTGAAGAGACAAGAGGCAACGTTTGCAATAGTCCTGTTTTACCTATCTTAAAACGAACGGACCCTTCACAGCCACCTGTTTACAGATTTGTGATTGATCTTAGAGAGGTTAATAAGATTGTTGTACCACAGTTTCCAGTTGTCCCTGATATAACTGCCTTGTTAACTATGATTCCAGCCTCCGCTGCATGATTCTCAGTGATCGATCTAAAGAATGCTTTCTTTAGCATCCCAATTGCAGAGGAGAGCAGAGACATTTTTGGCTTTAGTTTAGGAGGTTGCAGCTTCCGCTTTAAACGCGCTCCCCAGGGCTACTGTGAGAGTCCATCAATATACAGTCAGGCTTTAAAAGCGCAGCTTGATGCACTTGTTTTACCTAGTGGCGCTATCCTCATTCAGTACGTTGACGATTTACTAATCGCCGCGGATACTGAAAAGATTTGTAAAGAAGCTACATTGTCATTGTTGCGTCATTTGTCTGCCTTTCATCACAAAGTGTCTCTCTCAAAATTGCAATATTGTCGACAAGAAGTGACCTACTTAGGCCATCTCTTATCGAAGGAGGGAAGGAAACTGACCCTAGAAAGAATTCAAGCCATTGCACAGTTGAGTGTGCCAAGAACACAGAGAGAAGTGCGTGCTTTTTTGGGCATTACTTCATACTGTAGGCATTGGATTCCTAATTTTTCCTTGTTGGCAAAACCTTTGTTAGCATTAACATGCAAAGACACACCGAATCCTATCCCATGGTCTGAAGAGTGTCAGAAAAGTTTTTGGGAATTGCGTAATGCATTGTGTTCAGCTCCTGTGTTGGGTACCCCTGACTACAGCAAGCCTTTTACATTGTATGTTCACGAGAAAGATGGTTGCGCGTTATCAGTGTTAACACAGCCTTTTGGCGACAGACCGCATCCATGCGCATATTTTTCTTTTCATCAACCTTGGACCCTGTAGCGAGGGCATTGCCAAGTTGTCTGAGAGCCACAGCTGCCGCAGCTATGTCTATTCGACAGTCTGCTGGCCTAGTAATGGATAATACATTGATTGTTATGGTTCCACATGCTGTGGACACATTGTTAAACAGGACCAAGACGCAGCACTTAACTAGTGCGCGATTATCTGGTTATGAGCTGACACTGTTAGCAAATCATATACACATAAAGAGATGCAACACATTGAATCCAACTACACTATTACCAATTCCAGCAGACCTAGATGAGATTGAGCAACATGATTGCCTGTTCAGAACCGAAGAAGAGACGAAAGGGAGAGTAGATCTTAAAGATACTCCCCTGACTGAGTGTGATGGTACCTTATGGGTGGATGGTTCGTGTTTCAAGCTCCCGAATGGTGATACGACTGCTGCATATGCTATCACTACTTTGCACACGATTGTGGAAACTGCACGTGTGCCACAAAATTCGGCTCAAGCAGCAGAATTGATTGCCCTTACGAGAGCATGCGTGTTGTCTGAAGGAATGAGAGTGAACATATATACGGATAGCCAGTACGCCTTTGGCGTGGCCCACAGGTTTGGGCGATTATGGAAGGAACGTGGGTTCCTGACTTCGCATGGAGCTAAGATTCAGAATGGCAAGTTGGTGAATGATCTCCTTGAGTCACTGACCCTACCGTTGCAAGTTGCGATTATGAAATGCAGTGCGCACAAGAAAATCACCGATGATGTTGGTCGTGGTAATGCGTTTGCTGATGAAGTCGCGAAAGAAACAGCAAAAGATATAAAGACTCGAATGTATGTTGCAGGCCCTGCAAGATGGGTTAGTGATGTTGGAATGTGTGAAAACACAATAGAAAGTGTAAAGTCCCTTCAAGCTGAAGCCACAGAGAAAGAGTTGAGCAAGTGGAGAGAAAGTATGGGTAAGCTGGATGAGAATGGTTGTTGGGTTGATCTGTAAGAACATAGGCGATGGTTGTTGCCTGATGCATATGTGCTTCCAGTGGTTACTATGGCACATGGAATGGCACATATCAGTACGAAAGGAATTTGTAAGTTATTGGCTCCAGTATGGCAGAATGCTGGAATTCCCAAGTGTGCAGAGAATGTGGTCAAGAATTGTATGGTATGCTTGAAGTACAACCCTGGTAGGGGAACCCCAACTCCAGCTGGTCATTTTGCGCCTCCATCATATCCATTTGAAGTTTTGCAGCTAGATTTTATTCACATGGAAAGGTGCAACAACCTGAAATATGTATTGGTGGTTGTTTGCGCTTTTTCAAAATGGATAGAGGCCTATCCCCTAAAAGATAATACTGCTCTATCCACAGCCAAAGCCCTTGTGAAAGAATTTTTCCCTAGGTTTGGAATGCCAAGAATGGTGTGGAGTGATAATGGAAGTGAGTTTGTGGGTAAAGTGATGAAGAATGTGTGTGAGGGACTAGGTATTAAGCAAAAGTTATCGCTGCAAATCACCCCCAATCAGCTGGATTAGTAGAGCGCTACAACGGCGCTCTAAAACTTAAATTGGCCAAAATCCAGGCGAGCACCAGTCTTAAATGGCCTGACGCTCTGCCTTTAGCACTCCTATCCACAAGAATGACCGTGCACTCACGAGTGGGACTTAGTCCTTATGAGGTTGTTTTTGGCCGCCCGGCCAATGTATGGGGTGTGCCAAGACCTACGAAATTCAGTGAAATCGAGCATCCAGTACTGCTTGATTACTTGTATGATTTGACAGTTAAACTGCGTGTTTTACACCAACAGGTGCATGATACTCTCCCCCCGGCCTCTGAGGCTCCAGGACACCCTATCGACCCTGGCACGTGGGTCTTGGTGAAAAATTTTCAGCGCAAGAGCAACGATGAGCCTCGTTGGATCGGCCCTCATCTCGTGCTCCTATCTACAAGATCAGCTGTTCGAGTTAAGGGGAAAAAGAACTGGATCCACGGCGCCCACGTGAAGAGGATCCCTTTGCCTCTGCCGTATGACCAGTGGGTCCAGGAGGGTATCGCAGACTCTGAAACAGACACTGTACCTCGTTTTTGTGCCGTTCAGTGATGCACGCATAAAAGGCACAACTTCAGCACAGGAAAGTGACGATATTTTGCAAGAAGCTGTGCCACCGTCAATTCAATTGGACACTACCGAGCCTGAACTCTTGTTTCAAGATCAAACAGTACCTGGCCGTCTCCACTACAATCTGAGACCAAGGCCTATGGACAAATAAATATTCTTTTCCTCACCTTTTTTTTTTTTGATACCATAGCTCTCCCATATGAAGGACTTTCTTGATTTTTGTTTTTCGAACCACCATCCGGGTTCAGCCGCAGGGTCGCGGTGCCAAGACTTCGGGGTACAGGTCGAAGACGTTAGGTCAACGGTTCTGGTTGGTCTAGGGTGTTCCCTGGACTGACAGGCGTACTCCTTAGCAGAAGAAACTCACCCGCCGCGAGCGGCACGATTAGAGGATGGAGTTTTTTAAGATGGAGAGACCCGCTGAGGAAATGAACTTTAAAGCAAGAATATGTAAAATAATGAAAAGCAAACGTTTTGTGTTTTTATGCCTGTTTGTATTATGTAGTATGGTAGTGTTTACTGTAGGATTTGTATTCTTCTCCTCTCAAGAGCCCATTGAACCCACTGTACAGCCTATACCTCCTCCTACTGTCTCCTCACACTCTTTTCACCCTCTGCCTGAACATGAACAAGCCAGACGATCAGAATTTGTAAACAACTCATTTATTCAGCTCCTGCATCAGCACCAACTAGTCATGAATACAACCAATTGCTGGGTGTGTGGTTTAATGCCACATACCATTAATAAGGGTATTCCCTATCTAGTGCTGCCGTTTAGTTACAATGGATCGTCATGGGCATTCCAGACCATGTTTCTCTTTGCATTAGATGCCTACTCCCCGCGACAACCGCGTTCCATCAGACCTAGCACCAATAACAAAGCTTTAATGAAAGGAGTTGCCGATATGAGCAGAGATATCGATGCATACTCATCTATTCCCAAAGAAGAGTTGAGAGCTTATGTAGGGTGGAACGCGACGGGGTATAGTATTAGTCTGGGTGAAAGACAGCGAAAAATCTCATCCCCAATCTGGGTCGTACCCCACATAGGTCGGTTCTGTTTGCAAGGTAATGGTCAGAATCCTAGAGCTCAACTGGGAAGAAGTGACTGTACTGAAACGTACACTTTTCCGTCACAGTTTTCCCCTGCGTTTTTGGCTGCCAAGGGTACATATTTTATCTGCAATGACCGAGCATATACATGGTTGCCCCCTGATTTCTCGGGCACATGTTATATTGCAAATCTGCTACCGCCGACATTCACTGCCGCCTCTGACTATCACAAGACCAGACTTGTGAGAGGCGTGATTAGTAAGGAGGATACTGCCGGTCAGGAAGCGGGAGATTTCTTTTTGGGTTTCCTGCCGTTTTGGGGACCTATGGTCAATAGTAGGAACCTGAGACAACTGACTCGTGTGGTTAAATCCACTGTTAATGTTACGGCTGGTGCCCTTGGTAATTTGACAGCTGAGCTCCAAGCGGATCGCCTCATGACTTTGCAGAACCGCATGGTTCTAGACGTTATACTTGCAGACCGCGGTGGGGTATGTAAGGTTATCCAATATAGTTGTTGCATTTTCATACCAGACAACGCTCCAACAGTTTATCAAGCCATCTCCAAACTGCATAAAATATCTGAGTCCATACACGTGGATAAAGGAGATTGGTCACTGGTGGGGTGGTTCTGGGAACTGATATCTGCCTGGGGTTGGAACGTTCTGATGGTCATTGGAATGATCTTAGCCATCCTTTTCCTGTTCTGTCTGTGCATACAGTGTGCTCCTGCGATATGTGGCCTCTGTGCTACATTATGTGTAAGGAAACCTGTATCGAGGGACGAGCTAAGTAATAGGATGATGCTACAGCAACATCTCCATGACTTCGTGAATATTGACCTAGACTCGGATTGAAATGAGTATAGTTATTGCCTATGTAAGGGCAAAAGGAGGGTCTGTCGTACTTTAGAATTTGGGACCGCGTAGGAGGCAGGGCCCTACCCCTGTCTATCCCGGTATTAGTGAACCGCGAATGGTTAATGCGGTATGTACAAGTGCTTTGTGTAACGTTTTAGCTATGAATGCACTGTGTATACGCTATTATACATCACTACGTGGGTTCCATTTTAGAGCGGTGGCCATCTTATGGTTGCCCTCACATAGGCTACATAGCATGAAGCAAATACGAGCCTTTTAGAGCACATGTGCTTTCCTTTGACTTCTCTGTGACCTGGGCAGCTTGGCTCCGCTGCCCCAGGTCAGTCCGGTCTCACGAGTTCCCCGTCCTCTGGCCACCTGTGATTAGCATCAGGGCTTGACACACCATAAAGCCTTTACATTAAACACGAGCCTCCAGCTAATCTCTTTCGCACCTGACTGTTCCTGCTTTATGGCTTGTTTTCCAAACAGGAGATGCTCATGTTTATTGGGGCCTATCGATATCTGATGTGGGATCTGAGCCTTGCTGGGTAAATAATTGCGGGCTGGCTTAACTGGAATGTGGGATGGTCATCATGACTCTGCCTTTTCGTTTGCAATGTATACATGTAATGGCCATATCGTAAACCAAGGAATGTGTGCCTGAAGCAGGATATTTTGTATTTAAGGAGAAGCCCGTCTCTGTGATTTTTAGCAGTCTCCTGAGAACATACACGCTGTTGTACTTCTAGGATACCTGTAATTGGTCTGCAGCCAATAAACTGATCCTTGACTTCACCCAGAAGACTCTGTGTTTCTGTAGGTCTGAAACAGGAAGAACCCCGAAGTCATAGGGTGTGTTCCCCTGCACCGCTGGGCTTAAAATACCCAGTACTTCAAGGCCCAGTTGAAGGCTCTAACCGAAACGTTGTAGTTTTGTTGTACACAATGCACCTTGGCTTACAAAATAAAAATAAAATAAAAATACTTAAGATTACCTACCGAACTCTGCCATTTCGTGTTTAAGCCTAGAATATATATATGAAGAATGGGGAACCTAAGAGAAAGGAAAATATATAATTGAAGAGGAAATTAAAGACATTTCACAAAAAGAGAAAAACGTAGATTTTTGCAAAAAAAGTTAATGGAAATAACAGATGTATTAAAAAAGAAAACATTCAGGAAACTGTGGATAATTAAGTGCTTTAAATGGCACCCAGAAGGCAAATTAATTTTATCTAATTATTGGTCAATTAGGAAATGTTAGTGTACAGATAACTGAACTTGCAATGGGAATAACTATTTGGAAATTAGAAAGATCTTGGGGGCATATTATCAAGGACGGATTTAAAATTATCGCCTGTTTAGCGGCAGAAAACTGCTGCTAAAGCGGGAGATAATGGGCTTGATAATATGCCGCAGAGAATTCCAATAGAAGCCCATGTTCACACCAGCACATGGGATTCTATTGGAATTCACAAGAGCATATTATCAAGCCCATTATCGCCGCTTTAGCGGCAGTTTTCTGCCGCTAAACCGGCGATAATTTTAACGCCATCCTTGATAATATGCCCCTAAAATTCATGCCCAAGAGCTGGTATCCAATTACATTTTGCTGCAAGAAACTGAACTATGGACAAGCAATAAAATAATGATTGCCCTCCTTACAGTCTCTTGGATCAGAGTTAGAACAAATAATGAAGGGGTAAAGACTGAGAATCATTACCTGTTGTGCGGTTAAACAAGACTTCATGCCCATGCCTTTTGAGGTATTTGACTTTCCAGAATCCCAGAAGATGTATAGGTTTTTTATTCTTTGCCAAACCCCATGACAGCTCATACCCAAGTTACATGTTTTGTGGATTAGCAATTCATTATAGATACAATGCTGAGGGAGACACAGTGGGCTCTTGGATGTCTGCAAGATGACTTAAGAGTACAAATAAAAGAAATAAACATTAAAGCAAAAATAGTTGCCTTCTGCAATTCAAGAGCCTACTTAGGGCCCGATTACGATCTCGCTAGGAAAGTTCTCCGTACGATTCGCATCCTGAGGGCTTTCCGAGCGAAACGTGCTCCGGAAGTCCAAACGAGTGAGTACGCTGCAGCCAGATGCTTACGGAGTCGGTCCGCTTGGACTCCCATTGAACTCTATGAGAGCCTGTGTACAGACGCGTACACAGGTTCCCATAGCAGAAAGGGGTGGGTGGGGAAAAGCGTACACCCTGTGGTGGTCGACCCCATGGTGTCTGACACACTGTGAATGCCTGGATCGGGGGACCCATGGGTACACCCCCGTGACAGATTCTGAGGGCCCCGGGTGAAGGGGGGCCTGCTAAGGGCCCCCGAAGTACGCTTCTGACAGCCATTTTGTCTTGCTGAGACTGAGGCGACGCGGCTGTCCAAATCATGCATCGTACTCACTCGGTCTGGAATTTGGCTCCATTGCGCAGCACAATACGGCTACGAATGAGTCGTACGGAGCGGTTGGGGTCCGGAAACGATTCAGTCGGCACTTATGTAATCTTCACATCGTACTTGGTCTTTCGGACCTGTGTACCATTTGGTCAGAAGCAAGGGCTACGAATCGGATCTCGAAAAGCCAAACCCGATTTGGAGGCCTTCCGAGTGACATCATAATCGGGCCCAAAGTCGTAAAGTGAATCCTTAAAAGATTACCTATAGAGATAACCCAAGGCTATTCATATTTAGGAATCTGGTTTCATCCGCACCAAAAAACAGACATCCCAAATGTTTGTTATAAATACTGTGGCCTGATCACGAGTTGCTCGTTAATTCTGACTCGTGGGTAAACCCCTGATCAATCACTGGGCAGAATTATGAATTACGAGTTCAGTGTTCTTTAACACATTTAATATTTATCTTGGTTACATTTTGGCATGTGAAACCACCCGAAATTTAACAGAAGAAAATCATACAGTAAATACTGCATTATGTGGATTTTGGTACATTAAACGCCATAATCCACATGTTATTCTCCAGAAACTTGTAATAGGTGCTATGTATTGCACCTGTTAAATAATGAACCCCGTGGTATTGTTATTTACCAGGTGCGATAAATAGCACCTATACACGTAATCAAGCACTTAGGGAAAAAGCATGCCACTTTGGGATCTAGTGGTGTGAGTGTAATTAATACATCCTATGAAATTTAAATTGTTCCCACCTCCTGTGTAGTAAAATTGAGCCAGTCTCATAAAATGTACAATAGTCAGGGCCACTGGAATTATGCGATTTTATGTCAAGATAGGAGACTCGCATTATGCATGAACTTTTAGTCTCTCCTGAGCAGCAAACTATTAAAAGCTTCCAAACAGAACTATAAAAAACATTGCAGTGAAAATTGAATGTTCAATCCCATTACTTCTCGTTGACCTTCCTCTTCTTCCTCTTTTGTTTGCTGCTTCTGAGCATATAAGAATATGGAAGATGTTGTATGTAAGGTATTCTGAATGTGAGTTTGGATGGTTTTCAATGTATTCTTATTAGTTGATAACCAATTTATGGGTATTGTGGCATTTGGGTGGTTTGTAATTTAGTAATTTTGCAATAAATTTGTTTGATTTCGGTACATGACATTTTGGTAAAAGGGAATGTCAGAAAATAAGCTTTTACAGTAATTGGTGTGGCTTGCAGATGTTTTAAAGCATATGTTTGTGAAGAAAACAGTTTTAAAATAAGGATTCTTACTGTAACGGTGAAAAGCAGACTTCGCGCTTGAGTGCAGAGCACTCTCCCATGTGCGAGGCAGAGGCCTGCGTGAGGGCAAAGAGCAGCGGTTGCATTTTTCCTCAACATGCGGTGCGGCAGCAGTTGTTTTTGGCCGTATACGGCCTGGAGGACAAAGTGAAGAGGTCGTCAAGACATGTCACGTCTGACGTATTTACTTTAGTTGGGATTCAGCATTAGAATAGACGTGCACCCTTTTTTCTAAAGTCAGTTGGCCGTTTTTTTAACATTATGGCCATTTTCAATGATAATTAGGCCAGCAAAGTCCGTTTCTATGACAATGAAATGCTGGTAAGTGCTCTCATTGTCAGAAACTGTTAAATATTTGGGGTCAGGTTTGTGAGACAGTTTCTGAGGCGATTTGAAAAATAAATATTATTTAAACAAAAGATAAAGGAGTGTTTTAATAACACCAAGGTATTGGTTGAATATTAAAATAACAAGCAGTTGCCATGCAATCGGTCTCGCCTTTGGGACCTTAGATGTATTTAGCTATGCAGCACATTAGCCTGGGTGCTGAAACATCAACTGTTCTTTAACATGGAGGGAAAGTAAGCACCAAACTGTGGGACACATCAAGTATGGGAACACATGTAGAGAAATATTGCCTTTCAGTGGGAAATGGTATAGTCCAAAGCTCTGTTTTTAATCTAAAATACAAGATTTGAAAAAAATATTATTGTCTACGGGTGGTTGTGGAAGACAATTTCTATGGACTGAACCCTAGAGAATGCTCAAGTGATTCTGGTATTTTACTGATCACTGCTGGTCGTTTTCTATCAAGAGAGTTAAATAGAGGCAGTTGCCAGAAAAATTTGAAAAAGAAAGTCCCTCAGCAGAAAGCAATTCTGGTATTTTACTGACCTCTGCTGGTCGTTTCTATCAAGACAGTTAAATAGTTGCATTTGAACAGAAAAAAAAAGTGTCTTAGCGGAAGCAGACAAGTCCTAGGGCCGATCTCCAGAGCCCACAAAGTACATACACATATAAGTATATACTAAAGTATCTACATGAGATCTCGAATGCTCGACCTAAAAAAACAAGGAAGGAAGTCTAGATGACAGAGAATACTAAGGACTGCACTAGTCAGGAATAGATGATTATGAGGATTGTAAGCAAAGACATTTGGGTGGCTGTCCAAGAGTCAGTTAGAGAGGCTGTGGACAGGAAAAAGAAATGTTGATGAGGACCAATATTTTTCAGTATCAGATGAGGAGGTACAAAATAAAGGCTCAGGTAGTAAGTGCCTTAAAAAGAGGAAACATGGAGGATTCATCCAGAGAAAGAAGAGCCCAAAGCAGCTCAATGCGAAATGGTGCGCAAAGTGGTACATGGAAGGGTAACTTTCACATTGAGAAGGATATACATATCCTGAAGGGAATATGTGCGTGTCAAAAAGTAGATCAGATGATGATCTTAAACAGTACATTTAAGATTTGGAGTACAAAGATGGGTAAGGTAAGGAGAGTGAAGTAAGTGGCAGGAGTAAGGTAAAGGATACTGTGGTTGATCTCTTTGGGGAGAAGTTATTCAATCCAAGGGATATAATGCATCCCAGCAGAAAGAATTGGTGGCCTTGAGACCATCTTTCAAAATCCTGGCTGCGTAAGTCCTTGGAGAAAAAAGAGAGGAATATAATGCAGGAGGAATGCTCCTAACCCATTATAGATGAGAGGGTGACAATGACACCGAATCTGGATCCAGAACTCATTACATATTGATTTAAAATTGATCCCCGGAAAGGGTTGTATAAATCACTGAAACAGTGCCTATACAGGGTACTAGATATATTTGGCCCCATAGACAAATATCTTTGATGCAGTGGAAGGGCATGGAACTAGATTTAACTGGTGTGAGGGGGTTGCCAATGTGCCATCTCTTTTTAGGTAATGCAAGTGTGGGTGTTTTGTCGGAAAGGAGGCAGACGGTGCTTATGTGCATTAATCCAGGGCTAAGGGCTGTAGCTAGGAAAGAGTCTAGTGATGATGCACAAGGATTGTTATTCGGAGATGGGATGGTGAAGTTCCTGTCCAAATATGTTTGCACCTTTACAAGCCTGGACAAGGCACAATTCTCTAGGCGTAGAGTGTTTTCATATAGTAGTTTTTATGGTAGGGCTGGTAGGAGTGGGCACCGGTTTGGCCGGACAGGTTATAAAGACCAGTAATAGAACCAAGCATTTGGTTATTACAGGGGGGGATCAAGGAGGTTTCCAATTTTATATCCAGAGGGGACGAGGATGAGGTTGCAGTGGCAGAGGGAGGGGACAAAATCCCAGACAAAGTCAAAGCCAAGGTGAGCACGAGGATTTCTTCTGGTTTTATACCAACAAGTGTTGGAAGAAAGTTGACATTTTTCAAGGAGCAGTGAATTATGGTGATAAAAGTTATGTGGGTTTTACAAACAGTAGAGGGCTATCGAATAGACTTCGACACAAAACCAGTCCAACTGTAGGAGCCAAACAAATTGGTGTTTCAAAAAGATCTGGAACAGATAGTGCAAGAGGAGGTATTGCACATGTTATAAAAGAATGCGATAATAAAAGTAAGAGAGGAAGAGTGCAAGAGTGCAAGAGGAGGTATTGCAAATGTTATAAAAGAATGCGATAATAAAAGTAAGAGAGGAAGATAAAGGATTTGTAAGTACTTTATTTCTAGTGGAGAAAAAGGACAAAGTTTGCAGGCCGGTGAGAAAATTAAGAGGTTTAAACCAGTTTGTGACCTATCAGCATTTCAAGATGGAGGGTATAGACCTACTAAGAGATTTGATTCAGGATCTAGATTGGATGAAGAAGAATGATCTCAAAGATTAATATTTCCTAATTACGATAGCGAAAGAGAGTCAGAGGTTCTTCAGTTCAGATGGAAGGGACAAGTGTATCAGTTTCAGAATTTCCCTTTCGTGTTATCTGCAGCCCAATGGTGTTTCATGAAGATGTTGAAATCAGTTGTAGGTTTTCTAAGAGAGAGGGGAATGAGGATGATCATTTACTTGGATGATATCTTGATATTGAAATACGATGCAGACAATTTGATGGAGCAGTTAGAAATGGTGAAGAGTTTGTTACAGGATCTGGGATTTGTAATAAATTAGGAGATGTCTGCGCTGATTCCACTGCAGGATTTGAAATTCCTAGGCTTTGTGGTGGACACAGTGATGTATCAATTTTTTTGGTTACCGGAAAAGAAAATGATGAAAATAAAACAATAGGTGCAGATGTTGTTGAAAGAGTTGGTTCAGGTGATTGGTTTATTGTCATCATCAGTCCAAGCGGTTTTTCCAGGACCATTGTATTACAGGGCACTTCAGCGTTTAAAGACTTCTGGTCTGGTGAGAGGTTCGTGCTATGGGAACAGTGTGGCTCTGTCTGTGGATGTGAGATTGGAGTTTATTTGGTGGAAGGAGAATTTAGACGCCTGGAATCTGGAACGGTTGGGCTATTTTTGGAACAAAACCGTATTTTCTGTTGGAGACAGATGCAAGCAATTGAGGTTGAGGGGCCACATGCTTGGATCAGAAGGCCGGTGTGGACTCCATTGGAAAAGAAAAGACATATGACTTGTTTGGAGATGCAGGCAGGTTTGTTTGCCCTCCAGAGTTTCAGGACAGAGCTGAAAGAAAGCTATGTGTTGTTGAAGATGGACAACTTGACTGTGGTAATGTATTTAAACAGGCTGGGAGGAAGCAGGTCCAAGAGTTTGTCAGAATTAATTAAAGATATGTGGGAATTTTGCTTGGAGCACAAGATAGTTTTGAAGGCAGAATACTTGCCAGGGATTCAGAATGTGATAGTAGACTAGAACTCAAGCAATGTGACAGATTACGGCTATTGGAAGTTACGAGAGGATTTATGTCAGCGTTTTCTAAGGATGATGGGACATTTAGAGGTGGATCTATTTGCTTCCACACTAACAATTCAGTTGCCAGATTATATCAGTTTGAGGCTAAATCCAGGAGCAATAGCAGTGGATGCGTTTACGCAGAATTGGGAAGAAATGAGGGGATATATTTCCCCCATTCTCAATGATTCAGAGTGTGTTGGTACAAATGAGGAGACTGAGATGCTGGTTGGTTCTGGTTACACCTTTTTGGAAAACTCAGGCGTGGTTTCCGACAGTAATGGAATGGCAGTGGAGGAGCCATATTTGATAATATCCTGCAATGGTTTTTAATAAAATTGAGATTCTTTATTCAGCTAACCTATAAGAATTGTCATTCTGCAGTCGCTGTTTTCTTTCGTATAAATATTTGCCAAATAATCCATCATCTGCTGCCTAATTTGCAAAAAACAATTCTACCACAGATTGACCAAATGTTACTAAAAACGCTGTAACGTGTTCGTACACAACTAAGTCGTCCCCTTTCAGTTGCTTATTTCTGTCTTTGGTTGTTTAAACTGGTTCTAGTGAGGGGAACTATTTACCCAGAAAGTATTACCAAGTGTTCAAATTAAAAAATAATGAAGGAATACTGTTTAAGAAGCGTGCCACATTATGCAGCATAATTTGCCTTTTCATAAATTTGGTGCTTCCCTAAACACATAATTTTATTCTCCCCTGCCGCATAATTCCAGTGACCCTGACAATAGTGTTTGTTGAGGCAGATGTGACTTCTCTTTAGGAAGGGATGCTTCACTGAGGTTGGAGTTGACAGGCTTGACAGGCTGGTAGGAATGCATCAAAACTTTGCAACTGCTTATGCATTCACAAAACATTAGGGGGCTGATTCCGAGTCCGGTGGTCCAAAAACCAACAGTCTCATGGTGGCACGGCGGTGATGATCCAGCCACAGGCGACCACCCCATTACGAGTTGGGCCGTCGGACTGCTCTGGGACCGCTAACACCGCCAGGGACCCGCCGTTCCGTGGATGAGCACAGCAGTCAGAGGGGGAAACAACCTTTACTTCGCAGTCATTACATTGCACTACATTTACAATGCAGTCATTACATCGCAACATCCTTTACAACGCATGTCACTGCAAAGCAGCCATTACATTGCAAGTCACTACAACGCATGACACTACAACGCATGTCACTACAACGCAGGCATTACATTGCATGTCATTACAACGCATACCATTACAACGCATAGAAACCCTACACTATCCAACACTTACCCTACTGTTGCACCCCCTGGAGTTAGAATAGTAATTTTTACCCCTACACTATCCAACACTTACCTTAAATGCAATGTAATGGAATGCGTTGTAATGGTATGCGTTGTAAATGTATATTGCGATGTAATGGAATGCATTGTAAATGTAGTTAAACAAAATGTGTTGTAGTGACATGCGTTGTAAATGTATGTGTTGCAACGTCATACATTCGCCAGAGGCCAAAATATGCTTGGCGGGACCACCGTTGTACCGCCAAGCATATCACAAGTTTCCTCTCTGCCGGTGGTGACATGGAGGTTCGTCCTCCATGTCAACAATGGCAGAGAGGAAACAAAGGGGCCCTAGAGGGCCTCCTGTGCTTCCTCCATTTGTGCATGCACACAGGGTTGCATAACATGTGCCCGCTGTGTGCATACACAACAATTCCTGCACTCCTGCATGGCATGGGCATTTCAGTCCATGCTGTGTTGGGTCCTTGTGAGGCGTTCCCATTGCGGTGCCTTTTCCAAAGTTACAGGCACTGCCCCCAGAACACTACGCCACCCGCCCGACTACAAATAACTTATCTGGAGGGCGGACTGCGGTGAGTCTCGGTGGTCCAGGGGAGGTGTACCACCTACCCTCACACTACCCAAACTCATAATCGGGGCCTGAATGGTTGCCTACTGTGCAAAGAAGATTACAGAGTATTACAAAGAAAAAACATCAACCACTGACAACTTCCACTATGGCCCTTATAACAATTTGGCCGAAAAATATGCACCCTGCACAAACCACCCATGCTTGCTCAGGTGTCAGAAATCTAAATTATACATGCAAAGCTTATTGCACCCAATAACTACTGGGTACGATAACACTTGCATTCCCTGTTAAATTCCAGCAAGTCAGACTTGCCAGACTTTAGCAGAAAAAAACCCCCCAGTAATCACATGTGGTTTTTGCTACAGTAAGCTCCAAACTCTGCATGTAGTTGTCCATTACTGAGGAAAATCTTGTAAAAAGTGCTTTATTTCTGCTCCTTCTTGTAGCCTTATATTTTAACCCACTTGCGACGTTTGCCTTTTTAGGATTGTGTGTTTTTAAAACAAAAAAAGCAAATCTGTAGGGCACTAACACACTCACCTGCACACCTCGGACACCCGGTAACCGCATTCTCCCCGGTCCACCACGGGAATCTTCTCGATTGTTGTAGAGGGATGCGCGGCAGATTCTATCACTTCCGGGCAAGAGGGGAGGGGGGTGGAGTGTCACTGGCTGCTGATCACTTCAACAGTAGCATAAATTGAGATGCCACACGCTTCGCACAGCGGACGCGTGCAGGCAAGCCCATCTGCGCCAGTCCGCGGCCGGCCGGGGCCAGGGGCTACAATCCCTGCCCACTTTTCACTGCATCCTAGGAGCTACAGCCCCAACTCCCTCCTTAATTTGAGAGGAGCAACCCTTGCTAGCTGCCAACATTCTTGGAATGTGGCAGATAAACACATCACCTGCACACACTGTGGATTCCATTTCCAACCCGCCTTACATACCAAAAATACCCAGCGAAATATGTACCTCCTAAATTGCAGGTTACTCCTCAAACACACCACTGTAATTGCCATGCTCTTGGAAGAACTTAAACCGGATGCTCTATTCCTGACAGAGACCTGGCTCAATGCAGAGTCAGAACTGGATCTCATCCAGACCCTCCCTCAGGGATTTTACATACAACGTGAAGACCGTAAAGAGGGTAGAGGAGGAGGCCTAGCAGTCATCTATAAGGACTGTTATAAGTGCCGCAGCTCTCCCAACTTGATACCAGACTCCTTTGTCATTGATTTCTCCCTCACAAGTACCTTCCCTGGGCTACTTATTTATCGTCCACCCGGGGCCCTGGGAAAATTTCTAAACACCCTCTCCCCTATCACAGCCGATCTGGCATGTAGGCCGTCTAACGTCACACTATTAGGGGATCTTAATATCCACTTCGACGATGCCTCGGATCACATTGCCATAGAATTGACCATGAGCCTCTCCGCACTACAACTTAAACAGCTATTGTTCAAACCCACTCACACCATGGGTCACTTACTCGATCCTGTTTTTAGTAACTGTGCAGATCTCACAGCAGGAACCACTTCCCCGCTCCCTTGGTCGGACCACTTAATGATCTCTCTTTCCTGGGTCACCCCCGACCCCCACTTCCCCACCAACCCAACCATTCGTAGGGAATTGAACTGGTCTACACTTCCCCTGGACTGCTGGTTGACGGCCCTTGAAACCTCAAGACCACCCAATAACCCCAATCCTATTCTAGCCAACGAGGACTACAATAGCTGGATCTACAATTCCCTAGACTCCGTGCTCCCCATGAAATGCTCTGAAACAAAGCGCAGCGCCGCAACTGCACCCTGGTATTCCCCCAGATTACGGGAAAGGAAACAATAATGTAAAAAATTAGAGAGGAAATGGCGACTGGATTATTCCCCTTCCAGCAAAATCGCATACAGGGAGGCTATAAAAACTTACAAAAATGAAATTAAAGCCTCTCAATCAACTTTTTTCGAAGGAAAAATTAAAGTAGCTGCCTTCATGCCTAAAGAAATCTATCAAATCGCAAAAACTCATCTCAAACTCCCTGAGAAGCCACCAAACACTATTGACGCACAAACCCGCTGCAACAACCTTGCAGAGTTCTTCTTCCAAAAAATACTAACAATCTACAACTCCTTCTCCCCCATCCAGCTCGACAGAATCCCCGCCAATTTCTCAAATACAGAACCCTGACCTTCAGCCACCCTGGATACCCTCCCCCCTCTCAATCCCTCTACATTAGAATCCATTATGCACCAGGTGACATCTGGCTCCCTCCAAGACCCGGCCCCCCCAAGCGCCCCGCTGACAGCTATTGGCAACATTCTTCCCACCACACTTGACCTGCTTAATGCTTCCATCTCCTCTGGCATTGTCCCTCCCCCCTGGAAACGCGCCATGGTTAGGGCCCGCTTGAAAAAACCTAACCTAGACCAAGACAACCCCAGTAATTATCGGCCAATCTCCCTGTTACCATGGCTGAGCAAGAGCCTGGAGAAATATGTCAACTCAGTACTGGTAGAGTTCCTGGAGAACAATCATTTACTCGATCTCTCCCAGACAGGATTCCGTTCCATGCAATGGACCGAAGCCGCCCTTCTCACGGTAACTGAAGAGGCCAGGAAGATCCTTGATCAAGGAGGCTCTGCAGCAATCATCCTCCTTGAATTAAGTGCCGCATTCGACACTGTAAATCATGACATACTGATACACCGATTTACCAACTTAGGAGTTTCAGGAAATGCCATCACTTGGTTTAAATCCTTCCTGGCAGACTGCTCTTTCCAGGTTTTTGAGGGCGAAATCACCTCCCTCAGCAAGCCACTCAGTTGCGGTGTGCCTCAGGGCTCCTCCTGCAGCCCCACGCTATTTAACATATATATGAGCCCCCTAGCTGAGATTGTCCATCCTTTCGGCATAAAAATCATCACTTATGCCGACGACACTCAGCTAGTTGTGGCCCTTAACCAGCCAAACACCGCCCATAACAACCTGAGTAGATGCCTGGAAGAGGTGGCCAAATGGATGACACTCTCCTGTTTAAAGTTGAACGGAGACAAAACTAAGCTCATGCTCTTAGGTAATTCCCCCAAGCTCATTATGAACTCACTGTGGCCCATCTGCCTCGGTCCTGCCCCAGCGCCAAAGGACACAAAAGCTTGGGCATCTGGCTGGATAACTCCCTCAACTTTAACCATCAAGCAGCTAAACTTGCAGCCACCTGCTATGGTCTACTTAGGCTACTTAGAAAAATTATTCCCCTACTTTCATTCCAGGCGAAACAGATTATGGTCCAGGGTCTCATTATATCGCACCTGGACTTTGGGAATGCCCTCTATCTAGGGGCCCCTCAGTCCACCTTGCACAAGCTCCAGGTCATCCAAAATTGCACAGCCCGAACACTCCTTCAGATCCCCCGTCGACTCCCAATCAATCCTGGATTAAAGAACCACCATTGGCTCCCAGTTAGGGAGAGAATTGAATTTAAGGTCCTGTGCATGGCCCTCAGGACCTTCTGGAAGACGGGCCCTGCCATTAACCAATCGCTGATTACCCCCTACCATCCAAATAGACAGCTTAGATCAGCATCTTCCTTCCTCGCCATAGTACCCAGGATAAAAAGAACTAGATGTGGTGGTCGCTCCTTTGCCTATAACTCGGCCAAACTCTGGAAATCTCTCCCCCTCCACTTGCGGTCAGAGCGCAATCTGCTCCCATTCCATAAGCTTTTAAAAACTCTGCTCTTCAACAAACCTGTATAGTCCTTAACTGTATTCCTGCACGCGTTCTCTGTAGCGCTAGGACGCCTGAGGGTAGCTATCGCACTTAACAAATGGTCTTTTCATTTAATTTAATTTCATTTTATCACACCAGAGAAATTCGGACCACCCATATAGTCTGAGATTATTAGGTGCAATCGGCAGCAGCCCATCCATATGGGCGAAGGGGCCATGTCCCCCACCTTTTTCTCAGCAAGAAGAATGTCTATAAGAATGTCTGTCAGGCAGAGCAAAGATCAGCCTGACAGACATGTTTCTTGTTCAGGTTAGGCAGCCAGGAGCTAAATGTGCATGATCCTGGATGCCTGAGTTGATCTTTGCCAGGCTGAGGGTTTCACACCCCTGTGGGCATGACCTCCTCAGCCGGGCAAAAGTGCTCGAGGTCCTCCCCCTCATGACGAGGGGGAGCATCACTGAATGCCTTGGACATGGTTGCTTCAGTTTTAATCCCTAAGGTGCCCTGGGACAAGTGTGAATCACTGACACCTCATCAAAGAGTGGGGTCTCACTGACCCCATCCCACTTTGTGATGAGCGATGGACTGCTTCCTTCCCTGACAGGCTGGCCTTAGGTGAGCTAATGTGGGAGTCCCAGCCCTCCTGGGATCTATGAGGCTTCCCTCTCTACAGTGAAGGTAAGATTTATATATTTTTTGCATGTTTGGTATGTGCGTGCGTTGATTATGAATGTATGTGTATTTGTTAGTGAGTGCTATGAATGTGTGTGTGTGTGTGTGTGCATGTGTGAATGCAAGGATGTATGTGTATGGCCACGCACCCCTGCCTGGCAAAATTACTAGCCGCCACTGGGCTCATAAACACCACATCCTTTCTGAAGGCGTATGTGTTTGACCAGTCGTGGCCGATGCATTTAAGAGTGGGTGGGCAGGGGGGAAATCAACAGACAACGACGAGGGAAAAGAAAATGTAAAAAAAAGAAAACTGCTTACCTTGCATTCGCCGTAACGCCAATGAGCACAAGGTAAATGGTTTTCTTTTTTGAAAATGTTATTTTCCCTTGACGTTGTCTGTTGTCTCCCCTCCGTCACGCCCCCACCCTGCCCCACCACCCCACTGCTCTTACCTGCACCAGCCGCAACTATGTTTGACAGTTGTCAGCATTTGGGGAATGGAGCAGAGAGCGATCATCCTAATCACTGCTCACTCTCCCAGGTGTGAATTACATATTGCATTGTGATACTCATCCCTCATATTAACAAAGGTCATAAAAGTGATTGCATGAATGAAGGTCTGTTGGCCCTCTCTTGTCTTGGCTCATGACAGAAGTTAAGTTAGCAGATTTGGTTGAGTTTGATGTGGAGGACCTACACTTGGCTGCGGGCCAGATAGGACGGCTGGTTTAGTAGGAGCTGCTAAGTAGCTCTTCCTGATAATAATTTAATAACAATTTATTTCTGAAGTAGGTAAGCACGTGAATGGAAAGTCCAGGTGATCTACTGCTCAGAGGATCTTTATTGAGCATAAACTGATATGCTCTTCTCAAAGAAGAATCTCATTAGTCCCATATGATAATACAACGCAAACTATTACGACGCATACCTTTCCAACGCGTTTTTGTACAATGCATCTTCCATTACAACACATGCCATTACAACGCAATCCATTACAACGCATGTTCAATTACAACGAAAATTACTATTCTAAAACTGGCAGGTGCTTACCTCGGGGAAAGTGCTAATGAGTGAGGGATATATGTTGTAATGGCATGAGCTGTAATGGAACTTGCTCTGTATTGACTGCATTGTAGAGGCATTGCGTTGTAATGCCTGCATTGTAATGGATGTTTCCCTAGAAGAATACCATTACTTTCCAAGACATTGTAAGGGACAAGTCTCATGCACTAATGCTTCACATCAGGTTTGTGTTTGTTTTGTTATGCAAACCCAGTACTAAGTGTTAAGTTGGATTTAGTGTCCAACGCACATCTGGATTTGCAATGAACAGTGACGCAAAGTTTTGCAATGCTCTCCCTTGCGTTACTTTGCGTAAAGGGGGCATTCCATGGGTGGTGCATGGGCATTGCAAAGCAATCACCCATGTTTTTTTTTTTAAGTAAAAAATGTTTTACCGATATATTTCCACATATAGTAAACATATTACAGAAAATAACACTGAGCTATAAAGGTTTAAAAGTATTACAAATACAAGAAGTATAAAGCATCCATAAGCATCTAAGTAGAATACTACATCCATAACTATTGCATAAAAGAGATAAAGAATAAATAAAACAAAACAGGGGCTACAGTTAACATATTTGACTAATGAAGACTAAAATACATACTTTAAATTGAGGAACAAGAAGTAGTGTATGAATCTAGGCTAGACCATATGATGGACCTGGAAGTATACGATTCATTAAATGTATGTAGACATGTGAATTATCTGCGTCTAAGAAAAATTATCCAATCCCACCAAGCATTGACTAAAAGTAATGTAGCATCTTTCCAATTAGAAGTGACAGATTGGAGCGCAGTAGAAATAGGGAAGTCTAAAAGCTTAAAGTCCATAGGGGCTAATCTAGATTTAAAGAAAGAAGATTTAAAGATTAAAATTGAGAAAGATAAAGGTGTTTGGATCTTAAGGATCTGGGTTATGATATTCTGTACATCTGAGAAAAACTGATAGATAATAGGACATTTATCAAATAAATGGTGTAAGTCTCCAGTCATAGAATTACAATGCCAACAGTTTGGAGTATCTAACATGTTGGCTTTAAATAGCTTATCGGGAGACCAAAAGCATTGGTATAGCAAATAAATATTAGTTTGTATGAGGGTAGCTGGAGATAACTATCAGTGTTGGACTTCCAGATATCTTTCCAATCCGTATTAGAGAGCTGAGTATGTATGTATGGTGACCATTTCTGGTTAAAATATGTAAAGGAGGAATGGGAAGTAGAAAGCTTTTTATAGACTTTAAAGGCTATATGACTGAACATGTTAATACAAAACTCCATACTAGAGGGTTGGGACATAGGTAACAGTTAGGAATATGCATTAAGAACAGTGTTACAAAGTAATGTATATTTAAGAAAATCAGACAAAGGAAAGTTGTATTTAGCTTGAAGATCATCGAATGAATAAAACATATCATCTTGACATATATCCGCAACAAAGAAAATACCAGCATTTAACCATAAATTCCCAAAAGAAATATGTTCATGATATTGTGGTTTGGGATTGAACCAAAGAGAAACTTTCTAATTAGATGCAATAGTAGTAGAAATTTCTCGTCCAATGATAAAAGGGCAATCTTTGAAGTTGCACTAATGGGTGATCTTTTGCCAAATGAACTATTGGCAATAGTGAGGAAAGCAGATAATAGATATGGGTTCAATAATTTTTGCTTCAGAATAAGCCATTTGGGTGAATTAGAAGGAGAAACTGTTTGAAACCATAACTAACATTGTTCCACAAGAAATGTAAAATGATATATTTTTTAATCTGGAAGACCAACCCCACTTCCACATTTGGGCATCTGCAATGTTTTAAAATAAATGCATGCAGGTTTATTGTTCCAGATAAACTTAGTAAATAATTTTTATAGTTAAGCATAAAAAGTGGAGGAAAAAGAAAGGGGTAGCGTGGACAACAAATAAAGGATTTGTGGAGTTATAGTCATTTTAATTGCCTCAATGCGTCCCCACCAATTTAAATGAAGATTAGACAATCCATCCAGTTTTTCTCTGGTACTAGCTCAAATTGCGGAACAGTTAATTTCAACTGTACTTTTAATTGAATCTGTAAATGTTATGCCTAGATATTTGACTGATTTTGTAGACCATACTATATCTGTATTTGCCAAAATCGTAGAATTACAAAACACATTCAGAGGAAAAAACTCTGTTTTGTTTGTATTTAAGGAGTATCCAGAAACTGTACCATATTTATGAATAATGTTGAGAATGATAGGTAAGGAGATAAGAGGATCATTAACATATAATAACACATCATAAGCTTGTGCTTTAATGGCTGTGAATATTTCTTGAATATCGATGGGACTTTCTACGGCTAATCTATCAGTATCAATAATGTGAGGTAGTTGACAAATATTGAGGAAGTCAATGATAGCATCACGTTGAGGAGCGAGAGGTTCATGATATAAGGAGGAGTAAAAGGATAAGAACTCTCCCATTATTTCCTCAACACCTGTCAATAGAGTACCATTATTTGTTTTGCTGGCCGGAATTTGAATTCTATCACGCTTAATGCATATATAGTTAGCCAGTAGTTGGACAGATTTGTTTGAATTAAAATGAAAATTTGATTTTTCTGTTGAAATTAGTAGCCCTGCTCTTTACTAAGCATACAATTATATTTATATCTATATTTCTGAAGTTGGCACTTCTATTTAGGGTCACGAGATGAAATGAAAAGTCTTTCCACAGTTGCTATTTGTTTCTTTAAATTGGAGAGGTTGGCTTAAAATGATTTATTCTCATGCGCCATGATAGAAATTGTAACTCCACGAATATAAGCTTTAAAGGCATCCCATTGGATAATTTTGGAAGTATCACATGAATTATTATGCAAAAAATATTCACTAATGGCTGAGGCAAGTTTTTTAAAATTAGTTGGATATACAACTACATCAGAGTTCATTCTCCATCTTTTTTGGGGAGTATGAGGGTCAAAATTATATAAGGAGAAGCAAATTAGGGCATGATCGGAAACTGTTATAGGGTGTATAACAGACTCCCTAATCATGTGGCATAGAATATGTGAAGTCAAAAGGTAATCGATCCTAGAGAAAGAGGAATGAACATTAGAATAAAAAGTAATTTCTTTGTCTGTAGGATGCTCTAATCTCTAGAAATCAACCAGCTTAGTGATGGAAAAAAAGGATTTTAATCCACAAAAAGATCTGTTAGGTCGAAATTTGAATGCAGAGGAATGATCTAACAAAGGATCTTTGATGAGATGTGTGTGGGGTGGATCCAGTAGCAAAAGTGGTGAAGTGCGTGCAGTGATATATGTCCAAAAATAAGTTAATAAAACTACCTAGGAGTATCCACAGGAAGACCTTTTAATAGTGTGATACCCCTGGTAGATTAAAAAACCAGAAGGTTGGTGAGTTACTGTGAGGCTTAATGTACCTGTGTAACTGTTAAAAGGTTGACATGTGTCACGCCTGGTTTGTCTAAATGATCAATGACGTTTCTTCAGAACCTAGCTCATGTGATAGTAGTGCACGTAAGAATGGGGTTCCACAGTATCAGGATGTCATCTATGTAACTCTTCCATGTATTGAGGTTGTCTTTGTACGGGTTGTCGTCAGCGAAAATGTTCCTGGCCCACGCCACGCTATTAAAGGGTCTTCCTGTGGATACTCCTAGGTAGTTTTATTCACTTATTTTTGAACATCTTCACTGCACGCACTTCACCACTTTTGCTACTGGATCCACCCCACACACCCGCACTCACCCAACAGCTTTTCTCCTAAAAGATCTCCATGAAAGTGACCCTTCGGGGTTCCCGTCGGGCATTGCAGCGCCGGCTCGACGAGGAGCTAAAGCAAGATGATGAAGCATGACATCCTTCGGGGTGTGTGAGGGCAACTAAGAGGGAAGACTCGGCCCTCCCCCTCGGGATTGGATCCTTGATACTGGGCCATCTTTTTTGGGGAGTATGAGGGTCAAAATTATATAAGGAGAAGCAAATTAGGGCATGATCGGAAACTGTTATAGGGTGTATAACAGACTCCCTAATCATGTGGCATAGAATATGTGAAGTCAAAAGGTAATCGATCCTAGAGAAAGAGAAATGAACATTAGAATAAAAAGTAAATTCTTTGTCTGTAGGATGCTCTAATCTCTAGAAATCAACCAGCTTAGTGATGGAAAAAAAGGATTTTAATCCACAAAAAGATCTGTTAGGTCGAAATTTGAATGCAGAGGAACGATCTAACAAAGGATCTTTGATGAGATTAAAATCGGAACCCACAATAAGGGACAAGTTGCCTATCTTTAGTATTTCAGCAGAGATATATATCCAAAAAGCAGAATCATTTGATGTAGGAGCGCATATATTAAGTCAACAAAGGAGAGAGGGGGGACCAGGAGCCTGTTTAGGTCCAGTGTCCGTGCTCCACAAATTACTGTTAATCATAGGGGACACTGTTCCGAATTGAGGGTGCAAAGTGTCACCCAATCAACAAAAAGAAAGATTGAGAATAGAGTAGATGGTGAGAGGAGGAGGAAAGAGAGAGAGGCAGAGGTTCATCCCCAGTATCAAGGATCCAATCTTGCCTCTTAGTTGCCCTCACATACCCAGAAGGATGTCATGCTTCATCATCGGGCTTTTGCTCCTCGTCGGGCCGGCGCTGCAATGCCCGACGGGTATCCTCCGAAGGGTCACTTTCATGGAGATCTTTTAAGAGAAAAGTCGCTAGGTGGGTGCGGGTGTGTGGGGTGGATCCAGTAGCAAAAGTGGTGAAGTGCGTGCAGTGATATATGTCCAAAAATAAGTTAATAAAACTACCTAGGAGTATCCACAGGAAGACCTTTTAATAGTGTGATACCCCTGGTAGATTAAAAAACCAGAAGGTTGGTGAGTTACTGTGAGGCTTAATGTACCTGTGTAACTGTTAAAAGGTTGACATGTTTCACGCCTGGTTTGTCTAAATGATCAATGACGTTTCTTCAGAACCTAGCTCATGTGATAGTAGTGCACGTAAGAATGGGGTTCCACAGTATCAGGATGTCATCTATGTAACTCTTCCATGTATTGAGGTTGTCTTTGTACGGGTTGTCGTCAGCGAAAATGTTCCTGGCCCACGCCACGCTATTAAAGGGTCTTCCTGTGGATACTCCTAGGTAGTTTTATTCACTTATTTTTGAACATCTTCACTGCACGCACTTCACCACTTTTGCTACTGGATCCACCCCACACACCCGCACTCACCCAACAGCTTTTCTCCTAAAAGATCTCCATGAAAGTGACCCTTCGGGGGACCCGTCGGGCATTGCAGCGCCGGCTCGACGAGGAGCTAAAGCAAGATGATGAAGCATGACATCCTTCGGGGTGTGTGAGGGCAACTAAGAGGGAAGACTCGGCCCTCCCCCTCGGGATTGGATCCTTGATACTGGGGATGAACTTCTACCTCTCTCTCTTTCCTCCTCCTCTCACCATCTACTCTATTCTCAATCTTTCTTTTTGTTGATTGGGTGACACTTTGCACCCTCAATTCGGAACAGTGTCCTCTATCATTTAACGGAGCGCATATATTGACAAAGTTTAAAATATGTTTGTCAATTTTGATTTGAGCGTAAACAAATCTGCCATCTGAGTCATGGTAGTGAGACATTAGTTGTACTTGGGGTTCTACGGGAAAAAAGTAAAGCTACTCCATTTTTACGTTTTGCAGCAGGAGATGAAACTATAAGTCCTACCCATCCCTTGGACATAGTATGTAGCATTTTATTATCCACATTCATTTTTGTTTTAAAAAAACAAACATCTACATTAGACTTTTTTAAATATTCTAAACTTTGGCTTCTTTTAACTGGGTGTCTCGAACCTTTGATATTTAATGAAGCAACTACTATAGCCTTATAGCCCGCTGTAGCGGGCTATACCGGCTGTTAAAGGCCCGCTGCAGCTTTAAAGGCCCGAGCCGAAGGCGAGGGACTTTAACAAAGCAGAGGGACTTTAAAAGCCGGTATAGCCCTGCTACGAAGGGCTATAAGGCTATTAGAACATTCTGCCACTAGAGGGCAGAATGTTCTAACAAAACAAAGCCTTCAGGGAGCACGAGGGGATTGAAATCCCCTCAGGCTCCCTGAAGTCTTTGTTCACAGCCAGAGCTGTGAACAAAGACACATTGGAATGTTGGTGCTCCGGGCTTATACCAGCCATTATAAGCCCAGAGTGCTCTATTGTTTTCAATGGAGCTTCCAACATTCCAATGTTCTAATAACTTTTGTGGCCTAGACATATCACGTTAGGAGTAGCAGAACAGGATGAAAGAAAAAAGAAAGAGAAAAGAAAAGTAGCCCACATAAAAAAGACATGACATACAACATATAAAGAGGTCAACATCCAAGACCTCATAGCCATAAACAGTGGAGACGGAGGTACGCAGCAGGGGTAGCCACCTTATGTGCACCTGCTATGAGAAAATGTAGAATAACATCTATGAATAAGGGGGAGTTAACTTTAGCCTGTAGATCCGGATAGTTGAGAATCCATAAGGATAGGGTTATGCTGGTTCAAAAGTCATATTAAGTCTGAAGGCGAGGAGACATCATTTTTCCAAATGCGCATAACCGAAGGCTCAAAGAAGCCATATTTGTGTCCATCTCCTCGTAGGCGCGGCCTCAGATCTGAAAATTGTCGTCTCATTTGAACTGTTTCCTTTGCAAAGTCCTGGTTAATAGATACTTTATCTCCTTCAATCAAGAGAGAAGGGATCTCTCTCACAGCTTTTCTTATGAGTACTAGATGATGATGTCTCAGTACTTTAAATATGATTTGTCTTGGATTTTCTTGATGTGGTTTACTAATAGAGGGGATTTTGTGAGCTTTATCAGTCTCAAAATTTTCTGGAAATTTGATGTTTGAAAGTTTAGGTAATAGATTTTCCAAGAAAAGAGGACAACTTTGTCCTTCAACTCCCTCTGGAACATTAAATATGCGTAAGTTGTATTGTCTATTTCTATTTTCCAAATCCAACAATGAACGTTGGAGAGAAGCAACCTGGAGGATAAGTGGAGCCATATTCTTAACAGCAGCAGCATTGTCGCAATTTTTATCTCATTGTCTGCTACTCTCATAGATAGGGAGGCAATGGCTCTGAATATGCTTAATATCTGAGCAAATGGTATCAGTATTTTATGAATAGCTTGAATTTCCTCGAATTTTTTTTAGCTCTTCCTGAGGAGGGTGAAAAACAGCCTTCTTATCGTGCTTCCTTCATTTGTTCAAGGCGCCTGAATTTCCATCTGCAGCTTCCCCAGGGCGTGATTAAGAGCTGCTGTAATGGAGGATTCAAATTAATTCGCCTTTCATCCAGGGAATGTAGTCGAAAAAGCAGGTGAGCACTGAGCGTAAAACATGGCGGCCATCTTGTGTTGCGCACTTCCGATTCCAGGACGCATGGGTTTTGATGCACATTTCTGTCTACAAACAAAATGGGGCGCCTTCCAGTACAAAACCTATGCTTTTAAGAACACAAACACCCTTGCTTAGGCCGTAAGGTTGTCTGCATTGAAGCATGACTGCCAAAAGTGCGCCTGTGCAGGGAGAGAGAATAGCGTTACATCTTAGTGAAAATGGTGGTGCCTGCTCTCAGCAGTTCATGCAATGCAGTGCAGCAACTTCTGTTGCTGAGCTGCGTTGTGTGGCTTCTTAGTAAATCTGGACCTCAGTATGTCTGGCTTCCAGGAACTAGGGGAATGCTTGAAAGGTCTACTGAATACTGTTTTTTTTTTTTAAACAATTTTTATTAGAAACAAAGACAGCAGCAGTGACAATTACCTTCACAATGTAGATATGCCGGTCCATACCATTACAACTCAACCTCAGCGCACCCCTACCTCACTGGAGTCCAGGGTATCTAAATTGAAACGTCGCCAGTCGCTCCCTGCAATAAGCACTTGCGTGTCCCCGGGTCAGGAGTCGTCGTGTCACTCTGGCTATTCAGGACCCCTCACCCTATGTGCTAGGTCTACTGAATACTTGATGTCATATTTGTTCTCCTGAAACAGCCACTTCATATACTGCCTCACAAATAAAACAAGACACTGCACTGTGATGCCCTCTCTATCAGTGAGCATCCAATGGGGTAGTAAAGTGTGAAATAGGTATTAGAAGGTGCAATGTATTTTTCAGCACTAAATGAGAAAATTGAATTCCTTCATACACAGTACACTGAACAATATAGAGCCTCTTACCTGATCACAATCGGTGGAAAAACCTCGAAGAATAGAAGACCATATTCTCAACAAATTAACTTGGGTTCAGGGGTGACATCATATAGTTTACGTCATGCATGTGATGGACGAGGCAGACGGGGATTTTTATTTCTACGACTCCTCTCTCCTCATTCAAGCCATTAGGCTGAGAGAGGTGTTTAAATTAGTCTAGGACTGTCCAGAAGTAGGACATGAATATGGTTCTACCTATAGCTGTGATGAAATAATGAATGTGTTGAACACCGGGGTACATTTAATTATGCTGCTGAGGGTGGTGTTTTCTCATTTTATTGTACTGCAACTTAATTTCTTCTGAGTGGGTTTTGCGACTGGTATTTCTGCACAGATTGCCTAAACCAATAACAGCTGATGGTAATTACGAAATCTTGATTAGCATATCATCAAGGGTTCTGTTAGTATTAGAATAAAAGACTCTCCTTCAATTAAGTGAAAGTTCAGGCTGGTGGAATGCTAATGATGTTAAATGGAATTAGGAAAGACAATTTTAAAGCTTAATGTAATTTTAATGTCTATTTTTTTTTATGAGACAGTATCCTGATGCTCTGGCTGTGCTGCAAAGATGGAGGTTACTGTGTGGCCCGCGTTGCTGTGTTGCTCTTTAGATAAGTGTAGGTCGGGAATATTGAGTATAACTATCAAACAGTTACAACATCTTGACCAAAATATCAAGGAACAAATATTGAAAGGTAAGCTTGTATACATTTTCTATACCTAACTCCACATATACATACCTTGGTGAAATATATATCTTCAAGGTACGTAGAGGTTGAGTTAAGAATAATACATTCTTAACTCCCTCTGTTCTCTTGTTCTCTTACCTGTTAGATATTTTGTCCTTTGATATTCTGGTCACGATAGTGTGAAGTCGATATTTTGTCCTTGAGATTCCCAGCCACAATACTTAGATGGTGGTTTGGGATGCTTTACTGGCGCTTCAATGTCTGTTATGCTCCTCGCACTGCACAAGAACTGATCAGGCTGTGAGGGATGATGTGGATGGATAGTTGCAGCACAATAAAGTGGTACATAAGAGCTAGTAAAAATGTACCCTCACCTTATGCAGTCAATCTGATTAGTGTCTTCTTAAGGATGTTGGGGTCCCAAGGCAAGACACATTTTGATGGCCCCTCAAAAGAAAAACTTTGACTTATATTGCCCATTTCCTGCTAAATCAAGGCAGCATGAGTCCAAACAATGTTAACCGTGTAATCTTTCAGAATCACGGTCACACAAAAAAAAGTTGAATTATGTCTTGCTCAGACCCCAAAAATTCTTAAAATGAGGGGCGTGCCTTCGAGGAAGATGGCAGCTGTCGCTTGATTCCACGCTCTGGCGCTAACAGACACATGCGCTGTTAAATTAATGGTTCTCCGTACCGCCTGGAGTCCTAGGAGTATGCCATCAGTGATCTGGGGGGGAACACATTGACTGAGGCGTTTACATTCCCAACAACTGCTGAGAGCCTGAGGATTGGGGATGGGCACAGATGCAGCACCACAGGCAAGATGGTGAATCCATGAATCCAATGACCTTGCATCGCCCACTGGAGTCTCTGGATCTCCGGGCCCGCTATGACTGAGTTGGCTGACCCCGTGCTGCTATTGGTGTGCAGGGGGAATCCCTTGAGGTTCGGTGCGGAGGACGGGCACTGGGCCGGCCATATCCCCTTCCCCCCCGACTGCTATGCTCTGGCATACTGAGAGAAGCAAGGTGGAGTGCAGCCTAACCAGAGACTTCTCTCTGTATACTAGCAGTAGTGCAAGGCGGTGAATGCTCTGGCGCCATGAGCGACATATGGAGCTCCAGAAGGGGTGCTCATGCCCTTGGGGGGGTCAGTGCAGCGGTCTCTGCAGGGGCTTGCCCTGCCAGCTTAGACCCTGGTCCGGGCATGCCCTGTTCATGGGTCTTGGTGGGGGGTGCCAGGTCACTGCTGGGGTGTGGCTCACTCGCCAATCTGTAGAATGGGAGTGGCTGCCCTGTACTCATCGGTGATTCCCTGATGTTGGAAAGCCCGTGATGGTGGTGGTGGGCGGTGGGGACCTGCCACCCCTCCTGTGCCCCCCCGCTGTGAACTGAGAAGCCTACCATCACTATGGTGGGCCTGAAGCTTGTCAGAATGGTTTCAGATGTGGAGCCCCCGCAGAATGCAGGGGGGTGCCAGAGACAGGGAGGGAGTGGCAGAACTCGTATGTTTCAAATCAGATGTGGTCTATGTCGTGCCTCAACAACACGTTGATGCCCTCCTGGCAACAGGGCAGACATAACGGTACAGAGTATCCATCAAGGGGCATCTCCGATCACTCTCCCTTAGTGACAATGCTCCGGTTGCCAACACAGTGGTCCCGTCCTGACTGGCGTCTAGACCCCTGGAACCTAACAGACTGGGAACGAAGAACATTGGTCTCTAATATAAGGAAAACAAGGAGACAGTGGACTTGGGGGCCATTATATGGGGAGCCTACAAGTCAGTGTTCAGGGAACAATTGATAGCTCATGTTACCGGGAAGAGGAGGAAGTGGGACGAAAACAGTTGGGGGCTGGAAAGTCAACTGGTTGACTGGAAAGCCAAATACATAAAGACCCTGACCAATGACATAGGCATTCATTTAAATATGGTGAGGGAGGACTATAGATGCCATGTGATGCAGGAGGCCAAAGCTCGGTACCATGCCCAACAGAGTAGACTGTACAAGATGGGCAACAAATCAGGAAAACTCCTGGCCTGGTTGTCCCACAGAGAGTAGCGACAAAGATGGGTGGAATCAGTGACCAGGGATCTGGGCAGGGAGATCCAATCCGCTGGGGAACCTGAACAGGCCTTCATGGAATATCCGGTTGATCTGTAATCCACAGGGCAGGTTTTACAGTTGGTGACTGAGTCACTTTTGTGAGGACCTTCCGACTCCCACACTGGTGGAAGAAGCTAGGACACTCCTGGATGGAGAACTGACAGAAGCAGAAATCTCGGACAGGACTGACAAAACTACTTTGCTGGAAAGCCTAAGGCGCTAATGGTTTCCCCAGAGTTTTTTAAATGTGCAAAAAGCCGCTTCGTTGGACCCCTAAAGAAGCTGTTTTACGCTGCTAGGACAGAGGGGATTCTTCCCAGAGACCTGAGACAGGCTACCATAATACTTATACACAAGAAAGGGAAACTGCCAGGAGAACATGCCTCATACAGATGGATCTCACTCCTTAATGTGGAAAGGAAGGTCCTGGCCAATTGCCTGGGCCAGATAGATGGACACCCTCATAGCACCAGATCAAATGGGCATTATGCCCTACAGGGCACAATCTCCGGCAGATCTTCGGTTGTTTGGCCTGTAAAGAACTCCTCCAGGAGCCAGTGGGCTGCTTGCCATTGAAGCTGAAAAGGCATTCAATTGCGTTGAATGGTCATATCTGTGGGTATTGCTGGAGAAGATGGGCTTTGGCCCCACCTATTTGAAATGGTTGAAGTTGCGGAATAATTAACCAATGTCCAGGGTCAATGAATCCTCTCTGAGGCATGACAGTTGGGGAGAAGGACCAGACAGGGATGCCACCTGTTAAGCATGCTTTTTGCAGTAGCGCTGGAGCCTCCAGTGACCTAGGTGAGACGCCTCTTTGTTCCGGGGTCTGAAATGGGACCCTGACTAGGAGGATGTTATATCTTTATATGGAGATGGCATACTCTTGTACCTGGCTGATCCAGACCACCATGTCCCTATAGTCCTTGAAATCCTGAAGATCTTTGCGGAATACTTCGGGGTGCACATCAATTGATGCAAATCAATGTTCTATCCACTGGCAGACTGGAGCCCTGCACCAGGCTGGACATACTCCCTTTTGTGGGAAGGGACAGGGTCCACTTACTTAGGGATATACGTGATGACTCACCCAGCGTTGTTCTAGACAGGATACTTGAGGCCTATCGGAGAGATGTGGCAACTGGCGACACCTGCCTCTTTCCTTAATGGGCAGGACTGCCCTATACAAAATGATATACCTACCCAAGTCCTTATATGTTTTAACGAATTGCCCTTACCATGTTCATGATTGTATTTTTCATCTGGTTAACGGGGTAACAAGACTGCTGTTGTGGGACAGGGGGGCTTCACGGACAGCACTAACCAAGCTGACCAGGAGACCAGAGGACGAGGGGGTGGGGCTGCTGAAATTTCGTCTTTACTTTTGAGTATCCCAGCTGCTGGGTGTTAATGATTGGACCTTTGCTGTACAGCGAGAGCCCTCACTATTGCTAGGCAGGAGGGCAATGGATGCGGGGATGGGTACGTCAGGAGCCGCTTGGGGGTTCTCCTGAACCCAAACGCCATGGTGTTATGGGTAAGGAGCAGGGTGGCTGAAGCACTAGAGTTGGCCTGGAGATGCACCTGTGGGATACTGACTTACTTAAAAACCTTCAATAGGTGGAGGGTAAATGACACCTTATAAGTATTGCCAAGCTGGGTGACATATGGGCGGGCACTGGGCTGATATTCTTTACTGACGTGCAGGAGCAATACGCGCTTACAGGGAACCAGTACTTAAGGTATGTCTAGATTCAGCATATTCTGCAGGGATATGGGGACCTGTTACAGGATGTGGTGGAAGGTTATCTGCTAAAATATTCACTCCTGGGAACCAATTGAGGAAACATGCCATATCTCAGATTTCCAGCACCTTGCTGTCGCATGGTCACATGGTCTATCTCCACTGACTGTTCTGAGGAATAGGTGGGAGCGAGAGCTTGGGGCACTGGAGGACGATGCATGGGGTGATGCCTGCTGCCACCATAGGGTGGTGGTTTTAAGAGCGGGCTTTCAACTGATTCAATTAAAGATCCTTCACAAGGCCTATTATAGATGCTCATAGCTACATCGTATGGGGTGGATGGATAGCGAGCTCTTCCTTCAGGGCTGCAATCAAGTTGGGACATTACTACATACACTCTGGCACTGTCCCCGACTACAGAACTGTTGGCAGGCAACTGCTCTCGTAAAGTCCTCGGTGATTGGGTATGACATGGCCCTTACGCCACAAATTATAACTTTGGAAATTTGGAGCTTGCAGACCTTGCACAAATATGCAATCCTCCTGTGCAAAGTGGCACTGGCAGTCTCAAGGTGTGATGTCAGCTGCATTTGGGGGAGTATGGTGGTGCCTACCTTGACCCTCTGGAACACCAACATTGAGTGATTTATGAGGATAGAGGAAATTTGCTAAGATATGGGACCCCGGAAATCTCGGGAGAGCTCAGCAGGTTTGGGAGGGGAATGTGCCTGAGGCTGCTGCCTGGGAATGGGGATGAAGGAGATATCTCTCTTGTACTAATGTGGGACTCCACGAGACTAGATGAGAAACTTCCATTTGAAAATTATATAATGCTTTCTATTTCCATATTGTGCAGTTATGATGTTCATAATCCTTGAGGGGTGTCTTGCTCTGCATGCCTGCTGTTGGCTCTAGATTTATTTTTCTCCATTTTGTATATCATGAAAGCACATAATGACACTGTGGTGAGGGAGACAGAGTCATAGGTAGAGGTAGGTATAGCGGGAGAGGTGTTTAGATAGAGAAATAGAATAGACAGAGGTAACATAGATTGAAAGTTCAGTGTCTTGGGAGGGGCTTGGAAGTTGGGAGCCCTGGGCCATTGCCCACTTTGCCCATGCCTTAAAAAGTCTATGAATCTGATCCCTCACAGTGGCACACTCACTGTGATGGCATGCTCCACTGAGAAACACATCAAGGTCCCAATTAAGTTTCTGCCACTCCAGCTTCTAAAACCTGAAGTCAGCACATAACCAACCCCCATCAAAGCAATATTTATTTACTTATTTATTATTTTATTTATGTATTTAGTTTCTATAGCTCGAACAAGAGCCTGCGTTATTGGAGCGCTTCACAGTTCCAGAAACACTGAACAAAACATGCACTGTAAATAAAACAGAATTGTTGGTGTTAAGTGGAGGTTAAAGGCAGAATAGTACTCCTGGCTGGGTCATCATATCTTGCAGAGTGACATTGATGATTAAATGTGGTAGCAGGGATATATTTCTCAGAATAGTGGGTTGTGTCTGTGCTGGATTCAATATAGACAAGTGATGGGGTGATGTATAGTCTAACATTTCAGGAAATCAGTACTATCTGCTTCCTCTGTCGAGAATGGGGAACAAATTCTTCACAGAGACAGGTAGCATTCAAATATAAATGTTTTTAGTTTATCCTCGAACAGCTCATAGGAGGTACTTGTTCTTATCTTCAGGGAATTTAATTCTGTAGTCTCTGGCCTTCTTCCCAAAGGATTGCTGCTTTGATTTGTATGTTCTCGTTTTCGAGATTTAAAGAAGAAGAGTATCTGTACTTCTTAGTTGTCTTTTCCACCTAAAATATGGACTTTTTATTTGTAGGTAGATCAGAGTGTATTCTTTTAAAACTCTGTAGGTGCTGCAGGCTACATTGAAAGTGGGTTACTTTCAGGATGCCAGATGTGTTTTAGGCAAGCCTATTTGAATGGAGGTATCATAATCCAGCCTTGAGAGGACAAGGGTCTATGCGATTTTGATTGAAGTCTTGTTCTGTTATGTGTTGTTTAGTTCCCCTTAAACTTTTGAGCTGGAACTGTGCACATATGACAGTATTGTTGATGTGATTTTGTAGGTTTAGATATTTGTTGAGGTAGAAATTCAAGGATTTCTTTAAATCCAGTTTTTGGAGTGAAGCCCAGTAGATCAACATCTTTGAGCCATGACTTTATTGTAAGACTGCAGCTGGCGGGGAGATGACAGGATACTCCATTTTAGTTAGGTTGAATTTCAAGTGATGTGCAGTCATATCCAAGGTGTTCAACAGGAATCTACTGTGTTCAACATAGTAGGTCTCCATGTATTCCTGTGTGTCATCTGTGAAGAGAGAGTGGGCTAGTGGTTCAAAGTAGATGTTGAAGAGTTTGAAAGAAAGCATAAACATTTGGGGGACTCCTGTTTCAGGGAGATCTTTTAATTGTTGATCTTGATTAATTCAGTCTGATTGTCAAGAAAAGACGAGAACTATTTAAGAACCACATCACTGATGCCTATTCTGTCCTTGAGGATGGTTAGAAAGGAGTTGTGATTTACTGTACTGAAGGTTGCAGATATGTCTAGGAGGACAATAGGGCAGGATGCCCCTTCAACCAGTATGTTTTGAATATCATCAATAATCTTCTGAGAGGCTGTTTAGAGTTGCAGCAGTGTCTTAAGCCTTCTTGAGGTTTGTCAAATAGCACATAGTCCTTTGTAAAGTGCTTGAGATATGTTTTAACACAAGGTTCTAGTACTTTCACTAAGGAGGATACATGTATTACAGGGCAGAAGATGTTTAAGTCATCCGGTGAGTCAGCTCCTTATTTTATTTACAACAGAGAACTTTACCACTTTTGAATGGGTGCTGGCCAGTCTCTGGGTTCAGAAAGGAGTTGATGAACTTCAGCCAGATGGAGGCTATCAAGCATGTGATACCTTTGAGGGAGTAGGTTACCATCAGCGGGAAGATGGTTTGGGTTTACAGAGGATACTTACACGGTCTTGGGAATTATTTTCTAAGAAGGTGGAACATTGCTTTGTGGAGTTTCTCTTCAGCATGAAGTTGTTTTGGGTACTGTGTGAGTTGTCCAAGGTGGGTTTAACCTTTTCAATTTTTTCCTGGAAACTTTTAGGGAACTGTTCACATTTTTCTTAGGAGACATTATCATTTGGTTGGATGGTTTGGTTCCTTGCACGGTCAGGTTCACTTTCAAAGAAATGGGATTTTGCTTTGCATATGTGGTGCTTGTAAGTTCTTCTTGCTGATGTCGGGTCCTCTAGGGTCGAGAATCTTGAATTTTGTCACCATCTACTTTCCATGAGACAAATTATTCTTCTTTTTTCATTTAGTTCTTTAGTGAATCATGCCACTGATGTGCCGCAAAAAGAACTTATTAATATATTCTACACTAATGTGAGAGAACAAATGTGTTGAGATCTGTCAACCCAGTGCCTGTTGTGAAACAATGGTAGGAACGAGGGACCTGATGGTGTCAGAATATATCAATGTTGGAGTCCCTTGTAAAGCAGCAGAAGCACCAGCGATTGACTTCATCTCCCCCACAGGTCAAATAATAATTATTTTCGTCTAGTTATGCTGACAAAGCTTTTGAGAATACATTATCTATGTCCTAGCACTAGACACATACACATTGTGAGTCTTTTGGGATTGTCCATAGCTGATTTTAGTCACTGACAATAATATCAGACAATTACATCAAGTTAAACAGAACTCTACAGCAGTTCTCACCGCCTCTATCTTCCGTTGTATGTCATACTTTAATTTCCCTAACTGAAAACCTCAAAGACTGCTGTTAAATCCAACTAATTGCAATTGTAGATTCTCTCTGGTTGGTAAGTGCTGGCATAGTGACTTAGGGCCGGATCTAAATGTTGGCAGAGAGGAAACTATGTTGCAATGGAGTTCTCTCCTGGCCAAAATTATGATAGGCCTGCCCGATTTAGGATTGTGCGAACCATAGGTTTGACGACATTGGAGACTACTCTTTCTTTGCCAAGCTCAAACCTCCATCGATGACTCAACATAGTAAGGACTGCCTGAGGTTTAGCTATATGTCGACCCACTCAATTTAGATGGTGGGCGTAGGATCAAATCCCGAATTAGACTTTGCAAGTAAGTGTAGTGAGCGAGTGCAGCTATTGCCATGGGACTTCATAGGTGGGTGTCTCAAGGTATGTAGATTTAGAATTAAGATGAATCTATACAGAGCTAAATAAACATACCCGAAGAAAATTCTGGCAGTTAATATCCTGGTTAGATTATTTATGTAGCACAATATTTTTGTGGAAGGCATTCGGAAATAAATGTCCTCTTTTTTGTCCTCTATGCCCTTCTACCACTTTCCTTCCCTCCGTTACACGCTTCCTCTTGCTGTGCCCTGCCACATCAAGGTTGCTACTTTTATTCTATGTTATCTCCCTCCATATCCTATGCACTCTCCCTAGCTTTTATTTCCCTTCCTTGAGCTTTGCTTGCCCAGACTGTTCCCTCTTCCGTCTAGACCCTCAAGTTTTCCATTTCCATGTCCTCCTTCGTCCCTCCCATCCTCTTTCTCATACATTTTAAGTTATCCTGAGACAGTTGTAACTCTTTTTTTTCTGTCTCCCTTCCCTGTATGTATAAATGTCCCCTTTGTGTACATCACACGTTATGACTCCTTTATTCTCCTTGTGCTGCTCTATCTCCATCACACTCCCTCGCTTCATGTTGCTGCCGCTTACCTCAATTCCCCCCTTCTCTCTAACATCCTCACTCTTCTTCTTCCCACTAAATTTAATCTGCTGTAGATTTTGAGACTGTTCTATGTGAGGAGTAAGTAGCTCATCCGATTCTGTTTCCTTTGCATTCTGACATTTGAAATTCAAAAATAACCCCCAAGAACTAGAATGCAAAGACAATCAAAAAACTACTTAAAGCAGTGACTTTTACCTCAGATGTCCCAAGCTTCCTTTCAGTTATTTTTCTAGCTCCATTATCACCCATTTTCACTTCCTTCTCTCCGTTCTCATCTTTTGCTTGAAAACACTGTTTTGTACTGGCTACACAATGCAAAAAACACACATGCATGCCAAGCTGGCATAATGGAAATAGGCTGAGGTGGATTTAGCATTGTAGCTGACTCTTGTTCATGTGCAAGTTGCACATATCAGATACAGTTTGCACTTGATTTTATAGGTTACATTGTTCTCTTTAAATCATAAGACAAACTGGTTATGTCTGTTATGATAGGCAACATACTAGTAAGTCATGCAAATAAACTGCTACTGCCACCGTTCTCCCTGAATTAATGGTAACAATATTCTCTTACATATGTTCTAATTTCCATACCTCTGCCTGAGCTCAGCTTAAAAGATGAAATGTATTCATCCTTAATGGAAGGCCAGCTGCAGGTCAAATAGCAGTAGATACCGTGCTACCAAGTCTTTGGCTGGCTTTGGTGATGGGAACAGTCCACTTTTCCAAGCACAAGACTCTCTGCTTGGAGAATCTGACACCACCTGCCATTCTAGGCCAGTCCATCAGGCTAAATATTAGTAATTGAGTACGGGTGATGACATTTTATGGTTTAAATCTTTTTATTGAAATATATTCCAACTAGCAAGAGAACAGTACAACCAATTGGGCCACGCAGGGCCCCAGAGCAATCGAATGACATATGAGATAACAAGGTGAAACAAGCTGAAGTGGGAGTGTTCGATGTTGCCAAGCGCATAAGGCGCAGGTAACTCGGGCATGTCAATTCCCTAAAGTCCTGTGCCAAGAGAGCCAGGAAAGGCTGACATAATTCGCTAAATCCTGAGCTTTTGCCAGCCATGGTGTGCGAAATCTTTTCCATGCCTACTATATGCCACCGGCGGTGAAGCCACTCGGTGTGTGTTGGAAGACGTGTAGATTTCCAATGTGTGAGAATGTTTTGTGTGACGGTGCCCAGCGCAAGCGTGATCTGTTTCCCCCTCCTGGATTTCAGAGGATAGGTGAGCGGGTTAGGAACCCCCAAAAGCACATACTCTGGGAGCTGAGGAAGCTCCATGTCAAAATACTTGTCGATTTCATCGAGAACTTGAGTCCAATAGGGTGTCAGATGTTCACACTCCCATATTAGATGGACAAGTGTACCCACCTTCCCACACCCTCTCCAGCAATCCGGACTATGTGCGCTGTCAAAGTGGTGCATTCGCTCGGGGGTGTAATACCAGTAGTACGCAAGCTTAGTAAAGGTTTGGGTGATGACATTTTAGAATTAAACATAGATGTTACCAATGCAGTGTGAATGCATCTATAACACTGAAAGGTGCACACTGTATCTGTTTACAGGATGTGACCTGTTGTCACTTACAGCACCTGTCACATGCACACTGATGTATTGTATTGCAATATTTATATAACTCGTACTACCCCTATGTGGGGCGTTGAGGTGCTTGCCTACAGCATACTACACTGTGTAGGGTTTTTGGTTGTGTATTTTCTTTGTTTTGATCCTGTGTTGGAAGTGTTTTAGTGTCATGCTTGAGGACCACCAATATGCGGTTATGATTTTATGATACGCAGCGCTTAGCAGTGTGATGGATGAAGAAGTGACAGAGATAGGCATGCAGTTCAGTTGGATCCATAAAAGTTCACAGAGACTGTCGTACTTTAATATTCGGGACCGCGTAGGGAACAGGGCCCTACCTCTGTCTATCTTGGTATTAGCGAACCGCAAATGGTAAATGCGGCACGTACGAGTGCTTTATATATCGTTCTAGCTATGAATGCACTGCGTACACGTTATTTTGCTTCGCTACGCGGGTTCCATTTTGGAAGCAGTGGCCATCTTGTCATTGCCCTCACATAGGCTATAATGGAGCAAATACGGGCCTCACAGTACATGGGCTTCCTCTCTGACTTCTCTGTGACCTGGGCAGCTGGCTCTGCTGCCCCGGGTCAAACTGGTCTCACGAGCTCCCCTTCCTCTCTCCACCTGTGATTCGTATCAGGGCTTGGCCCGTCATAAAACCCTTTTTCATCCTACACAAGCCCCTGGCTAATCTCTTTCACACCTGGCTGTTCCTGCTTTATGACTTGCTTCCCAAAACAGGAGATGCTCATGTTTATTGGGGGGATCTGTATATCTAATGTGGGATCTGAACCTTGTTGTGTAAATCATTGTGGGCTGGCCGAACTGGAATGTGGGATGGTCATCATGACTCTGCCTTTTCTTTGTAACATATCCTTGTATATTGCCGTTTCATAAAACTCAGGAATGTATGCTTGGGGCCAGAAAAGGCCTATTTAAGACGTAGCCTGTTCCTATGATTTTCAGCAGTCTCCTGAGAACATACACGCTGGTGTACTTCTAGGATACCTGTAATTGGTCTGCAGCCAATAAACGATTCTTTGACTTCACCCAGAAGACTCTGTGTTTCTGTAGGTCCGGAACAGGGTGAAACCCAGAAGTCATAGGGTGTGTGCCCCTGCACCGCTGGGACTAAAATACCCAGTACTTCAGTTTGGCGCCCAACGTGGGGCGATTTCAGCGGTACCAGTCCAAGCCAGAGGTTCGTGAGGAGCTTCGTGTGGAAATTCCGGAGGAAGGCCGCCACTTCATCGACCCCTGCATGTCGACGTGGTCCGAAAGTCTTTTCTGCGAGGTTCTCCGCGTCCCGACGGCTACGAAGGACTGCTGCCCTGATTAATCGACCTGTTTTGGACCCTTGACGAGTTTGAGAGAGCGAAACAATCGAGAGAGTCTTCTGGTGACGTCATCGATCAGCAATATTCAGTTAAGTATAAGTGGAGCGTCTCCCATTTGTTTTGGTATCCTTCGGGATCGTTTGGTTTGATTTGGTAATTTGGTGATTTGGTGTTTGCAAACCCCAAAGCCAGAGGACTCGTGTATTCACGAGAATATCGTAATCGATAATCCTCTGACGTTTGGATCTAGACTAGTGAGCGAAGATGCCTGGTTCTGGACTATTTGGTAGATTATTCTGTTTGGGTTGTAGAAAAGGTTTCCAGCTGGAAGAATCATGTCCGGTTCCTCCGGTTGGAACTCCAACTTATGAGCTCTATGTAAAACATGGCGTAGGCCCAATTGCATATAATGAAGTGTGGATCCACTACACCAGGAAAGACGGTGTTTTAAAATGGCCCCAAAATGGTAGTTTTGATACCGATATTTTAGATAATTTGGAAATTAAATTGTTTAAGAAGAAAGCCCGGCCGGCGATGTTTGACTCTTTCCGCTTATGGCGAAAGGAAGCCAAACAGAAGGAAATTAAGCTAGCGAAGAAGAATAAAAGAGAGAGAGGTATGTCAGTAATGCAAGCAGCTGTACAATTTAAAGACAATGAGGAGGAGCAGATGAGCGAGCAAATGCACAGGCAGCGTAAGTTAGGGATTGACAAATGTTACCCAGCTTTACCACATTCTAAGCAGAATGAGTTAGAAGAAAAGGAAAAAGATCCCCTGATGTCACATTTGTTGAGTTCACCACCTCCGTATGCTCAAAATGCCACAGCACCTCCCCAGCTTGTGAATATGCCACCTCCAGTTGATATAATACAAGCCTTGCCGTTACCGCCAGCTGCTGTGCAGCCGGCTCCTATCCATGTAACGCAACCCTCTCAAGGGCTGCCAGTTGTGCTTCCAACTGCCCCCGCACTTCCTGCGACTTTGCCTAATCCAGCAGCTGCCTCCCCTAACACTCTTCCTTGCACCACTCCAGTACCCGTTTCTACATCCTCTTTTCTTCCCTCTGTTTTTCCCCCTGTTTCCGCTTCAGCTTCTCCTTCAGCGCGACAGCGTTTAGCTAATGTGGTTACTACGTTAATGTCGCCTCTCTTTGAGTCATCTGGTGCGACTCCTGGTTTACGGCGTAAGCAATTGCGTAGTCAGTTGCCTAACCCTGATGAGAAAAGGGTAATAGATAGCATGGCGCGTAGATGGATTGTTTTCCCTTCATTGTATGATGTGGAATCAGTTGTCAATGTCTTCCATCAGTGGGATGCCCCAAAACAGAGATATGTGTTTGAGAAAATGTGCGAATTTCTCTGTGAGGAATTGGAGGATAGTGGTAAAAATCCGAGCCCGCAGGAATTGTGTAGAGTGAGGTTTGATTTCGGAACTGGTGTAATTGTGGACCGCGATATAGATAAAGCAATTGCGGTCGTATTTTCCTTTAGGAATGATGATTGTCATCAGTCATTGTTTGAGCAAGATGTCCTTGCGGGGAAAAAGGTAAAAGCGCGACAATATCCCATGAGAGAAGTTCCCCCGGTATGGAAGGAAGCAGTTGCAGCTGTCGGCAATAACCCCGCTGTGCCAGCGCATTTCCAACGTGTTTGGGTGCATGTTCCATGGAAGCGCTCTGAGGTGTTAGCACTTAAACAGACATTGCCTGATCCCCGTAAAAACCCAGCAGGTTATTATAAAGAGTTGTCACAGACGGCAGGGTCATGCGTTATGAACCTGGCCGATATAGACATGTTGTTTGGTAATGTTGTTCCACAGCCTCTATGGGGGTCAATTCGTAATGCAGATCACGATGCAGAACTAGGGGATACATGGGCTAACATTATTGCTGCTGATGCAAGACAAACTGGTGGCGCGAAACCTGAGCCTTTAGTAGCTGAATTGCCTGGTAGAATAATCACGTATATGAAGACACTAATGCCTGCGATGCACGTAAATTGGGACAAGTTATCTGCATGTAAGCAGAAGAAAGATGAGACAGTGTCAGACTTCTTTACTAGGTTTGAGGAAACGTTTATTGACCACAGTGGGCAGGATATGAGTACTGAGGGTGGCCAACGGCTGTTTGTGGATAAGTTTGTGCAGAATTTACTTCCTGACCTGTGTAAAAAGTTGAAAGACTCAGAGAGTTCTTGGGCTGTTTCTTCTTCAGCGCAAATACTGGCTACTGCACAGTATTATGAAAACAGAGATAAAGACGAGAAAGATAGGACAGAAAAGAAAACGAAGGAATTAAAGACAAAGGTCCTTTTACAGCAGGCCTATCCACCACGTGGAGGTCAGAATAATTATAGGCAACCCCAAGGTGTTTATCACCAACCCCAACAGTTTCAGACTAATCAGCAAATGAATGGGTATTATCAACCACGTGTCCCTGTAGGTCCCAACCAATGTTCATACTGCAAAGAGGAAGGTCATTTTAAATATAGTTGCCCTAAATTAATGCAACGGAACGGTAATGCGTATGGCGCCAGAGGTAGAGGTGGTCAGCAAGCTCCTAGAGGCAGAGGGCGTGGAAGTGTTCCCCAAAACGCGCGTCCTCTTCCGCCCCAAAGCGCCATTAATAGTTTTGATCAGCAAGCTAACGCGACTAGTAATACGGCCCAGTATTACAATAATGATTATTATGTGGAGGATGGCGATGCAGAAAATAATGATTACTAGGACAGCCATAGACAGAGAGAGGGAGTTGTTTCAGTGCCAGTGGATCAGAGTGGACCGTATGTTGATGTGACTACAGCAAATGTAACGGAGCCTTTCCTGCTAGACACTGGTGCTGCAAAGAGTTCAATAATGCATTCCAAACTCCCTGGCGCACCTTTGTCTGGCGATATAAATGTTTCAGTAGGTTTTTCTGGCGCCCCAGTTAGGAACCCGATTTCTAGTCCCATGTCACTTTCTGTTGGACCTTGCGAACTGAAAGCACCCCTGATCCTAACAACAGGTTGTGGTGAGAATTTGCTGGGATTAGATTTGTTGAAAAGGTTGCACGCTACACTGTATTGTTCTCCTTCAGGAGTACAACTTACATTAGGCAAAAAAGTGATTTCCCCTATGTACTTGTCTAAAAATACAATGCCACCTGAATTGTCATCCCTTCCGGATGCCCTTTGGGCTACTGGTCCCAATGATGTGGGCCTCTTGGAGATACCGCCATACGTGGTGACTTTAAAGGCTAATGTCAGACTGCCACGTATTCCCCAGTACAAAATCTCTAATGAAGGCCAGAAAGCATTGTTAGACATTGTCAGCGACTTGATTAATAAGGGTGTGATTGAAGAGACAAGAGGCAACATTTGCAATAGTCCGATTTTACCTGTCTTAAAACGAACGGACCCTTCACAGCCACCTGTTTACAGATTTGTGATTGATCTTAGAGAGGTTAATAAGATTGTTGTGCCACAGTTTCCGGTTGTCCCTGATATAACTGCCTTGTTAACGATGATTCCAGCCTCTGCTGCATGGTTCTCAGTGATAGATTTAAAGAATGCTTTCTTTAGCATCCCAATTGCAGAAGAGAGCAGAGACATTTTTGGTTTTAGTCTGGGAGGCCGAAGCTTCCGCTTCAAACGCGCTCCCCAGGGCTACTGCGAGAGTCCATCCATATACAGTCAAGCTTTGAAAGCGCAGCTTGATGCACTTGTTTTACCTAATTGAGCTATCCTGATTCAGTACGTGGATGATTTACTAATCGCCGCGGATACTGAGAAGATCTGTAAAGAAGCCACATTGTCATTGTTGCGCCATTTATCCGCTTACCATCACAAAGTGTCTCTCTCTAAGCTGCAATATTGTCGACAAGAAGTGACCTACTTAGGTCATCTCTTATCGAAGGAGGGAAGGAGACTGACCCCAGAAAGAATTCAAGCCATCGCACAGTTGAGTGTGCCAAGAACACAGAGAGAAGTGCGTGCTTTCTTGGGCATTACTTCATACTGTAGGCATTGGATCCCAAGTTTTTCTTTGTTGGCAAAACCTTTATTAGCATTAACATGCAAAGACACACCGAATCCTATCCCATGGTCTGAAGAGTGCCAGAAAAGTTTTGTGGAATTGCGCAATGCGTTGTGTTCAGCACCTGTGTTGGGCACTCCTGACTATAGCAAGCCTTTTACATTGTATGTTCACGAGAAAGATGGATGTGCGTTGTCAGTGTTAACACAGCCTTTTGGCGACAGACCGCGCCCATGCGCATATTTTTCATCCACCTTGGACCCTGTAGCGAGGGCATTGCCAAGCTGTCTGAGAGCGACAGCTGCTGCAGCAATGTCTATCCGACAATCTGCTGGTCTGGTAATGGACAACACATTGATCGTTATGGTTCCACATGCTGTAGACACATTATTAAATAGGACCAAGACACAACACTTGACTAGTGCGCGATTATCAGGGTATGAACTCACACTGTTAGCGAATCATATACACATAAAAAGATGCAATACGCTGAATCCAGCCACGTTATTGCCGATTCCAGCAGACTCAGATGAGATTGAGCAGCATGACTGCCTGTTCAGAACGGAAGAAGAAACGAAAGGGAGAGTGGATCTGAAAGATACTCCCCTGACTGAGTGTGATGGTACTTTATGGGTGGATGGTTCATGCTTCAAACTCCCTAATGGTGACACGACTGCTGCATATGCTATCACGACTTTACACACGGTCGTGGAAACTGCACGAGTGCCACATAATTCGGCCCAAGCAGCAGAATTAATTGCCCTCACGAGAGCATGCGTGTTGTCTGAAGGAATGAGAGTGAATATATACACAGATAGCCAGTACGCCTTTGGCGTGGCTCATAATTTCGGGCGACTGTGGAAAGAGCGTGGGTTCCTGACGTCACATGGAGCTAAAATCCAGAATGGCAAGTTGGTGAATGATCTCCTTGAGTCACTGACCCTACCGTTGCAAGTTGCGATCATGAAATGCAGTGCGCACAGGAAAGTCACAGATGATGTTGGACGTGGGAATGCGTTTGCTGATGAGACCGCGAAAGAGACAGCACAGAATGTGAAGACTAGAATGTATGTTGCAGGCCCCGCAAGATGGGTTAATGATGTGGGAATGTGCGAGAACACAATAGAGAGTGTGAAGTCGCTTCAGGCTGAAGCTACAGAAGAAGAGTTAAGCAAGTGGAGAGAGAGTATGGGTAAGTTGGATGAGAATGGTTGTTGGATTGATCTGACAGAACATAAGCGATGGTTGTTGCCTGATGCATATGTGCTTCCAGTGGTTACTATGGCACATGGAATGGCACATATCAGTACGAAAGGTATCTGTAAGTTGTTGGCTCCAGTATGGCAGAATGCTGGGATTCCCAAGTGTGCAGAGAATGTGGTCAAGAATTGTATGGTATGCTTGAAGTACAACCCTGGTAGGGGAACCCCAACTCCAGCCGGTCACTTTGCACCCCCATCATGTCCATTCGAAGTTTTGCAGCTGGACTTTATTCACATGGACAGATGCAACAACCTAAAATATGTACTGGTGGTTGTTTGTGCTTTCTCCAAATGGGTAGAGGCTTATCCTCTGAAAGATAACACTGCCCTATCCACAGCCAAAGCCCTTGTGAAGGAATTTTTCCCCAGGTTTGGAATGCCGAGAATGGTATGGTGTGATAATGGAAGTGAGTTTGTGGGTAAAGTGATGAAGAATGTATGTGAAGGTTTAGGCATAAGGCAGAAATTCCACGCTGCAAATCACCCCCAATCAGCTGGACTAGTTGAACGCTACAATGGAGCCTTAAAGCTCAAGCTGGCCAAAATCCAGGCGAGCACCGGTCTTAAATGGCCTGACGCTCTGCCTTTAGCACTCCTGTCCACCAGAATGACGATACACTCACGAGTGGGACTTAGTCCTTATGAAGTAGTCTTTGGCCGCCCGGCCAACGTATGGGGTGTGCCAAGGCCTACGAAGTTCAGTGAAATAGAGCATCCAGTACTGCTCGATTACCTGTATGATTTGACTGTTAAACTGCGTGTTTTGCACCAACAGGTACATGATACTCTTCCCCAAGCTTCTGAACCTCCTGGACACCCTATCAACCCTGGCTCGTGGGTCCTGGTCCGGAATTTCCAGCGTAAGGGCAACGACGAACCTCGCTGGATCGGCCCTCATCTTGTGCTTCTGTCAACGAGATCAGCGGTGCGCGTAAAAGGGAGGAAGCACTGGATTCATGGTGCCCACTGCAAAATAGTCCCTTTGCCTCTGCCATATGACCAGTGGGTCAAAGAGGGTATCGCTGACACTGAGACAGACACTGTGCTTCGTTTTGTACCATTCAGTGACGCACGCCTAAAAGACACAGCTTCAGTCCAAGAGAGTGACAATATTCTGCAGGAAGCTGTGCCGCCATCGAATCGACTGGACACCACTGAGCCTGAACTTTTGTTTCAAGACCAAACGGCACCTGGCCGTCTCCGTTATAATTTGAGACCAAGGCCCATGGACAAATAAAGATTTTTCCTTACTCTTTCCTTTTTGACATTTTTTGCTCTCCCATCTGAAGGACTTTCTTGATTTTTGTTTTTCGAACCACCATCCGGGTTCTGCCGCAGGGTCGCGGTGCCAAGACTTTGGGGTACAGGCCGAAGACGTTAGGTCAACGGTTCTGGTTGGTCTAGGGCGTTTCCCTGGACTGACAGGCGTACTCCTTAGCAGAAGAAACTCATCCGCCGCGAGCGGCCCGAGTAGAGGATGGAGTTGTTTAAGATGGAGAGACCGATTGAGGAAATGAACTTTCAAACAAGGATGTGTAGAATTGTGAAAAGTAAATGTTTTGTCTTTTTGTGCCTTTTTGCACTGTGTAGTATAATGATGTTTATTGTAGGATGTGTGTTTTTCTCTGCTCAAAAGCCCATTGCACCCACTGAACAGCCTATACCCCTTTCTACTGCCTCCTCTCACTCTTTTCACCCTTTGCCTGAACACGAACAGACCAGACGATCAGAGTTCGTAAATAACTCGTTCATCCAGCTCTTGCACCAGCACCAACTAGTAGTGAACACGACCAATTGCTGGGTGTGTGGGTTAATGCCACATACCATTAACAAGGGTATTCCCTACCTGGTGCTGCCATATAGTTACAATGGATCGTCATGGGCATTCCAGACCATGTTTCTATATGCTCTAGATACGTACTCCCCTCGCCAACCGCGTTCCATCAGACCTGGTACAAATAATAAAGCCTTAGTGAGAGGAATTGCCGATATGAGTAGGGATATTGATGCATACTCATCCATTCCCAAAGAAGAGCTGAGACCTTATGTAGGATGGAACGCGACGGGGTATAGTATTAGTCTGGGTGAAAGACAGCGAAAAATCTCATCTCCAATCTGGGTCGTACCCCACATGGGTCGGTTCTGCTTACAGGGTAATGGTCAGAATCCTAGAGCTCAACTGGGAAGAAGTGACTGTACTGAAACGTACACTTTTCCGTCACAGTTTTCCCCTGCGTTTTTGACTGCCAAGGGTACATATTTCATCTGTAATGATCGAGCATATACATGGTTGCCCCCTGATTTCTCGGGCACATGTTATATTGCGAATCTGCTACCGCCTACATTTACTGCTGCCTCCGACTATCACAAGACCAGAGTTGTGAGAGGCGTGATTAGTAAGGAGGACACTGCCGGTCAGGAAGCAGGAGATTTCTGCTTGGGTTTCCTGCCGTTTTGGGGACCTATGGTCAATAGTAGGAACCTGAGACAGCTGACTCGTGTGGTTGAATCCACCGTCAATGTAACGGCTGGTGCCCTTGGTAATCTGACAGCTGAGCTCCAAGCGGATCGCCTTATGACTTTGCAGAACCGCATGGTCCTAGACGTTATTCTTGCAGACCGCGGTGGGGTATGCAGGGTTATCCAATCCAGTTGCTGCATTTTCATACCAGATAATGCTCCAACAGTGTATCAAGCCATCTCCAAACTCCATAAAATATCTGAATCCATACACGTGGATAAGGGAGATTGGTCACTGGTGGGGTGGTTCTGGGAATTGATATCTGCCTGGGGTTGGAAAGTTCTAATGGTCATTGGAATGATCTTAGCCATTCTTTTCCTGTTCTGTCTATGCATACAGTGTGCTCCTGCGATATGTGGCCTCTGTGCTACCTTATGTGTAAGGAAACCTGTATCGAGGGACGAGCTAAGTAATAGGATGATGCTACAGCAACATCTCCATGACTTTGTGAACATTGACCTAGACTCGGATTAAGATGAGTATAGTGATTGCCTATGTAAGGGCAAAAGGAGGGTCTGTCGTACTTTAATATTCGGGACCGCGTAGGGAACAGGGCCCTACCTCTGTCTATCTTGGTATTAGCGAACCGCAAATGGTAAATGCGGCACGTACGAGTGCTTTATATATCGTTCTAGCTATGAATGCACTGCGTACACGTTATTTTGCTTCGCTACGCGGGTTCCATTTTGGAAGCAGTGGCCATCTTGTCATTGCCCTCACATAGGCTATAATGGAGCAAATACGGGCCTCACAGTACATGGGCTTCCTCTCTGACTTCTCTGTGACCTGGGCAGCTGGCTCTGCTGCCCCGGGTCAAACTGGTCTCACGAGCTCCCCTTCCTCTCTCCACCTGTGATTCGTATCAGGGCTTGGCCCGTCATAAAACCCTTTTTCATCCTACACAAGCCCCTGGCTAATCTCTTTCACACCTGGCTGTTCCTGCTTTATGACTTGCTTCCCAAAACAGGAGATGCTCATGTTTATTGGGGGGATCTGTAAATCTAATGTGGGATCTGAACCTTGTTGTGTAAATCATTGTGGGCTGGCCGAACTGGAATGTGGGATGGTCATCATGACTCTGCCTTTTCTTTGTAACATATCCTTGTATATTGCCGTTTCATAAAACTCAGGAATGTATGCTTGGGGCCAGAAAAGGCCTATTTAAGACGTAGCCTGTTCCTATGATTTTCAGCAGTCTCCTGAGAACATACACGCTGGTGTACTTCTAGGATACCTGTAATTGGTCTGCAGCCAATAAACGATTCTTTGACTTCACCCAGAAGACTCTGTGTTTCTGTAGGTCCGGAACAGGGTGAAACCCAGAAGTCATAGGGTGTGTGCCCCTGCACCGCTGGGACTAAAATACCCAGTACTTCAAGACAGCCCCCCTAAATCTATTACGTTGTTAAGCTTCATCCGTAGTCGAGCACAGAAACCTTGGGTACATTGGGTTATTTCATGGTTATATTTCTAAATTAGAAGACTAAAGTTGTTTTCTTCCTGGTAGCCAATTTTAGATCACCTTTCACTTTATCACTGCATGCACTGCAACCATTACCCTAAAAAATCCTCTATATTACTTCGCTTCTTGTGGATCCTAGTTGATGCTAGTTTTGATCACTGAAAACATCCCTGAGCTCCTCCCTCCCAGTGAGGGCGTTGTAGCCCTTGTTTGCACTAGGCTTTGCAACCAAGAGGAGATCCCAGATGATGAAGCATGCCACCTTGGTGGGTGATGGGATTCCGTCCTATATAAAGGACTCCCCTCTGACTTAAGAGGGACATTTAAACCTGTACTGTTTGTGCTCTTAAGCTTGTGGAAGCTGGGTTAGACCTGCGGATTCACTTTTGTTTGTTAAAGTATTGTATTTGGGGATTGAATCCATGCTGGTCTCTAAACTTCTCCCTTAGACCCTCTATCTGAAGTATTGTTGTGAATGTTTTGTATATATTCTGTAGGAGAGTAGTTACTAAATACCCAATGTGAGTAGTGGGTTGTGGTGTGGAGCGCAGTGCAGGTGAAAAGATGTGAAAATAAAACTAGCTACAGGATGTGCCACATATCTTTATTCGGGTCGTTCTGTGCTGGGATTAAAGCCAAGCAACACAATGAGAAGCATTAAACCCAATCGTGTTATTCACAGATTGACATGTTTCAGCCGGTGACTTAGTCAGTGTTGTGGACTTCTTCATGATCTATCATGTGCTACTGCTGTGAAACATCTGAAGGAAGAAGCAGACACATCTAGGCTTGCCGTAATGTATGCACCTTGACGAAAGTGTGACTACAGGGGTCCCTGTGCCCTTCTTCCACGGTGCGTAGAAAACCCATCATTGGGGTATTACCTGTGAACCCACCATTGCAAAAATCCATGGACCACTGGTTTTGTAAACAAGTAACAAACAATTTGTATAGATAAGATATACTTATTTTTCGTTTACATTTATCACTTTCACAGCCTTTTTTGAGTCAGTGTTCTCCCTTTATAGCTTAAACACTTTGCGGCATATTTTAAAGCCCCTATCACCATGGGAACGCACCTTTTTCTCAAGGCAGCGTTAACCCACTTGAGAATAAGGCCCCTTTCTTGCTAAATTTAGCATGACAGGGGCATGCAGTGGATGTTGCAGTGGGTGTTCCACCTCAACACCCATTGTGATCGATGCTGCCACCTATTATCAAGGGCAGTGATAATAGGTAGCAGCACCGAACTTAAGACCAGAAAAATCCTGCTCTTAAGTTGGGGAAACGAGGAGAAATGCTTTATTTCTCCTCGTTTTTTGTTTTTCCATGTGTGCTGCCTTGTGCAGCATACATGGAAAAAGCAAAATGGTATTTAAGGAATGTTCATGTGCAGGAAGGGGCACCTTCCTGTACATGAACAACCCTCCCCTGCACACAGACACCTTTGTAATCTGGTGCAAGGGTGCCTGCGTTGGCGCTAAGTCATGAAACAGCGCCATCGAAGGGGGAAATGCCAGGCTGCACCACATTCATGAGAATAGGGTGCAGCCTCGCATTTATGAAGTGGCGGTGAGAGGCGTTAAGCCAAGGAGGCTAACGCCTCTCACCGCCACTTCATTGAGAATATCCCCCTTTATTTTTTAGACCCAAGGGCTCTAGTGAGTTGTGTAGGTCAGCAGACCACCATGTTTGGATATGCTTTTTAATAAAGCAATCTTTTTTTTTTTTTAATGCAGCCCGTTTTCCATAAAGGAAAACAGGAGGCGTTTAAAATGAAAAAATGAGTTTCCAAATGGGTTACCACCTGAAAGTATTATTACTACTTGGCGACTGGAATTTGGTCACAAAACAATAATACATACCATTCTGATTTGGAATTTGGAAGGGACGCCCTTTCCAAATACCAAATCAGTACTTTGTGGCAAACGCAAATTGCTATTCAATAGCAAGCGACTAAAGCACAATTTGTTTTTGGGCATTGTAAAAAGCTTTTTTTGCAGTTGCAAACGGACCAATGTCCCTTAATTAAAATGCTTAGGAGCCTAAACTCCAAATATTTGAAATAAACCTTTGTGAGGATTGAAGAAGATATCTAACAGAATATTACATTACAGATCCAGACCTAAAGGTCTCTGCTAGGCGACTCTACAGCAGGCATACTTGATAAAAATAAAGGTCCTTCAGCTCTGCCTCGGATTTACAGTTTTCCGGCTGAAGACTTAAACAAAGAAAGTGTGTTGGATTGGAAGGTGAATGGTTCAGGACACGCTGCAAAAAGAGAATGCCATTACCCGCTTTTTAAAAAAATAAAAGCTTTCCTCAGCTCACATTCCTACCTATGAGATTCGAAGGTGACTTTCTGAAAACCTATGCACTTTCCAAGACACATGCATTCAAGGCTGCCGTGGTGCACTTGAAAAATTGAGTATGCCAGCACACATATCTAGGCGGAACTTTGTACAGATGCTAAAGCAAACCTGTAATCCACATTGTGCTACTACTTTGAAAACATGACTTACTTGAAGTAAGCATTTAAAATATATTTGCTCACTTCCAACTCGGTTTTCACCAAGAGCAGCCAACCAGAGATGCCGAAACAGGTCACCCATCCTCTTTTGTTGCCAAATATCTGGCTGCGCTGGACCCAATCCAATCCACAGGATGACTAAAAACCTTAGGCCTCATTTATGAGAAGTGACGCATTGCTGCGTGAAAGCAGCGATGCGTCACTTCTCAGTGCTCCCTCCTTATGACATGATGGATGCATCATATTTACAGTATGACGCATCATGTTGCAAGGAGTTACAGATACGTCAGTATTTCTGACGTATCTGTAGGCGCAAAAGTGACGCATTGCTGGAGTGTGTCACAAAAGTGACGCAACTCCAGCAATTTGTCCTTTCACATGGGGCAAGCCCCATGTGAAAGGGCCTGCGTCAGTCTTACACCTGCTGTGAGGCAGGCGCAAGATATTGACACATTTTCACCCTAGAAGTGGCGCAGTGGAATCTCATAGATTTCACTGCGTCACTTCTATGAGGCTTACTTACGTGGGAACGCCCACCCTGCATACATTATACCTGACGCAGGTATAATGTAGCGCAGGGGTTTACAAAGTAACGCATCTGCTTAGATGCGTCACTTTGTAAATAGGGCGCAACAGGAAGCATGTTTTACGCCGCCGATGCGTCACAAAAAGTGACGCATCGGAAGCGCAAAACTGTTGCGTGGCCTCATAAATAAGGCCCCTTTTTTTCAAGAGTGCTTACATTGCACCAAAGAACTGGAAACAAACTTACTGGATGGACCTCAGCAGAACTTTTAAAAAAGGAGTAACTGGGTTTCGAATGTGTCTCTCAGCTAGCATCGTTCTTTCCCCACCGCACTGCTCCCCTGCATTGCCCACACAGTCTCTCAACTCTTCTGCCTCCAATCCTGGTCTACCATTCCCAACTCGTCACAGAGTGGGGTTGGGGTCAGTAAAGCTTGCTGATCCACCCCACACAGTGGCAAGTTGGGAAAGGTGGACCCTCTCTGATCAACTCACAGTCTTGAAAAGCACAGGTTGCAGTCTGAAGCACCCAAGATGCAGTAATTGAGCAACAGTGGAACACATCATGGGGAGGAGTGGCACGAAATTCAGACACGCCACATAAATGATGGCTGAAATCACACAAGCCCTGAAAAACCTGTGACATGGCACATGCACAGTATGTACATGTGCCAGTCAGCGCTGTGATTGCCTGCCCCCCTCGTGCAGAGCAAGGGTCATAAGCTGTGTTGAGCATTCAATATTTACTACAATAAGTAGGATCTATTTATTCAATTTTAAAAAATAAGTAAGGAGGCAGGCAATAGAGGAGCTGAGCTCCCACTACCCTGTTTTCCAATCCCCTTATCCAGTGCTTTATGTGAGCCACAGCATTCCGGTGCTGGGCACCGGCACCTAATTGTCAACACCACACTTAGAGAAGTCTGCCACAAGGTGGCGCTGCTCATGTAATTTAGAGAGGAGCAGTACAACAGCTGTTTAGGGAAACAATATACATAAAAAAATGACCAATACCTGCCACCCCCAGTCATTCCTTTAGCTTTAGGGACCTGAAATAATCTTTACTGTCGCATTTACATGCGAGAGAGATGGTTAGTAGTTGTTTTGGCAGCGATGACCGGGGCGATGGGTGGTGCAAGCTGCAGTGGCCTCCTTGTCAGAGCCCTGGCACTTAATATTTTACAAATTAAGCACTCTCATTGCCTCTCTCACAATTTTTCTAGTCAGTCACCCACATGGACCCTCTTCAAAGGAGGCATTCAGATCCTCACAATATTATCATGCATTCCTCCATCTACAAAATATGGCCATGAAGCCAGTAGGGTTCATATGGTGACTACCTACTGATCAGACCAATTGATGTAGAAGAACCACTGATGGGCAAGTTACATACACCTCAGCCATAGATCTTGAAGAAGGAATAGTTTACCAAGCCTACTTAGCAGATTGAGAGACCAGTGAGTGAATTTCCTTTTTGGAGTTTTACACTACCATAAAATAGAATGACTAGTGTGGCAGAACCTGTCATGTGTGGGCTGCATCCTATATTTACACCATCCACATACATGAGTAAAGTGTCTTGCTCCAGTGAACATCATTGTGTCCAGTTTAGACTGCAGATTTAAACCACTGCAGGAACATGTGGTAAGGTAAAAGTGATTGTCCATGTAGGAAACCTACTCTTTTTTATTATAAATGTACACTGTAAGCCCACAGACTGGATTCCTTATGTGTAAAAGTGGACTACAATACATAATAATGAAAAACAGTTACATTTTCCATGAACATGCCTAGTTGTGAGTAAAAGTCTAGTTAGAAAATGAAACCTTGGAAAATATTAGAAACCTGCTTCAAAGTTATTTTCCATTTATCAAGCGTTTTGTCAAAATGCACTAACCAGCAGGCACCAACAGGAGCATTGAATGCTTCCACTCTTCTCCGAGCCCACTGTACCCGTACACTGAATGATATGTTGTTTAGAAGTAGACAGAGGGAAGGGGGATGGAATAGAATTAAAAACAGAGGGGCATATTAACAAGGATTTATCGCAGCCAAATTGGTGATAAATGTACCTCCCCATTCACAAGCTGGTGCTAACAGCACCAGTTTACCTGCGATAGCAGCCGCAAAAAACATCGCCACAGAGGATCACGGCAACTATCGCTAATGAGATGCAGAGTAGGCGTTCCCGTACCAAAAGCCACAAACATACCACACCTCAACATTCTCAGCAACCAGACAGATCGGTGATAAAAACACTAAACCGGAGATAAGGCGTGTTAGCACCAGGAAATCTACACAAGCTCTGACCTGGTGTTAAGTCGGACGGCAGCCAGCACCACAAAAGGGAGACCAGCCCAGGGCCACATTGGAAGGGCAACAGATGCCATGGAGCCCCCATCATGCGGCCCGGCCACCCAAGAGGGCCACAACACCCACCAACACTACCCCCCGGACCACCCCTCCATGGCCCCCCCAACAAAGACATGCCACATCAGCTACACAAAAACATGTACACTATATTCTGCATGATGTCGCACAATCACAACAGTTGAAATGCATGTGTCGTCACAGAAATGAGCATCACACATTCTCTTTCGAAGAAACAAATAAAACGTTATTAACATGAACACCGAAATTAAATGAAGACACATAGCGGCTCCCTGCGGGATAGTCCGTAGGTCACAGCCTGCAAAACAAAAAACATGATGAGAAGGTGTGTCCTGCCACATCAAAGGACAGAGAGAGAGCGAAGGAGAGAGAGAAAGGAAGAGAGGGAGAGACAGAGAGAGATAAGAAGAAAGGGAGAGAGAGAGAAAGAGAAGAAGGGAGAGAGAGACAGAAGAAGAGAAGGAGAGAGCGAGAGAGAGAAAAAGAGAGAGACGCCCCTGCACACCCAAGCCACACTGCTCACCTGCTGCCACCTGTGTGTCTCCAACCACGTCCCGGTATGTAGAGCAGTACACCAGGACACACATCTGAGTCAGAGCCATCATCTGAAACAGAGTCCAGATACATTACTGGCACAGTGCACACACTTGCACAAGACAACAGCGCCTGCCCGCCCATGCACACCCAGGCAGAGGCATCAGAAAGGCACCCGCTGCCCACGGAGCATGCCTGCCCATGCACACCCAGGCCTCACTGCTCACCTTCCGCCACTGACGTGTAGAATGGATGTCCCACGACATGCCGCTGCAAGCCACAAGCCACAAGCATGGGGCCCGTGGACATGGCACCCTTCACACCATGCAGCCACGCTCCGCAGGCCAACAGGTCTCACGTTTGGTGCTGGGTCATTAATACTCCATGGCAGAGTACATACCAGTGCACCCGGCAGCATCGCAGGCTGCACACCCGCTCAGTTTTGATTTGTTCAGCATTACGCACATCAATTGTCTGTCTTTTGCACACACGATCAGCCCAAAGTCTGACCCGGAAGCGAGGCCACGATGCGGTAGGCCCATGCTGCCCGCTGGCTCTGGCCTACACTGCGGTCCAGCAGGGCCCACAAAACCTGAGTTGCCCAGACTGCTGGGATGGGGCATCATCGCAAGGTGCCTACCCGCTCAGCAGCTTAAGATGCCACTGACTCAGTGCACTCAAAGTCACCAGCCAGTGGCAGGGTGCCTGTGCCCGCCGCAATGCACCGGGTGTGACTAACCCTGTGTAACCCCAGTCAGAGCCACATGGTGGTCGGCCCGTGCCGTTCGCAGGCCTGGGTTGCCACTAACCCTGTGCGCAATAAAACTCTTGGGCGCTTCATGATTGTGAACCGTGGCGTCCCTCATCCAGTCACCATGGTCAGAGGAGAATGTGACGTCGTCGGCCCCTTTTGTTGGCGGAATCACATGGCCTGTGACACCTATGCCAGGTGGGTGTGGTGTGCGCGCAAACCTGCCCTCAGGGAGTGGCTGTGACATGCTGACAACTAGACCAGTGATCTGCACACCACCAGCGAGTACGCCTGCGACAGGTAGCTATGTGTCCCCCCCCTCTGAGCGTAAGCGGAGTGGTCTGGCCTGCCGTACGCCGGACCAGGGCAGGGCTTGCCACTATGACACGTGTGCTCTGGGTTTGGTTCAGTACATGTCTGGACATGGAAGTGAGTGATGCGTCTGTCCCTGTTGTAGTGTCCACGGGACCCGGTACACAAAATGCAATGTGAAACTGTCCTCTAACAAATATCAATAAATCAGTTCATGAAATGGTATACTCTCCACATGATTTAAGTTTCAAAGTCCATGAATTTATTCAGTTTCCTTTAGATCAGGTATTCTTCTCTTGGTACAGCAAATTGTCCATATCCAGATATCCAATACATTCAATTTGATAATTCTTCAGTGTATGCAATTGCAAAGCAGCCAAAGGAAATTGAATAAATTCATGGACTTTGAAACTTAAATCATGTGGAGAGTATACCATTTCATGAACTGATTTATTGATATTTGTTAGAGTGCTCGGGGAGGACATTTTCATATTTGATTTACTATCCTATTTTGAGGGTATAGGCAAGGTTGTGGAGGTAACCGACCTTGCTTCCCTTAAGAGCACCATTGATTACATATTGTAATTGCAACTAGTTACATCGACCCAGATTGTGAGTTGAACGCCCGTTGAGTTACCTGGTTACCTAGTGTTTTATTGTTACAAAATGCAATGTAGCACCCTCTGACTGGCATCCCACAGGATGAGCATCATTGACGCAAGGGTAATCACTGCCCCTACGTTCATCCACACATGCATACATGACTGCTGAAAGACGTGACACAGCAGTGCGTCACTGGATGTTTATTGCACATCCAGTGCAGTTATGCAGCTGGAGCGGTTCAGGGCAATGCCCAGCACACTACACAATATGGGCCCGTGGAGGGCCAGCCAGAGTCCATCCGGGGATGACAAGTGCTGCTGAAGGGAAGGGTACCTGGTCGCTGTGTCATTGGTCACCAATCCGGAAGTGGCAGTCCATGTCGCGATCCAAGGTGAGTGCATCGGAGTGTGTCGTGGGTCAGTGAAAGGTCATGAGACAATGTGCGGGACCAATCAGAAACAGGCCAGGTGGCGGAAATGAATGCAAGTGCCTGGTCCTTCGGACCACAATCCAATCGGCATCCTCATCAATGGGTGTGTGCCCTGCCCCACCTGTGGGTGTTGCAGAACCGGCTGCCACACTGTGTGCCACTGACACATCAGGGGCCTGAGTGGATCTGGCTGTCGCACTGGGTGGCACTGACACACCAGGGGGCGGGGATGTGGATGATGTGGGGGCAGCAGCATTCATCTGCGCCATGCCTTGTCACGGCAATGCCATGGAAGAGGTCCGTAGGGCATGATAGATACCAACTACATTTCGATGATGTGCAGCGGTGGCTGCCATCCCTTCCGCCTCCATCTGCACCATGCCCTCCATGAGCCTCTGTATGTGTGTCAGCTCACGGCTGGCATCGCTGGTGCCACTCTGAGCAGACAGGTGTTCTTCTCTCCGCGTCATGACTCCAGCGATGTCAGTCAGGGTTCGTTGAAGACCATGGGGTGGACATAGACACCCAAGGATGGCATCCAGTTGGGCAGCCATGATGCCGAAGCCCACCTGCACCTGCTCAGTCGTCTCCATCTGGCACTCCAGCACACGGCGTTGGAAGGCCTTGTGTTGTTCCTGGAGGTCTTGGGAGGGTGCCGGAGCTGTGGGTGCCACCTGCTGGGTGGTTTGGGTGGTGGGTGGGGTCTCATCAATGTAGTTGGGCTGCCCTGAGCCTGGAGGTGAGTGGCAGATGAGATCAATGATGTATTGGATGGTTTTCATGTTGATGCTGGCCTTGTCCTCCTCATCATCCGGGAAGAGTGGCTGGGACTGCTCTGCAGGGGGTGTTGACGGTGCACCTGCGATGTGAAGGGGAGAGGGTGTATTACAATGTGTCCACATGTGTGTAGACGCATGGTACAGGTTGACATTCAGACAGCATGGCATTGTACATTGTGACAGTCTGTAGATCTGGGCGATGATCCAGAGTCATTGTGGGTGTGCACTGTGCTCTGCTTGATTGTGCATGTGTGCCATTGTGCCCAACTCCACCCATCCCCCCAGTACCTGGTGGCCACTCACCCTATTGTGGTTGTGTTGTGTCCTGTCGAGCAGTGTCCGGTCCCCCGACTCCGGCCACAGTCTCCACACTGATGACTGTCGACACCAGCTCCTCCATGTCATCCAGCTCCAGCTGTGGCGCTGGGCCCCCACCTCCGGTCTGCGTTGCTGCTTTCTGGTTGGCGGAGTGTTTCTCCTTGGTCTTTCGCTTGATGTCGTTCCATCGCCTCTTGACCTCGTTCATTGTCTGATTGTGCTCTCCGACGGCATTCACCTTGTCGAAGATGTCCTGCCATATTGCAATTTTGGTGCCCAGTGACACGTTGGAGGTGACGAAGAGTTGTTGATGGTGTTCCATCACCTCCGTGACTATGATCCTGTTCGCCTGTGGACTGAACTTCGTCTTCCTCGTCTTCTTGTCCTTTCCCTTCCCTATCCCCGAGGTCCCAGGCTGGTCGTCTGGGGTTCTTGTGGGGTTGCGCTTGTTTTCTGCGCCTGCTCCAGCTGCCTCCATTGTGCTTGGGTGTAGGTCAGTTTGTTTGGGGGGTTTTTTTCTGCTTTTATGGAGATTTTTGCCACCCACCAGGTGTGTGTTGCAGGTCTGGCGCTGCTTATCGCTGATTTCCTCATCGCGCTTTGGCCCATCGCAGGTTTTTGGGTGTTGTGGTTTGTGTTTTTATCTCCATCGAGCTGGTTTCATCACAGAAATTGTCTGCGGGTTTGTCAGACTATCGCATGGTACCACCTTGTTGTGAATCCCACGTTGTCACAGGGTTATTTTCCCACGATGTCCTGTGATATTGAAAGTTGCGTTACGCTACTCTTGCGGTAGTTATCACACGTTCTTGTGAATATACCCCAGATATGCTTGATAGCTCCATTACATCTGGGTGCACAGATGGTCAACGTCTTCTTCAATTTCTTCAACTGGAGGAACCTTGATAACCAAAGATAAGAGCAAGTCTTTAATGATTTTTATCGAACTTGCTACTGTACCTGATTTCTACTATTGTATATGATATACGTTTAAATATCTGTGTCTGTCACTTTCAAAGATTTGGGGACATTTAGTGGTTTCCTAGAGCTGAAACATAGCTGCCACCTATAAAATTGATGTAAAAAGATTTCTGTACTCATTTGTTACTACAGATAAGTACCTTCTGTGTTATAAGAACACATTGTATGATTTGAATGATGTTCAAAATTACATTCTGTAAACTGTAAGATAATAAATGTGCATTAGCATTATAGAGCTCATCTGACAACATGCAATAATTTACGATCCTAGGTCAATACTTTAATATCGTAGGAGTATCAAAATGAAGGTTCTCAAACTCCTATCAAAACATGAGGATCCTTATTACTCGTCATGTCGCTATAACAAGATGCCCAGTCTATCAGTTCAAAATCTTCAAGGTTTGACACCTAAAAAGCGTTTGGCAAATAAAGTTTAAATCAGTGGGAAAGTGCTACTGTTTCCAACTCATTCTTTTGTGGAATTCCAGGCATAGCACTAGCCTGCAAGGTTTCAAAACTCTGGCAACAATGTCTCTGCTGCAGCAAGTATACATCTTGATTGCCTATCAAGGATGGTCTTGGTTACAGGAAGCCAATACTCTGCTTCATCAAAATGGCTGCCACCCCTTACCAGAGTCCTCTGGCTTCATTTAACATGTAGTTTGCTTGACTGAACTCATGTATCTTTGCTTTGGTAAATTCAGTCTGTGGATCATGATAAATGTATTTCATTGTGAAAGTATATTTTGGTTACTGTAGTGAAAACGTGCCCTTTACAAAGTGTACTGTGCGTTACTTGAGAGCAAACTGGAAGTAAAAGCAGTTTGGCTGGTTTTCTGTAGCCCTGTGCCTCTAATTAGATTTCTAGATTAAGAGTGAAAGACTGACCTCCCGAAGGATAATACAGCTAACTCTGGAAACGGAAAGGATGAAGTTGTGTGAACATTGTGCACCTAGCAAGGGTGAGTCAACTAGGGAGGTACAGGAAAAGATGCCAAGGCAAAGGGCTGCCATGATATCCTCCTATTTCACATACAAATACCAAATGGGGCATCCAGGTAACAGAAACCATTAATTTCCAGAAGGAGAGAAAGTTGATTTGAGCACAGGGAAAGGGGGAGTTTCCTCATTTCCATGCAGGTGGACCGGAAAGGGAAACCAGGCTCCTGCAAGGAGAAGAAAGCTAGGGCCATTTTGAAAGCGGGTTTTCGAAAGGGTTACAATAAGTTAAGACATGACATGCTAAAAATTAGATTGTGTTTCCATCAGAAAGTTGCCAGGGTTGGGTGTAAGGAATTGTCCAATCTCTGGCTAGTACATAGGATCAGAATGGCAGCTTGCCACCTACTCATCAGAAAGGAGATTGCGCCTGACTCATGGTGGATAGAAGAGTCAGGGACACCTGATCACCATTGGCACTCACAGACTGGAACTACTCTTCCAAGGGTCATCTGTTTGGCCTCATGTTCACAGGTACAGAGCCATGTAAGCACAATGGCTTTAACCTGTAAGAATATGCTGCTGACCATTTCTAACTGGATCACAGTGGGCATTGTCAATGTCCTGGCTGGAGTGAAACCTGGTGCCTAGGTGCTGTAGGACAGACCATGAGTGACTTACCCAGCATCAAAAATGTTTGGGACTTAGTGATTTTGCCATCTTCGGGAGGAGTAGGACAAGGGTCTACGGCTCCCTAGGGAAGGTACACCCTGTGTGCAAAAGAGTTGTGCATTTTTCCAGCTTGGAACTTTTTGCTGCAAAGAAGACTTGAACTGGACCTCATACTGAAAGTATCAGGATGCATGGATTCCTGCCCAATTACAACAAGTAGCTTTACTCCAATGTCGAATTTTGAGGACCAAAGAATTGACTGAGGGCCAGATTTACTATCTACTGGTCAGACAATACTGGTCGTAATATGAATGCAGTATTTTTGTTACCATTAAAGATTTTTAAGCACCAAGCTATTCTCCAATAGGTCGGTTCTTAAAAATCTAAATTATAGTGGGTATGAATCCAACCTACTTCATGAATATTAATGAGGTATGGCACAAACTGTCACTCCCTATGATTGGATGTCATTACAAGGATGGTGGCTTACTAGGTTCAGCATACCACCATTTCGTGGGCCACTGCCAACTCCTACGCAAACATGTTTTTGTTAACATTCTGAAAGGGGTTCCAAAAAGACTTCTCCCCTATTGCGAATGCATTACCACCTGTGTTTAATTTAAGCAAGTGGCTGCCGGGGGTGGAAATCTGCACTCATATTTATGGACAACATTTATTTTCCCTCATCAGACCTTTCCCCAGAGCAAGCGAGACAAAAACACACAAACGGGAACAAAAGAGGACGAGAAAGACGGAAACTCCGTCACCAAGGGAGAAAGCAACTACCTGAGTGAGATAAAGAGGCCAGGAGTGTCTGGCAGTGGATTACAGAGGCCTGAGGTTGATTCAGGACTACTTAGCCTTGACATTTGGCCCACTGGCATGTAGAAGTGCCTGCCACAGGCTTCTCAGCAGCACTTTAGGTACCAGCACTCATTTTCTAAACAAATTAAGCACTGGTCACCACTCCAACTTCTATGGTTTACAACTGTTTTTCGGTCCTAAACCATTGCTAAATATGGATACGAATCTCTATTTGGAAGGGACACCTACAGCACGCCCCTTCCACACAGTGGTTCCTTATCCATTTCTAAACCCATTATTGGAGTCCTAATGTAAAAACTGTTTTATTGCACACATTGAGTGAGACTTAGAGCCCTGTATAATTTGGTGGATGGAATACTCTGTTAAAACGTGGCAGATATCTTGTCCGCTGTACTACAAGTGCCATAGGCTATAATGCATTTATTATATGGCTAACTGAACATCTTTCATGTTTGTGACTGAGTATCCCATCCGTCAAACTCTAAATGAGGCCCTTTGTGTTTTCTTGGCATTTTTTGCTTTACAACTGTATAGAACCATCTCTCTTTTTACCCTTTCCCGTTTCTAAACATTTTATGTCTTTTTGGTGAAATTGTTTCATCAATATTCTCGAATGAATTGGGAATTTTATTGTGTTGCGTTCTTAATTTTGATGGTGTTTGTTACTGCTTGATGCTAACACACATTTCTCTGAGGAAATTTCTGTTGCATGTGCCATGACTATGTCCAGAATCCTTTAGTGGTTGATTAACAACACAAATGGTCACCTATCTCTGGTATTTCTCACAATTTAAATGTTAGGGGCATATTATCAAGGACTGGCGATAACTAACGCTAACCTAGGTTAGCGCTAGTTTTTCTATCGCCGTCTATCGCCTGTTTCTTCCACCCTGTTATCGCTGTATTATCAACGCGGCGCTAACAGGCGATAGCTGCAGTGAAAACTGCCTCTAATTCCTGCGCGATGGTGATGTGAAAAATGGCGATAGTGGGCGGAATCCAGCAATAAGCTTTTAGCAATAAGAAAAAACACGCTAACCCACAAGTGTGGACTTTGCAAAAATAACATATCAGTCCACCTAGCATGGAAAAGATGCATAAAAAAAAATCTTAAATGCAGATTTGAGCACCCAGGGCCAAGTGCATCGCACATCAACAGCCCCCTCAAGCCACCCAACATCCAGGACGACCAGGATGAGAGCCTGGATGCCCTGCTGGACCTGGGTCTGGTGCCTGGATCCCTCGCTGGACCTGTGTCTGGTGCCTGAATGACTGCTGGACCTGCGTTTGGCGCCTGAATCCGTTGCTGGACCTGCGCCTGGCACCCAGATGTCTGCTGGGCCTGCGCCTGGATCCCTCGCGGGACCTGCGTCTGGTGCCTGGATCCCCCGCTGGACCTGTGTCTGGTGCCTGGATGTCTGCTGGACCTGCGTTTGGTGCATGGATCCCTTGCTGGACCTGTGTCTGGCACCTGGATACCTGCTGGACCTGCGTCTGGTGCCTGGAGTGGGATGTGGAGTAGCTGTGGAGTCGATGAGCCGTGACGGGAGACATTGATGTGCAAGGATCGCCCGTAACTGGTGGTGAAGTCTGGCAGGTTGCATGGAGACACGTTGCTGACCTGTGTGAGAAGTCCGCCTTGTGCCCCATGGAGCAGTCAATGGTAGAGGTGCTCCTGCGCACCAACGTAGTGAGGTCTGCATCGCATACTACAATCTACCACTACACCGGGGTGCACGGAGTGGATTACCAATGGTAGAAGCCGTCTCCCTGCATCACAGGACGGATGATGTTGGGCTGGCCGGATGCTGTGGAGGGTGAGGCCCCTGTGCCATGCTGAACATGTGTGGTCTGAGCACTGCAACTACACACCTAAGGGAGCCCTGCTGTATCAACTGTATCGGGAGGTCCACCAGTGGACTACTCGGTGTCTGCTGTACCCAGCCCACTGAAATTACACCTGGCTCAGGCTCCTGCTGGCTATGTCACAGATTTGGAGAAAATTCAAGTGATTGCGCCACAGGGGTCAATGTCCAGGTAAGGAGAAGGTGGGACGTGTAGCGCAGGATGGCCGGGAGGTGAGTTGCTCATGCCTATCACATGGAGATAATGCACCCCCAGTGGCGGCCCGAACTCTATGGCAGATGAGCGTTGCCCCACAACCTCAAGCAGTGCAGAAGAGGGACAATTATCACATCATGACAACTCAATCAATCAATCACTCAGGGGAATTGTAAGCGCACTACTCACCCGTGAGGGTCTCAAGGCACTGAGGGGGGGGGGCGCAAATCTGTTAGCCGAAGAGCCAGGTCTTGAGGGTCTTCCTGTAGGTGTTCAGAGAGGGTGCACCTCTAATGTCTGCCGGTAGTTCGTTCCAGGTCTTGGATGCAATGTGGGAGAAGGAACATCCGCCTGCTCTGGCTCTGTGGATGCGTGGGGTTTCAGACAGTGCGAGGTTGGGAGATTGGATGTCTCATTTGGGTATGTGGATGTTGATTGTGGCGTTGCGGTAGCAGTGGGTGGCCGGTGATACAGGCTTCCTGGCGCTGGTCGTGGTTGGGTCGCAGACGGCCGCACGCATGCTTGTCTTCGCGCAGCATACGCCATTAAGTACGGGTGGGTGGAGGTACGATCAGCTGGGAGGTGGGAGTGGGTGAGGACAGGAGTGCGGGCCGCAGGGACAGCTGCGGTGGGAAGCGGGAAGTGCGGGCTCTGAGAAGCAAAAAAAACTGTTAATAAAAGGGAAAATCAAGGGATAAGCAACTAATGTAATCATGCTATGTATCCTTAGGGGGTGGGAGGCTGGGAAGGACTGCTTCAAACATGGAGCAGGGCATGTGCGGATTGGCATGCACACTCAAGTGTGCAATGACTGTTTGGTCGGCCCACTCAGGCCACCCAATGCAGTCATGCACACTTCTGTGTTCGCAATGCAGGCTGCATTACAGCCTGCATGGAGAACATGGTCACCCCTCCTGCCCCTGGCTGCATGATTTGTCCCGTTGCCAATTACCAATCCCACTGCTGCATCGCAGCATTGTGATTGACTCAGGGGAGGGAGCCTGGCTGCCTACTTCCTTTTCCTGGGAGCAGATGCAGGAGTGCAGGAGCTACGAAGACATGGGACCCGGCTTAGAGGTAAGACTTCCCTCAATGAATTAAAAAAACACCCGCTCACACACACATTCCTGCGTACATGCACCATCCAGTGTTCTTTATGGCGTTTAACACCTCACAGCTGTCCAGATCGACCCGCATTCCTCAATGGTGACCTTTGCGCGCCCATGCACAGTGGGCGTACCACTCGTGTGCCAAAGGCACATACGCAGTTGCGACACATGCCATAACATCGCATTACATTCCCAGTGCATACCAATACTAGGCACATTGCAACAGTAGAGTAGGTGTTGCATAGCTGAGACATGAAGATCACTGTTCCCACTTCAGTGAGAGCAACCCAAAACTAACCTTTGCACAACAACCCCGAACGTGAACCCTGGAATTCCTTTTTGAACCCCCAAAAGACACCCAAAAACTCACATTTGAGACAAATGCACACCCCAAATTATAATTTTTTTGCACAAAAACACACCAAACAATTTTTCAAATGTACCCCCAAAACACCCCATGTTTCATATTTTACCCCACAAAACACCCCATTTTTCAAATTGTACCCCAAAAAACACCCCATTTTTCATATTTTACCCAAAAAAACACCCCATTTTTCAAATTTACCCCATAAAACACCCCATTTTTCATATTTTACCCCAAAAAACACCCCATATTTCATATTTTTCCACAGAAAGAATCCCACATTTTCATGTTTTACATCCACACCCCATACACACCTGAAATAGTTAAAATAACCCCATAACTAACCTCACAATGCGTTGCACTGAAAATCGAAGTTAAGGCACCTGCATTGTTGTAGTTGCTTTGTTAGCGAAGTACTGCCTGCGTTGTAATGGTTGTCTCCTGTGCCAAAGGCAACCCATATGCTACGCCGTTTGCGCCCGTCTGTCCCTGGACTCCGATCAGCACCAAGGAGCATTCCTCTTGGACACTCCACCGCTATGACGCCAGCACCCTCCTCGACATCAACCCTGGACGCCACATCGCCTTCCAGGACTGACCTCTGCTCTGTACCGGACATCGCCTTCACCATCACTGATGGCTGCAGTATCAACCGCAAGGAGCACACCGAACATCAAGGAGGAGGCATTGGCGTCACCTACAGAGGCACACTCCGACTGATCCCGCACTCTAATGTGCCAAGGGTGACCATGGACCACGTCAACTCCCAGATCCGGACCAAGCCCTAGAACATCCTCTGCGGCACACTCATGTGCCGGCCCCCCGAGCCATGGACCCCCATTCTCCAATCCCATTGTAGACCTCATTGCACCCTAGGGTCTCCCATCCACCGACGACATCCAACTCGGTTAACTCAAGTTCCACCTGGGCAAGCCCAGTGACCAGAGCACCACTCCCTCCTAAGGAAGGTCACCAACATCAGACGCAAGTAGCAAGTCACCTCAGCAGGCCACATAGCAGGACACACGGTCAAGCACGTCACCTCCGCCAGAGGGTACTTCAACTACAGCAACAACGCCGACTCGCCTGGCACTACCATCACTGGGTGAATCACGTCTTCACCTTGCCTACCGAACGCCTGCGTCCTCATCGCACCCCCTCGTAGCTTGATCAAGGCCACCACAGAACGTCTCGACAACTCCCTCCGCACCAACACTCCACCAATGCTTCCAAACGCTGACACCGCAGCACACAAACACCACCTATGGATCTCCAACATTGCTGACATTCAGGCACCCCTCATGTACAGCACTGCATCAGTACCTTGCACCTGCCTGATGGCAGACGTGAGGGTGAGGCAGTGCCATGGGGATAGGCTGGCCCCATGCATTGCTGGAGCTGCGTCATGGTTGTGACACAACTGCAGCAATGCGTGACTTTAGCGCAGAAAGATACGTCAGGAATCCTTACGTATCTGTCATTACTTGCGTCATGGAGCGCTGTCCAGTGAGTACAGTGCATCCATGCTGTTGCAAGAAGTGCTTCATGAGAAGTGTTGCAACGCTGTCTTGTCGTTGCGCAGCAACACTTTTCATGACGTTGGCACAGGAATGCGCACTATCATATTGATGTGGCGCATTCCTGAGCTGTATTTTAGGCGCTGTGCAGCACTGCTACATTGCTTGCAGCGCTGTCCAGCACCAAAAACATGCATTGAGCGTGGCCCAAGTCATATCCTCATGTTTAAGTCATTTTTTTTGTGGTGTTAAATTCCTGTTGCTAACGGAGCTTAGCGCGACTTTTTTTATCGCTTCGCGGGTATGGGACATCATTGGTAATAAAGCGAACTGGTGTTAGCTACTTTTTTCGTGAACTTTTGGTAAGGAACGCCTACTTTGCATGTCATTAGCGATAAATATTGCTGGCTTGCAAGGCGATAACAAATCCGGCTGCTATCACCGGAAAGCTGTCGCTAATGCTTGTTAGTGCCAGCTTGATAATAGTGTGATTAAAAAAAATCGTGCCGCTAACGCTGCGATAACTCGCTTAATAATATGCCCCTAAATGTCTTATGCTCTGAGACAGACTCTTCTGTACCCATCACTTACTTTCATAAGCTGCCACGGTCCGAATGGTGTTTTTTAGCAATATTGGCAACAGCGTAGACGTGTTTTTTTCTTTTTGTCAAACATTTACAGAGCAATATAGCTTAATAACAGTCACAGTCATCCCATTAGCCATTCCTCGGCATCTCTGATTTTCTAACAGAAATCTATTTTCGTTAGCACCAAGGCGTGGAAATTTGGCCAGCCTACTTACTGACTTAGCTGTAGCTATTGCAAAATAAGAGTTCTCAGCCTTACTTAAAGCATGGTTAATCAGTGTCAAATGGTTCACATTTAAAATAATTCCATTAGCTTCTGCTGGAAGCCAGCATAGACTTTGAGAAATAGAAACATAGAATCTGATGGCAGAGAACGACTGCCAGCCTCACCCATGCTACCCATTCCCTCTTGGTTCTTGACAGCTTCTGATTTGAAAAAAATCCTTGCCGCATACTGAGAATTACGTTTTACCTCCACTATCTGACAAAGTTGCACAGCATAGTTCACATGCTGTTGTATGGCCAGGCCGTGGCACAAGTGAATGTGCACGCCTGACCACACTCAACACCTATTTATTCATTCATTCTTACTACCCGCATGTGTGGAGAGTCGACTGTACTGATAACCGCCTACCTCTTTCCCGCCAACAACATGGATGATAGGATTGCATCTTGGAAGGCAACAATTTAAGGACTGATCCTCTATAATTTTCTGTCCCCCTTTGCATCCCAAACAAGAGAGCAGAAAATGAGAAGTGTGAAATGGGGTTCCACCTACTGCCCCCTCTACCCCCCCACCCCCACTTTCCCTGGGTGATGATGCGTCACAACTGGCAGCCAGAACCCTCCCAACCCTCCTTTTTCTTTGGTCTGACTCAAATGCACAATTGCAAACTTTGACTCTACTCGTTAGTTGGTGGTCAGTACTACTGATCCTGGAGTCTGACTTCTTTGGCTAGACCAATGTATAGGCTTTGACCTATTCCACCAAGCCCAGGCTCCGTCTGTGGGAGGATTGTGCGAGGAATGACCAGCAAGCTGATAATTTGTGAGTAGTGATCACTGATTGGTCACTTGCACATTGTCTCCATTTAGAATGTTTTGCAATGCTTTTCATTTGTGTACTTGTACGTATTCACTACTGTGTGATAACAGAATGTTGATATCATTATACTGAACTACTAATATGGTAATAAAGCTTTTCAAACTTAAAAAAGGTGTGACAACTGAATGCAGCAGTATGCAGATCCATTGTTGAATTAAGGATATGTGAACACGCCCACACACGCACGTACACACATGTGCGTCACTTTTAACATGGGAAAAAGTTACGTACAAGCAATGCAAGGGGCTTGTAAATAAGCCCCTAGAAATTCATGGGCCTTAGGCTGAATATGGGTCCCCTGCCCCACAGGAGCTGCAGACGTCTGTGTTATGCCCCTGACACACGGCCTAGTGACAAGCCAACTTACCCACTAATGCATGAACTGTGACCTCTTGGTCTTTCGTGAACTCATGGTGATCGCAAGAGCCATGTCAAATAGAGCATGCTCAGGCTTGCACAAATAAAAAAATAAATTTTAGTGAGTGACCCATGCAGATCCTACTGTGAAGTACTGTCTACATAACATAAATCATAGCACGTAGCAACCAATTCCAAGCATAGGTGGCAGGAGTTGGGCTGCGAGGGTGCTGCCGCACCCCCTAAATAACCCTGCTTGAGTTACGAAGGTAACTGAGCATTAAAGAGTATTTTAAATGTTGTTTTTATCTAGTCACATTTACTGTGAGAGGGCCAGGCCCTTAAGTTCTGGACCTTTTCTAGAATCACAGTCCGATGGTTCTTTTTAGCAGCATGGAAGCCTAGAGGGGAGAAAATGTATTATTCAGCCAATCAATTGAACAAGAACCCTCTTGGACACATTTTAAGGTAAAGTTAGTTTAATTCATTACAAATCCCAAAATAATTGAACATAGAGACTCCTCAATATAAGGGTATAGAAATACATCGGAATTAGCAACAAGCCAAATCTGTGAATCCATTTGAGACGATGTAATATAAACAAAACAATTAGTTCAAGAAAGAGGATGCAGAGGATCAGAAAGCATGAGTCCAAGTTTCCCTGTATCGAGGGCTGATAAATAGAAAGCATTAATTTATCCCTACACTAACACTAAAGTAACATCCCTACTTATGCAACCCCAAGAAGAAGGGTAAAAAGTGTCAGCATGTGGAGTCTTCCTTAAGAAGTCTCTCTACCATCGATGGGTCATGTAGCATAAAGCTAGAAAAACAGAACTTGTTTTCAGATGCTCTCTCTCCGAAGGCAAAAGAAGAAGTGGGCACTTTCCCTACTCCCAACATCACATTATTGCAGGTATCTTTGCCAGCATTCATTTCGGGTCACTCCATCTTCTCTGGGTACTGTGCTGAAGGTGGCTTTCCAAGGCACAACGGTGTTCTTCTCTTGTAATAACTTGTACACGATTTCCAGGCCTTCTCCTGTGTGAAGCATAACAACCTTGCTTTATGGACTCAAGTCACACAATTGCAACTTCTTCACTCCTTACCTGACTAGTAGAACAAAGACATTATTCTAGCTAACAAGAGCCTTTCTTCCACCTGCAACACAAAAAGTGAGAAAGAATAAATCCACAGCACCTATGAAATTCAGCTTGTTAATTCTAAAGCAAGAGTTTCAGGGAACTGTATTCCAGGCTTACAAAGTTTAGCTAACATAAGAAAACATCACAGGTACTTTACAAAATTACATGGAAAATAAGGCACTTTCAATTAATGCATTAAGACGATACAAGTAATAAACATTTAGTACAAGAATAATTGTCAGTTTACAACACAAGCTCTTCACGTTAATGTTTTCTACTAGTTACATTGACTCTTTATGTTAATTCTCCATGTTACTTTTCAAGGGTCTAAAATACATCATGTTTCAGGTAATACATTTCACAATTCTCACACTTCATGTTACTACACCAAAGGATTATATATGGGTGCGCTCTACATGCACCCCTACAATTAAAATTTGATTTGCGCTACATCAACTGTGCATTCGGAGCAGAAGTCAAATGTCAGGCTAATCTGCAAACAAATTGCTGCTTATTCTTTTAACATGGAAAGTGGTATTTACTTTTCTTTCCCTGAACTGCACATTGAGAGTATTTTTTAAAGTGTGCTATGTGACCATGATGCTGGTATGAAAGGAAAGGCTGTAGGAAGTTTTGCCTAACACACAGCATACTTTCAATGCGTGTAATTGAACTGTACAAGTATTTCAAAATATACAAGCAGATAGGAAAGCACAAATGAAGTGCTCTGTGTAATTCTGAAGTGTTATGGAAACACATTTCTTAACAGGATCAAAAGAAACCAAGACACATTATTTGGTGATGTGCAAATGACTAATATTCACTGAAACCCGATTTTCTTGCATTATTGTTTGTGCGCCGTAGTGTTTTATCAGTTAAACTCTATGTCTGTGCAAATTTAGTGGTCATTCCAATGAACAATGTGCTCCTTGTAAACGACAGTGTGCTACTACACTATGCTTTATTATTATATTTGTGACGGTGTCTTCCAAAATGCAACACTAGACATATACTATGCCCTTACCACTTTCCTACTGAGTGGGTGTGGCTCATTTGCAACACTTGTTCTATGTGGGAATTTCCAGGATCCCTATGAGCTTAGTCATGCAACATTGGTGGCAGCACGCACCGTCTGAAAATTGTTCAGCACCACTGATTCCAAGTGGCCTGATAATTCTGTTAGTAGCCAAATAAAATCACTTTTTGGTTGACAAATATCAGTTATCTACCTGCAAAAAGCACTTTCCCCATGTAAATAAAATTTCCAATATTGGGAAATGGGATTTGGCACACATACTGTACAAACAGAGCTCAATTTGAGCTGGTGGTGGCTGGTGGGGCCCACCGGCATCCATTTCTGGGGACCGACACCTATTTTAACCTCATCAAACTTTGACCCAGAGCAAAAGAACCAAAAAAACAAAAGGGAGAAAGAAAGGGGATGAGATAGATTGAAGAAACAGTGACAAAGAATGAAACCAGGGGTGAAAAAGAAGCTGAAAAGTGTGATAAATGGAAAGGGAGGGTCTTGTGGGGAATGACAGTGGCACAAGATGGCGTCAAGACCATCCAGCTTTGGTATCAGTGCATCAAAATTCATTAGCACCACCCCCAGTCTTCTGAGAAAAACGTTGGACACCAGCACTTAGAGCCTGATTGAGAGTTTGGCGGACAGGTAACTCCATCAGAAACGTCACTGATATCCCATCCATCTTATTACAAGTGCCACATGATGTAATGTACTAGCAATAAGGCAGACAGGATATTAGTCACATGACGAAGCAACCCCTCGCCAAACTCTAGATCAGGCCCTTAATCTTTTAATAACCAAGCATTGTGCACAAGTTTATTTAAAGTACCTGGAATCTGTAATTTTGAGCAGGGCATTGCAAGCAGAGAAAAATAAGCTGACATTTGAGTATAGATCTACAGTCAGATAACTTACACTGTAACTTCCTCCTGCTCAGCGTGTCTGCCATTATGTCAGCTTGCCTGCCTTCTACATCAACAAATATTTTTCACAAACCACACTTGAAAAAGAATAACAGAATTTGGGCTAGCCCATACTTCTTCATGTAGGTGCTGATCCAATGTATAAAAGGTTATCCATCAGAAACATTTCGCTGCTTCATTAGCAGAAGATGACAGACTAAAACAACAACTTGAAGATGACTAATTCAATTTTGTTGAGTCATCTGCATGCACTGCCAATAGTCGAATCTCTTAAATTGAAAAATTCTTATGAGTGATAATAAACATAATTTCTTTTGATATTTTGGCCCATTGTTTTCTGCATTGTGCAGAACACATGAAAACAGCAAAACGCCATGCAAGATTGTTTTTTATGTACAAGAAGGTGTCCCTTCCTGCACATAAACAATCCTTTTAAAAATGACGAGTTGCAACTTCTATATGTGCTGCACAAAGAAGCACACAGAAGTAACAAATCGCCATTTAAGATTGTTTATGTGCAGGAAGGGACACCTTCCTACACATAAACAATCATTCCCACAACGCAGGCACCCTTGCACTCTAGCGCCATAGCGGAGGATCCACCACTGGTGAGATGGTTGGTCAAGTAGATGGTGCATTTAACCCCTTCGCCGCGGCACGAATTTTGCCACGGCGCTGGGGGGGTTCGGGGTGAGCGCGGCGCCGCCATGCTCGTGACGGAACCACGGGCGCGCTGTGCTCATGGCGGAGTGGTTCTGTCATGACTCCGCCCACTTGCATTGTTCGCCCGTACAGGCGGGGAATCAGCGCCGCGAGGGCGGAGCGGCCGCAACGGCTGCAGCATGACGGAACCACTCCGTCATGAGCACACAGCGCCCGTGGCTCATGACGGAGTGGTTCCGTCATGAGCAGGCAAGGGGTTAAAACAGCAGTATTGTCCACAGAGAAAGGACAGAAAAGCAAAGCTTATCTTTAATTTTCTGACTTTACAAAGTGATATTATCAGGGTAGAAAAACGTTCTGACTCAGTTCTTTCATTTAAACCTTCAGAGAAAAATGGATTTTAATTATTTCTTTTTAAAAGAGAGCCTACTGTTTTCTGAAACTGAAACTCTGCATAGAGTCTTCCAGAGGCCGGCCCTGGGGTGTGATGGAGGTGGGTTTCGGGGAACAAAGTTGAAAAATGCATCTGCTTTGAGGCTTTGCCTGTGGTTTTGACAGCATTTCAAGTAATCTTTATTTCCAGCAACCTACACCTTCAAACTGAGTATCCCAGGACAGAACACTATTATTTGAGTATTTGAGTGTTAAGTTCCCAATCCAACCAAAGACCTCAGGTCTCATCCCCTATGAATGCATTCTGGTTTCCTTCACTAGTAAATGAATAAGCAAGCTTTGCTCAATAGCAGCAGAAAGAGAAACCAACAAACCTAGACACAATTGTCCAACCAATCCAAAATTCCGATTAGTGCAACCTCGTCTTCGGCACTGCACAATGATCACAACATACTTGACTCACATGTAAAGGAGGTACACATGCTGATATTCCACAACCTCCAGAGCCTCCAGCAGAAAAGTGGGAACTATAAAATGACCTGTGGCATCATCAGACAACATGAAAGCACATAAAATATTTGAGTGTCTTCAGGGTACAGCTAATCAGATGACAAACCTTAATGATCATTAACAGAGAGACAGAACTAAGGGCACTGAGCTCGAAAAGGTGCACATGTATATATATATTGCAGCTTTATAAAGTTCGAACTGGGCCCAAGGACGTTGGATCAATTCACAAGAACATCAGATTATATTATACAAGGTCAGATTCATTTTTGTATTTTTTACAAAGGGATACTAATTGATTTGACCAGAACCACAGGATGCTGAGCTGACGCCAATACTCCAACCTGATTCCCCAGTTGCACATTCTGCAGCTCTGGCTGTTAGGCCACACCATCTACCATAGGGACTTACATTGTGAAAATAGTATATGTACATTATGTAATTAAAAGCAGCAGGTTGGCAAGAAAAGATGGAATGGGAGCAGTATAGTAGCCAGCATGTCATGGGCCCTAGTGCAAGGAAGGACACGGGCCCCCTGGCTGCTGTTTGAACTATAAAATACAACAATAATCAGAGTTCAGTGGGCGCCTCTAGGCCTTGCTGCCAATACACCAATGGAAGCCACGCCCCTGAATGAGAGGGATTGCTAGCCTAGCCAATAGCGATAGCCTACTAAAACACTCATCATTCCAACCTACATTAGAATTTGTTTAAGACGCTGCACAATGAATACCAATAATCTTCCTAACTGAAGCTAACAGTGTTCACGAATAGAAAACTTGGCACAGCTCGGGAAGGGATGAGTCAGTTCAGGTAGCGGTGGTCCTTATGTGGAAATCACCACCTATATTATTCTTTTGATTATTTCAATAAGATTTTTTAATATGTTTTTAGTTGGTGAAGATGCTTGCCACATCGGTTCTTGTACGACCACCCATAAATTCCTAGACTAAATTAAACTCTTTTTGTTACTTAGTATCAGATTCATTTAGTGTCACGTTTACTAAATTTAATGCCTTCAAAAGTGTGCAGCGTTGCGGAATTTTTCATTTATGACAATACTTACAAGCGTGCTATGTTGAGAAACTTATGGCATCAAAAAACAGCGTGTCGTCTTAAGTGGGACGGGTATGCCCAGACGAGGGTCCCGTGCATACTGTGTCATAGTAACCAAGCTGTACCCGGCTGATGAAACCATAATTAAGAAAAAAACCTGTCCTGGGGTGTTAGTGTTCTGGTTCAGGGAGGACTTGGCTGGGTTCAAACTGAGGTGGCATGGTGTGCAAAATAACGATGGATTGGGATGTGCTACCGAGTAATTACCAGTGGTTTTAATTGAAGCATTCCATCCTTCACTTTTTTGTATACTTTAATGTTGTTAAAACTAGCTATGGAAGGTTAAGCAAGGTACCCACCTGCAGGCAAAATACTTGCAAGTTACCTATGTGATATGGTTTTAGAGTACTCTCAAGGAAAAGGTAAGCAGGGAGTGCATTTGCACACAGATGTCCATGAGTTAGTAGAGGCAACAAGCACTCACACAAGGAAAGTACGCAAGTACGTAGGCACAAAAAACGAAACTGAATATAACCAGGAACTTCACTAAACTATGCACGGTGCAAATCCACCACTCAAAGGGTCAGCCAATAAATGTGTCGCCCCTTTTCTGCACCAGGCCTGGGACTATTTCAAGGCTTACAATCTCTGCAAGGTCACGTTCTAATACAAATTGTTTGTGTGCTTGGTCCTGCATGGAATATGTCACAGTAGCCAAATGGTGTGATTCTGTGGTGCTAGAATTTCGAAAAAATATTCCAATGTTCTCAGGGGTATATTCACAAGAACGTGTGATAACTATCGCAAGAGTAGCGTAACGTACTTTCAATATCGCAGCCTATCGTGGGAAAATAACCCTGTGACAACGTGAATTTCACAACAAAGCACTAGCAAGCAATACTCTGCCAAAACCGCAGACAATGTCCGCGATACAACCACCACGACGGAGATAGAAAAAAAACCAACACTATACAAAAAACACGCGATGGGACAAAGCGTGAGGAGGAAATCAGCGATAAGCAGCACCAGGCCTGCAACACACACCTGGCAGGCTGAAACAATCCCCATAAAAGTAGAAAAAACACCCACACACAAACTGACCTACACCCAAGCACCATGAAGGCAGCCGGAGCAGGCGCAGAGGACGAGCGCAAACCCACAAGCACCCCGGACGACCAGCCTGGGACCTCGGGGACAGGGAAGAACAAGGACAAGAAGACGAGGAAGACTAAGTTCAGTCCGCAGGCGAACAGGATCATGGTCACGGAGGTGATGGAACACCATCAACAACTCTTCTTCACCTCCAACGTGTCATTGGGCACCAAAACTGGAATATGGCGGGACATCGTCGACAAGGTGAATGCCGTCGGAGAGCACAACCGGACAATGGACGAGGTCAAGAGGCGATGGAATGACATCAAGCGGAAGACCAAGGAGAAACTCTCTGCCAACCAGAAGGCAGCAACGCAGACTGGAGGTGGGAGCCAAGCGCCATAGCTGGAGCTGGATGACATTTAGGAGCTGGTGTCCACAGTTATCAGTGGAGAGACTGTGGCTGGACTCGGGGGAGCGGACACTGCTCGACAGGACACAACACAACCGCAACAGGGTGAGGGACCACCAGGTACTGGGGGGATGGGTGGAGATGGATACAATGGCACACATGCACAATCAAGCAGGGCACAGTACACACCCACAATGACCCGGGCTCCTTGCCCAGACCCACAGACTGTCACAATGTACAATGCCATGCTGTCTGAATGTCAACCTGTACCATGCGACTACATACATGTGGACACGGCGGACATCAGCAGATTGTACCCTTCCTATTCCGCAGTACATGTCATCCCTGGATGGACTCTGGCTGGCCCTCCATGGGCCCATATTGTAAAGTGTGCACTGCATTGCCCTGTACCACTCCAGCTGCAGAACTGCACTGGATGTGCATATAAACATCCAGTGAAGCACTGCTGTGTCATGTCTTACATCATTCAGGTATGGATGTGTGGATGAATGTGGGGACAGTGCATTCCCTTGCGTCAATGATTTTTATCCTGTGGGATTCGAGTCAGAGGGTGCGACATTGCATTTTGTGTACCTGGTCCCGTGAACACTACAACAGGGACACACGCATCAGTTATTTCCTTGTCCAGACATCGACTGGACCACGCCCCGAGCCCACAAGTCATTGTGGCAAGCCCTGCGCTGGTCCGGCGTACGGCAGGCCAGACCACTCCGATGACGCACCGAGGGGGCCATCATTGCTACCCATCACAGGCGTACTCGCTGGTGGTGTGCAGGTCACTGGTGTAGTCATCAGCATGTCACAGCCACTCCCTGAGGGCAGGTTTGCACACACACCACCACCATTCGGCACAGGCGTCACTGGCCATGTGACTCTGCCAATATGAGGGGCCGACGACGTCACATTCCCCTCTGCTGGTGGTGACTGGATGAGGGACGCTCCACGGTTCTCAATCATAAAGGGCCCATGAGTTGTTGCGCACAGGGTTAGTGGCACCCAAGACCTTATGGCCATCATGGGCCTGCCACCACGTGGCGCTGACTGGGCTTGCACAGGGTTAGTGGCACCCGAGGCCTTGCGGCCATCACGGGCCTGCCGCCACGTGGCACTGACTGGGGTTGCACAGGGTTAGTGGCACCTGATGCCTTGCGGCTGTCACGGGCCTGCCGCCACGTGGCGCTGACTGGGGTTGCACAGGGTTAGTGGCACCCGAGGCCTTGCGGCCGTCACAGGCCTGCCGCCACGTGGCGCTGACTGGGTTTGCACAGATTGGCCTGCTCAGCATGGCTGCATGGTGTGGAGGGTGCCATGTCCGTGGGCCCCGGGCTTGTGGCTTGCGGTGGCACGTGGTGGGACCTCCTGCCAACGAGCCGGTGGCGGAAGGTGAGCAGTGAGGCCTGGGTGTGCATGGGCGGGTATGCTCCGATGGGCAGCGGGAGGGTTTGGGGTGCCTCTGCCTGGGAGTGCATGGGCGGGCAGGCGAAGTTGTCTTGTGCAGGTGTGTGTACTGTGCCAGTCATGTATCCGGACTCTGTTTCAGCTGATGGCTCTGACTCAGATGTGTGACCTGGTGAACTGCAATACATACCGGCCCATGGTTGGAGACACACCGGTGGCAGCAGGTGAGCAGTGTGGTCTGGGTGCACAGGGGCAGCACTCTCTCTCTCTCTCTCTTCTTCTCTCTCTCTCCCTCTCTTCTTTCTCTCTCTCTCTCCCTCTCTTCTTCTCTCTCTCTCTCTCGCTCCCTCTCTTCTTCTCTCTCTCTCTCTCTCTCTCTCTCTCCCTCTCTTCTTCTCTCTCTCTCTCTCTCTCTCCCTCTCTTCTCTCTCTCTCTCTCTCCCTCTCTTCTTCTCTCTCTCTCTCTCTCCCTCTCTTCCTCTCTCTCTCCTTCGCTCTCTCAGTCCTTTGATGTGCGCAGGACACTCCTTCTCATCATGTTTTTTGTCTTGCAGGTTGGGACCTACGGATTGTCCCGATGGGAGCGGCCATGTGTCTTCATTTCATTTCAGTGTTAATTTTAATAAAGTTTCATTTGTTGCTTCGAAAATGAATGTGTGCTGCTTATTTCTGTGTCAACACATGCATGTGACCAGTTGTGATTGTGCGACGTCAGGCGGATTATTTTGTACATGTTTAGGTGTAGCTGATGTGGCATGTCTTTTGTCGAGGGTGCCAGGGAGGGGTGGTCCTGGGGGTGGTAGCGGTGGGTGTTGTGGCCCTCTTGGGTGTCCGGGCCGCATGACCAGTGGCTCCATGGCATCTGTTGCCCTTCCGATGTGGCCCTGGGCTGTGCTCCCTTTTGTGGTGCAGGTTGCCGTCCGACTTTACACCAGGTCAGAGCAGGTGTAGATTTCCTGGTGCTAACTCGCCTTATTGCCTGTTTTGTGTTCTTATCGCAGATCTGGCTGGTCATTGAGAATGTTGAGGTGTGATGTTGCTGCGGCTTTTGGCACGGGAACGCCCACTCTGCATCTTATTAGCGATAGTTGTGGGGGGCCTCTGTGGCGATGTTTTTGCGGCTGCTATTGCGGGTAAACTGGTGCTGTGGGCTGTTAGCACCAGCTTGTGAATGGGAAGGTAAATGTATCATGACTTTGGCTGCATTAAAGTGCCGTTAATTCAGCGATAGCTCCTTGTGAATATGCCCCTCAGTATTTTGGCGATACAGATCTCTGTAGGAAAAGTTCATTCCTGAAAGTAAATTGTAGTCCGAAACAGTATGAGCAGGTTCCCTAGGGCGTTTATCAATTTGATTTGATTTGATTTGATTTAAAATCTTATAAAGCGCACGAATGCCCAATGAAATCTGATATGGTATTTCAACGAGTGGGGGCTGCTGGAATGAAAATCAAAGCCTTGTATGAAGAAGAATTGGAAAATTCACATGGATCCTTCAAAGTACGACATAAAAAGTTGAACCACTTCAGAGGGGCAATTTCCTGCTACATTCACACATTACTGGAAAGGACATTTAGGTCTTGTTTCACTTCAGGTGCCTCTAATCTTACTAATACGAGAACATCAGCCACTTAGTCAACAATCACTCTTATCAGCTCGATGCAACTTCTATTGCCTGTGGCACAGCACACTACTGCTCATTGTGGTCTGGCTTGACAGCAATACCTTCCCCAGTCAATAATTTGAGCATCACTGGAGAGGGGCTTAGGCTCCGCCCACATGTTTTGATTGACCAGAAGATGTATGCTTCCACACAAAAAGTGCTTGCTCTCCGCTCGGCTGTGATCATTTTGTTCATTTACCCAGCTGCCTAAGCTTGAATTTTCAGGGACACACACAATGCATTGGAATGCTATTAAAGTGTCTTAGATAACTAGATAGTCCATGTTGTTTTTCTCTGGCAACAGCACAGATGGAAAGAGGGCAGTAATTAACCTACATACATTTTTTGGTCTGGCTTGACAGTGTACCTGTCACCTGACCTTTTACTCCACAACACTAATGTTTTACTGTTGTACTGTTCACATGTATTCCTGTGCTATTTGATTATGATGCTTCACTTCACATTACCATACAACATTCCTTTAAAGCTAGATCTATTGGCATTGCCAAGTCCTGTTTTCCTATTCTCACCAAACCAGGAAGTGTGTCTGTGCATGAGACTGATGCCATGTGTCCCCTGAGAAGTCCTCTACTTGTTTTTGTATATTGCTCACTAATAAAGTGGTATGGGCTATTGGGCAAAAGGGTTACACATAAAGTGCTGCTTCTTATGTCCTGATGACTATTGTCTTCCTGACAAAGCAATGACACAACTAAATATTGGTGGCAACTTACCTGTCCCTCAATGAGGATACTGTCCATGTAAATCCATGTAGTCCAGCCGCGGCCCCTGTAGATAAGAGCGGTGGGGCTGGGTGGGGGGCAGGGGGCTGTGTGGGGGTTTGACAGACAATAAAGAGGGGAGAAATTATTTATTTAATTTCCCCTCGTCATCATTCATCGAAATTGCCCGCCACCTGGCCCCACAGCTCTTACCTGCATGGGACGCAACTGATGTACTCTGTCATGACTAGGTCCGTGTGCATGAATACTGCAGGTGCACACGAAATGTTGGTACCCAAAGTTCTTGATCCCCTGAATCTTTGCAGCCCATAAGGTTGTTAAGGGCTCCATAAAGTTTAGTGCCAGTCAGAGCTTGTGTCTCTCTTTTCTCTCATTGTCTCCATGCACTACTTTCCTTTCCCACCTCCCTGCTGAACGAAACCATTGTAAGCCCAAAGTATACATGTCTGGGTTTAATCCACATTGCTTTGAATGTAACCAAAATATCTATTTTTGTAGCCCTTCCCTGGAAAAAGGCAATTACTACAATTTAGTCGATGCCCTGAGAGGTGCATGTCAAAGCTACACATATATGCAAAACATAATGCTGGTTGTCTCTCCACCACATTCAATTTCATGAGCTGTTGGCAAGCCAGAGCCCAACAATTGTCTCTAGTTGGCCAGAGGTCTATCTAATTTCAATCTGGAAATTACAGGGAACATTATGAGTTGCCTACTATTTCCAAGAGAGGAGAGTGGCAGTACATCTTTAGTGGCTGGTTGTAATGAATCTGTCCGACACCTAGAGAAAGAGGCACTTTAAATGATTGGTTCGCTCATAAACTTTGTGGACAACTTTAAATATGAGTGGCCTGGGAAAACTTCAACTCTTCCTAAAAATTAACTGATCCCTTTGGCTTATTCAGTATCCTCACCTTTTGATGTAAGAGCTCTGTTCACATGTGCAAAGAAAGGCTGAGGCAGAATAACTTCATTTAAGAGTAAGGAATATACTCCACGACTGAGAGGTGGACTTTGCTGCGGCTGCAACTTGAAAGAGAGCAGAGCGGAGGTGTGCAAAGGGTCAGAACCCAGCTATTGTGCAAGCAGGATCTATTTGGTGCAGCCATGTAGTTGAGGACATTTACTCATGATGTCCTAGGGTCTAGTCTACTATGGACTCTGAGCAATTGGGCCTAGTACTGCTTTAGCACTTGACTCTCAGTAGTAGTGTGTGTTGAGCAGCCCAATGCTCCTCAGGATGGTGGTAGGTGCAGGCTGAACACAGGCTCACAGCTCAAAAAATGCATCAGACAACACCAATACATGATTGCTCAGACAAATACTTGCTTCTATGTAAGAGATAGTATTTATATACAAACAAAGAGTATAATACTGCACACCACAATTAATATACACTGGGGAAGATATGCTTAGGACTTGGTTTGCCCTTGAGTGATGCAAGTCGTTGCAAGGCAATGCAAGTACTTTAATGATATTTTCTAAGCCACACAAAGCCACTTCTTGTGGCTTTGCGTGGTTAAGCAAATACAAAGTAATGGATGGCAGTGTATAGCGCTGCCTTGAGTTACATTGCATCAGGTAGGCATTACTTGGGAGAAGAATGGATCCACCCATATATTTTGAAGCAGACCTAGATTTACACAGACTTGTATACCTAGGTTTGTGCCAAAATTGTGCGCCTACCCGACAGAGGCGTGATGAGGAGAAATATCTTTATTTCTCCTCTTTAATTCTTCTTTTCACTTGTACTGCATTCCAAAGCACACATGTAAAGAGGAAAAGGCCTTTAAGGATTGTTTTTGTGCATGAAAGTGTCCCTTCCTGCACAAAACAATCCTGCCTAACAGTATACTTCCCAAAGGTGAAAGGACATCACCTGACTCTTTCTGCAACAGCTGGTCACCTGTCTTGAAACACCTAGATGCCAGCCTGCCTCCTGAGAGATGTAAGGAGCATGCCATCCTGGCATGAGGAATGGCTGTCCAGGAAGAGTGAGTTGCATTGTGACCCATGTGTAGTGAGTCTGTGGAAATGAGAACCATGGTGAGAGATCTCCATGCCCTGGTTTCATGATGCCCAGACTCTCCCCTATGATTCCAACACTGAACTGTGAAGTGAAGAAGTAAAGTGTGTCCTGAGCTGCCATGCTGGAATGTAAGGCTACAGCGTATCCTTAGCAGACGTGCTTAAAGTTTGAAACAGCTGCAGGACCTGAGCCGATGTGCCTAAATTGTGGTGAGGCAACATGGCCTGAGGCACTGTGCCAGAAGTGTACAACTGCAGCATGACCTGAGCAAATGTACTTGTTAATGAAGCGGTAGTGTGACCCGAACCTTCGGTCCACCTGAGCTGTGATCCACCACTCACCTGGTAAGGCCTGCCTGATGACTTATCTACAGCAAGTACCTGGCCTGTGCATGGCTGCACTGATTTGGACCTGAACTGCTCAGGGGGGTTTGCACTGCATGCCAATGTACCAGCACTCACAAGAGCAGTTGTCAACAGTACTGAGAAGCCACTGATGCAACTGTGAACCATTAAAAATATTGGGGTTGCCCTGTGTCCCACAGAACCCGGGTATTCAATGTTACAAGCTACAATGGTTCCGTCGGGTAACACAATTCTTAGCCAAAAGAATTGTGAGATGTTGAACTTTTCAACATCTATGTTAACGAGTACGATATGATTACCCTTATTTGCCACAAAAAGGGGTGTTACTCTTATTTCCCCCCTACCATCAAATGAGAAAACCTCCACATCACCTAACGAAAAACCACAACCCAACACGCAAAAACAAAAAAATCTTGTGATATTTATGTGTTCGAAATCATATACCAATTTTCTATATCAGATAAATCATTCTTTTATTAATTTATATAAGTTTCGTTTTTATATTGCTGTCCAAAATACATACAAAACATATACTAAATTAAATAACATGACTCAATGACATTGTGATACATAGTGAAAAATGCAGACCAAACACTAATACAACCATGGCACATATAAGACATTGAAACATAATACTAAAAGGTATATAAATGTCTGTTCACCCATGTACCCGAGGTTCAACCTATCCTTTCCCTTTAATTTTCTAGGATAGTTGGCGGAGGACAAAAAGCAAAATGCTGTGTTGTTCAGGAGGCAGAGAGGAAGTACTGTTTCATGCTCAGGAGGAGGGGGAGAGGCTGAGCTGTTGAAAAGGAGGGTGGCTGCGGAGATACAAACACTTAGATCTACACACTAAAAGATTTGGGTGGGAAACAGTGACTAAAGTTAGAGGTAGAGGGCTACTGCAACAGTGTTGAGGATAATCTGTACCTTACCCTTATCCCACTACACAATGCCCATGAGAGAGATTCAACTTGACCAAAGGGTAGAACCAGGGATGATAGCCAGAAATGACACCTACATACTCTAGCAATAAGATAATAAGATTGCATCCTGTGCATACCTTTGCATAATGCTTAGTTCTACTGTGCAGTGCTGAGATGTGACAAGGCTGTGGTGCGAGGTACTGATGTGTCGACATCGAGGATCTGGTTGATGGCCTTGCGATGTGTAGTCTGGTGTCAAAGATGCGAGGCACAGCAGGGGCGATGCCTCGATTGAGCGGTGAAACTGGGATGCAGAGTTTCAGCCTCGTCGTCGCAGATGCCGTTGAAGAGGGTTGCGAGGAGCTTGCCCCTAAAAAAGCGTGGTGCAGCAGCGGTTTAGAAGGTGATGGATCAGTCCCGGATGTGAAAGGCTGCGGCGATGCAAGTCTTTTGCGATGGGTCCATTGCATGGAACACCGGCGGTGCGTCGGTTCTGCTCAGGGATGCGTCACTCAGCAGAGAAGATGTGTTGGTTCCGCTGACAAGCACCTTAGGCCCACTTTCAAGGGTCCGGACTGGGGTGGCACCACTTGGAAGTGTAGACTCACAGATGGTAGAGTCCATGTTCAGGGGTTGGAAGCCTGTTATGTCCCCGAGGCATCAGATCAGGAGGCCAGCCAACTGCCCCTTGGAGTCACTCTGGGCTGTAGCTCCAAGTAATGCAGGTCCAGTCCTTCTCACCCAGGTCACGGGGGCAGTAGGCCAGCTGGTCATTAGAGCAAATCTGGAGTCCAGCAGAGCAGAAGTCCAGCAGAGTAGCAATCCTTGAGCAGCACAGTAGTGCTTCTTCCTGGCAGGTTATCCACAGGTCCTGACGTGTACTGAAGGAGTGGTATTTGAAGTCCAATACTTATACCCAGTGGTGACTTTGAAGTGGGGGAGACTTTAACCCCTTGCGTGCGCACGACGTCTCCCGGCCGTCGTGCATTACGGTGGGCGTGTGCACACGACGGCCGGGAAATGTCGTGTTCCCGAACGCCGTTTATTTCTCCCGCACAGTGGGAGAAATTAACCCGCACGCAAAGGGTTAAGGACAGGCCTTTGAAGTGCACAGAGGTCCTGCCTTCCTGCCCTGGCTCCAGCCAGTGTGGGGACAGGACAGAGCCTATTCAGGTATAAGAAAGGGTATGTCCAGCACCTCCCTCCCATCCTGCCAGGATGGCCCATCAAGTCACACCTAAGCTCCCATTGTTTGTGGCTGTCTAGGGGAATAACAAAGCCCAGCTGTTACCCACCCCAGACATGTGATCAGAGACAGGCAGCAAGCACCAAATAACTACAATATGAAAATGACAACTTTCTGAAAGTGGCATTTTCAAAACTGCAATTTAAATTACAATTACACCATAAGTTTAGACTTAAAATTGGTGATTCCAGAGACACCAAACTTGAATCAACCATATATTTTTATTAGGAAACTACTCTTAGAATATGTAATAAGGAAATCTCAATGTTATCCTATGAGAGATATAGGCCTTGCAGTAGTAAGTAGTAGTCACTACCAGGACATGTAAAGCTTAGAATGATATGTCCTGCTTTTTACATCCATTGCACCCTACCCTCTGGGCTGTCAAGGGCCATAAAAAGGTTTGTACCTAGCAAAAGGTATATTTTGCCAGGTCAAAATGACGGTGTAACTGCACACACAGACTCCGCAATGGCAGGCCTGAGACATGGTTAGAGGGCTACTCAAGTGGGTGGCACAAGCAGTGCTGCAGGCCCACTAGCAACATTTAAATTACAGGCCCTGGGCACGTGTAGTGCACTGTACTAGGGACTTATAAGTAAATTAAAGAAGCCAATTGAATATAAGCAAATAATGCCATGTTTATAGGAGAGAGCACATGCACTTTAGCACTGGTCAGCAGTGGTACAGTGCCAATAAAAACTAATTCAGCCAAAAAGTAGGAGGAGAAAGGCAAAATGTTTGGGAGTGGCACTGCAGAAAGGGCCATTTTCCAACAGACTTCAATTTAAAAATAAAAGACCTCCATTTGACAAGGAATCTTTTAGCTCCTGGTGTAGATTTCAAGTACTCACTATCAAATTTGGGTCAGCAACCCCCTTAAAACTAGGTCTGCAAATCTTCAAAAATATTTTTTTTAAAACGTCCCAGTCCAGACCCTACTGCCAGCCCACGCACTGCAGGGTTGCAGTTTGCAGTAGGTTAGAAAAATGCAAAATGGTAAATGAACATTTTTTGGCATCCCCTGGAGCAGTCCCCTTTTGACAGATTTTCATTAAATTCAATGTACAGAGAGTTGTTTGAAAGGCAAGCTCAGTGGGTTTCACCGTGCCTGGTTGATGGGGTGCTGAACCTTGCTGCTGACTTAGCCCTAGAGGCAAACCCCGACCCAAACCGTCAAAGGCCATGCGCAGCACCAGTTTATCACCTGGCATGCGTTTGGCACAGGGCAGGATAAAGGCCAGGCTGTGTGACCAAATGCCGTTGTACACGGCCGAAGGCCATAAACTGCGTGATAAGACAACCTCCGGGGGTTGGCCCCAGGGCCTGGCTGGAGGTCAAAGGCGGTGCGCAGTGGGGGTTGGCCACTTGTGGAGGATTAGGCACAAGTTCTGGCCAGAGATAATGTCCAGTGGTGAACTCCCAGCTTATGGCAAAAGGATGTGCCCAACTCAGTTATGCATGACCGAAGGTCGTGTGTCGTTGGGGATGGCTGCCTGTGGAGTGTTGGGTGCAGGGAACTCTTGGATGTGCTATATGATTATAAAAACAAACATTCACTGCCAGAAAGTTTAAAGTGAAGTAATGGTTAGCTTTAGATATAACACTTCAACATATTTTTTAAAAACTTCAGAAATTCACTTAAAACACACTTCAAATGCAGTTATTGTTACACATTACAACTGAAAGCCCACTGAAATCCATAAGGTAAGTTTAGGAGCATAACCCATACCAGCCAGTGTGGGGACAGGACAGAGCCTATTCAGGTATAAGAAAGGGTATGTCCAGCACCTCCCTCCCATCCTGCCAGGATGGCCCATCAAGTCACACCTAAGCTCCCATTGTTTGTGGCTGTCTAGGGGAATAACAAAGCCCAGCTGTTACCCACCCCAGACATGTGATCAGAGACAGGCAGCAAGCACCAAATAACTACAATATGAAAATGACAACTTTCTGAAAGTGGCATTTTCAAAACTGCAATTTAAATTACAATTACACCATAAGTTTAGACTTAAAATTGGTGATTCCAGAGACACCAAACTTGAATCAACCATATATTTTTATTAGGAAACTACTCTTAGAATATGTAATAAGGAAATCTCAATGTTATCCTATGAGAGATATAGGCCTTGCAGTAGTAAGTAGTAGTCACTACCAGGACATGTAAAGCTTAGAATGATATGTCCTGCTTTTTACATCCATTGCACCCTACCCTCTGGGCTGTCAAGGGCCATAAAAAGGTTTGTACCTAGCAAAAGGTATATTTTGCCAGGTCAAAATGACGGTGTAACTGCACACACAGACTCCGCAATGGCAGGCCTGAGACATGGTTAGAGGGCTACTCAAGTGGGTGGCACAAGCAGTGCTGCAGGCCCACTAGCAACATTTAAATTACAGGCCCTGGGCACGTGTAGTGCACTGTACTAGGGACTTATAAGTAAATTAAAGAAGCCAATTGAATATAAGCAAATAATGCCATGTTTATAGGAGAGAGCACATGCACTTTAGCACTGGTCAACAGTGGTACAGTGCCAATAAAAACTAATTCAGCCAAAAAGTAGGAGGAGAAAGGCAAAATGTTTGGGAGTGGCACTGCAGAAAGGGCCATTTTCCAACAGACTTCAATTTAAAAATAAAAGACCTCCATTTGACAAGGAATCTTTTAGCTCCTGGTGTAGATTTCAAGTACTCACTATCAAATTTGGGTCAGCAACCCCCTTAAAACTAGGTCTGCAAATCTTCAAAAATATTTTTTTTTAAACGTCCCAGTCCAGACCCTACTGCCAGCCCACGCACTGCAGGGTTGCAGTTTGCAGTAGGTTAGAAAAATGCAAAATGGTAAATGAACATTTTTTGGCATCCCCTGGAGCAGTCCCCTTTTGACAGATTTTCATTAAATTCAATGTACAGAGAGTTGTTTGAAAGGCAAGCTCAGTGGGTTTCACCGTGCCTGGTTGATGGGGTGCTGAACCTTGCTGCTGACTTAGCCCTAGAGGCAAACCCCGACCCAAACCGTCAAAGGCCATGCGCAGCACCAGTTTATCACCTGGCATGCGTTTGGCACAGGGCAGGATAAAGGCCAGGCTGTGTGACCAAATGCCGTTGTACACGGCCGAAGGCCATAAACTGCGTGATAAGACAACCTCCGGGGGTTGGCCCCAGGGCCTGGCTGGAGGTCAAAGGCGGTGCGCAGTGGGGGTTGGCCACTTGTGGAGGATTAGGCACAAGTTCTGGCCAGAGATAATGTCCAGTGGTGAACTCCCAGCTTATGGCAAAAGGATGTGCCCAACTCAGTTATGCATGACCGAAGGTCGTGTGTCGTTGGGGATGGCTGCCTGTGGAGTGTTGGGTGCAGGGAACTCTTGGATGTGCTATATGATTATAAAAACAAACATTCACTGCCAGAAAGTTTAAAGTGAAGTAATGGTTAGCTTTAGATATAACACTTCAACATATTTTTTAAAAACTTCAGAAATTCACTTAAAACACACTTCAAATGCAGTTATTGATACACATTACAACTGAAAGCCCACTGAAATCCATAAGGTAAGTTTAGGAGCATAACCCATACCAGCTATGCAAACTATAACTTGCACAACAAATGGAATGGCCATGACTTCACCCTTAATGAAACAGCTGCAATTATCCCTTAATGAAACAGCTGCAATTATACAAGTTGTAAAACATCTTATAGGTGAGATTAAACATCAAATTACCTTTACTTATTGGAATGTTATACCTTTTATTGACTTAAGTGTTGTCATTTATTTAAATTGTGCTTTCATGATTTGGTATTTTTTCGTATAAATATTGCAAGGCCATAAACATTGCATTTAATTTTGAAATTAACTGTATTTGAAGAAAAATACAGCAATTATTAGAACTGATGCACCAGTTCTGGGTGGCTGGATGGGCTGACCCAAATTGGCATAGTTTGCAAATATGTGATGGTCATGTGCAGACGGCTTTCATATTCACCTTTGGCTACAAGTAGGAGTTCTGTACACCAGCCAGGGGAAAGATATGGGATGAACTCAGAAAATTGATAGTTGTTCCAGTGATCTTAAGAAGAAGGAGGTAGCGTGCCATCAATCGGAGAACATATCTTAAATTAGCTTCAGAATCCTGTTGTCCAGCTGCTTCAAATAGTGCCATGAGGACTGCTGCCAATAAAAATCATTTTACAATAACAGAAACCTGTTGAAAATACCCAGCCAGAACCCAAGATCTTCATCACTTATCTCTCCAATCATCAAGAGGGAGTAAAAAGGAGAGCCATGTGTTGCCACCAGAAGAAAGATGGCAGCCCTCTAGCAACCTGTGCAAAGAACTGCTGTTGATGCTTATATTGGCTACGTCAATTTTCCATTACTTACATTTTCTATACATTTATTTATGAATTTATTTAGGGATTTTTCTGTAGCGGTTCATCATTCAGGAGTCTGGGTGGGAGTGGGAGTTAAAACAAAAGATTGCATGTAGCAATCATATTGAAACAGTAATATTAGGGGATAACATAGAATCTAGAGATTACCACAGGGGTTTAACAATTACTCAGATGAAAAATTAACAACCTTCTGCTGAACAGAATGAGGCAAGTCAAAAGCGATAACAGAAGGTACAAGACTGTAGACAAATACTCATTTGAAAGATACTTTCTGAAAAGGTGAGGTTTTAATTGTCTGCAGACATTTGAGGCTCATCTTAGTTTGCTCAGAAGTGAATTCCAGACTGCAGTGGCCACTCCGGAGAATAAGAACTTTGTGGAAGAGGTGATGAAACAAGGACTTTACAGGAGAAGTGTATTCTTGCTATGCAGAACTCTTTGCCACCCGAAATTTAAGAGCGTCCAAAAGGAGACAACCGGTTTATGGTGCAAGGCTTTTGTCTATGAGACAAGCAAGCTGAACTTGCTGCAATTGGAAGCCAGTGTAAAGTGTCGAAGATGAAGGATCATACTTTCTCAAGGTTGATAAGAGTCTGACCATATCACAGAGGATGGCTTTCAGAGGATTGAGTGATGATTGGGACAAACCTAATGAGGAAAGTGTCCCCTCAAACAGAAAGCAAAACCACCTGTCTCCTCACATGATCTTATGAGCAATGGGAAGTGATTCCCCAACAACCGCAGGCAAGCAAACACAACATGCTCCATACTAGTGGAAATCTTACTAACAACACTACAAACGTCAATCGAAGTCTTACATTTCCAGTCGGACAAATTGGATGTGCAGATCGACTTAATTAACCTGATGGCTGTAAACATCTCAGGCATTAACCTAAAACTGGAATCCTTAGCATCTTTAATTTCAAGAGTACAAGATATCTAGTCACTGTAGGAGAGTAGGATCTGCCTCTTATGGTTACCCCCACTTTTTGCTGATGTATCACTGTTTTCGACTTAGACTGACTGGGATCCTGCTATTCAGGACCCCAGTCTATCTGCTTTCTCCTGTAAATTGACTTCATGTACTTTAGGTACACTCTGGATTAGATTCTGGGGTACCCTTATCAGTCCCTAGTATATGGTAGATCATGTACCCAGGTCATAGGTACCCAGAGGCCTCCCAGGGGCTGAAGCATGTATTGAGCCACCCCTGAGAGGCCATTCAAAATGACACCACAGGTCCGCTACTGCAACCTGTGTAGGGAGGTGCATGCACCCCTTACTTAGATATAGGTTCCCTATATCCATTCTAAATCACTACATATATAAACCTATCCGTCACCCCTATGGCAGGCCTTAACAATCCTGAAGGCAGGGTGCTGGTTTTTATGTGAAAGGGTGCCCCTGCATGAGCCGGGCCCCTCTGCAGCCTTGGGAACCTATTCCCTGGGGTTGTCTGTGATGCAGCCAACCATATATATTTAAGTGCATTATAACCTTACGGTAAATGCTAACTTTAAAACGGTTGCTTAGAAACATGACGTGATTGGTGTCAAACACCTTGGTATCATATCTCCCTGCCAGTAAGTGGCAGGGGAGGTATGATTCCACCCTCCTAGAGGGACTTATGTAGAACACCAGTATAGCCGGTATCAGCTTTCTCGACCTGGGCATCACAAAATGGATGCTGCCAGTCACAGACACGAGTCTGCCCTCCTGCTGCTGAGCCAAGCTCGAGCAGAGGAAGGCCTGACAATAGGTTTCTTGTCACAGGGAGGTGTGACCACCTCCCTGACCGGCTTTAGTGTATTGGGTCTGGGTGGGTGCACTCTGAGAGTGCCAGAAAATCTTCACTAGGGGCACATTTGATGTCCCCATGCATAGTCCAGCTCAAACCAGTTGCAGGGGCCATTTGCTCCTGCTCTGGCACAAAACTAGACAAAGGACATGGGTGTAGACCCTAGGAGGGTCCCCAGAGTCAGTCCAACCCCTTCCCTGGGTATAAAGTGGGAAACCTGATTAAAGGACTTTGGATTTTCCCTGGACTAAACTCTGCAAGCAGAAACCAAGTACTTTGACAGTCTACACTTCGCTGGACGACAGAAGAATCTCCCTTGGTGTAAAGGAGGTACTCCCCTGCAGCAGCAGGCACCTAGATGCATCTGACCGGTTTGCATCTCCCAAGCTTCTGAGGACTACGAAGATTTCTGCAACACAGGAGGTGGGTTCCCGAGCGTCCCTGAGGTTGATCTGTTCTCTCAGCAATCCTGAGACCAGAATCCCTCATGGGGACCGTGCAACCTGAACCCCTGTGCACAGGGTACTTTTGCAGCAGCATATGCTTTTTGCCAATCCTTGAGGCTGTGCTTTGGACTACATGTAGTTCCAACCCCAAGCAGCATTGCCACTGAAGAGCTCCGGCCTCCACTCTACGAGTGCTCTGTGGGCTGGTGCTTTGTGATTCCACTCGAAGTCCCTTCGCGATCCCTGGTCTGTTGGCCTGTGGGTCCTGGCGAGGGTCACTTTGATTTTCCTTGGGCTTCCCTGGTTGTTTTAGACGTGCCCTGACTCCCCATAGCTTGGAGAGTCTCCTGGACCTTGCTGGTCCTCACCGTAACCTGTTTCCTCAGCCCGTGTGGGTTGCCTTTGCCAAGGCTTGTTGGTGTTCAATCTGGACACTGACCCCTCAGCACTCGACATCCTTTGTGGTACAGATCACCTCTGGACTTTGGTCATTGTTGACATCTCCTAGTCCCGGTGGCTGCAGAGTCAAGCATCCTATCTTCACACCTGAAGCACCCGACATCGGTGGGCATTCGTCTATCGAGACCCTGGTCACCCTGAAGTGACCCAGACTCTGTCCCCCCTGCTTTCAGGTTTTTCTCACCTCGGATCCAGGCTTGGATTCCACTGGAAACTTTTCATCTTCCCGGCAGCAGCACTTCTTCACATCACACCATTGAAAATGACGAGGGTTTCCGACACCACTTGACCCCTTTGCACCTGGCTGATCTGGGATACGTAACACGGGTACCTCAGTACTCACAAGGGTGCTGGCCTGAGAACATTCTATGTTCCAAAGGGTTTGCTTGAAGTCCTCCCCAAAGTGCCCTTAAACTGTAATTTTCCAACTGCAACTTTCCCATAGAGTTGTACGCAGCACGCATCTCTGTTCCCACACTGCACCCGTTGTCCGTGGGCTCCCTGTGTCATTCCTTTGGGTGGTTACTTGGGGTCACAGTGATTCTATGGGCTCTAGGCCCTGTGCCTATTGAAGTCATTGTTGTTATACCATTTTTTTAGTTTATGGTTTGGTCTACTCCTGGAGCCCGCTGCGTATTGTGCTATTTACTGTTGTTCTATTGATTAAGTATTATGTGCTTTGTGCTCTAATCTCATATAGAGGTTAGTAGAGAGTGTTGTGTGGTTCTCCTTTCATTTGATCACTATGTTCTGGTAAAACAAGCTGCTTTACGTTCCTTCAAGACTTAGCCTGACGCCTGCTCTCCATAGCTACCACTAGGATAGCTTTCTATAATGGTTATCTTTGACCTAATCAACATAAGGATCATTTGGACTGGGGCAAGGTGCCCACTTTAATTAGTGGACAGCATATACCAGGCCAACTTCTCACAGTCACTATCGCCACCGAACTGGACATGTGATCCGATTATAGACAAATTGTCCTCTCTCCCAGAAATTTCAGAAAGGATGGTCACCAAAAGTGATCCATTTACCACTAATCGGACCCAAACCAGGAGCTTATACAGGAAACACTTTGTGTGGACCCAGAACCACGGAAAGGACAACATGATTGGCTAAAAACTGCCAACCTAGAAGATCAAAAGGGGGCAAAGTCACCTTAAATGAACCAGGTGCAAACTCACACCATGATCAGCAAAAGTCTTGCACCCTTCAAACTCACCAAAAGGCAGCGGAAACGAGCGAGCAAGGCAAGATATAAAGACATCCAGCCTGAGGAAACAGCCCCTAAACGAATTTACCCTATATTTGGGCAAAAGAGTATAGAGGATTCAGGCAGCATCCCCACTAAAGCATCTATCTGTCACATGGATGACACAGGCTACTCTGTCACCGTTTCAACAATTTCTCCCAACAACATAACCCAGTGAAATGACAACACTAAAACCCAAGCACATAGATAGGAAGAAACTCAAGCAGCAAATAATAGCAATCACATACAGGGACCAACACTACCACAGGGCAAAACAACAGACACTTGTGCCTGGACAAATGCATCAATTGGGGAAGTAAATCATTGTGGCAAATTAGCAGGAGACCACATAAAACAGGGGGAAATGGCACAAAACAGCTTACCAAATCAAGCCCCAAGTTTAAATCGCCCCCTCCCAACCTACCAGAGGGGTCAGTGAAATCGCCCCCTCAAATAAGAGATAACACGCACTATGGAGAACACAACAACTAAGGTACACACACACCTAACCTACATCTAATGTCCTTCGTCGCCAAAGGCCATGATCAACCCATCTCACCAAAAACCCCAGTGCTGTTGAGGGACAAACCAAGCCCCCCAAAAGGTGTTCACCTTGCTGGGAAAACAGGTCCATCAAAAGGGAGGAAACATAACACCACAACAGGAATTCAAAATAGCTCATCACTAACCTCAGGCGTGGCCAGACAAGCAAAATCATTCATGAGTTACACCACAAAAATCTTTTCCCACAGAAACCATCGATTAAAACTGAGGGTAGGCCAAACACATTTTTATTTAAACCTGAATACCACCCAAGGTCAACAGGATACCCTCAATAAAGGAACCATTTTAAGGCTACTTGGAGAGATCCCTGAATTAAAAGACATAACTTCAACAGATGTATTGGCAGTAGAATTCCTAGCTATCGAAAACTTCCGCCACCCAGAACCCACATTAACAACCTGGAGATCAAAAACAATTGTATATTTGCTTCTTACCTTTGCAAAGGTCTTCTAAAGTTGCGGTAGCACGTTAAAAAGATACCACCCTCCTAGGTACCCAATTCCACTTGTACAAAAAAACTGGTTGCAGCCCCAAACAGCAACAACCACCCAATCGGTATTGAGGGGTGCAAGAAGCACCTCCATTGACGAATCTGAAGACCAACGTCTAAAAAAAGTGCCTACCAACCAAACTTGGTCCCAATGGGATTGGATCCTCATAACTCTAAATGCGCCATGCCCCACATGAATCTCTCACGCACATGTACCACCACCTGAGAGTACAGTTCTGTGCCTTCTATCCTTGAATATTGCACGAGCAAAACCGTTGCTCCAAGACGGATCCCCTCCAAAGAACTGTTCAAAAATATACATAATTGCTCTCCAAAAAGCTCGGTCAGTGGTGGATCTTCCAGTAGAACAAACATATTAGCTATTGCCATCCTGATCAATCAATTTAAGCAGCTCAAGAAAACTGCCCTATGCTTTACAGATTTTAAAGCCACTTTTGACTGTGTAAACAGGGAGTTATTGTGGAATAAACTGAAGAACTAGGTCTACCAGACATTCTGCTAAGGGCGATCCACTCACTGCATTCAGAAATCTGGATCCATATAAAAATTTGAGATTGCAATAGTGCATCCAGAAAGATCCCAACTTGCCAAGGACTAAAGCAGGGGTGCGTGTATTTGCCCCACCTGTTTAATCCTTTTATGGCAGACATTTCACCTGCTCTGGATCAGGAAAATTCTGATCCCCCTGCCTGGGCCCCCTTTGCCTCAGTCACCTATCATATGCAGACAACATTAAGTCTAACTAAAGTAGGCCTACGTAGATCACTGAACTTCCTTGTACACCATACAAGAATCAACCTTCTGTAGATAAATGTGAGCAAAACCAAATCAATGTATGTCTACAAATGACCTGGACACCAGCCTCGATGGCTCTAAACGATATCCATCTGGACTCAGTAACTAACTATAAATTACTGAGGCTATACCTCAATTCAAGAGGAAGCTTTGCACAGCAAAAAAAATACATTGAGAAGAAGGAATCCACTCTAATCCACGCCTTTATCACCTTGGCTAAAAAATTGGAATGGGCTGTGTTTTCAACCACTCTTAAAAGGTATTGCCTACAAGTTATAAAACAACCGTCACTTATGCTAGTGTGATGATGAGAGGGCTGGATGCGGTAATAGTGGATAAAATGCCGATCAACACCTTCAGACGAGTGTTCAATCTACCTCAGAATTCATCTCCAGCACAAATCCGCCTCGAGTTCAGTCTTACAAAGCTATACCTAGCCAGAAGAGCAACAGCAATTAAAAACTGGTACAAGATCACCCAAGACACATTAAACAGTGCCTTATGGTCAGCTCTCCAAAGCGACCAACAGTCAGAACACTGTAAATACTTGAACACTTCTCTCAAACAATTGGACCTAACAGAACTATGGGCGGCAAGAGTGCGATACGTTGCCTTCAAAAAGGGAACCAACTGAGCCACAAAACTACCATCTTCCATTGAAGACATTATCAAATTCAGTTCCCGCTCGCACGCATGAAAAGTAATGAAATATTATGACACGCTGTCCCCGCACCCTACTTGGCAATTCCATTTCTATTTGCATCAAACGCAGCCATATGTCCCTACACATTGGCAACATACCGGCCTTAGAAATTAAACCAGCATGGAAAAACTCTGGTCTGACAACATGCAGGCTCTGCAAAGAGGAAGAAGAGGACTTCATTCACCAGATCTGCATCTGTCCTCAGCTGTGTAAGCTTGTTTGCAACTACTAAATAGAAGCTTCAATGACAGGGGCATCCGTTCAATCCATCATAGAGCGCCTTAACCTCAGCGGCCTGCAGCTAAACTGCAAATGTGTGAAATTCTTGACAATGGCCCATAGCAAGAAGCCCGGGGTCACTCAAATTCCATAAAACTGGCCTGATCATATCCACGGCGAAAAGAAGTCCACAGCGGTCCTGCTTATTTTGCATAAACTTAGGGAACCGCCTGGGATCAGTCAAACTTTATAAAACTGGCCTGGATTGTATATAAAGTAAAAAGAAGCCCATAGCGGTCCAGCTTATTTTACACAAACATCACTCCAGTTTGCCGAACTCAGCCCAGATCGTCCTGTACTACTAATAGCCAATGGCGTATAGACTGGTTAAATCTGGGACTTAAAAGCTACCTCAACCAGGATCACAATTGCCCCTAGGGGAACATCATTTTAAGATTTTTTGGGTAGTGTACCTACAAGAGAGCTCTTACAAGTGGGAGGCCGGGTGCTTTTAACTACAGGAACCGGGGTTCTTTTTAATTAATCTAAAAAGTGCTATATTTTTGCTTTTTGTATTTTGCAAAGGTTTTATCAAATCATGCAATAAAGTTTTCAAGTTTGCACTAATAGCCAATGGTCATGATGATTCACGGCAATTAAATGACTGCCCACTGAGTCACCTCGTGAATCGATATTAACCCCCCCCTGCAGTCACCTGTATCTGTATATTAAAGTTTGAGAAAGGTCTATATATCCCACCAGCTCTTAACTATTTATTCATTTTAAGATTTTCGGTGTCAGGAAGCTTGTAAAGGTCAAAGTTGAACGATTTTTGACTTCGTCCCTATATGTATCATTTTAATGTTTGCCTATTTTGCTCAAATACAGGATACATTTTAATCTATCAGATGTATGCTAGCAGAAAACACGCTGAATGACCTGTTGAATTTTCATTTTAGCTGCACCTTTTATGATGTATATCAATAGTAATGAACTTAAATTGTAGGGTTTTAATTAACTAAAATAAAAAACTTGAATTTGTGATGAAGGCATCCCTAACAGAACTATATTGTCAAATTGTGATACAATCAATAGCCTTTTAATTTTCTTTTGTGCATGGATGGCAAGTTTTCTGCTTTGGTAATTTCATATAATGTTTGATACCATTAAATGTGCTGTTTCAAACTTGAATCCTAAAGAGATCACAGCGGGTGATAGAGAAGGCGAGAAATCTAAAATTATTAGCACTTTGGTAACATTAGGGTCGAAACTGTTTTTGAGTTTCCTTAAGAACAGCATAAACCACATGATTTTAGGTTTGAGGTTTAGGATTTTGCTTGTCATCCATGCTTGTAACTTGTAGCTTTGTGTGCAGACCTTGAAGGCATGGATTTTGCCCTGTTTTTAATTTGGCTGTCTGGCCCTACTCACTCCAGCCAACTCTGCTCTATCGCCTTCTGACCCAGCCTCATACTTCCATCATCCAGAGACCTCATGCCTCTCGTTGATGGAGCTCTGAATTGCTGCCTGCCTCCAACAAACTAAGACTGTGGCAGTGTGTGCCTCCAAGTGGCTGGCATGCTTCATTGCCAGGCGCGACCTTTCACATCCATCACCTGCAGGTCTGCAACTGTGTATCAGCAGCCATGCAGATAACAACAGCGGCCATATTACAGAAGTGCCCTGGGGGTGTGATGGGCGTTTGAACCCACTTTGCACACCCGGGCACTTTGGTATTATAGAAGAGGTTGCAGGTGCTTGTGCATCCCCTTCTGTAATACTGATAGCACTGGCCCTCATAAAGCTCCAGCGCTGTCATCAGAGGGCAGGCCCTCATTTGTATGGGGGTGTGGCCTCATGCACATTAGGGAATTCCTTTGCCTCTGCGCCCCTGCCATATTAAAGATGCAGGCACAGAGGCAAAGAAGCTGTCAGGGGGCGCACTGACAGAGTGCTACCTAAAAGGCGCCCCGGGATGGCAGCCTTCTGAAGGGGAGAAAGGGGTCCCATAAACCCCCCCCAGACATACCCTTGTAGGTGGGTGCAGCCACTCACTGCAACCGCCTGCTAGAGGATCTCTAATCCACCTTAAAAGTGGAGGTGGGTTGCAGCCTGCACAGTGAAACACGGAGCAGCTTCAAGGCAGCAACTCTGTTTTTCACATGAATGCACTGCCCTGAGAGCAGCGCGAGTTCGCGGCTGCCCTGGGGTCAGCGCATTTATCCTAATATGGAACAATTTTCCTTGTTTGTGCTGGGTACACATTTTAAACGATGCGGCCGTCGCAAACAAGGAAAATGTGCCGTATGTATGATATGGCCCCTGGTCTCAGAGTTTTACAAGAATAGAAGACTTTCCTCAAATTTCACAAAGTAAACGTTCTAGTTTTTTTCTCCAGAGGTTAGACACAGCATCTGTGATGCACTGTCAGTTCTCTTGTGGTAGAGCCCCACAGAAGTTTATAACACACACTATAGAATATCTAGAACAGCCAGAATGACTTGGTCATCTGCATGGAAAATAAATTACTATAAGGCTACTGAGATAACAGTTTTCTAAAATAATGGGACTGTTATTATTATTTTTCACAGGTGTAACATTGCCCTGACAATACATGTATTGTGTGCTATTGCAGTGTTACATGTATCTGAGTTCCCTTCTGCACCACCATTTCAGATTACGTCTGCTTGGTCTCGCTTTCCTTCCAGCCCTCCATCACAAGTGATGCTGTAATACCTCATTGGGTATCATATCGCTGGGATGTGTTATCACCCTGTGATCATAATCAATTCGATGTATGACGCCAACAAAATGGCGAATAACATGCAGACTTTGCTGATATTCCTGATTGTTGTTCATTGTTCTTGCTAGTAGACCCCACCTGCACCAATGAGGCCTAAAGTTTGCCAGTGCTCCCATTCAGAGAGAACATGGACATCAAACTGGACCCTTCCTATTGGAGTGGGACCAGGGCTGATTTGCATACGACCTGTGCCAGTCTGAAGTGGCATCCCATCTTTCTCTTTCTCTTTCTCTTTCTCTTTCTCTTTCTCCTTCTTTTTCTCTTTTCTGTGTTTTGCTCTGGGTCAAAGTTCGATAATGAAATACAAGTTTCAGCCCCCAGAAATGAGTTCCAAAGCCCACCGTCTGCCACTACTGGCACAAACTAAGCGTCGCATATCTGTTGTCCTAGGTGTATTACTAAGACTGAAGTAATATTTTCACGGAACTGTCCAGTATTGTCGTTACAAAGGGTAACGGGGAGGACTTCTTGTGCTCATTGCATTGTGAACTGATGTATAGTCGCCATAAGGATTCAAGTAAATTTGAAAAGCGCAATCTAAAGAATTTGCATGAATCACGTCGCCAGTTGGAAGCCTTGCGTTATCCGTAAACACCAGGAAGAATTAGAAATCTTTTACACTGTGAGCTCAAATTGCTGCTGCACATGTGCTCAATTTCTCCAGGCGGATTCAAAAGATGTCGGATTCTGAGGTCAACAGCAGTAATTATCGGTAATCATAGTGTGCGGTTCTGAGCTCGAAATGTAAATATTGCCCATTGAGTAAGAGATGCCAGCAGAGAGATGGGTCTGCTCCTAGGCGTTCGGCGTAATGAGGAAAATACATGTGTTGGTTGAGAATTAAAAAGAGGAAGAACGCAGGCTTTGTTTCCCTGTGTTTGCATGCGTCGTAAACATGGCCGAGGCTGCTCGAGGGCTCGTGCACTTCCCTGCTGAAGTCGACAGCGGCAGCACCAATCGCAGCCCCCCGCGCGAGGCCCATCGCTGCCTCCTGATAGGGTCCTACGAGCGCGTTAAGGTAGGTGCCATGCACAAAGCCTACATCAGGGTGGCAATCTGCCTTTCAAAGGGGTTAAACAGTGACATCAGGAAGCGAGCCTTATTAAGGGTGTCGAAAGGTGGTGGCAGACACTATTAACAGTTGCCTCCCTTTATCGGTGCTAATGTTGCGGCCACAGTTTTCTTAGCACATGTAGATAACTGAATTAAATTCACTGCAAGTATTTTTTTATTGCTAAGTATCCAAATTAAGTATAACAACTATGATATTAATTTGCAATTTGAGGGTGAATAGTGGCACAGTTGGTGTGTCATGTGCCCTGTAGTGCAGGGAATAAAATGGACCACCCGGCCACTGTTTGCACTGTGAACTTTTCCAGGGTCGTACCCACAAAGGGGTGGGGGGGGGGGGGGCATTTGGGAGCCAGGCCAGTCCATTTTAATAATTACCGCCCCCACCCCAATTATCCAGGCTGCTGGCACAGTATTTATTGAAAACTCAGTGTAGAGGTGTTGGGGTAGTTCAGATGGTGAATGAGAAGTAAAAAATGCCTTTAGGTCTTTATTTTATGTTGTCACATTCTCTGTGCATTCAATCACGGAGGACTAATGTCAGGCTATGTTTTCTGGCAAATTGCTGCTTATTCTTTTAACTTACCATGCAGATGTTTTTTACTTCTCTTTCTGTGGCTGCAAAGTGAGAGAATTTTGTAAAGTCAACTTTGTGACATTCTTAACTTAATGTGGTACTAGAAGTGTGAAATAATGTAGGGTGTCATTTGTTTCTAATATACAGCACAATTTAAAAACCTTTAAATGTACTGTACAAATATTTCCAAATAAACCTGCAGTCATGAAAGCACAAATGAAGCACATGTTGTGTGATTCTGAATCTTGATGGAAAAAAAGATTTTAAGAGGCTCAAAGCAAATGTTGGTAATGCACAAATGATACATTTTATATTCTATTGCAGCATTTGTATGGTGCTTACTGCTCCGATTAGGGCACTGAAGCGCTTCCCAACACGGCCAGCAATGTACGCCACATAGTGTGTGTAATTGGAAGAGTGTTTTTTATTTTATTTTGTGATCCCATGTGGGAAGTGTTTCCATGTAATGTTTGTTGATCACCAAGGTGCAGTTATCGTGTTATGGGATGCAGCATGTAGCAGTGTGGTGGATGATGAGGTGTGAGGGACACAGACGCACAGGTTATGATGTATAAGAATGCTGGCAGCTTTGAACAGCTCTGCAGGTCACCTTATGGTATTTTTTATGAATATAGTCTGCTTAGCTGGTTACCGTACTGGATCATCCAATCGGAAATTCTGTGTATAGTTGTGGGCCTGATCAGGCATGGTTGCAGGGAGTGAGCAGAGAGAACATCTGCTGGGGTGGGCTTTATTACTTTCATCCCATATCTGCGTGTCATTGTGAGATGTAAAGTAGCGGCTATAGTTTTATAGATATTTAGGACATATATTGATGGACTAAAGTCCCGCGATTGACCAGCAGTGTGCAATAGATTTAGTTAATTATTCCATGCCTTTTAATTTGGTGATGGCTGGTTTAATGACTGCACATTACTGATGATGGACAAACCTCATAGCAGATATGTCTTATGTAAAAGGTGTAAGTTGCAGTTGGTTTATGACAGCAGCGTATTATGATATTAATATTAGTTTGGGCCACAAATGTTATATATGAATTTACATAACTGTATAATACCCTGGCAAACCATAGATCAGCCCTCCTTAACTTACCTGCCTATCAAAAGTAGTTTGCGGGGTGGGTTGTTTCCACTGTAAGCTGAAGACTGAGAGTGAGGCTGCAACTGTTTTTTCAGGTTCTGTTGCTGGGAGGTGAGGTGATGTAGTAGCCATGTTTTTGACTGTCTTCTAAAGTAAAAATGCTGCAGGATGCTTATGGGGGTGAATTGTAGTGAATTTCAGAGCTTGGCAGCTTTATTAAGAAAGCCGTGCCCTCACACAGGTTTCTTATGGTAAGGTGATATGAAGATAAGAGGTCAAGCCTGAAGCGCAGTGTCCTGTTTTGTTGAATTGCTTGAACTTAACTCTGGAGGTATAGTAGCCCTTTTACTTCCGAGGCTCTGTGGGAAATGCAGTTGCTCTTCTAGCTATAGGTAGCGAGTGAAGTTATTGCAAGATTGAAAGCATGTGTTCTCTTGAGTGAAGGTGGAGAAGAAGTCATGCAGCAGCATTTGTAATGAGCTGTATTTTGCATATGATTAATATGGGTTCACCAATAATAGGCTGTCGGCATGGTCAAGTTAGGAGATTATGATTGTGAGGATGGCTTGCAGTTTCTTTTGGTATCCAAAGAATGGGAAGATGCAAAATTGTTTTTTCAGCATGTAGAAGTTACTGTGTGACGTTGTTAAGATGTGAAATCAAGTATAGGTCTGAATCCTTAGTTACCCCTAGGTTTCTGACTTCTCTTGATATTGTTGGAGAGGCCTCAGTTTCCTTTGGCCATTAGGGTGTACAGGCCTGTAGCCAGAAGTATATTTCTAGGGGGCAAGGTCCTTAGCTATGACCAGTGCCCTGTAGGTGCATTCTTTCTTAAAACATAATAAGCTGGCCTCAGCTCAGAGCCCTCCATCCCACATGTCTTACCTGAGGTAGTAGATTTCCAGCCTTCACACTCAACATTTGTTTCCTGGAGGTTGCCCTACCTGGGACATAATGCATCATGAAATCATCATACCTGGAAGGTCCGAAGGGATAAATCTTACCTCAAGTAAAGTAATGAAACTTCATCTGCTTCGTAAAGTGTGGAGTTTTCTAACTTCACCCAACTTCTTAAGTGATGTTTTAATTTAAATTGTCACTGATTTAAAATACCTTTGCAGAGTGCTTGGAGCATATCCATCAAGGACAGTTTGGGAAATTTGTAGTAAATAGTGTATTTTAAAATTTTAGAGCTGTAATAATGGTGAACACTGAATATATTTTAAATGTAATTGCACAGGGGAAGTTGGGAAGGTCCCATAATGAATTTCACTATAAGATTGTGACAAAAGATAGATAGTTCAATGACATTTGATCAAAAGCACCATTAAAAACTGTATGGAATTGAAGTAGGTTTCAACATTGGCATTGACCTCCACACAATTACAGGCAAATTATGCAAAAGGTGCTGTACAAAAGAAGGCCTTCCTCAGACACCAATAAGCAAGACAGGTAGGCGTGGTAAGGGACAGGTGATTGCGTGAGTCTGGAAAGGCTTTGTTTGATGCCTGTTGCCTGGTTGAGCACACTAGTTCCGTCTCCAGTTATAGGAGTTGGAGATGCCAGACAGCAGCACTGTGTCTAAGGCCCTGAGTCGTGGTTTAATGGTTTGCATCCAGGAACCTTCTCTGTGATAAGCTCTCTCTTTGATGCTGCTTGCATGGCACCTGCCATTCGACTAATACAGAGTGCCTCACTTCCAGAATTATGGGAATTCTCCTCTCTTTCCAATATGGTAGACTCCTTGCATAAAATTCTCAAGGTGGCAACTTTCTTGTGCCCAACATTACTTGGGTGAGCATGCATTTTTCTATGTGGTGAACGTAGAAAGTATGGAAGCCTGACATGTATTAGTGATGGACCATATTTACTTGCAGAGGGATTGTTCGGTATTACTACAGGTTCAGATAAAAGTCAAACTTCATGTTATGAACAGTTAAGAGGCTGCCTTATTTAAATGTACACTAAATAGCCAAGTCACCTCCATAACAGAAATGAGAGCTAGATGCACATGAAGAAAAGGTGATTATCGATTTGAAGTGAGGCATGGTGGTCTTTGAAATTCTACTAAGGCCTAACCATTATTAATTGATCCACATTGCGTTTAACAAATTGCTTAACAATGGCACCCCTTTCCATTTGTTACTACATGCTCTTGGTGACAAGTGCTGAACTGTTCCCTTTTAATCCATATCAAAAATGTCTACATTTGCTGGTATAGTTGGTGGAAAGCACAGCCTACAAGCATAGAAGTCCAAGTTCTATTATGGATGTGGCTTGGCTATCTAGTGACCTTGTAAGTCCAATAGATAAGGTACATTTTGCTACCAGTCTCTCTAGAATTACAAGCCCACCCATAATAAAGACCTTTGGCGCTCATTTTGAGTTTGAAGGAGAGGGTGCTGCATCGCAACAGCAATGGAAGTTGATACTGGGTTGTTTGGGACGCCAATAATCAGTATCTGGAGACGAAGGTCTAGGGACCACGCCCAGGTGTGGTACAGCTCTAAATCGGACATGTCAAAGCATTTATCCCTGCAAGAGTAGGGAAGCCACCCCCTTGCCTGCAGTTCCCCGTCCAGGGTATGGAAGGATGCCTCTGGTCGGTGGAGGGCATGGAAGACCCCATGCAGCATAAAGACAACCTTGTCTCATCCTCTTGCCTTGGAAACGGGATCTGGATGGTGCAGCAGTATTTCACTCCCTCAACAATAGCTAATTGGGGCAAGGTAAGTATTCTTTCTTGTAATATGGGTACCAGGGTCTGAGTGGCGGCATTCATCCTTATTGAGCCATATGACTTCCAGGGCTTCCCAGAATTAATTTGAACTTGTAGTCCCACCCACAAATAATGTGTGCTTGTTGTATGCAAATCATCACCAGTGACATTGAGACAAATGACCCACACCCCTGCAGGGTCTGACTGGGAACCCAAAGCAGCCATGGTAATGTTTTCAGACTAGCCCCCGAGTTGAGGGGGGTGGGTGTTTGCAAGTGTGAAGGACTGCTGCTTTTGTTACTGGGGACCAACATTGCAGCACTGCTGCAAAACCGGCCCCCACCATTGCAAAACCGGCCCCCACCCTTTCAGCCTCCTGGGTAAACGCCCAATGCCCGCTACGGCCAGTCCGGCCCTGTCACACAGGTGTATTTTCACACACGCCTACTCTTAAGTTGCTTTAAGATGTTTGTGAGGTTAATATGGTTAGGTGTCATTTCAGGTAGCACCTGTGATGACTCATAACCCTGACGGCCTTAGTACAGAGCTCAAGGGAGAGCATTCTTACAAACGCGGCGGTGGGCAGTGTGCCAGGTGATCAGTGAATCAAGGCCATCATTTTCTGCTATCCGATCACACGTTTGATTTCATTCGCTATTCGTTTCACTCTCGTTCAATGATTAGTTCAAAGGTAACCTTCTTAAATATGAATTAATGGCCCCTGAAAGAGAACAAATCAAAGAAATCCATTCTAGCATGTGTAATCCTGCCTCTAACAAACAATGTGATCATTAATGGCCGCCCACCGCGTGCTTCCTCTCAGCATGCGTCTGTGTCCACTGCTTTATGATGTGCAATATTTACCCTATGGATCGGCATTGTTTCTCTTCAGTTGCACTTTGACCCCAGAGCTGATTAAAAACATTTAATTTATGTTCAATCACGCCATAGCTCAGCCTCGACGTTCAAGTGATTGCTTCTGTCTCATTAAAGGACTTTTTCCTATTGATTACCGAGCTGTTGGCTCTTCAAAAAATGCTGCCCATGCACATCTGACTGCAGGATTAAAACCTCCGATATCTGATCGTCCGCAGCACTCGCGGATTGATCCGCACACGTCCTGTTGTTTGTTGTTGTTGCTCCTAAACGCCCGCTCTTTTTCTCTTCTCCCCCTGGCTCGAGTCTCCAGTTATTTTTTTTTAATTTCAATATACTTTTTATTGTTTTTTACAACATATGACAGTTAACACATAACATATAACATGTACTCAACATCGCCTTGCCGTTACAGGGCAGTCCAAAACTGGCTGGGTTAGCTGTAGTACAATTCTTAACACTGAATTAGTCTGATCTGTTCCTAACGGATTCTGTCATTCTGTGGGAAAGCCTCCACGTGGCAGGCACATCTTGAGCAATCGCAGAGGAGATATTTGACCTTGAAGAGCACGTGAGCCCAGAATTACTGGAAACTTATGGTTGTCCTCGGATCACACAAGTCGATGTGAAGCAAGGCAAGTGCTGAAGTGACATTCACTGAAGCCATTCAAATAGAGATTTGCGTGCTTCACTTTCAGCCACAGAGAAACGCAACGCCTTGCGCTGCCTTTGCGTTACCCTGCGTCAGATAGGCGTTGCATGGGGAGCATTGGTATTACTATGCATCCACCCATGAGGAGAGGATGTAGCCTTACGGCTAGAGCTGCCAACTTTGGAGCTGGGTGCACCTGGGGGCATATCTACAAGGCGGTGCTAGAAAATTATCGCCGATTTTCGTCCGAAAACGGCGATAATTTTATCACTATATTAGCAAGGTCACGCTATCTATCGCGTGAAACCTTGCCTTAGCGCCTGAATTCCTAACGCCCATCTTTGCATCTCTAATGAGATGCAAAGGGGGCGTTCCTCCCCAGGATTACGAGAGACATTTCTCCTATTATCAAGCCTCACGCAAAGCAGCATAGTGACAAGAAAAGTAGCGATAACCTCTGTTATCGCTACCTACTTTCCTTCCGCCTGCTTTGAAACTGACTTAGCCATGATATCCTATGGAAGGTGAATATCATGGCTAAGTATGTGAGGCCCTATCAGCAAGCTATCGCCAAACTTCGTGGGATTATCGCTGGGTTTCCAGCGATAATCACACGTTTGGCAGTTAGCGCTAGGATTTTTATCGCTTTTGAGATAAGCGTTGCTAATAGCACGCTATCTCAGCAAAAAAAATCCACGCTAGCCGGCGATAATTATCCTAGCGCGTTATGTGCACTTAGCGATCATTATCGCCGGTTGTTGCTGATATGCCACCTGGTTCAAGCCTCAGCGTCAGGTCAACATTTTGTGATTCTGCCAAATCACTTGATCTCCCCACACCTACCAAATAATGAATGTGGCTTTGTGTAATGTAACTGGTGCTCATGTAAAGCGCTCCAATACCTTTGGGGCGAGTTTGTGCTATACAAATCTGCAAAAAAAGATAAAAGCGTATTCTCACACTAAGCTATACTTGTTAAAGTGGTAAACCTGGATTTTTTGCAAAATGGGGCTCCTTCTCGAGGGGGGGCGTAATGAAAAGAAATATCTTTATCTGAATAGGTCTCTAAGGATTGTATTTGTGCAGGAAGGCACAAAAACAACACTGCCTGTAACGCAGACACACTTGCACCATGGTACATGGGTGCCGGAGTTGGTGCTAGGCTTCCTGAGGTGCACTGGCACTTTGAGAGAGAAAAAGTCCACCATATCTGTGTAGATATGCTGCATTTATGATCTCTCTTTAATTCGATGCAACGGAGCAAGTTGCCTTGTCTCGTTGCGTTGCGTGAAAGGTTAGTAAATCTGGGTGATAATGTGAAGACAAGCGTCTTCCTTCTAGGTTCCAAGACCTAAAAAAAGGACGTTTAGCCAAAGATTCACAAAAAACACAATATCACTGAAGAAAGCGCGTCAGTGTCACAGTGACAGCCAATACTGTAAGGAGGTCTTGGAAACCTCGGTAGACATCTCACTGTATGGAATTCATTATTTGCTCTTCTTGCCTTGGTCACCTGAACACGGAACATTGTTTTCTTTGTGCGTACCAGCAAACCTTGAACCTGTGCCACCAGAGGTAATCATTGCCATGAAAGGTGAATGAATGACAATGCATTATAAGGTTGTACAGCGTTTGTGCCCCCTCAATACGGCGGTGTCCACCGTGGAGCGTTGACATGAAAATACATAAGACGAAGGTGATGTGCAATTAAGCTGCAAACATGAGACCCACACACTCAATGGGTCGAGTTATAAAATGGCATCCTTAGCATTTCAAAGCCTCTCCTAAGTGAGTCAGAGGTGGTATAGAAGGGGGCCTCTTTTCAATGAAGGACACCATAGTGTTAAGGTGAAGGGTTGGATGCATGCAGAACATAAAGTAAGCTTTTTTATATTTTTTTCCACTGTTTGTGACATTTTCAATTTTATACATTTATAACTGGCATAGCAACACACATCAAGACAAAAAAACACCACAATGGTAAACTCGCTGACCCTGCGACGAATTTGCCGTTACAACTGGATGTGCCTGATAAATAGCTCTTATAGCAATCTTTTATTGAGGCTTAATTTCTGCAGATTGGAAAGTTCTAATCATTTTCTTTATAGAAAATAGTTTTTCACTGAAAGTAAGTGGGAGCTTATAAAAGAAGGTGTTGGGCACTGCAGGTCAACAATAAAAGTACTCCATATGTGAAGAAGGAAAAATTAGCCACAACAATGTTCAGTGTCTCTTGCGTGTACTTAATAACTTCTTTGCTGATTCTTCTGAGAGAAAACTTGAAAAGGTCTAACTTTTAAAAGTGAATCTAATCAAACAATTATTACAGGGGCACTTTATGGCACTTAAATAAGGAAAAACATTCAACCATACATAGGAAGTGATAAGTTCTCCATATATCACTCTTCCTCTCCCTTTCTCTCTTTCATGCTCTCGCTCACACTCATTCATTTGCTAACACACGTTCAATATAATATTGCTTCATTGGTATGCCTTAGAAGTTTACATATGCTGTCACTTTACAAATTCACTGAGAATGACGCAATATTTTATTTTATTTATTGCGTTTTGTATTGTGCGAACTTGACTTGAAGGCATTCTTGCTCTTCACTGAGTTTGCATAGCAGCAATTACATGAGTTACATTTGGAGTATTTAGAAATACATAGTGACAGTATGAGAACGAAATATACGGAAGACATCAGGATATGTTGACATCGTTTTGGAGTATATGCCGGATATATGTATAAAGTGCTTTATAAAGTTAGCACAGCAGCAACTGCTCGAATTACGTGTGTATACAAATACATAGCAATATATAAAGGACATATATAACGGACGGTAGTTTAGATGGACGGTATTTGAAGTAGATAAGGTATACGTATCAAAAGAAGGGGGAGAGTGAGGATATGCTGGGTTCATCCCCCAAGAAGTTGCAACACAAATATAACAAAAAACCCTGCAGTACCGAGGAAAAACAAACCCTCCACTGGAGAAAAACAAAGTTTTTTGGTAAACCCACACCCACCAGAGTTAACCCTTGGTGGCATGCTTAATCCTCGGGTCCATCCCATTCCGCTGCGGAGCAGGGCATGCTGCAACCTACTGAATAAATGGAAGCACTTAAGTGACTATATATTGGCATAGGGAATAATGTAAAAAATAGGAGTGAGGGGGTTTATATGGTGGAGTGAATCTTAAAAATACCTGCCTCGTGTCCTTTGGCAATATATAGTCACTTAAGTGCTCCCACGTGTAGGTTGCAGCACACCTCACTCTGCAGTGGAACTGGATGGACCTGGTGATGAAGCATGCCACCAAGGGGTAACCCTAGTGAGTGAGGGTTTTACAAGAAAGCTTTGTTTTTCTCTAGTGGAGGGTTAGTTTTTCCTTGTCACTTCTGTTTTTTTTGTTATGTTTGTGTAGATAAGATATATACATATATAGGACGGTATTTGAGGTAGATAGAGTATACATATGTATAGTGCTTTACAGAGTTAGCACAGTGGCAAGTGTACAAAATACATGTGGAGTAGATAAAGTAATGATAGCAATATAGAAAGGAAATTTACAGTGGACAGTAGTATAGAAGAATAATATAGATTCTGAGGTTGCTAAGGTAGAGTGATGAGGTGAGGAGAGTAGAGGCACAGTTTTCCCCAAGGTATTAATCCTCCGATTTATTTAGAGGGTGTGGGTGGGAGCAGACAGGCCAGTCTGATGATTTAAGGGGTAGGGTTTAGATGTTTGTTGAAGAGAAGATATTTCAGTTTCTTATTGAAGTGAGGGAATGATTGATTGTCACGTAAATCCTGAGACAGTGCATTCCAGGTTCAAGGAGCGCAATTTCCCTTTTTTCAATTTGGTCAGAATCAAGAGTAAACTGTTGGAGCCTTGAAGAGATCTCTTTTGACTGGCTTTTAATAGTTTATTTGTGAGGTAGACAGGTTCTTCTGTGTAGTGAGCTTTGTGGGTCATGCAAGCAGTTTTGAGTAAAGCTCTAGCCTTGATTGGTTGCCCGCTGAGTTTCTTGAGAATGCGAGTGATGTGGTTGTAGTGACACTCCCCTGACAGTAGTCTAGCCACTGGGTGAAGTGTGGCTTTCAAAGGGGCTAGGAATGTTTTTTAAGGCACCTGTAATCAGTGCTTTACTGTAGTCTAGCTTGGAGAGAACTAAGGAATGCACCACAGTCTTTAGGTTTTCGATGGGGATGAAGGGTTTGACTTTTTTAAGGTGTTTCAGCATGAAGAAGGCACTTTTAGCAAATGTATTATTATGCTCTTTCCTGCTCAGGTGTCTATCAAGTATAATCCCCAGGGATTTTACAGAGTTGGAGATGGATAGTTTGCAGTTTAATGAAGCGAGGGTGTCAAGCCAGATATCTGTTGGAAAAGATTTTTCTTTGGGTTGGATAAAAAGAAATTTGGTTTTGTTGGGTTTGAGCTTAAGATGATTGCTGGTCAGCCAGGATTGAACCATGGAGAGAGTGCTATTCAAGTGCTGGATGTCTTTGACTGACGAGATTTTCATGTGGAGTTGGGAGTCATCTGCATAGAGATGATAGGCAATTCTGGCTTTTTTCAGGATCAATGCAAGGGGTTCTATAAAGAGGTTGAATAGGACAAGAGACAAGATTGACCTTTGAGGGACTCCTTGTGAGACTGGTGTTGCTTTTGAAGTTGAGTTGTTTGACTAGCTGTGAGCGTTGGTTCAAGGAATCATTGAACCACTGAAGGACTGTTCCATTGATGCCTCCACACTGCAAGAGGGTGTTTAGGAGGATTTCATGGTTGACAGTATCAAAGGCAGCCGAGCGGTCCAGGAGGACTAGGACGCAGGCCTGGCCATCATCAGCAGATCTGTGTAGGTCGTCTAAGATGTTCATTATTGCAGTCTCTGTACTACAGCCTTTCCTGAACCCAGATTGGAAGGTGTTGTGGAAGTTGTGTTTTTCAATGTGGTTGAGTTGTCCAAGCATACATTTTTCGATGATTTTGGCAAGGAGAGTGAGGTTAGTTATAGTGATGGAGCAAGGACTCTTATAAAAGAGACTTGCTCTGATGCAATCTTCTCAGATAACTCGTAATACTGTAATAATTGTGTTTTGTAAATACTAATAATACAACAAAAATTCGTACATTTAAGCTTAGGGGAAGCTTGCCTATGTGTCGTACTAACAAGTAACCTGAGAGTGACTAAAAATGGCTGCTAAGGTGGGTATCTTTACTGCGCATGTGTCAACTACATCTACGTAGTAATGACGTGCCTATGCTTTGGAGGGAAAATCTTTGCAGCTGCGCAATCGCTTTCAAATTGGCCGCTTGGAATTCACATGTTAATGCGCATGCTTTTGCTGAAACTAAACCCTGCAAATTTAACAAAATGCTAATGCGAAAGATTTACATAAGTAAAGAGGGTTAGAGTAGAGACAGGTGGTATACAGTAAAATCATTTTATTTTGAATTTAATATGTCTCTTTCTGACTTCTTTATTAGTTCGTATTTTGGGCCTCAAAGGATGACCGATGTCCATACCCCACGTGGCCTCCGCACATGCGTACTTGTAACCCGCCAGGGACCATGACGAATGAATTTGAAACTCATTCAAGGCCACGACCCCTACTTGTCCTGGGAATGGAATTGTCTTCCTGACTGATGAATGAAGAAATTACTACATTTTATAATTTGATCGATAAAAATGTGAAGTCAGGTGGGAAATAAAGCATAGGAACATACATTAAGGGGCGGGAACACAGAACAATGAGCTTAAAGGAAAATATTAAACTTAGCATGGTGTGATGATCATCTCCCCTTTTTCTGTCCAATCAGAGTTAGGAGTTTCATCAATTTGAAACATTTAGGGGTGGTACATGCCATTAGAAAGGTATCATTGAGGTAGTTTAGTTAGAGAGATACACAGATCGCAGACCGCAGCGAGACCAGAATGCTGAGAGACCGAGATACTGTCTAAGAATTAAAAGAATACTAAAGAAGATCCATTTCCAGACTTCGAACTTTGAGCCAATTAATTAGAAGAACATCGCGGAAGAATCGAGGAGGCACATAATAGAAGATCGCGGAAGAATCAAGGAGGAAGATAGTGTCAGGGAGGGGTGCAACGCAGACGTCGTATCTAGAAGAGGTCAATCTATCCTGTCCCTGAATCCTGTCCTGAGCCTTTGTCACCTGATCTGTCCCAGGGGACCCATTTACAATTCCTTGGCTAAGGGATTGGTTTTCACACCATTCTAGGTAACTATAATTCTGCGTAGTATGTCATTGGACTGCTTTCTCTGTTCTCTCCCTATTCAGGTTCTGTCATTGTAATAACTTTGTTTAACGATTATTCTACTTAAATTTTATTCCCTTCCTCTCCTTGGAGAAGACAGTGTTCTAAATGTATTTTGGTTCTTGGCTCACATGAATTAACCAGATAAACATTCAAACTCTCCTGAGTCTGTGGTTATTTAAAGAAGGTTTATCCTATGTCAATTTTTACCTATACTGTTAACTAAAAGGTGCATTAACCAGAGGAAAGTACATTTGGTCAGAAAGGTTTGGTAAGAAATGATTAGATAAATTCATCTTACCAGTATTGGTACAATAAATTGACCCCAGCGGTTTCTACTGGCCTGTGTGAGTGTGTGTGGGGGCCCAGGTGAGCATGTGATAGTTGAGTACCTGAGGTTGGTAACCCGCTGGATCAGTTTTTGGTCTGTAGTTGTTAAGGGCGTTCTGGTCGGTGTCTATTTTTTGATGAGGGGGTGACTTGACTGAGTTTGAGGGGGGGCAGCTTGGAGGCACTCAATAAGGAGGAGTTAATGATTTTGGTCTTCATAGGAGAGCTGATGTGACTGAGATTTTTTACTAGCACCAAGAGGAGGGAGTTGGAGATATGCAATGTCGCCTTCATGCTAGCGAGTAATTGGAAGACTTCTTCTTCAGGGTTGAATTAAGTCCAGGTTGAATTATTTTTCAATTGCAAGGGGTTGGATGTTGGTGAACTGTGTTACTGAGAAGGGGAGACAACTATCATTTAGAGGTATAACTTTGGGTGTAGCTGAGTGAGGAGACAGCCATCAGTTAAAGGTAGGGCTTTGGGTGGACCCTTTTCGCAAGGGAGGCGTCCTTGGTGCAGGGTAGAGAGGTGAGTGGTTTAAGGGAAAGTTTGATGTTAGATATTTTTTCTGTCAACAATGTATTAGTGTTTCTGATGGGTACACAAAATAAGTATTCTGCTCAAATGTTATGTTATGTCATCTTATGTTTTACAGACACTTCGATCTATTTGTGAAAATGTAATGCCCTTCATTAAAAAACAAGTATTGCTAAAAGCCAGGGGTAATCAGGCAGTACCCAACGGCGTGGTCAGAGATGGCAATGTGTGGATTGGTATTTTTGTCTGTTTTTGGGCAGTTTTATGGTCTGCCGGGCTTGTTTCTACTGTTTCTTTTTGTTGATTTTCTTCATATTAAAACAAATGTCACTTGCAGCAATCTTAACTCTGTGCAGTGTTCATTATCTTGCAAAACACTTATATAGCATGTTTCTACAAGATCTAAACTGCCCCTGTTCTAATTGGGGCCACTTTAAGTTTTAGAAGTAGTGCCAGAGGGTTCTATGCTTGAGTATTGCCAGCTCTTAGTCCTATTGTTGAATGTATATCCTGTTTTCGTCTCTACGCTTGGAGTTACTGATCCTGTGTTTGAAGTCCACATACTTTAGGTTCCTAGTTTTGAGGCACAGTAAGTGAAAGAGTATCAGATTTTTTATGATACCCAGTTCAGAGACTGTTGACACTGTTGGTCTTGCTCTACTCTCCAATTCTGTGCCACCCTCTTTCAATCTCCGCTCTGTGATTGCTAGTCCTGCGCTTGGTCATCAGTTGCCACTTTAGTATTGTGCTGTATTTGCATTTATTTTGCACTTTGCCACTACTGAGCAATCCCGCCTAGTATGCGTGGTTGGAAGAATACAAATTTATAGCATAACCTATGTGTGAAGCGTTGAGAGAAGCCCAGAGGAGGGATCCAGTGTTATCATTATGAACTTGGAGCTGCCCCTTCAGTTATGCAGATATGACAGTTCTTATTAATCTATCTCTTCTACAATGGAACTCGAGGTAATGGTCAGTTTGTCAGATATTGTAGAATCAATTGTGTATTTTTTTAAACTGTGAGTAGATAGCCCGTTAGACTGCTGTTCATGCTTAGGGCCTGATTACAAGCATAGAGCATATCGCACCCGGTAAATAACAATACCACAGGGTTCATTATTTATAGAGTGCGATAAATAACACCTATTGCGAGTTCAGGAGGAATAACATGAGGATTTTGGTGTTTAACACACCAAAATCCGCATGATACAGTAATTACCGTATAGTTTTCCCCTGTTAATTTTTTTTTAACAAAGGTAAACAAAGGTTAACGAAGGTTAACGAAGGTTGAAGTATTTAACATATCCGATATTTATCGGATGCGTTCAATAACACTTAACTCTTAATTCTGACCCATGCGAAAAGAAGGGTTTATGCATGGGATGGCATTAACAGACCCACTTGAAATCAGGCCCTATGTAGTTTGCAACATTTAATATGAAATAACTTTATTGCAAATTAAACTAGTATTTGCTGGCGCTTTATGTCGTTATTCTTAGTCACTGGCATGTGCAGCTCTTCAGCTGCCACAGAAAAAATCTCGTTTTTTATTTTGTTTGTAGGGCTTTGAACTGGAGAGTACTGATGATGCTTTTTCTGAGGTGAATTTTGAAATTTGTTGTCTATTTTAACGTTTAGTAGTATATGGTGTCCCGAGAACAGTCAACAGACATATTTGAGGGCATTACCCATTTCTTTGTAGAACAGAAGCATCCTTCATTTCAATTTGATCCCACTCGGTGTAGTGATTGGCACAGACAGGCCCTAGATTATGCTACTGTGGAGGAGCACTAGCTGAACTACTCCACTGAATTGTCAATCAATTTATCAAATTTCCTTATTCGGCATATACCATAAAAGTATACATATACAGAGACAAATGGGAGGAATAGAAAATACAAAACATCTTATTTAAAATATGCTTCTCAAACTCAAAGAGTAAGATAATGCATTGTTGAGCCTGAAACAAATTATCAGGTTAATCTTTGGTTAAGTAAAAGATCATTTAGTTGCAAGATAACAATCTATTAATAAACAATCATACTAACTAAATAATACAATTGTTTGCCCTGTTCACAAAGCAGTCAATACACATTTCGTTTCCTGGTACTTAAGGCACATTTGATGTAAATACTTACAGCATGAAAATATTCAGGGTACCTTAGCTGTTGTAAAAAGAACAAGCTAATCTTGTGCTGTCAAATGTTAGCACCTTCCACAAAAAAGGAACAGCGAAGTACCTATGCGGTGTTCTGTAAAGCTTGCAAAAAAGCTTAAAGAGACTTGTGCTTTGGGAGGTTCACAAACCAAGTACCTTGTAAAGGGAAAGTGAACAAAAAGTGTGCAGTGCCTAATCAAAAATGAGTAAGGTACAACCTATCATGAGGATTGTGTATAATAGTTAGATATGGTTCCAAATTCGAAAAAGTGCTAGGAGAAGAATGAAGAGTAACCATCCACATAAGTTATGCCTTAACAGTATGTTTCTATAAACTATAGTTAAAGAAAAGCTTTTTTACTCATCTAAAGAATCCAGGTTGTAAAAATAATCTAAAAACAGCTTTAATCACTCTGTGGAACTGCAAACATTTAAAATTAAACGTGTCCCCAATTTAACATGTCGGCGAAAGGGAGTTCTAAATAATTAAAGTTTCTTACCCTATCAACCATGCCCCCCCACTGAATGACACTTAGACTTTGCAAAAATTCAAGTTATCCATGAATGATGCAAACCATGCAGCAAAGTTTGCATCCCGTTTACCGTTCTTGCCATGAGGACCGCATTGCCGCACAGGAGAACTGGAATAGGTGACTTCCCTATGTGCAGCATATCTTTTCCTCTAAGGGCTAGATCGTGTCCCGGCCATACATGTAAATAAGAAATTAAAAAGGGGCCAAGATACAACCTTGGCAAAATCCTCTTTCCGAGCAATTTAGCAGAGTTCACCCTCCATCCTTACCATAGCAAATGTTAACAAACGAGTCCCAATGCAAGCAGGTGAGCAAGTTGACAAAAGCTTATTCTACCCCCATGTCCCTCATCATGGTCCTGAGATTTGCACTATTAACAGTGAAAAAAGCACAGGATAGGTCCATGAATGCCACAAGAAAGGCACCTCTGTTGGCTTTGACGTACTTCCCTGTTGTGACTTGAATTGTTACTATGCATTCTTTCCCTCGATTACCTGTCCCTGCTGTTCAGCCAGTGCGGATGTGATGGTGTGGAATGCTGGAGTGCTTAGTGTAGTTGAGAGAGTTTCGGTTAGAGTGTGTGGGCGGAGCAGCAAGGAGGCTGCTCCTGGTGGAGTTATATGCTGTAAGCTATATGCTGTCTGCTACTTACAATCTTAACAATCCTGTAACTAAGTCTTAATAAAACGTATTCTATCATCTACGTTACAGCTACCTGGACTTCCTTCCATTACAACATTACCCAAAATAAGACACAGGTTAAGGCATTATTCTTTTGTGCCTCTGCTTTGGTGACAGTTGGGTGTTTGACAAGATATTTCTTAGTCCCAAGCCTACAATTTAGGAAGTAGTATACAGCCCGGAATTGTAGTAGTTTAGTCCACTAATGATATGAGCTGATAACAACTTTGCTGGTTCCTGTCTCCTTTTTTGAAAATCGGGATTAAGATAGCCTCCTTCCAGGACCCTATAACTGGTCTAACAATAGCAGCACACAAAACATTTGTTTTTATTGGTGCACCAAAATGTCACATTCATAATATCGCTGGGAGTTATACAATGTAGCATTGCCAGCACATCCAAAGAATCACAGGTGAGTTATACAATAGCGCATTGTCGTCACATCTGGAGAATCAACAGAGAATTATGAAATAGAGTATTGTCTTCATATCTAGAGTATCACTAGAGGTTTATACTTTGGAGCATTACTTGCACATCCAGAGTGTCACCAAGGGGTTCTACTGTGGAGCATTGTCGCCATATCCAGAGTATACTGGGTAATTATTCAATGGAGCAGTGCCACCATACCCAGAGTATCAACAGGGCTTTGCACATTGGAGCTTTTCCATCCTCATCATCATTTGCTATCATATATAGAGTATCATTGGTGGGTTATGTATTGGAGCCTTGACATCATTATATACGGAAAATCACTGAGTATTGCCGCCGTATCAATAGAATCACAAGTGTGCTATACAATGAAGCACTGCCGTCATATTCAGAGAATCAAAGGGGTTTATACGTTGGAACTTTCCCATCCTATGCAGAGTGTCACTGGGGTTTTATACAATGGAGCTTTTCCATCAAATCCAGAGTAGCATTGGTGGGGTTTAAATTGGAGCCTTGCCATTATATTCAGAGTTTATGTAACAGAACATTGAAATGATTTAGGAAGTATTCATGGCAAGATATACAATGGAACATTGCTTTCACATCCAGGTAACCACCAAGGATTTATACAGTGGCGAATTGTCCTAATACACAAATATATCTGGGAGTTTATGTAGTGGAATATTGTAGGAAAGTGGCCCTATATATACTACCCCAAAATGAGGTATAGTGTGTATAGATTCCAAGTGTCCCCAGAGGTAGATAGAGGTTAAAGTTAGATAGAACCTTACTCTCTGTTTGTGGTAGAGTGATCGATGAGTAATGCAATATCAGAGGAAAGTGTTAAGCATTTGATGTACACACTCAATCAGCAAAATAATTCACACACTCAAGAACTGAACTCAAGGCCAATTTTTGTATAAAAAATATACTGTTGTTTTATTTTAGAACTAAGCAAGCCTGGCACAGGTAAGCATTAAATACTTTACAGTAATAAGTAGCTGATTGTAGAACAGTTTGAAAATGCAATAGAACTTGTACTTTGTTTGATTTACAGGGGATGCAGTAGGTTGCAACACTTAGCAAATACAGTACATTGGAACGAATAGGCTTTTTCAGTAAATTACAGGTAAGTTACTTTTTATGTTACTTTTCTAACTCAGTGCTGGATACCTAGATTCAGCACTGGGACAGTGTGGGTTTAACGTGCTGAGAAATTTGATACCAAACTTCCCAGTTTTTAGTGTAGCCATTATGGTGCTGTGGAGTTCATAATAACTCCCAGCACCATATACTCTTAATGGCAACACTGCACTTACAATGCCCAAGAATGGACTTGGGCACTGTAGGGGCACAGGAATTATGCCCTTGTGCCCTCACCACTGGCATAGTGCACCCAGCTGGAGGGGTGGGTGACCTAGGCCGGGGCTGTGCTTTGTAGGCATGGCATACAGGGATGCGTGCCATGTCAACTTTCACTTTGTTCTGCACCAAAACACGCAGCCTGCAAAGGCAGTGTGTGAGTGTAGTGGTACAGGACCTCTAAGGGTGGCACAATAAGTGCTGCTGCCCTTAGAGGCCTTCTCTGATCACAGTGCCCTAGATACTTGTGGTACCAGTTAAACATAGGATGCCTATGCACACGTTAACAGGTAATGCTTTGTAAGTACAAACAGTAGTGGAGAGAACAAGAGTTCAAAAAACACTTAATGAGTCCAATAAAGTGTATCTTTCTTGTTTTAATATGGATCCGTTGCCCAGCCAACACGTGTTTCGTCCGGGTGTGAACCCACGACTTCTTCAGGGCTACAAAAACATATAAGGGTACAATGTAGAGACACTACAGTAGAGGCATAAAATAGTTATTAACAACGTGAAAAAACCCGACATTGTGCCTGTGAACACACGAAATTGAACCCCTGTGACAAAATTTAGTTCCATGATAAGAAAAATATAGTAAGTGAGACAGTCGAACCTATGTTGTGACACCACAAACCCGGTGTAGGTCAAGATTGTGCAGTAAAAACATCTTAAAACTTAATTAAATTCTAGTTGCGTGTGTACAATACAAATTCACAACAAAATGATTAAGAATCAACACATGAGTCAAGTTCTAGTCATAACGGGCTGTTGAATATTCTAAAGTATCAATGTTCCATTTACAGGGACAGAAGTATAAGTTGAGACCAATAAAAATAATAATATTATATTGGGTCGTGGTATACAAGAGATTTAGAATCTACCATGACTCATTCGGTAGAGGGTACACGAGAGAGAAAATGAGGGAAAGAAAAAAACGAGTGAATACCAATCCGTTGTATCAAGGGGTAATGCGAAAAACCGGAGTAAATCTTACCTATCAGGCTAATAGGGAAAGTGCAAATAATCTGAAATCATAAGAAGGGTGTGATCCTGATCAGTAACCCAACATAATCACAGAGTAACCGAGCAAGTTTAAAACTCAGAAGATAACCGGCTCACCTCTCCGCCGGTTGTAATTCCGTCCCGGCTGCGCGGGAAAAGTGAGTGAAGGCACTCAGAATATATTTAACGGGTAAGTACCCCTTCAGGATTAGGACCTGCAAAAAGGACATACAAACCTGGTCAGCACTGTGGAGTTTTATACGGTGTCAGACTAATAGCACACACATGAGATCACCATCATCTACCTGCCAATCAGCTCAATAGGTGTATAAAATGATAAGATAATAATCCAAAATAAAAGCTAGTGTTGTACCTAGTATAACTGAGTACTGCTGTCAACTATGTGAAGTAAATCATCAATATCCCATATCAGTCTATATTTAAACTACAACTTGCCCGAAAACCCTTCAAAATCTGGGTTGGTTGACGCCGGTAAAAACCTTCCATCAACGTGTAAATAAAATTCGCTACCCAAAGGGTGTGATGTGTACATACCCCAAGTACCGATAAACCTCAAGGTAAGGTATAATCCAGTCACATATATGTTTAAATCGTAAACTGCCCCGACACTTTCCTTAACAGCTAGAGGTATATCAAGCTTAGAACAGGAATTACCTGTGGACCGAGTACGCCACGGAGTCAGTAGGAATCAAAACAGTCATCAATCCGGAAGTAACGGTGGTTGACGTTATAACGTCAAACATAAACGGAAGACTAGACCGCACAAAGAATATCCGGTAACCATACCGGAAGCGAGTAATAACATCTCGCTGTCTTTAACGTTAAATCGAGGTGAAAATACTAATCGTAAGTATAAGCCAAGCAACAATTACTGTGACCCTGGCCAAACATTCTGATGCAGTGTTAAAATCGAGTTAAAGTTAAATGGCCGAAGGTAAAGTAAGAGAACAGTATACGTGGGCTCCGGTGCCCCAACCAAAAGGCATAAATATTTACTTATTTCAAAGAGGAAATAAGCTAGCAATGTTACCCTAGATACAAACAGGATTGATAACCCGGTGGGGTGGACCAGCGGGGAATAAGAATAAAAAGAGATTGAGAGGATTAACTAGAGAAAGAAACCACAGGCATGGATAGAAGTAAAACACAACTGTATTGAGATACCCGCATACATGGAGTAATAAATCAAAAGGCATGTCACGGATTGGTAGTACGGTGAGCGTCTAGTTTACAAGGGAGAACATATCAAAATTATTACTAGCGACCAAATGACTCTGCACATATAAAAACATGCCGGGCAAAGGATACCGCAATTTCTCAAGAAGTGAAAATAAATTGAGTTACAGTAAGTTAGAGAATGCAGAAACCTAAGGCAATGTATCGCAAGTAAAAATAATTACTTCCATAATAGGTGTACATGATACATATTGATTACAACTTCTGTCAGGAATTCATTACATATGAGGCCTTTACAGATGTATTCGAAAAAGGAAAGAATGTTTAAGCCCCCCGAACACAGACCACTTAATCATTGAGAAATGTAACTCTATCTAAAGGCTAGTTACCTAGGAAGAATTGAAGCTCTTGGTCTGTGTTGAGACCCCGCTCAACCGCATTTAGACGCATGATCCAAGTTGCTTCAGAACGCCGTAACGCCAGTTCTCTGTCACCTCCTCTAGGGTGTGGTAGAATTTGTTCTATTCCAAAGAACTTAAATTGTTTGTAAGGGCCCTGTGCAGCACAGTTGTTAGCATGGACCGCCAAAGGGTATCTGCTGTCATTCTGTTTCAAAGCCCTAGCATGTTCACTGATGCGATCTTTCAGCATTCTAATGGTGCTACCTACATATTGTTTGTGACAGATACAAGTAATTATGTATATAACAAAACGTGTAGAGCAGTTAATGTTCTGTCTGATCTTGTATTCCTTCCCATCGGGCCCTGAGAATGTTTTAGTGTGTTGCGCAGCCCACCTGCAAACCCCACAGCATCCACATTTATGAAAACCCTGTATGTGTGTGGTGACAAAACACGTGTTGGCTGGGCAACGGATCCATATTAAAACAAGAAAGATACACTTTATTGGACTCACTAAGTGTTTTTTGAACTCTTGTTCTCTCCACTACTGTTTGTACTTACATAGCATTACCTGTTAACGTTTGCATAGGCATCCTATGTTTAACTGTTTTAGACCTTGGTGTACTTGGGGGGTTTAGGGTTTGTTTTCCCCCCGTCCTACTTGCACCGTTGGATATTTTACGTTTGGACTCCTACGTACACACTGGTGGGCGCCATCGCATACCGCAAGTCTTAAACCCTTCTCAAGTATTTATACTTGTGGTACCAGTTACTAGGGGCTGACCTGTGGCTAGAGATGCCAATTGGGTTTGGTTTGGGAAAAGAACACAGGCCCTGGGAACCTGATTGGCAGGGACCCAGGGCACACCAAGTAAAATTGTATCAGTAGATCAGTAGTCTGGCAAAAGTGGGGTGTTACTGAAACAGAAACCCACTTTCTAAAATATTGCCCTCATATCCGGAGTATCTCCAGGGGGTGTGCAGGGACTATAAAATAGAGAATAGTTTTATTAAATAGAATGTTTGCACTGGATTTCACTTTTAGGCACTCCATTGCACAGGCAATTTGCCCTGAAGTGCAGAATGTTAAATCAATAACGGTCACATTTACCTGTGTGGTCAATAGCCTTCTTATTTAATTCCCTCACAATCTCATTCTGACATGGGTTGGTTCATTTATTTATTTTTCTATAACATCTTGCTTTTGTTTTTTGTTTGGTTTAAATTTTGTCTGGGAGGATTACGCACGTTTTTCAGTTTGTCAATGTTCTGTAGAAGGTCTTCAGCTGCTGGAGATATGGGAGCCATATCCTGTATGCATTAGACAGGGTGGCGGAAGCTGCATCTGCTGTTAGTTGCCCAAGGACTGGTGATACCTTTAGTGTGACTATCATACAGGAATAGATTTTGGCTAAGGTCACACCTTGCCTTAAGACCCTCTTCTTGTGCAGAGAAGCTGCGAAAGAATGTGAGGTTCTGATGCAGTAAACCTCCAACTTTTTGAAAGATTTCTGTTGCATTTTGACTGAAGATGCCCTGAGTCCCCGGCAATCAGGTGCCCAGGGCCTGTGTCCTTTCCCAAAAACTGTACCTTTTTACAATTGGCACCCTCTGGCCCACATATAAGTCCCTTGTAAAAGGAACCACTCGTACCAAGAGCCTTGTGACCAGAAAGAGCCTCTGACGGCTGTAGCATGTATTTTGCCACCCTCTGAGACCCCCCCCACCTAACACATACACCCTGCCATTGCAAACTGCATGTTTTGGTGTAGCTAAACTAAAAAAGTCGACATGGCACACCTTCCTGGGTGCCATGCCTAGACACCACTGCCTATAGCATAGGTAAGTCAGCACATATTAAAAGAGCATAAAACAGGAAGAAATTATTAATTTCTCTGATTTTCGCAATGCAAAGACCAGGTATTCCCTGGCATTCGTATTTGGTGCTGCCTCGGCTTTGTAAATCTAGGGCAGCGTAAAAAAGCAATGGGTGTTGCGGTTGAACGCCCACTGCAAAACCCAATGCACGCCCCTTTGCCGTAGAGGACAGCGGCACGAAGAGGCATATTTACAAGGTGACGTTAAGCCACATTAAGTGGCTTAGCGCCAACTTGTAAATATGGAAAATGGTGAAAAAGTGGATGATCCGGTGGCAAATGGGGCTTGTAAATATGCCCCAATGACTATAAAGGCCTGGAGGGAGGTGGTCAACCTATCTGCCGTTGCGGGCTGTCAGAGTCAGAGCAAGCAACATCTTGCCTAGCCTGGTATTTCCAGGTAAGAAAATGACAAGAAACAATCCCACAAAGCCTCTTACACATTGCCTAATAGCAATTTATCGGATATATATCGTACATTCTCTAGAGAAGTTTCCAAACCTTTTAAAGAGAGTTCTTGGAAATGTTTTGCCAAAAACGTGCTTTAAAATAGACAAGATCGGTTTCCGTTAAGTAACATAAAAACAATGGTTTCTATTGTAGTACACTGAGGACGATTCTTATGAAAATGCAGAAGTGCAAATCGCTTCCATGAATTGAACATTGATGTCAGCACATGATATATTTATAGTCGCTAGCTATATTTGAATACTGTGGCTATGGTTCTAAGGCAGGCTTTCAATGCACGTATACAAACAAGGACACCCAAAATGCAAATTCAATTCAAATAATATAGTTATGTAACCTGCAATTCTTTCAAGAATTATGGGGCATATTATCAAGCATGGCGTTAAAATTATCGCTGCTTTAGCGGTAGAAAACTGCAGCTAAAGCGGCGATAATGGGCTTGATAATATGCCGCAGAGAATTCCCATAGAAGCCCATGTTGACACCAGAACATGGGTTTCAATGGGAATTCTCAAGGGCATATTATCAAGCCCATTATCGCCGCTTTAGCGGCAGTTTTCTGCCGCTAAACCGGCGATAATTTTAACGCCGTTTCTTGATAATATGCCCCCAAAATTTATAAACAAAGAGCAATCTTTCCAGTTAGCCCACTACTGCTATCAGGAAGTGCACTAATATTGCAATAAGGGAGTTGGGAGGAAATGAACACACCACTCCGCTTGCTTTGAGTGGAAAGGCCAAAATATTTACAGCTGGCAAGCAGAGTACCTAGCCCTTTGGATGAGCCGCACAAGCCACCCGGTCAACTGGGCTAACAAAAGGATCTAAACCAACCCACCTCCCCTAAGAAACTTCGACCCCTCACACCCCACCCCCCAAACCTGCACACCACCTTAAAATGCTATGAGTCATTGTGGTCCTAACCCCGGAACGCACATTAACCATCTTGTCGAGCCTTCCTGCTCTTGGAACAGGCCTCTGTCCTTGCCCCATATCTTGACTCCAGTGTTCTTAGGGGCATATTATCAACATAATGCGATAAATATCGCAGAACGCGCTTGGCGTGTTTTATTCTATTCCGGCTATCGCTGGATTTCCTCGCTGAGTTAGCGAGTTATTATCAACGCTTATCTCAAAGGCGATAGGAAATCCAGCGATAGAAGCAAAAAGCGGGAATAGCACGGGAAATGCTGCAATATGTTTGGGGCGATAATGGAAACCTTGCTAATACGCCCCTGTGGTCTCAGCCTTGCAATCCAGCTCCCATTACTAAGATGGCTAAGTCAACTTTAAAGCAGGAGTTTAATTCCTGCTATAAAGGGGGCTTAGCGCGATTATTAACATCGCTTTGCGGGTCTGCTGCCTGCTTGATAATACCACGAAGCCATGTTAGCGGGTTCTCCCATGCTGTTTTACCCAGGAACACCTACTTTGCATGTCATTAGCGATGGCATGCCGGGCGATAAAAAAACGGCAGCCATAGCGTGAAAACAAGCGCTAACAAGGGTTAGCGTGAGCTTGTTTATAGTGCGATGGAAATCTCGCCGCTTTTTTGGCTTTTCAAGCTGAAAAAACGGCTATATGGCCCTTGATAATATGTCCCTTAGTTTGTTACTACACGAGCCATCCTTTCCACAATCAGCAGAACAGTTAGCCTTCTGCTTTCCTATCAGCGACAACAACACACAACAGCAACCGCACCGTAACAACAAAACAGCCACTCCCAACGACCAACAGCATTTACTAAGGTAGGCAGTGGACTTCAGCTCGGTGGCCGGCACAAAGGAAAGTGTGACTTGTTTGGGCAGCACTATGCATGACACATTACCGCCTTGTTCCCTCCTGCACCCCTCAACCTCTCTGAGCGCAGAGCTTGCTGCGATCCTGCGCTCGGGGCCTGATTGGGCCAACAAACATGGAAAAACATGCAGTTTATAATGTTACTGCAGAATTGTGATGCAAAACATGAGATTGTATTTCTGTGGTGTACTTTAGTGTTATTGCATCAGTAATACACAGTGGAGGCTCCGGAGCAGCATCCCTCCACTGCTTTTAAGCAGTGTAAATAAAGGAAACATAACATGATAATAACAAAGTTATTATCATGTTATGTTTCCGAGCTGATTTGGGGGCGAGCGGATGGGGCTGCTCTGCTCTCAAGGCAGGGGAGGACTGGGTTGCCCACTCCAAGTGCACAATGACTGTTTGGCTGGTCCGCTGTGGCCGCCCAAAACAGTCATGCACACTTATCATGTTCTCCATACAGGCTGCATTACAGCCTGCATGGAGACCATGCCCAGGACCCCATTCCCTGGCTGCACACCGTTGCACGGCATTGCAGCGTTGTGATTGGTCAGGGGACCCTGGGTGCTTCCTGGTCCCTGTTCGACGCCAGCAGAGTCCTGAAACAGAGGAGAGACGCGGCGGCAATAAGGTAAGTTGTTATTTTTTTTTTTACATCCTCCCCCTTCCTTCGCCCCACCACCCCGATCGGTGCCAGCCCCCAATGGTAATACAGTAATACCACTTTTCTCAAAATCATTGGAAGAGTAGAAATGTGCCTTAATCCATTTACCAATCAAGGCTACTACCAGTAACAGACTGGTGGATACCACATGTAAGTACATTTAAAAAAAATAGCAGTACAAGTCTTGCCACATTTTTGGGTTACCATATTTGGTCAACAATTCATAATCCAGGCATAAAACAACAGTTCCCAATTGTGGTAACATTACAACTGCACAGCGGTATTACTCATAAATTTACCATGTCACTCTAACTCATGGTCATAGAAGGAAAAGATGTTAGCTGAGGATACCAACTGCCATTCAGGGTGCAAGATTTAGCAGAACAGGGGTATGAGTAAAAACAAGCATCCGCAAACTAATCAATGAAAATGAAAGATCCATATGCCCTTTACCGTAGAGAATTATAATGACTTGTTTTATTTTTTGACAGTATCGACCACAGATGTGCAGCACTGCACCTAACTAATGTTTCTGTTGAACAAATGAATATATTTATTTTATGAACCATATAAGGATGAAATGCTGAGTTTGACTTGATAGGATTTAAACCTGTAAGTTTAACACAGTTTATAGCAGTAAAGGCTTGACATACAAAGCCCTTTTACCTTCATGTCATAGGCTTGAAAAACACATGGTGAGGGATTTTGGGCACTGGAATAATGAAAAAGAAATGTTTGTCAAATGTATGGCGAAATAGATTTGCACCCACTGAGGTAGGGCATAAGGCGTCAACATTATACATTGATGATATATCAAGTGACAGGAAAATCTAGTATTTAGCACTGTAGTACTTTAATGTTGTGTCACTTTCTGATTGGCATGAACACTATACTGATCCAGATTTCAGTGAGGTAGCCAGAAAACAAACACTTGAACAGACAATTTATAAGATTGCTAATGGATTGTTAATGTTTTCACTCTAAATGTTATCCATCTAATATGGGGGGCACATCAGAATGGATTTCTTTGTTTTACATAACTTCTATGCCACTGTAAGCTTTCGAGTTAGTGATTTACCCATGCTAGGCTTGTAACTCTAATCCGGACAATCTGCACTCCTCTCATGAGCACCAAAGGAGCGAAACATGTTTCGGATGATGGTATATTTGGGTAGGCATAAAGCACATCTTCTATGGACATATGATCAGATCTGCTCAAAGTCAGAACAGGGCAGAGGGCGAGGCTGCTACACCTCCATTTAGAATAAAGTATTTTAGCAATGCGGGGCACTTACACACCTTGAATGTATCTGCAGATATAGAGAGTACTCACAGCAAGGGCCCAAGGTGTACATGCACAAATCCTCACTATTGTACATTTTCACTTTATAGTGAATGTGTGCACATTTTCAGCATAGTTGCAGGTTCACCTACAAAACCTGCACAAATCGTTATTTACTTCTTGCGTGTGCTTGAAAGGCAGTTTAGTACCATACCTGTCAAACTGGACCTCTGCTAAGGGGGAACGGAGGTCTGGTGGTTTCAGCAGACTGCCGTTCCTTCAGTGGAGAGACAATCAATCAATCAATCATTGGGTTTGTAAAGTGCAGCTACTCACCCAAGAAGGGTCTCAAGGTACTGAGGGGGAGGTGTGCTGCTCCTGGGTGTTCCTGGGGCTCTGTCGAAGAGCCAGGTCTTGAGATCCTTCAAGAACTTGGGGAGTGATGGTTTCTGTCGGAGTTGGAGAGGGAGGGAGTTCCATGCCTTGGCAGTGAGGAGAGAGAAGGAGCGTCCTCCTAATCTGGTCTTCTTGATGCATGGTACCGCTGCAAGGGACAGCTGGGCCAAGCATAGGGATCTTTGGGGTGTGTGGAGAGACAATGAACTTGCCAGAACCACCCACACCACGTTCTTTTACATTTCATGAGGACTCTTCCCCCGCATCCGAAGAGCAACCTCCGGCTGCAGATTGTTCTCCCACCTCGCAGCCAAGACCTGGAACACCCTCCCCATCCACCTACGGCAGACCCAAGACCTGCTATCCTTCAGAAGACTCCTCAAGACCTGGCTTTTCAAGCAGTAGCGGCATTCCCCACCCCCCAGCGCCTTGAGACCCTCATGGGTAAGTAGTGCACTTCACAAATGCTATGATTGATTGATTGATTCCCACATTCTTGCCTGGGGCAACCCTCTGCAAGGAAAGAGTGGTTTGCCCACTCCTAAGTGCACATGACTGTTTGGCCGCCCAAAACAGTCATGCGCACTTTCCCTGTTCTCCATGCATGCTGCATTACAGCCTGCGTGGGCAACATGCCCAGATCCCTTGCAGCCAATTCTGAAGCTGCTTTCATGCATAAGAGCAGCCTCAGGATTGGTCTGAGTGCCCTTGATTTGTGCACCCAGGGATACTGGGAGCCTGTGCTTTGCTGTCTCTAACCCAGCAACGCATCTGGGTTGGAGACAGCTCCAGTGTGCATGATGGGTTGGCCCGGCCTGAGACGGCCGGCCAAACCATCATGCGCACAGATAGCAGTGCGCACCACTCCTAATTGTTGCCTGTTATCCCCCTAGCCCCGCCCCCAAGACTCACCCAGGATAAAACATAGAACGATAATAAACTCTGGTTTACTTTAGTTTTATTTCTCTTTTTATTTTGCGCTGTCTGCAGGAGGGGGGGGGCGCTCCTCTGGCATAGTGGAGGAGCCGCCACTGGTAATTTCAGTAGTTATGTATTGCTCTTGTTATGCGAAATTATAGAAATTGCAAGATGACTCCATCTCGAGTAATTAAGAGTAATGTGGGGCAAAATTCCTGTTGCAGGAGCATTGATACAACAAACGAGAATACGCTGGCCTCTGTGGTTTGTGTTTGTAGCATTTAGTGCTATTTTCTTAGTGCAAAATGCATCCTCGGGCCCATATTGGAGATGAGGGTGGATTTTGCACTGAGAAAAAAAGCACCAGGGGGCGTATTATCAAGAAACGGCGTTAAAATTATCGCTGCTTTAGTGGCAGAAAACTGCCGCTAAAGCGGCGATAATGGGCTTGATAATATGCCCTTGAGAATTCCCATAGAAGCCCATGTTCTGGTGTCAACATGGGCTTCTATTGGAATTCTCTGCGGCATATTATCAAGCCCATTATCGCCGCTTATTTTAACGCCATTTCTTGATAATATGCCCCCAAAATGCTGTATTTCACTCCTCACACAATGACGTATAGGTACGAAAAGAATTGCGGTAATTACGAGTAATTGCGCTATTTAATTAAAACCAAAAAACATGCTCCTATTGAACTGCAATGTCTGTCCAGTGAACTGTTAATTTCAATGCACACAACGACATAAACGTGTGAAAATGACCTCTGTGGGTTCACGCATGCTGGGCTAGTTATCTATGTTTAATTCAAAGGCATTGATTTCTCTTTCTGCCCAACATGCCATTAACATATTTCTTCGGTCGTCGTTTGCATATATCCTTTCACCCTGTGCATAAATCCGGCTTGGCCTTGATGCGCAATTCATTTCATTCTGTCAAGTCTTTCAATTTACCTTTGACCCCATTCTGCCATTTATATGACTGCCACAGGCCAGAATATGAAGTGCCTCACCGAGCAACCCGCTAGACGTGTTTGCAGCCTGGGGCGCCTCTGAGCTATGGAGTAATGTGTTAAATGAATACGGGCTTTGATATTTTCTTTTTAATTAGATATTTTGTACTGTGGTTTGCTCGTGATAAAAATCAGCTTTTTTTTTTTAACCAAAATGCGCCTGCTTTGCTTAGACAAGAACCCGAAAGATTGAACTCTAAATAGACAACTGTATAAAGAATTAAAAATATAGACAGGGCATCTGTTGTAATGTCTTTTTTTAATGGCGGATCAATACAGGAGACGAGACGGAATGCATCGGTTCTTACAAGTAGATTTGTGTTGCCATAATATGCTAAAATTATGCAGCACATCTTTGGGACTTACTTAGCACTTGTTGGCTTCGGATAGAAATTTAGAAGCATTTCTTTATTTACATTTGTATGAAAGTGAAGCCAATTCTTTTTACAGCTTACTTTCCTACACCCTCATAAACCTCTCTCTTTCTAGTGACCCCAAGCAGCTGTGGCCTGCCAATATTAGAGTACAGATAAAAATCCTTGCCATGGTATTCAAGGTGGTCAAGTCAGTCCATGCCGTCTCCCCTCCATACCTGAAAATAACAATTTTTTTGTCGTTCCCAAGCTAGGCTGTGCCCCGTCCTCCTTCAATCTACCCTGTTCCCACCTTTGTAACACTCTCCCTAGTGAGCTGTGCATTACTCCATCTATATCTCCATTTAAAAATTTAGTAAAGGCCCACGTTCTATATCTTCTAGCAAAAAAGGTTGACATACACCCAACCCTCCTCCACACTTGATCCTTATGACCTTTGACAGCCCAGCCCACAGCACCATAAGGTAATGTAGAGTGGATCTGTAGAGTGCAAAACTTGTCACTTGATGGGGCTGACCTGATGTGCTGGTGGAGTTTGTTCCAGGATTTGGCTGCCAGGTAAGAGAAGGCCCTACCTCCTGTCGTGCTTCTATGGAAACCAGGGTTATGGGTGTAGGAGAGCACGAATGATACAGAGCTGAGGTTCTTGGTTGGTTGGTGGAAGTGCATAAGATGATTGAGGTAGGTGGGACCCTGGTGGTGTAGTGCCTTGCAGGCGTGGGTGAGCATCTTGAACTGGCAGAATTTCTGAATAGGGAGCCAGTGTAGTTTTTGGAGGTGAGGTTTGATGCGCGTGTGGCAAGGAAGTTGGAGGTTCGGTTTGGCGGCGGCGTTTTTGATAGTTTGCAGCTTGTGTAGCAAGTGTGCAGAGATGCCGTCGTAGAGTATGTTGCTGTTGTCCAGTCTGCTTGTAATGAGGGCATGGATGACGGTCTTTCTGGTGTCAGGGTGGAAATGTAATGATTTTTCTGAGCATTCAAAGTATGTGAAAGGAGGTGGCGGTGACAGCATTGATTTAATTTCTCATGGTGATGTTGGTGTCAAGGATGATGCCCAGGTTTCTGGTGTAGTCGGAGGGTGTGGGGTTGGGGCCTGGTTCTGTGGGCCACCAGGTGGAGTTCCAGGGTGAGTTATTATTGTGGAATAGATGTACTTCCGTCTTGTCAGCATTGAGTTTGAGGAAGTTGTCTCTCATCCAGTAGGCCATGTTGGTAACGCACTTTTCGAAATTACTTTGGTGGTGTTGGTGTCTTCTGAGAGGTATAGGATGACTTGGGTGTGATCAAGGTAAGATATGATGTTGAGTCTGTGGGTCCGAATGATGCTTGCTAGACGAGTTATGTACATGTTAAAGAGAGTGGGGCTGAGTGAAGAGTCTTGCAGGAGGTCCTTGGTACTGAGCTGAACAGAGGGAGCTTGAACTGTTGCGTTCTTCTAGTCAGGAAGGAGGCTGTCTACTTGAGAGCTGGATTCTGGTCTCATGGAGGCTGGAGATGAGTGTGTTGTGGGAGACTGTGTCGAAGGCAGCAGAGATGTCCAGGAAGATGAGTGCAGCACCGTGACCACCATCCAGCTTATGGTGTAAATGTTGTCTGAAGCTGCGATGAGAGACCGTTTCAGTGCTGTGGTTTCTGCATAATGCTGATTGCCAGGTGTCCAGGAGTTTGAGGTGTTCAAGGTAGTGAGAGAGCCGATGGTTGACGCCCTTTTCTTTGACTTTGCTGGGAAGGAGAGCAGAGAGATGGGTTGGGAGATGCAGAGGACTTTGTGGTCCGCAGATGGTTTCTTAAGGAGTGGTATGACTTCTGCGTGTTTTCAGGCATCCAGAAAGTGGCTGGAGCGATTAAGTTGTTGATAATGGTTGTGAGTGCCATGCTTATTGTGGGTCTCCCTAGGTTAAAGAAGCAGTGGGGACATGAGTCCGTGGGGCCCGAGTGGATGGAAGCCATTATAGGCGTTGCGTCTTTGTTGGTCATTGGAGTCTACTTTTTTAGTGGGGTGACCTTAGTGGTGGGGGTCGAAGGTGAGGTAGGGTGTGGTTGAGGGTCATACTGCCTGTAGATTTTAGATAGCTTGTCGTGGAAGAAGTCAGAGAGTTGGTTGCGGAGTCCTTGTGACGGGGTGATGGAGTTGAAGGTGGCTGCCAGATGGGTGAATTACTTAACTATGTTGAAGAGTTCTTTGATTTGATGATGCTGGCTACAATCCTCTGGGTCAAGGCTTTCTTCTTGGCCTCTTTCAGTTTGTGGTGGTAGTGCCTAAGGGAGATCTTGTAAGCCTTCCTGGAGGCTAGCTATTGTGAGGTTCTTCATTTTCTTTCTAACTGTTTGCATCACCTCTTGGATACTCTGAGTGCGTTGGTGTACCAGATCACGTTTGTTTGTCCTTTTCAGGTTGGCTTTTATGAGGGGTGCGAGGATGTTGGTACTGGTGGAGATCTAGTTATTAAAACAGTCTGTGTTTCTACTGGTGTCATTGGAGAAGATAGAGTGCTGGAGTTGGAGGGTGTTTAGCCATGCAACTTCGGTCACCTTCCAGCTGCAGCTGGGGGTGCATAGCCTCTCTGTCGATGTAATGGGTGTCGTAAAGATGTTGAAGAGTATGATGAAGTCATCCATCCAAGTGAGTGGGGAGATGTGACTGACCTTGATTTTGTCAAACAGGTAAAGATGGGATCCCGGGTATGTCCTGTGGTGTGCGTGGACCCTCTCATGATCTGAGTGAGTCGATGTTTTGTAGGTTTTCTATTAGGTCTGTGGTGTTAAAATCTGCAGGGTCGTTGAGGTTGCCTAGGAATAAGAAGTCTTTGGAGTTTATGGAGAATGGGGTGATGAGGTCAGAGGGGAGGGGGCTGAAGTTGCTCCAGGATCCCGGTGGCCGGTTTGTGAGGATCTCTTTGAGAATGGTTTTGCTGTCCGCTTGCAGCTTCAACTATTGGCGTTCTAAGAAAGTAGTTTCTGGGTCATTGGTGGCGGTGCATTTGATGGTGACTCTGTGGATTGTCGTGATGCCACAACCTGGATTCATTGTTCGGTCCTGGTGCAGGATCGTGTATCCTGGTGGGATGGCGTTGGTGATGCCAGGGGCTGATGAAGGGTTGAGCCAGGGCATTGGTGAGGAAGGTGAGGTCTGGTACATGGAAGTGGAAGAGGTACCAGACCTCAGTTGCGCGCTCTTTGAGAGAGTGGGTGTTGAGGAACTGGCATGGGAGTTATAGTTGGCGAGTGGGTGAGGCATTGTGCGAAGTGTGAGTGTGGGTGGTGGAGTCAGGAGTGGTGCTGTGCGAGCAGGTGTGGCTGAAGGGTGCGAGAGTGCGGCACAGGTGAAGCAGCAATAAGCATGTGAAAGGACCAATCATCATCATCATCATAAGAACTTTATTCGGTCATTTGTGAAAAAACCATCAAAGTATACAAGAAATAAAACATAAATATATCTACAATTAAAATAGTATTAAACCATTGCAGTCGCAAATACAAATGACATCTTGAATCATTTTAAGAACATAAATACATCTACCAACAATTTAATCATGCTAGGGAAGGGGCACAATTCAATCACCAAGCATATGGAAACTAAACCATGTAAATCAGCTAAGGATGTAAGATACATATATATATCATGAAAGGATAGGTAAAACAAGTTTTAAAATGGTGTCATGATTAACAAAGATATTTTTTACGGATCAACCAAAAAGATAACAGAAAACGACTGAGAGAAAACACAATTGGTCCAGAAGTGTCTGTTTTTAAAATTCTAAATGCAAACAGGTACTTCCTAATACGCATGTTGAGACATATAGGCCTAATCGATCTCCTGCGTACCTGCCTATACTTGGGGCAGACGAACAGAATGTGTTCTTCCATTTCGGCAGCTGCGCAGCATGCCGGGCAGGATTCTATAGTTAGGCCCTTCGCTTCTTTCCTCGAAAATTTCAACAACAGATTACCATACCTAAACCTGATGTACAAGCTTTTAGCAAGATGGGACGAGATCAGGTCAAGGAACGGTTCAAATAGGGAGCAAGATTTTATGATTAGGAAGTTTGTAGTTAACTGGCCGCTAGTTGAGTTGTTCATATAGTGCTCGCCCACCACCTTCCAGTGGTTAGCTTTGAGAGACAGAATGTCACAACTGGCAGCCCTGTCTGGATACTCCCATAGACCCATTAGGTTCAATAATTTGCACCATTTAGCGATGTGCTTGAACCAGGGGAGTTGTTTAACCCCATTAAGTGCCAGTACCTCCCGTAAAGAGTTACGATAGTCAATTAGTTGGGAATTAGTCCATAGACGCAACCAATAGGTTAAGGGTTTAAGGGCAGCCAGATCACCAATTTGTTTTAACCAGAGATCACAAAAAAGTGGAATAAGTGCTGTTGTGACAGGAAGTACAATCAAAGCCCTGGCAAAGTTGTTCTCACAAGTCGTTAACTGATTTACAGGAGTGAACCCCCAGATCTCCGCTCCATACAGTGCTCCATTTTGGGCCTTTGCACGGTATATTTCAAGGGCCGGGGAGAGGGGTTGAGTGTAGGATTTTTAGAAAAATCTTAAAACAGATTTCGAACTCTGACATAATGTTAGGACACTCTTCCGCAGCTGGTATTCCCAACTAAGTGACTCATTTATGCCAATGCCCAAGTAATCAAAATCTTTTACTCGGTCCAGGGGTTTACATTTGATCTTAACGTGTCGTATGCCACCCCTAGATTTACCGAGCACCATAAATTTTCTTAGTATTCAGTTCCAGCCTCCTCTCCTTGCAGAATCTCAAGAATGTATTCAATAAAACTTGTAAAGTCATAGGTGTAGTGGATATTAATAATGAATCATCAGCGAATAGCAAAATGGGTACTTTTGCATTATTCAATGAAGGGGCGTCATTTTTACAATCCAATAGACAACTCACCACATCGTTAATATACAGAGAGAACAATGTGGGGGCGAGGACACACCCCTGGCGCACCCCACGATCAATCGGAATCCTCTCCGTCAGTTCCGCATTTCCCCCCGACCTAACCTGGGCATAATTATCCTTATGCAATCTAGCAAGCACAGTCACCAGGTCAGCCGGGGCACCTTGATCAAGCATAGTCTTCCACAGTAGGTTACGTGGTACCAAATCGAATGTAGCTCGCAGCTCCACGAAAGCGACATAAAGCCGCTGTTTCCTAAGTAGCATGTACTTCCATGCTAACAGAGAAAATCTAAAAGCTCGGTCGCACGTGCTAATTTTTGCGCGGAAACCAGCTTGGGCTGGGAACAGTATCATCTTTTCATCTATCCAGTCCTGAAGCTTATCTAAAACTTGTCTAGCAAAAACCTTCCGTAAGTTGTCAATCAAACTGATGGGTCTATAATTAGAGGGGATAGAAGGGTTATCCTTTTTAAAAATGGTAATTACCTCTGCCAATCATTGAGTGGGGTGCGATGAGGCAGGTGCAGTCTTAGTGGTGTCCATGGTTGAGACAAAGGAGTTCCTCAGGGGAATATCTGTGGGCAGAGGACCAGGGTTCCTGGTGCTGGGCACGTTCCAGAGAGACAGTCGGACACAGGCTTGCCTTTGGTGCACTTTCAGTGCACTGATGGCGTGGATGAACTGCCACCTTCATTAAGTAGATCCTGGGGTGCGCAGGGCTAGGAATCAGCTGGAATGGCAGGGGCGGGAAATTGGCATCAGTAATGCAGGCATGAAGCAACAAGCAGGTAATAGGCAAGTAATAGGCAGAACTAGACTAGGCTAGCCAAGGAACTAGTCCAGGCAGAGGAACAGGCAAGCTGTGACTCACTGGGTACCCAGGTGCCTACTCCTGCCCAGGTGCCTATGTAAATATATTATTCAACCTTAATATCAACATCAGAATATAGCGCTACCACAACATTGTGGACAAAATAGTGAGAAACCAAATATTAACAAGCTAAGTATATACTTAAGTAGAGGCTTACTTTACTTACTTTTCTTAACTCCACTTCAATGTACCTTGATGATATATATTATCAAGGCACAGCAGTGTGGAGTTAAGAATACTAAATTTATACATATGTACATGCACTTAACATCTCAATATTTGGCTCCTCTATATTTTGAGATGATATTTTAGTAGCACGATTGTTCTGTAGTCAATATTTTGATTCACTTAAGCCAATAACACCTCTTTCCTGCAATAAGCACCCATTTGCAAATGCCCTGCAAATCTTGATTGAGGTGCAAATTGCCCTTTGTGCCTGAATCAGAATTGTAACTTGTGCTGTAAAGCAGGTAAACATCTCACATTCTAATGGGATAAAAGATGCAGTATTAACATGCTGTTCCTCATTTTGTGTACAAAACTCAGACTGGGGTGGGAACAGTGTACCATATTTTGCTGTCTAAAGCCACTCAATTTTTTGCAGAACTCCTCTTTTTCTTAACAACAACGTACTTGCTCATCCAGTCACTTGATTATTTTCTGACACCCCAAGCAGATGGCGCTATGGATGAATGTTTATATCCCAAAGCCATGCTATTAGAAGCTTCTCCTTACCATACTTGTCTGTATTTTCACAGTCTCTTACATATATTTAACCTGCCTTATCACTCAGCCTATATTATAGGCCTATAATCTTCATGTAATGGAAATATATGGATGTGTTGAGCTTGCCGTTTGGGAGTTAAAAGTCAACAACTCCAGATTTCTTTCCATTACTATCTTTATTCAGTGGGTGAAAGTCAAATACTTTTCCTCATACAATGTAAGAGGTCTTTCAACTGATCCTGGACTCAGATGCAGCTGGCATGGCTCGCTGTTGGGGGAGCTGGGAGTCGCAGAGGTGTCATGCAGGGGTGGGTCACGATTGCAGGAGAGAGCTTCACATACCAAAAATTAAATCAATTACTTACCTTTCCGCCGGGTCCCAGGTCCCGAGTCTCTGGTCCTGCTCCTGCTCTCCTGCTTCTGACTTCAGGAACAGGAAGGAGGCAGCCAGGTTCCCTCCCCTAAGTCAATCACAATGCTACAATACAGCATTGTTATTGGTCTGAGTGCCATGACACGGCGCTCAGCCAGGGGCTGTAGGGGTGGTTACTCTCTCCATGCAGGCTGTAGTGCAGACTGGTTGAGGCGGCCCGACCAAACAGTCATTGCGCACTTAGGAGATGGCAAACCACTCCTCCTTTGCACTGCTGCATGAGCAGAGCAGCCCCACCCACCCGCCCGCCAGCAAAGGAAACATAAAATGATAATAAGTTAAAGTTATTATAATTTTATATGTCATTTCCTTTCCACTGCTCGAAAGCAGTGGGGCGACGCTACTCCACCATAGCGGAGGAGCCGCCACTGACTGGGCTGTGTCTGGTAATAATATTGTCTTTTTAGCAACACTGTTGTCTTTTCTGTTTTGTACTATCATGCATTTGATTTTTTATTTCCTTATAGCAGGTGGAAGCCTCAATGCCTTCTTTAAACTGATATGTCTTCTGTTTTTTTAGGTGTAACGTATAGAGTGGTCATTCGGCCTGCCCTTTTATCATGATCAGATGTCTTTCTTGTATGTTTTAATTCTCTGCTTCTCATTCGATTGCTTTTCTCTCAATTATTATACTTGCCTCACCCAAGAAACATTTCAGTTTCACTATGATTTCATTGGATCAAATGTATCCATCTACTGCTGACATCAGAACATAAACTTCAGTGCATATGACTATGGGTGGGTGGTAAACTCCGCTACGCTGACAGAGTTTGCAGCATTTTGCCCACTCTGTGCTTAGCTTGGGGTGCAGAGTTTGGCAAAAACTCCTCCCACTGCTGCGTGGCAGAGTTTACAGCGCACCCCAATGCTGATATCTATTCTCCTGGATTTGTCTTTTAACGGACGACATTTGTCTTTAAATTCAGAGATTCTGGGTCACATGGCAACCAACCCTGTGTCTGTTAACAAATTCTGTGAGTCATCAGAGAGTGGGAGAGCAATGCACGTGATTTGTAAGGTGAGCTAGGATTGGTATTTGGTACATGGTCAATGCTGCAGCTAACCCCAGAATTCTGATATGCTCATTGGCTGCGGAGTCCCCACTTGTGTCGATGTTTCTCCGAGTCATGCATGCGACTCCTCATATGGTGCGACAGCTATTAGGATTGGACGGGCTGGGTGTTTGTCAAGTACGTGCTGCACAAGAAAGTATAGAGGGAAAGGGAGGAAAATAAGGATGACGTAAAGGGAGATATAATTGCTGTACAGAGAATGGATGGCACCGCTATAGTCTGAAACATACATATATTGGCGAGCCTTCAGCGCCAGTTAGGGTGACCAACCGTCAGTAAATTTCACGGACAGTCCGTTATTTCGGCCGTCTGTCCGTTGTCCGTGAAGGATTCTTTAACGGACGCCATTTGTCCGTAATGTTAACCGGGCACCGATCGCACCACCCTAAAGCCGGCATAGCTTCCACCCACCTCCCTGCTTAACTCCGATGCTGTTGAGGTCGGGTGTAACAGACTCCGATGCAGTACCAAAGCTCAGATCCCCAGCAGCATTGGAGAGGCACAACGGGATGGCAACCCTCACACCTTCAGCCCTTGATGAGCTGTTAAGAGGTGTTTGAAGGTGACTGAGAGGGAGGGGCTGCAGCTTCAGGAGCAGGGGCATCTATTCAGATGCAAACAGCCCTGAATGCGTCATGTCTCTGCAATTTAAAGGGGCCTCACACATTCCCTTCCTGCCCAGGACCCTTAAAATCGTAGAACCGGCCCTGATTACACCCAGGCATTATGTGGTTCGTTTCACAGAGCTTAATTACTGTTACTAAATTGTAAGCAAACCTCGGTTCTTCAAACATGCAGTCTATAATGTAATAAAATAAAGAAATGGCACAATCGCATCCACACTGATTAACAAAGTATGGAGGACAATCGGTTAAATCAGTTCTCTTGGGTTATCTCCATTAAGTACTGTACATCACAGTGGGGGATGGCAAAACAAACAGTTTTAGAAAGAGAGCCTGTCGTCTCGGTGTCCTGTCCAGGAGGGGGTGAGGAGCCCTACCCCACCCTGGAAGAGACCAAGATGATACTAGAATACTGCATGCCCACCCCTGTGACAACCCTGGTGGATCCTGTTCCCCCTCCTGTGATTGCTCCTCCCCCCCCCCAGTGATGGCTCCTGCCCCCCCCCAGTGATGGCTCCTGCCCCCCCCAGTGATGGTTCCTGTCCCCCCATGTGGTGGCTCCTGTCCCCCCATCCGCCTGTGATGGCTCCTGCCCTCCCCCCCCCCGTGGTCAGGGCCGGACTGGGAACCAAAACCGTCCCTGGCAAAGTGCTCGGCTGCACCCCTTCCCTCACCCCCGCGGGAGGTTGGGAGTGCCGCTGAGCTCTTTGCCAGGGCCGGCTTTCGGCCAATTTTGTTGCAAGGCAGATTTTGCAGCTATGCTTCAAAAACGGCCCTGTAACAAAAACGGTCCCCAGGGGCCCAAACCGGCCCTCACACGTGCGGCGCACCGGGGGATTGCCCGGTGCCCGCTATGGCCAGTCCGGCCCTGCCTGTGGTGATTCCTGTCTCCGCCCTGGGTGGCTCCTGTCCCAGTCCTGGAATGGCTCCTGCAGTGAGGGTGAAGCACTTGATGGGCCCCTTCTCAAAAAGGCTCAGCTCAAAATTAATATGAAAAGGTGAGCGAGTGAGTAAGTGAAGGGATGGGTGGATGGCTGGATGAATTAGTGAAAGGGTGAATGAAAGATTGAATAGATGGATAATGATAGAGGATGGATGGATTGATGAGTGAGTGGAAGGATGGAGGAGAGAAAAGGTAAATAGCTGAATGTATGGGTGGAAGGGTAGCTGGATGGGTAAAAGAGTGGATGGATGAGTGAAAGGATGGATGAGTGAAAAGGTGGATGATGAGTGAGTGGGTGGATGGATGAGTGAAAGGATGGATGGATTGATGAATTGATAAGTGCAAGGGTGACTGGATGGACGGATGAGTGAAAGGGTGGATGTAAGGCTGGATGAGTGAGTGAAAGGGAGGGTAGGTGGACAAAAGGATGAGTAGATGAGTGAAGGAGTGAAAGGATAAATGGTTGAGAGAAAGGATGGATGAGGGATAGGGTCAATGGATGGATTCATGAGTGGATGAGTAGATGGATGGATGGATGGGTGGGTGGATGGATGGATGGAAGGAAGGATGGCTAAGTGAAAGGGTCGATGGAGAGGGAAAGGGAGGATGGATGGATGACTGAAAGGAAGGATGGATGGATGACTGAAAGGGTGGATGGGTGGAAGGATGAGTGACTGGGTGGATGGATGAGTAAGTGAAAGGATGGCTGGATGGGTGAAAGGGTATATGGCTGGATGGATGAGTGGATGGATGGGTAGAAGAGTGGATGGATGGGTAGAAGAGTGGATGGATGAGTGTACAGATGGATAGGGTGAAAGGGAGGTGGATGGATGGATAATGGATGGATGAGTGAAAGGATGGATGAAGGGATGTATGAGTGAAATGATAGATGGAAGGATACATGATGGATAGGTTTGCAAATGGTTGAATATGTTTGGATATGGCTGGGCTTACTTATATACTATTGCGCGACCTCCTCTGATGTGTCTGTAAAACTTACCTATTGTCCTGAAGTTTTGTCCTGAATTTTGACCTCCTGCCCTGAATTTGTGTCCTGAATTTTGACCCTTTGTCCTGAATATTTACACTCACCGTCCTGAATTTGCACCAATGCCAGTTGGTAACCCTAGCGCCAGTTCCACAGCAGGACCATTGAATGCCGTAGAGGTAAGCAATAGTTTTATTCAGGGTTAATTTGTTCTCAGGCCAGGTCCGCTCCCCTACCGCACCAGCGTTCCCTGCTGGTGCTCTGCCTGCTGCCCTCACCGCTGCTGCTGTTGGAAGTTTGAGGCCCTCCTCCACCCGCAGGCTCCCGCCTGCGCCTCATCCCTGGTGGCCCAGTGGTGGGCGGTAAGTTTCAAGTCTGACCTCTTCCTCTGTCCGTCTTTCTCTCTCCCGATTTCCCTCCTCCTGCTTGTCTACTGCCCTTAATTGTATTCTGCCTTTGCCTTCGCTCGTTTCATTTTTCATAAGCTTTTCTGCCTTTAGCCTGCCTGTCTGTTTTCTCCTAATTGTATTCTGCCTTTGCCTCTGCTCGTTTCATTTTTCGTAAGCTTTTCTGCCTTTAACCTGCCTGTATTTTTCCTCCTAATTGTATTCTGCCTTTGCCTCTGCTCGTTTCATTTTTCGTAAGCTTTTTGGCCTTTAGCCTGCCTGTCTGTTTCCTCCTAATTGTATTTTGCCTTTGCCTCTGCTCGTTTCATTTTTCGTAAGCTTTTCTGCCTTTAGCCTGCCTGTTTTTTCTCTCAATCTCTGTTCTTCAGTGCTGTTGGTCTTTTTTCAGTGCCCTTCTCCCCCCGCCCGCCCCCGCTCTCCTTTCCCACCGCTGCCTCCCCTGCGGCCCCACCCCCATCCTCTCCCATTCACCACCCGCCTCCCAGCTGCTGCTCCTCCCTCCCTCCACCCTTCTTAATGCAGGCCGCTGCGTGGCGAGGGTGCAAACCTTGACCTGTTCTCAGGCCAGGTCCACTCCCCCACTGCGCCAGCGTTCCCTGCTGGTGCTCTGCCTGCTGCCCTCGCCGCTGCTGCTGTTGGAAGTTCGAGGCCCTCCTCCACCCGCAGGCTCCCGCCTGCGCCTCATCCCTGCTGGGCCAGTGGTGGGCGGTAAGTATCAAGTCTGACCTCTTCCTCTGTCCGTCTTTCTCTCTCCCGATTTCCCTCCTCCTGCTTGTCTGCTGCCCTTAATTGTATTCTGCCTTTGCCTTTGCTCGTTTCATTTTTCGTAAGCTTTTCTGCCTTTAGCCTGCCTGTCTGTTTCCTCCTAATTGTATTTTGCCTTTGCCTCTGCTCGTTTCCGTTTAATTTTTCGTAAGCTTTTCTGCCTTTAGCCTGCCTGTTTTTTCTCTCACTCTCTGTTCTTCAGTGCTGTCGGTCTTTTTTCAGCGCCCTTCTCCCCCCGCCTGCCCCCGCTCTCCTTTCGCGCCGCTGCCTCCCCTGCATCCCCGCCCCCATCCTCTCCCATTCGCCACCCGCCTCCCAGCTGCTGCTCCACCCTCCCTCCACCCTTCTTAATGCAGGCAGCTGTGCGGCCAGAGGCAAGCCCGTCTGCGCCCGTCCGCGCCTGGACCGCGCCCAGAGCCAGGACCCCTGGCCCCCGACGATGCCCGCCCACACGACGGACTTACGACGCCGCCACCCTCAACGCACTAACACACTCAAACCCGGCCGGAACCCCGCCTGCTACCGAGCCACCCCGAAACGCACCCACGGATCCTTCACCTGCCAAGCCTGCAATTTCACCTGCCTCCGGACCTGCACCGCACCTTAAAGGCCAGGCACCAGCAACAACTACCTCAAGTGCATCCTGCTCAACACCCGCTCCGTCCACAGACACGCCGTCGAACTCTGGAACCTGCTCGACACAACTTCACCAGACGTCGCCTTCCTCACGGAAACCTGGATGAACGCCTCCTCAGCCCCCGACATCGCCATAGCCATCCCGGACGGATACAAGATCACCCGGAGGGATTGCGCCAACCAGACCGGAGGAGGCATCGCCATCATCCACAGGAACACCATCCGCATCACGACCAACTCCGACGACACCCTCACCGCCGCCGAGCACCTTCACTTCCAGATACACACGGACCCCAAGACCACCCTCAGAGGCACTCTCATCTACAGACCCTCGGGACCACGCACACAATTCAGCGAAGCCATCGCAGACTTCATCAGCCCGCACGCCCTCACCTCCTCTGACTACATCCTCCTAGGGGAACTCAACTTCCACTTGGAGAACAACAATGACAGCAACACCACCACCCTGCTGGACAACCTCACCAACCTCGGACTCAAGCAACTGGTGAACACCCCCATCCACTACGCCGGCCACACGCTTGACCCCGTCTTCTCCTCCAGCAAGCACATCTCCTTCAGCCACTCCAGTGAACTTCATTGGACTGATCACAGCTGCGTCCACTTCAACTTCAGGAGAACCACGACCCACCACCACCCGCAACAGGCTCCCCGCAGGAGCTGGAACAAGATCACCGCCGACCAACTCACCACCTCCCTCAGCCAGAACCCTCCCGCTAGCGCAACGGACCCCAACGAAGCAGCCCGCAACTTTACACAGTGGCTCACCAACTGCGCCGACGACCTCGCACCTTTGAAGAACCCACCCAGCAGACCCGGCAGCAAGATAGCCTCGTGGCTCACCAACGAACTCAAAACATCCAAGAAAAACTGCAGCACCCTCGAAAAAGCCTGGCGCCACGACCAGACTACAGAAAACATGACAGCCCTCAAGAACGCCACCCGCATACACCACCAGCTGATCCGCACCACCAAAAGAACAACATTCAAAGAACGACTGGACAACAACACCCACAACAGCAAGGAACTCTTCAGCATCGTCAAAGAGCTCTCCAACCCCAGCGCCGGAAACAACAACATCACACCCTCGCAAGACCTCTGTGACTCATTCGCCTCATTCTTCCACTGCAAGATCACTGACATACACAACAGCTTCGGCGCACAGACCACGCACCCAACCACCGAACCAACGCCCCCCACCACCACCCTCTGCAACTGGACCCCGGTCAGCACCGAAGACACCACACGCACGATGAACACCATCCACTCCGGATCCCCTGCCGACCCCTGTCCCCACCACGTCTTCAACAAGGCCGACTCCATCATCGCACCCCAACTTTGGGACATCATCAACATCTCCTTCACCACCACCACCTTCCCGGAGAGCTGGAAGCATGCCAAGCTCAGTGCCCTCCTGAAGAAACCGACAGCGGACCCCACCAACCTCAAGAACTTCCGCCCCATCTCGCTCCTCCCTTTTCCTGCCAAAGTCATCGAGAAGACCGTCAACAAACAGCTCGCTGCCTTCTTTGAGACGAACGGATCCCTCGACCCCTCACAGTCCGGTTTCTGAGCCAACCACAGCACCGAGACCGCCCTCATCGCAGCCACCGATGACATCAGATCCCTGCTCGACAACGGGGAAACAGCTGCCCTCATCCTCCTGGACCCCTCTGCAGCGTTCAACACAGTTTGCCACCGCACACTCATACAGCGCCTCAGCAACACCGGAATCCAAGAGAAGGCACTGGAGTGGATCATCTCGTTCCTCTCCAGAAGAACCCACAGAGTCCGCCTCCCCCCGTTCCGTTCCGCAGCCACCGAAGTCATCTGCGGCGTACCTCAAGGATCCTCGCTCAGCCCCACCCTCTTCAACGTCTACATGAGCCCCCTCGCGACCATCGCACGCCAACACAACCTTAACATCATTTCCTACGCCGATGACACCCAGCTGATCCTCTCCCTCACCAACGACCCCGCCACCGCCAGAGCCAGCCTACACGAAGGAATGAAAGACGTCTCCAAGTGGATGAAGAACAGCCGCCTGAAATTGAACTCAGACAAGACGGAAGTCCTCATCCTGGGATCATCCCCCTCCGCCTGGGACGACTCCTGGTGGCCCCCTGCCCTGGGCACCACCCCCAAGCCAACGGACCACGCACGAAACCTGGGTTTCATCCTGGACTCCTCCCTCTCGATGACCAAACAAGTCAACGCCGTCTCGTCATCCTGTTTCAACGCCCTGCGCATGCTCCGAAAGATCTTTCGATGGATCCCCACCGAAACCAGGAAGACGGTCACTCAGGCACTCGTCACCAGCCGACTGGACTACGGGAACACCTTCTACGCGGGATCCACAGCCAAACTACAGAAAAGACTCCAGCGCATACAGAACGCCGCCGCACGACTCGTCTTGGACATCCCCCGCCACAACCACATCTCAGCCCACCTGAGAGACCTGCACTGGCTCCCCGTCAGCAAGAGGATCACGTTCAGACTCCTCACCCACGCACACAAGGCTCTCCACGACCTGGGCCCCAAGTACCTCAACAACTGCCTCACTTTCTACAAGCCCACCCGCCAGCTGCGATCGACCAGCCTTGCCCTCACCACCGTTCAACGCATTTGCAGAGCCACCGCTGGAGGAAGATCCTTCTCCTCCCTGGCGGCCAAGACATAGAACTCCCTCCCCATCCACCTACGGCTGACCCAGGACCATCTCTCCTTCAGGAAACAACTCAAGACCTGGCTTTTCGAGCAGTAACGGACCCCTCCCCCCCACGCCTTGAGACCCTAGCGGGTGAGTAGCGCGCTTTATAAATTGTTTGATTGATTGATTAATTTGTGCATAAATAGGGGACCACTGACCTCATGACTCCATGTACTTCTTGATGAGTTTTCACATAAAATGAAATATATTTAGCATACTTTTATACTTTCTAGTTAAAGAATGCTTAAGCTTTCCTTTATTTGTATTCTTGGCCACATTGGTGCTTTTGCTACTGAACTCTGCCTGTGCTTGAGCACTCAGTTTAACCTTGTAATTAGTTAAGCACTCAGGCATGCAGTCCTCTCTGTAACTGTAATGGTCAGCTTGTGCTCGAGCTGCTTGGATTCGAGCATTCAGTTTCCTTGACTTAGTGCGCTGAGAGTGCCACATGGATTGATGGCTTCTCTCCCACAGCCGACATCGCTTGAGTGGCATAGGTCTTCCCTTTGTTGGAAGACCCACCAGTAAATGATTTAAAATAAAAATTGTTCCTTACTGAACCACATGGTTGTTCCCTCATGTCTAAAATAGTCTCAGAGTTGTGCGTGTTATGCTGCATAAGGTGTGGCCACTCTTAGGATTGGATAGGCTGGTTCCTTACTGAAGCACAGAGATGTTTCCTAATCGGGTGGCAATTTCCTTGGCATATTCTGCAAATAATAGTGTTCTATACACCATCAGGATCCTGTAGTCTATGAGCAGGCCTCTGTAATTTTACACTGTACTTCTCACGTGTGCACTGCAAGTTGTTCAGTGCGACGGACTGAAATTCCTCTACTCGCGGTACTCCACAGAATCTCTTATAGTTTTTAGGTAACTACGCGAAATTCCACAGGGTAGAACTCCATCAGTTCTGCCCACACCTACATAAGTGAAACAATTTTCTATTCCTTCTATCTTTCCTGATTCCCTCTCTTCTCACCCCATCCATTTCTTTCAACCCCCAGTGCCTGCTGTCCTAACCCATCTCCCTCATGTAATGAGCATATGCCTTCACAGTATCAGCAGGCGACAAAACTAACCATTATAAGATGGTCACATGTGCATGTACCTTTTAATGAACTTTATATGCTTAAAGAAAATCCACATTAAGATGTCTACTATAGTGTTTCACACTTCCTTAGCAGTCCTCTTTATATGGATTTTCTTAAAGCATGAAAGAGGCCCCGCTGACGACTGTGCATCTGTGGTGGCTGTCTTTGAATGGATTTTCATAAATGATAAATAATCTATACAAACAGGAGCACCACAAATGTACGTTCATCTGCAGCTGCCATCTAGTGGAAAAGTCAAGCTTTGCCAGCAGTTTTCACAGGAGACACCTATTGCCTTTGCCAATGCTTGTTATTTTATTAGTTTGTGTTATGACTACATGGAGCATTCTTCTTTTCCTGCCTCTTTCCCATTTTCACACTTATAGATAATTTTGCAATTTTTTCTTCCAAACACTGTATTTTGACACAAATCATACTTATATTCTGCATTTTCTCCCAACAAATGATGTTTAGTTTTGATACCTCCTGCTCCCAGCATAGGGGATTGTACCCTTCCTTCAGCCCAGCAATAATCTTGGGAGGAACTTAGGGGCATTTTCACAAGGAACAGGGAAAATTAACGCTAAGGGCGCTTAGCGTTAATTTTTTTAATGCCTGCTATCGCTGGATAATATCGCCTGATTATCGCGTTATTAACAACGCTAACCACCTATCAAGCGATAGTGGCATTTTGGGAAGTTATCGCTGGTAATGCAGCGATAAAACTACAAAGATAGGGATATCCTTGTTGATAGCCCTTGGTGGACTTAGCCATGTAATCCACCTCCCATTGGATTACATGGCTAAGTCTGAAAATTAGCAGACGTAAAAAAGCAGCATTAACCGTGGTTAGCCCTGCGTTTTTTATGTCTCTAACAGGGTTAGCGTGAAGCTTGATAATAGGAGAAATGTTGCTTAGCGGCATTTCTTCTATTAATTTGTTCTGGAACACCCACTTTGCATCTCATTAGAGATGCAAAGGGAAGTGTAGTGAAAAAGGGTGCTAACAAGCGATTTTGCATGTTAGCACCCTGTTGTTGATAGGGCGATATTTTTATCTCCGCTTGTTAATATGTCCCTGAAGCTGTTGACTCGAGCATGATCATGTGCATCACAAGACTAACAATAATGAGCCCAGTTCAATGCATAGCTCTACAGGTATTGTGGAGAACCTACATTGCAGCAAGCATTTACAAACCGACAATATGCAGAGCAGAAAGGTCACTGGCCAGACACTGTCATGTTCACCCCAATGTATTGCGGTCACACTGGGCAGACTCCTTAGCCCCAAAAGAAAAGATACCTCCGTCAGAGAATCGAAGAACCAGCAGGTGTACCTCAATTCCCTCGCTAGTGAGGTATGCTCTGTTAGACAGGGAGTGTTAGGGAGTCTGACAAACTTGTCAGAAAATCTCTTATCTGCAGGAAACGATGAACAGGGCATACTCTTGTACCCAAAAATCAATACGCACACACAATGATTGTTATTTTAATATTTTATGATTATTTATTTTGCTGTATTATCCTACAAATCATGTGTAACAGAATGATTATAATTGTTATAAATAACTCAGCAGATAATTTGTAAATGTTGACCACTTTCTCAGCACACACAACAACTATGGGCTTAGTCCCAGACAGGACTCTGAGGCTAGATGGACACAACAAATGCACAGTCCTTTTATTAGCACCACTACTATTCCCTCACTGTGCTATAGTGAACTCACAATGGTGGCAGCTATGTTGATTATAGTCAGCAGAGCAGGCCCTGTTGCCTGTCGTCTGAAGAGGAATGGGCCAAATCCCCTATTTCTAGACTGTATGTCATTCCTATTGCAACTGGGTCCTTTCCCTATCCATTCCAGACATGGATGTGGTATGCATGCACTGTATGCCAGTGAAAGATGTTTGAGGAGTATATGTCGAGTTTAGGAACACTGCCACCCATTTTATGTGATGCATAATACAAGTGATACCTAAGATGGAGGGTTGGGGAGAGCCCAGACAGAAGATGTGCAGACAGAAGATGTGAATTCCAGGATTCTAATCACACATTGCAGAAGGCCGTACAGTGGGTCAGACATGGAAGGGGCATATTCACAAGGATTTATCGCCGAGTCATCGGCACTTTATCGCAGCCAAAGTGGCGATAAATTTACCTCCCCATTCACAAGCTGGCGCTAACAGCCCACAGCACCAGTTTACCTGCGATAGCAGCCGCAAAAAACATAGCTACAGAGGATCACCGCAACTATCGCTAATGAGATGCAGAGTGGGCATTCCTGTGCCAAAAGCCGCGACAACATCACACCTCAACATTCTCAACGACCAGCCAGATCGGCGATAAAAACACAAAACAGGCGATAAGGCATGTTAGCACCAAGAAATCTACACCTGCTCTGACCTGGTGTTAAGTCCGACTGCAGCCAGCACCACAAAAGGGAGACCAGCCCAGGGCCACATCGGAAGTGCAACAGATGTCAAGGAGCCACCCATCATGTGTCCCGGACACCCAAGAGGGCCACAACACCCACTGACACCACCCCAGGACCCCACACCACACCGGGAACACCCCCCCACCGGACAACCACAGAGGCAGCGCAGACAAAGACAGCGGAACCCCAGGAGGCATACCAGCCGCCCAGACCCAACCTCTGACAATGTCCCCATCCACCACAGGCTGAAAGGGACAATCGCCCCACACATCCTGTCCATCATCACCCAACAGGCCTACGGCACCAACACAGCGGACAACCAACATCCCACCCCACACCAAGCTGTGGGCTTGGCTGCACCTGGTGGCCACTGGCACCCCCCAACCAACACCCGCCAGAGTCGGAGAAGTCTCACTGCCAGCCACATCCAAGTCCCTCACACCTGCCCTGGACATCACCATCACCCTGGTACCCCAGTCCCCATATGTCCAATACAATGCGCAGGTCACGCTGGAGACCAAGCAAGGATCATATGCCATAGCAGTATGCACGCAAGTGTTGGGGGCAATCCAAAGCCCACATGTCTCACCTGTGCCCCCTGGTGACACAGCACACAATCACCGCAACAGAAAGCACACGTCCCACCCCAATGTGCAGTCAACAACAGAACACCGTGGAACCTCCAACAATGTCGCCTTCAAATATACTGCCAGTGTGCATGATTCCTCCATCCTCTGACAGTCCATCAGCAACCAGCGTTCCCAGGATGGCACAGAGGGAAAAGTACAGCCCCTTGGCAAGTTCCAAATGAACACCCCACTCACCGCAACTCCACAACCATGCAAATCACAACTCTGGCAATGCACACGTCACAAAATCACAACCAACATTCACAACAACATGCCCACCCACCAGACACGACAGAACAACTCACAATGGTTACCTGGCCAAGCCGTGAACATGAACCAGCAACGGCATGGCACCTCAGCCACACAACAGCCTACTGTGGGGAGAGGTGGCAAACAGGCATGTGTGAAGGATGCAGTAGTACTTTGATTGGGAAAGTACACAATGCCAAGAGTGGCGGAGATGTGCTGGACAGGCCGCAGTATGCAGCACACACCCATATCCATGGCGACGTACACTTCTGGTGTATGGAGTGTAGTGGACAGTGGACGCAACCATGTCACCACAGTCAGTGGGGGACCTCAAGGAAATCTTGCCTGGTACGCCCCCCTAAGCGTGACCGGAGTGGGATGGCCCAGCATATGCCACACCAGCGTAGGGGTGTGAATAAGTAGCACGTAGCCCTGGTTGTGGTCCTCTCCTGGAAAGCCCAACGTCTCTGCCAGGGCGGAGATTCTCACCCCGCCATGAGGCCGGCGCCGTCCTCTAGAGTGGAGTTGCCTGCGAAGCTGTGTGCCTGCCAGACCACAAACCCGTCAGGCCTGCCCCTGCGCAGCCAGGCCTCACTGATCACCTGCCGACACTTACGTATGTCAAGGAGGGCACACCATGTTCCGGCTCAAGTTCCAGGCCAGAGTCCCGCGACCTTGGCAGCCTCCTCAGACTATCATGGTCTCCACGACACGGGCCCGCTTTACTCCTTTTTCGTTGATGTACTCTACTGCCGCCTCAGGCCTACTCCTCGGCCCAGTAGGTCCCAAGTGTGAAACTGTGTCCTGAGTCATGAATGGCAGTGACCCCAAATCCGGCCCACCGGCAACAGCACCAGACTCCCTTCGATCAGTGAGGCATAGTTCCATATGGGTTTCCTGTGACACGTTGTCAGGAACCTGGTGAGTGCCCTTACCATAGGGCAGTGTTATCCCAAAAGACATAGAGTAGTAATTAGACCGGCTACTGTAAATTATTGGTTTAATGTTAACCCGGTGAAAAAGACCCTTTCAAGATGGCCGCCGCGTTGCCCGCGAAGCATCAGAGGCTCCAGAAGAGACGTTCTAGTCTTGAAGGCACTTCGGAATGATGCGGCTCGCGAGCGCGCTCAACTGCGCACTTCAATTTGAATCTGAGGTAGAGAAGTTCGAATTCGAAGCGCGCTTCCTTTTAAGCAATTTAGTGGAAGCGGCGCTTATTCAAAGACATAATTTCACAGAGGGAATTATTTCCCATTCAAGTGTTCAGTATTCAAGTGTCCAATTCTTATTTGGGACATTACTAATTCTCATTGTGAGAGGCCAGTTGTTGAAGCCTTCCAGGAGTTTCGAGAGTACTAAGCTGGTGAGCCCGAGAACCTTCACAGTCAAGTAAGCCAAGAATTTATCCTGCTACAGCGTTAAGGAGACTGCAACTTTGGAGAAGCGCGTTAGCCACTGTACCCTTCCTTCCTAGCGTTCTTCCCTTTCCTTTCCTTCCACTCTATCCTTCCTTGATCCTTCTTGCGCGTACCTCCCTGAAGCCATTTACCTTCACTAATTCAACGAGAACTGTTCCAGACTTCAGGAAGAGAGACTTCATGTGAGACTTCATTCAATTAGACAAATGTTCCGAACCTTTTATGAGAAACCTAAGTGATAGGTCAAGCTACCAGTTAGGTAGGAGACGTCCATTTCCCAGTTAATTGAAGAAAGGTAGAAAGTAGTGTTGTGATTCTAATGTAGTGTCTTCCATGTGTGCTAGGAAGCTACAGTTCCAGACCAGTAGGAACTGAGAGACCTCATTACAGAAGAGGAGCCTACACTCCAGCAATACCTGGTAGGACAGATAAGAAGTGTTTAGATAAGTAATGAGCAGAACTGTTATGTGTATTTGAATGCTTATTTCCCCTTATGTGCATTAGAACCCCAGAAGACAGGAAAACAGAAGACAAGGGAATTCAGGTCCAGCTCGAGTGTCTTTCTCTTCTCTGTCCAACTCCCCTTTCCCCCTGCTTAGAGCAGCTGCTTAATGCAGTGTGTTCTGAGAGGAAGGAATTGGGAATAAGCATCTTCTGCCTCTGTGGAGAATCAACGGCCTTGACAGATTGAAGTGCCCACGACTTCACTCCACCCAGGCAGAATGGCAGAGGGTTTTAGTTTGAAGGCGTTAGGGGACATGTTAGAGAGAATTCAGCGGGATGTGGGACATCTTAGCGCTGAGAATAAGAGTCTTAAACAAGAAATGGTAGCTTCACGACAGGAAACAATGATGCTATCCCAAAGAGTTAGTGAGATGATGCCTTCAGACTCTCCTCCTTCTGTAGCAGATTTAAAGGGTTCCTTGCCAGAAACTAACCCCCGAACAGTGGCCCAAGTTGTTCATTCAGTTTCCCCCCTTATTCCTTTAGCACCACCCGAAAGGTTTAGCGGGGATCCTCAAAAGGCCCAATTGTTCCTCACACAATGTTCCCTTCATTTCATGTGTCGCTCAACCCTATTTCCAGATGCTCAATCCCGGGTGGCTTTCATTTTGTCTTATCTTAGTGGGGATGCCGCCAATTGGGCTATGCCTCTGGTTTCCCGAGATGATCCTTTTTTATATGATTTTGAACGCTTCAAGACAGAGTTTCTTCGTATCTTTGACAGGAGAAGAATTTCCCAGGCCACTGACAATGAACTTTTGGAACTGCGTCAAGGATCCAAAGATCTCCTCACGTACTTAACGCAATTTAACAAAGTGTTAATGGAAACTAATTGGCCACCAGAGAAGAGGGCTGCACTGTTTTATAGAGGCTTACGGGATGAGATAAAGGACACACTTGCACAGATTCCAAACCGACCTACTGATTTTACAGAATTAGTAGACTTAGTGTTAGAAATCGACTTTCGCTGTACGGAGAGAAAAGGAGAAAAGAAGTCTAGAGATTTTAAATGGAATTTTTCACGTTTTGACAGACCTAGAGTTGAAGGGAGTAAAACTAATGGATCCACATCAGAGAGTGAACCAATGCAGATAGGAACAGTGAGGGGTCCCTTAAGTAAAGAGGAAAAGGAGTCGAGGAGAGCAAAGAAGTTATGTATGTACTGTGGAGCTGCAGGACATTTTGTGAAAGAGTGCCCAAAGAGACCTAAACCTGTTGTGTCGGGAAACTCTCAAAACCATCTGTAGGAGGAGCCGCTCAGATGGCGAAATGGAAAAGAAGGAGTTGGTTCGAGCCGTAGATGGGACCAATCTTTCATCGGGTCCCATCACCCATCACACTGAGTTGTTAGAATTGGTCCAATCAAATGGACATCGAGAATATCTTCAGTTTAACTTGATTGATGCCCCACAGTTTCAGATCATTCTGGGTATTCCGTGGCTCACCACACACAATCCGACAATTGACTGGGAGAATCGGACTGTTGAGATGACTTCTTTGTTTTGTTCTGAACATTGTTTCTCCTCAGATGAAAAGAATCTAGAACCTTCCACAGCCACCTTGTTGTCTTACGGGGGAGATCCCATTGGGGTTGTCGAGTCTATACTTGTTCCGGATGAATACAAGGAATTTGGAGATGTGTTCAGTGAATGTGAAGCGGAACGATTGCCCCCCCATCGCTCTTACGATTGCGCCATTGACCTTGAACCCGGGGCCGTTTTGCCCTGCAGTCGGATTTATGCATTAACGGAGGCCGAGAATCTGTATTTGAAGGATTATTTGGATCGTTACTTAGCTAACGGGTTCATTAGACCATCCCAGTCTCCGGTCTCCTCACCATTGTTTTTCATTCCAAAGAAAGAAGGGTCTTTGAGGACTTGCATCGATTATCGAGCAATCAACAGAGCAACGATTAAAAACCGCTATCCGTTACCTTTGATTTCCGTCCTTTTGGATCAGATCAAAGAGGCTCAGATATTCACGAAATTAGATCTTCGGGGAGCTTACCATCTTATCCGAATGAAGGAGGGTCATGAGTGGAAGACAGCCTTCAGAACCAAGTACGGGCTCTTCGAATATCAGGTGATGCCCTTCGGGCTGTGCAATGCTCCCGCAGCCTTTCAACATTTTATTAATGATGCCATGGGAGATTTGTTGGATAAGGTAGCGGTGATCTATTTGGACGACATTTTGATTTTTTCTAAGAATCCACAAGAACATGTGAGGCATGTGAAGTTGGTCCTCGAAAGACTTCGACAACATCAGCTCTATGTGAAATTAGAGAAGTGTGCGTTCAGTGTTCGCACTGTTGCGTTTTTGGGGTTTGTACTGTCACCAGACGGAATTACCATGGACACCAGGAAGGTGCAGGCTGTGGTCGAATGGCCATCTCCCACAGATGTCAAGGAGGTACAGCGATTTTTGGGGTTTGCCAATTTCTATCGTCGATTCATTCAAGGTTTTTCTCAAAAGATTCTCCCCATCACAAAATTGTTAAAAAAAGGGGAAAAATTTCAATGGACAGAAGAGGCTGAACAGGCCTTTGTCTATCTCAAGACCAGTTTTACATCGGCCCCAATTCTCCTTCATGCAGATCCTTCTGAACCTTTCTTTGTAGAAGCGGATGCCTCAGACCAAGCCATAGGTGGAATCCTGTCTCAGCAACACCGATCTACGGGACAACTACATCCAGTAGCTTTCAGGTCTAGAAAGTTGAATGCAGCAGAGCAGAATTACACTATTGCGGAGAAAGAGCTGCTGGCCGTAAAGGATGCTTTTGTGGAATGGAGGCATTATTTATTAGGAGCCCAGCATACGGTCACAGTTTTCACGGATCATAAAAACCTTCAGTTTTTGAAATCAGCCAGAACCTTGACTCCTCGTCAACTACGCTGGTCCCTTTACTTTGCCGACTTTGATTTTGTGATTACTTATCGCCCAGGCAGTAAGAATGGCAAAGCGGACGCTCTGTCCCGAATTCAAACAGAGGCCTCAGAACATCCAGTGGAATCACGCCCAATTATTCCTGAATCCAAGATTGTATGCACTCTTAGTTTCACGAACTATAAGGAAGAAATTGGAAGACAAATGACTATAGAGGAAATGTCAGAATGGGCAAATCAAGAAACAGACCGAGAGATTGTCAACTCCTTGCCTTACCATCGAGGTGCGTTATATTTGCCAGCCAGAGCAATCCAAGAACAAGCTTTGAAAGACTGTCATGATCAACCATTAGCAGGGCATAAAGGCATGGCCAAGACACTTGACTTAGTCCAGCGATACTTCTGGTGGCCGGATATGAAGGCTCATGTGAAACGCTATGTGGAATCTTGTCACATCTGTGCTCGAGGGAAAACCAGTAGGCAAGCCCCCCAAGGATTTTTACAACCCCTACCTACTCCCACAGAACCCTGGCACACAGTCACATTAGATTTAATCGTAGACCTTCCAGTAAGCAGGGGGTATGATACCGTTTTAGTTGTAGTGGACACCTTTACTAAAATGAGTCACTTCATTCCTATAAAAGGGGTTCCCACAGCTAGAGAAATAGCCAAACTTTTCAGTGAACACATAGTTAAGATTCATGGGGTGCCTAAGATCTTGATTTCTGACAGGGGTCCTCAGTTTGTCTCTCGATTCTGGAAGGCCTTCATGCTGGGATTAGGGGTAGAAGTCAGGCATTCTACCAGTTATCATCCCGAGACAGATGGTCAAACGGAACGAGTAAATCAAGAGTTGGAACAGTACCTTCGCCTGTTCCTTTTGGCTCGGGATGGTGAGTGGTCAGACCTGCTGTGGATGGCAGAATTCGCGCACAATGCGAAGAATGTCTCCACTGGGTTTACTCCATTTTACCTCAATTTTGGAAGACATCCAAATCCCTTCAGTTGTGGAGAAGAGTTTGGGGTTCCGGCAGCTGATCAGTATTTGAAAGAACTATCCCGAGCTCACAAATCTGCAGAGTCTAATATTCTAAAGGCTAAGGAGAGTTATAAGCGACAAGCAGATAAACACAGAAAGAAGGCCCCTCAGTATCAGGTGGGAGATTCAGTGTGGTTATCCTCTCGTCACCTGCGATTGAAGGGGAATAGAAAATTTCAACCACGGTATATTGGTCCCTTCCCAATAGAACAGGTGTTAGGGCCAGTGACAGTTAAGCTAAAATTGCCTTCACAATTAAAGATTCACCGTGTATTCCATGTATCCCTCCTTAAGCCAGCAGTCCCCCATCTTCGCAAGGGTACCCCTCCCCCTCCAGTGAGAATCAAAGGACACACTGAATATGAAGTCAAAGAAATCTTAGATTCAAGAAGGATTCGAGGGAAACTATATTATTTGGTGGACTGGAAGGGGTATGGACCTGAAGAGAGATCTTGGGAACCGGCCTTAAACGTGCATGCTTCCCAATTAATTAAACGCTTTCATTTGCAAAATCCTCTCAAACCTAGACCGATAAATCGGTCATTGAGAGGGGGTACTGTCAGGAACCTGGTGAGTGCCCTTACCATAGGGCAGTGTTATCCCAAAAGACATAGAGTAGTAATTAAACCGGCTACTGTAAATTATTGGTTTAATGTTAACCCGGTGAAAAAGACCCTTTCAAGATGGCCGCCGCGTTGCCCGCGAAGCATCAGAGGCTCCAGAAGAGACGTTCTAGTCTTGAAGGCACTTCGGAATGATGCGGCTCGCGAGCGCGCTCAACTGCGCACTTCAATTTGAATCTGAGGTAGAGAAGTTCGAATTCGAAGCGCGCTTCCTTTTAAGCAATTTAGTGGAAGCGGCGCTTATTCAAAGACATAATTTCACAGAGGGAATTATTTCCCCTTCAAGTGTTCAGTATTCAAGTGTCCAATTCTTATTTGGGACATTACTAATTCGCATTGTGAGAGGCCAGTTGTTGAAGCCTTCCAGGAGTTTCGAGAGTACTAAGCTGGTGAGCCCGAGAACCTTCACAGTCAAGTAAGCCAAGAATTTATCCTGCTACAGCGTTAAGGAGACTGCAACTTTGGAGAAGCGCGTTAGCCACTGTACCCTTCCTTCCTAGCGTTCTTCCCTTTCCTTTCCTTCCACTCTATCCTTCCTTGATCCTTCTTGCGCGTACCTCCCTGAAGCCATTTACCTTCACTAATTCAACGAGAACTGTTCCAGACTTCAGGAAGAGAGACTTCATGTGAGACTTCATTCAATTAGACAAATGTTCCGAACCTTTTATGAGAAACCTAAGTGATAGGTCAAGCTACCAGTTAGGTAGGAGACGTCCATTTCCCAGTTAATAGAAGAAAGGTAGAAAGTAGTGTTGTGATTCTAATGTAGTGTCTTCCATGTGTGCTAGGAAGCTACAGTTCCAGACCAGTAGGAACTGAGAGACCTCATTACAGAAGAGGAGCCTACACTCCAGCAATACCTGGTAGGACAGATAAGAAGTGTTTAGATAAGTAATGAGCAGAACTGTTATGTGTATTTGAATGCTTATTTCCCCTTATGTGCATTAGAACCCCAGAAGACAGGAAAACAGAAGACAAGGGAATTCAGGTCCAGCTCGAGTGTCTTTCTCTTCTCTGTCCAACTCCCCTTTCCCCCTGCTTAGAGCAGCTGCTTAACGCAGTGTGTTCTGAGAGGAAGGAATTGGGAATAAGCATCTTCTGCCTCTGTGGAGAATCAACGGCCTTGACACACGTGGTGCGACTAACCCTGTTCAACGCCAGCCGGCAACACGTGGTGCCACTAACCCTGTTCAATGCCAGCTGGCGACACGTAGTGCCACTAACCCTGTTCAACGCCAGCCGACAACACGTGGTGCCACTAACCCTGTTCAACGCCAGCGGGCGACACATGTTGCCACTGAACCTGAACTACGCAGGCCAGTGAGGCCATCCAACCTATGCCAGCGACACTCGGTGAATGGGTCGTGCTGACCACTGCCTCAGGCCTACACCACAGACAGGTAGCACACACATTTGGAACTGAACGTCAGTCATTTAAATGGCAGAATACATGTCATCGCACGCATGGAAAGGCGTAAGAGGATGACGCGTTGCAGTCCAGAGGGAACAGGATCATCGTTACGGAGGTGCTCGAACACTACCGACAACTGCCCTTTTGTCACTAACTCTGGGCCACGCCAGCCAACGACATGTGGCTGTGGGCCACTGCTGACCGCTGCCTCCGGCCTACACTGCAGTCCAGTAGGACACAGAGTCCTCATTTTTCCCCCCGTTTCCCGCTGTGTCTGCTCCCTTTGCTTTTTCCTGCCGCTGTCTCCCCTGCGGCCCCACCCCCTCCCCCTCAGCACACATTCGCCACCCCGCTCCCACCTCGCAGCTGCTCCTCCCTCCCTATCCCCCTTATATGGAGGCCGCAGAGCAGTAGGGAGAGCGACCCTTGACCCCGGTCTGGGTAGGCCGCTCCCCATACCGCTTACTGATGCTCACCTTGTGCCACCGCTGGTAGCTTGCCCCGCCGTCATTTTCTACCCCTGGTAAACTGTTGTAACTTGCCTGCTGTTAACATGCTTCTTTTCTTTTTTTCCGCTGCCTATCTTGTGCCACCACTGTTATCTTGCCCTGCTGTTTTGCCTCCCCCTGGTAATCTGATGTAAACTTTGTCTTTCTGTTAAACGTGCTTCTTCTCTATTTTTCCCCCCGTTTCCCGCTCTGTCCACTCCTGCCGCTTTTTCCCGCCGCTGTCTCCCCTACGGCCCACCCCCTCAGCGCCCATTTGCCATCCTGCTCCTACCTTCCAGCTGCTCCTCCCTCCCTACCCCCCTTATATGGAGGCCGCGCAGCAGACGTGCCCAGCGGCCATGCCGCTGGTGTGCCGAAGGCGTGCCTAAGGCAAGCCCATCTGTGCTCATCCACGCCTGGACTGTGCCCAGTGCCAGAACCCCTGGCCCCTGCGGCTGCCACGACACGTGACACAGCTACGACTCCAGCACCCTCCACGCACTCAACGCCAGACGATCACGCACCTGCTTCCTGGCCGTCCCGAAGCGCACCCAAGGACCCTTCTCCTGCCGGAACTGCAGCTTCACCAGCATCCAGCCTGCCAACTCACCCACCGAAGAACCCAACTTCCTCAGATGCATCCTGCTCAACACCCACTCCGCCCACAAACACGCCGTCGAACTCTGGGACCTACTCGACACCAATGCCCCAGACGTCGCCTTCCTGACAGAGACCTGGCTGAACCCCTCCTCGGCACCCGACATCGCCATAGCCATCCCGGAAGGCTACAAGATCACCCGCAAGGACCGCACCAATGGAGTAGGAGGAGGAATTGCCATCGTCCACAGAAACACTCTCAAAATCTCAACAGATACCAACGACACCCTCAGCACCGCCGAACACCTGGACTTCCAGATCTACACCGACCCCAACACCACCCTCAGAGGTACCCTCATCTACAGACCCCCTGGACCCCGACCACAGTTCAGCGACTCCGTCGCCGACTTCATCAGCAAACACGCCCTCGCCTCCACGGACTACATCCTCCTAAGGGACCTGAACTTCCACCTCTAGAACAACAACGACTCCAACTCTTCCACCCTGATCAACAACCTCGCTGACCTTGGATTCAGACAACTCGTCACAACACCTACCCATTCCGCCAGCCACACGCTTGACCCCATCTTCTCAGCAAGCTCCCACGTCTTCTTCAGCTGCACCACCGAACGCCACTGGACCGACCACCGCTGCAGCCACTTCACCTTCCGGAAACCCACCGCACACCACCGCACCCAGCAGATGCCTCGTCACCGCTGGAGCAAAGTCACCGAGGACCAGCTAACCACCGCCCTCGCCCAGAGCCCACCCGCAGACCCGACTGACCCCGACGCCACAGCCAGTAGCCTCAGACAGTGGATCGACAACTGCGCCAACACCCTCGCCTCGCTCAAGAAGCCCTCCAACACCCACACCAGCAAGAAAGTCAGCTGGTTCACCGAAGACCTCCAGGCCTCCAAGCGAACCTGTCGAAAACTCAAAAAAAACTGGATCTGTGAACGAACACCGATAAGCTACACATCCCAAAAGAACGCCACCGGCAGACACCATCAGATCCGCCAAAAGGACCTCCTTCAAAGACCGCCTAGACAACAACTCACACAACAGCAAAGAGCTCTTCAACATCGTGAAGGAACTCTCTAACACCAACGACATCCAACCGTCACAAGACCTGTGCAACTCGCTGGCCACCTTCTTCCATCCAAAGATCGCAGACATCCACAACAGCTTCGATGCCGTCACCACCCCGGCAACTGCTGAGACCCCCGTTCCCACGACCACCACCCGCACCAACCGCCTGCTCACCTGGACCAACATCAACGACGACGACACCGTCAAGATCATGAACACCATCCACTCCGGATCCACGGAAGACCCCTGCCCACACCACATCTTCAACAAAGCCAGCAGCACCATCGCACCCCATCTCCAGAAAACCATCAACATCTCCTTCGAGACAGCGACCTTCCCGGAGAGCTGGAAGCACGCAGAGATCAACGCCCTACTCAAGAAACCCAAGGCAGACCCCAAGGACCTCAAGAACTTCCGACCCATCTCCCTGCTCCCGTTCCCGGCGAAGGTCATCGAAAAGGCCGTCAACAAGCAACTGACCAACTTCCTTGAGGAGAACAGCATCCTGGACCCGTCCCAGTCCGGGTTCCACAGCAACCACTGCCCTCATCGCCGCCACCGACGACATCAGGACCCTGCTTGACAACAGAGAAACCACAGCCCTCATCCTCCTGGACCTGTCAGCCGCCTTCGACACGGTCTGCCACTGCACACTACGAACACACCTCCACGACGCCGGAATCCAAGACAAGGCCCTGGACTGGACCACCTCCTTCCTCTCCGGCAGAACACAGAGCGTCCGCCTCCCTGCTTCTGCTCCGAAGCCACCGAGACCATCTACGGCAGACCCCAAGGCTCATCCCTCATCCCAACGTTGTTCAACGTCTACATGGCACTGCTCGCCCACGTTGCACGACGGCACGACCTCAACATCATCTCCTACACCGACGATACCCAGCTGATCCTATCCCTCACCAAAGACCCCCACACCACCAAAACCAACCTCCACGAAGGAATGAAGGCTGTCGCCGACTGGATGAGAAACAGCCGACTGAAGCTAAATTCGGACAAGATGGAAGTCCTCATCCTCAGCTCCACCCCCTCGGCCTGGGACGACTCCTGGTGGCCGACTGCACTAGGAGCACCCCCTACACCCACCGACCATGAACGCAACCTAGGGGTCATCCTCTACTCCAGCCTTTCCATGACGAAGCAGGTCAATGCCGTCTCCTCCTCCTGCTTCAACACCCTCCGCATGCTTCGCAGGATCTTCAAGTGGATCCCCACGGAAGCTAGAAGGATGGTCACCCAGGCCCTCGTCAGCAGTAGACTGGACTACGGAAATGCACTCTACGCAGGAGCCCCGGCCACACTCCTGAAACGGCTCCAGCGCATCCAGAACGCCTCCGCACGCCTGATCCTCGACATCCCTCGTCGCAGCCACATCACACCCCACTTGAGAGACCTGCACTGGCTCCCCATCAACAAGAGGATAACCTTCAAGCTCCTCACCCACACACACAAGGCACTCCACAACACCGGACCAGCGTACCTCAACAGCCGACTCAGCCTCTACACCCCCACCTGACAGCTCTGCTCCGCAGACCACGCCTTCGCAATCATCCCCCGCATCCGAAGAGTGACCGCGGCAGCATATAATTCTCCCACCTCGCCACCAAGACATGGAACACCCTCCCCATCTGCCTGCGGAAGACCGAAGACCTCCTAACCTTCAGGAGACTTCTCAAGACCTGGCTCTTCGAACAGTAGTACTCCCCCAGCGCTTTGAGACCCTCACGGGTATGTAGTGCGCTTTATAAATGCTGAGTTTGTATCAGTGTACCGGCATCATCACAGACAGCATTCCCTCTCAGCCCCGGTGCCACTAAGTCTGTTCCCCGACAATCAGGAACACTCTCTGGTCGAACTTTAGTGGCGTCTGAGCCTATGGACTAGGGGCACTTTTCATCCTCATGTAGCTGATACCTAATTGGTGGTGGCAACGAGGCTCTCACATTCCACTCCTCCATTTGCTGCTTCCGGATAAAATTAAACCTTTCGGCATCATGCCCTGGAGGACACCTTCCACTGTCCCCCAATACCCTCCGCAACATACACCTCGGACATTAATGGTGACCCGCTCAGGTCGCATGGCCCATCTGACTGCACCGCAAGTCACCGTCCCATGGCTGTGTGCCTGTGCTGGCCGTAGTGCATCCGGGGCCACTAACTCTGTGCTAGTCAGGTCCGGGACCCCTTCTTCCAAGATATTGGATGGCCCCTGAAGTGTTGGCCATGGGGTCATCAACACCATTTCTCTGTGGCCCTGCACTGTACGCAGCCTCCGAGCCCAACAGCGTGCCACCAGGGCTCACACACCAAATTGAGTCCTGCCCGGGTGTGGCATCACCGCAGGAGGCACATGCCACCACCGCAAGGACCACCTCCAACAGTCATCTGCCAGAGTTGAAACGGTGGTCCAGACAGACTTGCGGAGTTGCTCAGACCTGTCGTGGATGCCATCATCGGCCTGATACCCTGCTCAGCACTCCAGGTTCCAGTGATTCAGTGCACCGCAGGCCATTGTCCGTTACTGATTGAGTTATGAGCTGTGGAGAGGTTGTGCAGCTATGTCACGTCAAAAAGTGTGTGGGCCCTGAGACATTGATGGGGAAGATGATGCAGGTATGACACGCCCCACTGCATCTGCATCTGGTGTCTGTCTGAGGGACACGATCCAAGACTTTTTCTTCACGTGGGCGCGCTCATCTCTAGTGTCCTATCCCCAGTGCACTGCAACTCATGGATACTTCTGTTGCACTGGTGGCTGTCCTCTGGACTTTCTCCAGCTTCCTCCATCTTGCTCAGCAGTTGACTCTTTTATGCATGTGTTTGCTGTTTCTGTTGCACTGGTGTCTAATGCTCAAGTGGTTGCCAGCACGAGGCATTCCGTGCAGAATGGCTCACACCCACTCCACACCCATCCAGCACAGGCATCACTGTACATGTGGCCCTGCCAATAAAGGGGCCCGGCGCATGTGCCCGTAGCCAGTTCAAAATGGTATCTGCGTGTGTCGCTGTGGTCTTGTTGTATGCCTGAGGGCCCTGGGCCCGATGCCATTACATTGTGCTGTGTACATCGGATGCAGACGTGTCACGGCAGGCAGCGGGTTGGAGCTTGGACATGTAGCTTTGTCACACCCCACTCAATTCATAAGGGGAGTGGCCAGGGCCGTCATATGCAGAGCCAAAATGGGTGTGTGACTGGAATTTGAGCGCCCCTGCCCGTGGTTCTGTACTGTGAATGTGCAACTGCATGTGTCTCTAAGGCAGTGTGGGTCTCCTTAGTGGGGTGTTGGTGGCCCCTGAAGGGTGGTGGACACCTACGTATGTGTCCTGGTTTGCATTCCATGGGTTCAACCCCCACCCACACCTGTTGGGCCACCTCCTTTTGGCGTGCAGGAACAGGGCATTGGGGTGCGATGTGTGGGTGGGTGAAGTGTCGTGAGCCAGCTGTGCTGGGTGTTCTCCTCTGAGTAGCTTGGCTGTCCGGGTTCTGGTGGGGGGTTGCGTGAGATATCCATGTGCTGTTGTAGGGCGTCGGTGTCGACGGTGTGGTGGTCCTCTCTGGCATCACTGATGTGTTATATTCTGTGCTCTGCTGAAGGTGTTGTGTGCCCCTCTGCGATGTGAGGGGGAGGTGCGTATTGACTTTACGTTGCCATATATGTTGGCGCATTGTGCAGGTTTGCATGTAGACTGTATGGCAATGTACATTGTGACTGTTTGGGGGTGCTGGATTCTTCTGCGGGACAGTGTACATTTAGTCAACATGATGGATGTGATGTTGTATGCGTACATTTCCATTTCACAGTTTCGGGCTCCTTCAGATATAGTAGGCATGTTTCTGTGCATGTGCGGAGCCAGTTGTGTCCTCGGTTCTGCAGTGTTGGCTATGCGCGTTGTTCCTCGTTGTCATCAATGTGGGTGTGCAGTTCGTGCTATATGTGTGCGCTACAGTGTGCCGAGGGGATCGGGCCCATGGACCAGGGTGATTGTGGGTGTGCAGTGTGCTACTCCTCATTGTGCCTGTATGCCACTGTGCCCACTCTCCCCGTCCCCCCATTCCCTGTTGGTAATGTGTCAGGTCCTCTCAAGCTGTGTCCGTACTCCCTACTCCTTGCACCGTCTCCTCACTGATGACTGTGGCCTGGATTTCCTTCAGCTCCTCCGGTGGCGCTGGACTGCCACCTCCTGTTGCCGTTGCTGTCTTCCTGTTGGCAGCGGGTTTGTGCCTGGTTTAGGTAGTCACGTCATGCCGGCGCCTATTGGCCTCCTGGATCGGCCTCTTGGGCACTCCGACTGCAATCCAGGTAGACCACTTTTGGGTCAGTTGCTGGTAGTGTTCTGTCACCTCCTTGGCGCTGTTATAGTTTTCCTGTGGTCTGCAGCCTGTCTTCCTCTCCCTTTTCTTCTTGGCCTTCCCTAACCCTGTTGTTCCTTGCTGGTAGTCTGTGGTGGTTGTGGGGTTCGGGTTGGCCCCTGCGCTGTGTCAGGGTTCATCCATGTTGCTACGCACTTTGGATTGTTTTTGGTGTTTTTTTTCTGTGGTTTTTTCTGTGGCATTGTTCCGCCAGACGCGTGGGATTTGCAGGCCTGTGGCTGGTGTTCGCTGCTTTTTGTACAGCGGTTGGCCTCATCGCATTTTTTTTAGTTTGCGTATCGCATTTATGCTGCGTGGCGTTGATTTTGACGTGGACATTTGGCGCGTTATCTGGTGACTACCGCCTTGTTGTGAATCCCACGTTGTCACAGGGTTATTTTCCCGCGATGGGCCGCGATATCGAAAGTTGCGTTACGCTACTCTTGCGGTAGTTATCACACGTTCTTGTGAATATACCCCAGAGTGGTTAGTACAGGAAACAAAGGGTCCCTTTAAAGTTAGGGAATTTGTCCTGTCCTTTTCCGACCCATTGTTCTCTGGAAGGGCTAGCCCCTACAATATAACAGGTTTTTAAATTGTATAGCCTGCATATCTTTTGTGCCCTTGTTATGGGTCTCTCCTCCTGTACACACCCTGCTGCACCCCACTGTCATGATCACACTTTTTCCAAACGCCATGGCTGGACGTTTGTCGTGAAGCAGCAGAACTGCTGACCTGCCCAGAGCCTGCCACAGAACTGAACTGTTGGGATACAGAAAGCCTGTCTGCAACTTGGGTATAAAAATCAGGCACAAACATCCACCTAGAGTGCCAAGATTTGCTGACCATAAATTGGGATTCCACATCAGTGGCAACGCAGATATTCCACTGAGCACCACGCTTGGGGTGCAGACCACTAAAATTTATTACCAGGTTTGGGATCAGTAACATAGGGAAAATTTGACAAGTCCTTCAAGAGGAGCTGCCTGCATCCTACTTGAGTGAAAAAGCGAACTGACTGCCCAGGAGGGCCATTGGCGGTGCCCATACACTAAGAAGATGCTGCTCAGAAGAAGCTAAGGCTTTGAGTAGGTCAGGCAAGGCAAAGCGATGCTACTACTGTGACATGGGACATAACCCACACCCAGATATTGTGAATGAGGTCCGGGGCCTGCATGTGTCTCCACAGTAGAAATTACCTTGACACCTGTGGGTGATGGTGTCCCGGAATTCGACCAGAAGCAAATTTCCTTCAGTAAACTAGCGCCAAGAAGTGCCAAAGTGCTACGATAGCCTTGGTTGGATTCACAAAGAAAGTTTAAATGCTACGAGGAGACAAGATTGACCAGAGGCATGTCACAGCTGTGACCTGGGTTGAGAACATGTTTGGATAGGGAATTTACTTGAGGTTGCAGGCGTTGCTGAGCAAACATGAAGTAGGTTCCCCATTGACTGACTGAGGCCCTGACTGCAACATTACCACTAGGTGGGCCATGCTAATTGAACACCACTGTTGCTCTCCCTCTGCAGACAATGATCTGCTCTAGTGCTGTTTGTGTTAGGATTTTTATAAACTCTACAATTGGGACAGAAAGTTGGTGTGATTATGCTCCCCAAAGGGAGGGAAGAATACATATTTAAGTGGTACTGAATAACCATTCAGTTGTGACTGTAACCAGAGTGACAAGAGGTACCCTATTAAGGCACACTGAAGTTTCCTCAAGCAGGCCCAACATCAATTCCTTAAAGACTGTCCTGCAGTATACTGTGTGTACTATTCCTATTATTGCCCTTCATTACTGCTCTCTAGTTATTGATTAGAGTGATTATTCTGTGTATCAGCAAGAATAAAGAACAGGCTGCACAGTGATATACTAGTTCTCAGATGCACTTTGTTGAGTGCTAATTCCATAGCTCCACACCACCTTCCTGACTAAGCCTGGGACTGCTCTACTCCGCACCTCGAGGGTCAAGTGATAAATGGGTGTAATTGTAGACCGGTTTTGGGGTCAATATTAAGGTTAGACCCTTGTGCATCAGTGATAATGTCCATGAATTGCATGAGTTGGCCCCACTAATTTTTGACTGCCGCAGGACTCCATAAAAGCTTTTCACAGGACCACAATGTGAGGCATGGCAGTCTCAGACTGGGAAAACTATTATTGGCACTGATACAAGATGACATTTCTCTTTCTTTGAGGCCATTGGCCTTTATGTATCTCACAAGCAAACCGCGGATTCAGGAGTCTGGTTTTAAAATACAAAAAATGAATGCCACTCAGTTCGGAATTCACCCCTCCCTCAAGTGTATCGGTGAATGCACTGTAGGAAAGAAAGACCCAAACCAGGCAGGCTTGAATCTTTTGATGCAGTCGATGGTCTTCTGCTGAGGACGAAGAGACCAAGTTCTCCTTCAACCTGCTGACTAGCAAGCCACCAGGCAGCGTATGGATAGCATGGTAAGCACAATGGATATTCTAAGCAAGAATGAGGACTTAAGATAGGCTGACGTGCAAGGACTGGAAGCCAGACAGAGGCAGAATTGGGACCTTGTTAAACATTTTACCATTGCATTCTCTTCAAAACATAGCCAAAAGCTGTTGATTGGGGAAAGAATGGAGAAATTGTATAAACTAACTTCCACTGGTGTGGAAGGGTTGAGTAAAGGCCATCAGTGATGTAAAAAAGAATAACAGACATCAAAATGTTGTGTAAGGTTTAAGCACCTTTTTTCAATGCATTCGTATTTGATGATTTTGTTTCTATCCTAGATAAACTGGATTTTGATTATAAATTGTGTATACATACATATATATATTCCCAAAAGTACCTCTGATCTTAAGGACGCGACTCTGCACCAGAAAGGTTAACAACCCCTTTTATTTAGGCAGCTGCACATCAAGGCTGGTATTAAAACAAATCCCAACATGCTTCTTAATCAAGGGGCAGGCAGCAAGAGACGAAAAAAAAATGCAACCGTCACTTTCCATTTTATATGCTCTCTCCGGCAAAGCATAATGGTCGTTGTAGTTCCATTTACCCCCGTCGGTGGGGTCCGTACACATGCCACTGTTTAATTCCTGCTTTTACCAATTTCTACAGCCCTCCAGTGGGCCCCATACATATATATATATATATATATATATATATATATATATATATATATATATATATATATATATATATATATATATATATATTTATATATATATATATATATATATATGTTTGGTGATTAAAGGCTTCCTACCAGTACCCCGCTGTGTCCCTGGGTTTCCTTGTGTGAAGGCGATCGTGTGGTATATTTTTTGCGCTTGCCAGCAGCGCGATACAGGGACCCGTCCAAACAAGTGTCCTGGAACTTTGCTGACAATTTGGCTTTTCATGAAGGTATTGATAAATTCCAGGACCGCCTCAGGAACGGGCCGAGCAAGTGGCCGCTGTCAATGGCAGCCTGTAACTTTACAGAGAGGCGGGTTGATTCACTCCTGTGTCACGGCCCAGCGGTGTTCCTTTCTTTTGGGGCTTTGGACGTTGGGGACACAAGGGAGCCTTGAACACTGGTATTAGAAACAGCATCACCAGCCACTACATGGCCCCCCCTTTGCGTGGCAAATCTCGGCGCTTATGCGAAGAACATTGGATCCAGCGGCCAGACGGACAGTATCCCGTGCATGTTGGGAGCTGTAGTTTTCTACCACACTACAGCATTCCCAGGCGGCAGGATCAGCTGAGCTCCCACCAATGGGAAAACCCTGGCATCTACAAAGGAGGGAGGAGGTGAGACCTGCGGACGATTCAGCATCCGAAGAAGGCGTAATGGCCGAAATGCATCATGCTGTTTGGTTTGGTGATTAAAGGCTTCCTACCAGTACCCTGCTGTGTCCCTGGGTTTCCTTGTGTGAAGGCGATTGTGTGGCATATATATATATATATATATATATATATATATATATATATATATATATATATATTACCTACTGGCGGTCGCCAGTAGGTAGTTATAGTTAGGACCCCTTTTCCATAGGAAATCCGCAACATTCTATTTTGAATAACTTTGGCGCCGGTCGACGAATCCTCGCAAATTTTTTAAAATAGGTGGGGCGCTATGCTCCGCTCCTACCCTGAAAGTCTCGGGGGGATTCGTCAAGCGGGGGCTGAGATAAAAGGGGGGTCCCAAAGCGCGTTTTTCCCATGCATTTTTCCATAGGACCTTTAGACAGGGCTACAGCCCGAACGGCTGAACAGATTTACTTGAAATTTGGCAGAGAGGTAGTCCTCAGGTCAAGGAAGTGCCTTTTGTAGGTTTGGTGTAAATCTGTTCAGTAGATTCTGAGAAAATAGCCTTTAAATCAATATATATATCTGAGCCAGCTTACGGTGCGCTTACGGTACGCTTACCGTACGCGTACGGTGGCGTGCGCGAGCGCGATTCTGATTGGCTCTTAGATCTTAGTAAACATTCGAATCGGGCGAAACCAGGAAGCGGCGTCCGCCATTTTGTCTCTCGCACTGAGAGTGATTTTTAAAATATAAAGCCCAAAAACATGTAAAGGGGCTGTGTAGACAACTCCCACACACATAGCCATGTTGAGGGAGTCCCCAAAGATCCCCCAAGGCCAAAAACACAATTTTTATTTTTTCGGTAATTTCGCCGATTACGCTTACGGTACGCGTACGGTAAAAAAATGGAAATAAAAAAAACACTATCCACACTTACCCCACCCCCTGTGCTTTTGGTGGCCGACGGCCACCAAATATACAGGGCTTATAAGAGGCGACAAAACCTAAATATTTTAAACAAAAATAATAAAAGAAAAAATTATCCACACTCTCTCCACCCCGTGTGCAAATGGTGCCCGAAGGGCACCATTTGTGCATGGCTTCTAAAACGTACGAAAAATTAAAATATTACCGTGCACGGAACGAACTGCGTTAAATGGGCGCGCACGCCACGAATGGCGTAAAGTAACTTAGCATTTAAAAAACCGTACAAATTCACTGAAAAAACCATAGGTTTCACACACGTTATAGTTAGGAATTAGCATTTAAAAAACCTTGCAAATTCACTGAAAAAACCATAGGTTTCACACATGTTATAGTTAGCGGAAATTTTACTGATAAAAAACCAGTGAAATTGCCCCGTTATAGTTAGTGCTGGCAACTATAACTCACGCAACCGCAATCTTCTGCTGATGACATATGTGTCTTTATGAAAAAAAAATATTTGTAATATATGTATAGCTAAAAATGTATGGAAGAAGACATGGGCAAATAAGTGTCTAAATACAGTATTAGCATCAGCAGAGGATTGCGGTCGCGTGAGTTATAGTTGCCAGCACTAACTATAACGGGGCAATTTCACTGGTTTTTTATCAGTAAAATTTCCGCTAACTAGAACATGTGTGAAACCTATTGTTTTTTCAGTGAATATATATATATATATATATATATATATATATATATATATATATATATATATATTCACTGAAAAAACCATAGGTTTCACACACGTTATAGTTAGGAATTAGCATTTAAAAAACCTTGCAAATTCACTGAAAAAACCATAGGTTTCACACATGTTATAGTTAGCGGAAATTTTACTGATAAAAAACCAGTGAAATTCCCCCGTTATAGTTAGTGCAGGCAACTATAACTCACGCGACCGCAATCCTCTGCTGATGCTAATACTGTATTTAGACACTTATTTGCCCATGTCTTCTTCCATACATTTTTAGCTATACATATATAACAAATATTTTTTTTTCATAAAGACACATATGTCATCAGCAGAAGATTGCGGTCGCGTGAGTTATAGTTGCCTGCACTAACTATAACGGGGGAATTTCACTGGTTTTTTATCAGTAAAATTTCCGCTAACTATAACATGTATGAAACCTATGGTTTTTTCAGTGAATTTGCAAGGTTTTTTAAATGCTAATTCCTAACTATAACGTGTGTGAAACCTATGGTTTTTTCAGTGAATTTGTATGGTTTTTTAAATGCTAAGTTACTTTACGCCATTCGTGGCGTGTGCGCCCACTTAACGCAGTTCGTTCCGTGCGCGCACAGTAAGCACGCGGTGCGCTTCGCGCACCGCGCGCCCTCTTTACGCAGTTAGTGCCGTGCACGCACGGTGGGCACGCGGTGCGCTACGCGCACCGTGTGCCCACGTTACGCTAGATGGGCCATGTACGCACGATGCGCTTCGCGCACCGTGCGCACATGAAGGACATATGATGCACTTCGTTTTGAAAGGTAATATTTTAATTTTTCGTAATTTTTAGAAGCCATGCACAAATGGTGCCCTTCGGGCACCATTGGCACACGGGGTGGAGAGAGTGTGGATAATTTTTTCTTTTATTATTTTTTTTAAAAATAATATAGTTTATCACACCTCTTATAAGCCATGCAAAATTGGTGACCTTCGGCCACCAATTGCACACGGGGTGGGGAGAGTGTGGATAGTTTTTTTTTTTTTTTATAATTTTTTACCGTACGCGTACGGTAAGCGTAATCGGCGAAATTAGCGAAAAAATAAAAATTACATTTTGGCCCTTGGGGGATCTTTAGGGACTCCCTCAACATGGCTATGTGTGTGGGAGTTGTCTAAACAGCCCCTTTACATGTTTTTGGGCTTTATTTTAAAACCTAACTCTCAGTGCGAGAGAGAAAATGGCGGCCGCCGCTTCCTGGTTTCGGCCGATTCGAATGTTTACTAAGATCTAAGGGCCAATCAGAATCGCGCTCGCGCACGTCACCGTACGCGTACGGTAAGCGCACCGTAAGCGCACCGTAAGCTGGCTCAGATATATATATTGATTTAAAGGCTATTTTCTCAGAATCTACTGAACAGATTTACACCAAACCTACAAAAGGCACTTCCTTGACCTGAGGACTACCTCTCTGCCAAATTTCTAGTAATTCTGTTCAGCCGTTCGGGCTGTAGCCCTGTCTAAAGGTCCTATGGAAAAATGCATGGGAAAAACGCGTTTTGGGACCCCCCTTTTATCTCAGCCCCCGCTTGACGAATCCCCCCGAGACTTTCAGGGTAGGAGCGGAGCGTAGCGCCCCGCCTATTTTGAAAAATTCGCGAGGATTCGTCGACCGGCGCCAAAGTTATTCAAAATAGAATGTTGCGGATTTCCTATGGAAACGTGGTCCTAACTATAACTACCTACTGGCGACCGCCAGTAGGTAATATATATATATATATATATATATATATATATATATATATATATATATATCTTCACTGAAAAAACCATAGGTTTCACACACGTTATAGTTAGGAATTAGCATTTAAAAAACCTTGCAAATTCACTGAAAAAACCATAGGTTTCACACATGTTATAGTTAGCTGGACATTTTACTGATAAAAAACCAATGAAATTCCCCCGTTATAGTTACTGTAGGCAACTATAACTCACGCGACCGCAATCCTCTGCTGATGCTAATACTGTATTTAGACACTTATTTGCCCATGTCTTCTTCCATTAAATTTTAGCTATACATATATTAGAAATATTTTTTTTTCATAAAGACACATATGTCATCAGCAGAGGATTACGGTCGCCTACAGTAACTATAACGGTGGAATTTCATTGGTTTTTTATCAGTAAAATGTCCAGCTAACTATAACATGTGTGAAACCTATGGTTTTTTCAGTGAATTTGCAAGGTTTTTTAAATGCTAATTCCTAACTATAACGTGTGTGAAACCTATGGTTTTTTCAGTGAATTTGTACGGTTTTTTAAATGCTAAGTTACTTTACGCCATTTGTGGAGTGCGCGCCCACTTAACGCAGTTCGTTCCGTGCGCGCACGGTGCGCTTCGCGCACCGTTCACGCACAGTGAGCACGCGGTGCGCTTCGCGCACCGCGTGCCCACGTTACGCTACATGGGCCATGAACGCACGATGCGCTTCGCGCACCGTGCGCACATGGTGGAAATATGATGAGCATCGCTGTGATATTTAAAATATGTGTTATTTTTAGCTCTAATAAGCCATGCACAAAAGGTGCCCTTCGGGCACCTTTGGCACACGGGGTGGGGAGAGTGTGGATATTTTATTTTTTTTATTTTTTATTTTTTACCGTACTCGTACGGTAAGCGTAATCGGCGAAATTTTCGAAAAAATTAAAATTGCCTTTTTTCCCTTGGGGGGTCGTTGGGGACTCCATGGACATGGCTAGGTGCTTGGGAGCTGTCTAAACAGAGTGCGAGAGAGAAAATGGCGGCCGACCGATTCGAATGTTTACTAAGATCTAAGGGCCAATCAGAATCGCGCTCGCGCACGTCACCGTACGCGTACGGTAAGCGCACCGTAAGCGCACCGTAAGCTGGCTCAGATATATATATTGATTTAAAGGCTATTTTCTCAGAATCTACTGAACAGATTTACACCAAACCTACAAAAGGCACTTCCTTGACCTGAGGACTACCTCTCTGCCAAATTTCTAGTAATTCTGTTCAGCCGTTCGGGCTGTAGCCCTGTCTAAAGGTCCTATGGAAAAATGCATGGGAAAAACGCGTTTTGGGACCCCCCTTTTATCTCAGCCCCCGCTTGACGAATCCCCCCGAGACTTTCAGGGTAGGAGCGGAGCGTAGTGCCCCACCTATTTTGAAAAATTCGCGAGGATTCGTCGACCGGCGCCAAAGTTATTCAAAATAGAATGTTGCGGATTTCCTATGGAAACGTGGTCCTAACTATAACTACCTACTGGCGACCGCCAGTAGGTAATATATATATATATATATATATATATATCTTCACTGAAAAAACCATAGGTTTCACACACGTTATAGTTAGGAATTAGCATTTAAAAAACCTTGCAAATTCACTGAAAAAACCATAGGTTTCACACATGTTATAGTTAGCTGGACATTTTACTGATAAGAAACCAATGAAATTCCCCCGTTATAGTTACTGTAGGCAACTATAACTCACGCGACCGCAATCCTCTGCTGATGCTAATACTGTATTTAGACACTTATTTGCCCATGTCTTCTTCCATTAAATTTTAGCTATACATATATTACAAATATTTTTTTTTCATAAAGACACATATGTCATCAGCAGAGGATTACGGTCGCCTACAGTAACTATAACGGGGGAATTTCATTGGTTTTTTTATCAGTAAAATGTCCAGCTAACTATAACATGTGTGAAACCTATGGTTTTTTCAGTGAATTTGCAAGGTTTTTTAAATGCTAATTCCTAACTATAACGTGTGTGAAACCTATGGTTTTTTCAGTGAATTTGTACGGTTTTTTAAATGCAAAGTTACTTTACGCCATTTGTGGCGTGCGCGCCCACTTAACGCAGTTCGTTCCGTGCGCGCACGGTGCGCTTCGCGCACCGTTTGCGCACAGGGAGCACGCGGTGCGCTTCACGCACCGCGTGCCCACGTTACGCTACATGGGCCATGAACGCACGATGCGCTTCGCGCACCGTGCGCACATGGTGGAAATATGATGAGCATCGCTGTGATATTTAAAATATGTGTTATTTTTAACTCTAATAAGCCATGCACAAAAGGTGCCCTTCGGGCACCTTTGGCACACGGGGTGGGGAGAGTGTGGATATTTTTTTTTTTTTTATTATTTTTTTTTTACCGTATGCGCACGGTAAGCGTAATCGGCGAAATTTTCGAAAAAATTTAAATTGCCTTTTTTCCCTTGGGGGGTCGTTGGGGACTCCATGGACATGGCTAGGTGCTTGGGAGCTGTCTAAACAGAGTGCGAGAGAGAAAATGGCGGCCAGAGGGCGAGAGATAAAATGGCGGCCGACCGATTTGAATGTTTACTAAGATCTAAGGGCCAATCAGAATCGCGCTCGCGCACGTCACCGTACGCGTACGGTAAGCGCACCGTAAGCGCACCGTAAGCTGGCTCAGATATATATATATTGATTTAAAGGCTATTTTCTCAGAATCTACTGAACAGATTTACACCAAACCTACAAAAGGCACTTCCTTGACTTGAGGACTACCTCTCTGCCAAATTTCAAGTAATTCTGTTCAGCCGTTCGGGCTGTAGCTGTGTCTAAAGGTCCTATGGAAAAATGCATGGGAAAAACGCATTTTGGGACCCCCCTTTTATCTCAGCCCCCGCTTGACGAATCCCCCCGAGACTTTCAGGGTAGGAGCGGAGCGTAGCGCCCCACCTATTTTGAAAAATTCGCGAGGATTCGTCAACCGGCGCCAAAGTTATTCAAAATAGAATGTTGCGGATTTCCTATGGAAACGTGGTCCTAACTATAACTACCTACTGGCGACCGCCAGTAGGTAATATATATATATATGTACTAATATATATATATATATATATATATATATATATATATATATATATATAAATTCAATGAAAAAACCAAAGGTTTCACACACGTTATAGTTAGCTGGACATTTTACTCGTAAAAAACCATTGAAATTCCCCCGTTATAGTTAGTTAAGCTAACTATAACTCGCGCGCCCGCAATGCACTGCTGATGACGTCACATATTACATCACTCATGACATGGTCAGTGACATCACTCATGACATCACTAATGACATCTCAAATGACATCACTGATGACATCACTGATGACATCATCCCGTGAATGTGTGTTTTTCTGAAAATTAAATATGTTTTATATATGTATATCTCAAGGTCGATGGAAGAATAAATGGGTATATAAGTGTCTAAATGGATGATTAGTTTTTGAAAAATTGATTGTGTAACTGACTGATTAGGTGTATCATAGTGAATACATGGCTTAGTGAGTAAAGTTTAAATATGTATATATCTGTATCAGTCTTTCACTTTGTGTATAAGTGGCTGCATGGGTTGGTGAGCAGCTACATGAGTGTTTATATGGGTTATTAGTTGTTTTTTTGAGTATCAGTCTGAGTGTCTGTATGGTTCGGTGGGGGGTATTACGTAGTGCATAGGTGCATGAATGAGTGACTCACTGTTTGTATGTGTTGAAGATAGTATGTATGCAGGACTGCATGGGTGGATGAGTGTGTGTATGGGTGTGTTAGTGAGTGAATGACTGGCTCTACAGTGTCTTTATGAGTAACTACATATGTTTTAAACTAGTATATGTGACTATTGGTGTATATAAGTGAGTATATGTGAGAGTGAGAGATTGAAAGAGTTCCTGTATGAATAAGTATGTGTTTCTATAAGTGATTGTTTAAAAGACTAAGTATGTGTAAGTTTCCGTAGAAGTAAGTGTGGTGGTGTGTGTATAACTGTATATGCAAATAAATGTATGTTTGATTCTTTATTAGCATGAGTGACTATGTGTGTGAGTAACTCTATGGATGAGTGGCATTGTGTAACAGGATGTATAGGTGTATGAGTACATATGATGAGTGAGTACATGTATGAGTGACTGTATAGGACTGTTGGTGAATGAGTGGATGTGTATGTGGATCTTAGAATTACTGAAGAGGTTGTTGTAACTGGTATTGGTATGTCCATTGTTTTGAAAAGTTTAGTCTCTATTTATAAATGTGTGTATCAAAGGTTATATTAGGGTGAGAGGAGGTCTGCCACTCTATCACAAGGATGATGTCATCAGTGATGTCATCAGTGATGTCATTTGAGATGTCATCAGTGATGTCATGAGTGATGTCACTGACCATGTCATGAGTGATGTAATATGTGACGTCATCAGCAGTGCATTGCGGGCGCGCGAGTTATAGTTAGCTTAACTAACTATAACGGGGGAATTTCAATGGTTTTTTACGAATAAAATGTCCAGCTAACTATAACGTGTGTGAAACCTTTGGTTTTTTCATTGAATTTCTAAGGTTTTTTAAATGCTAATTCCTAACTATAACGTGTGTGAAACCTATGGTTTTTTCATTGAATTAGCAAGGTTTTTAAAATGCTAATTCCTAACTATAACGTGTGTGAAACCCATGGTTTTTTCAGTGAATTTGCAAGGTTTTTTAAATGCTATTTTTTTTTTTTTCTTCTATTTTTTTAAACATATTTTTAATTTAATGTTCTAACCTTTTATAAAGACTATGGTTAAATTTTTAAAATTCTTTAATATGGTTTTTTTAAATATATTTCATAAAATAAACATGTTATAATTTTTTGCAGTACATTTTTTCCTTTTTTTTAGTACGCGTACCGTAAGCTTACGGTAAGCGTTCGGTTTACGCAACGCCCGTAATTTATCTACGCTGTTTGCGTATAGTTACGCAATTTGCGTAGCCGCGCGTACTCCGCGTGGGACGCGTACGCGTGTACGCTACACGCGCACGTTACGCGGAAGTGTCGGGTAGTGACTGTTATGCGCATGCGCGCAAGCGCGTGTCTTTTTTACGCGCATGCGCACTTTTGCCGTAAGCGTACCGTAAGCGTACCGTAAGCGTACGGTAGGTCATGTGATCATGAAACACAACTTTTGATTGGTTGAAACTACTTTCAGTTCTAGCACTCTCCTACACCACACCCATTCCCCTCATTTCTGCTTGTGATCCCTTAGGAGAAGGAGCTGGGTTGTCTTTGTGATACGATGGCAGAACAGCAGAGCTCTTCTGAGAGTGAGGCTAGCACTAGCAGCACTACCTTGAGGCAGAGAGCGAGGAAACAAAAGACCTCTTATGTATGGGATTATTTTACTTTTCCTGAAGGCCAGCTAAAGGTAAATGCACCGTTAGTGACTTGCAAGCTGTGTAAGCGTGTACTTTCAAGAGGGAATCCTGACAGGAAGTATTCCTTTGGGAATCATACCATGATGAGGCACCTCAGGGATGTACACAGAAGGACACATGCTCGACTTTTTGGAGGTAACCCTTCAGAAAGTCAACCAAGCACATCCACAGCAGCTCAGCCTGGACCATCATCTGCAGGGCTGACTCCTTCTTCTGCAGGTCAGGTGAGCCCTTCATCTGTGGGGGGAGCATCTCCTTTTGCTGGCCCTCTGGAAATTAACCCTCGATTTCTGAGGGTTGATATTCGATGTGCCTCTTGTCATGATCTAATTTGTCATAGGGAGACCAGTGTTTCCCTAGTGAACCTCAAAATAGATCAGCACACTTGTCACAGAGACTAATTTTCCCATTCTTTCTTTCCTCTCTCCCTGCATGAACACAACGGCTCTTTTAAGAGCCAACCTTATCTTTCATCTTTTTTTATATATGTTTTTAAAAACTTTTTTTTTTTTTTTTTACCGTACGCGTACGGTGCGCGTAATTATTTATTTATTTTTTTAAAAACACTAAAAATCAATTATCACATTACAAGGTCTTTGAGGCACTACAATTATTATTATTGACTTACCATACCCACTCCAAAAAATATTTATTCATTTGTTTTAAAAAAAAAAAATTGCTTTAAAAATGGTTCTAGTTTTCGAAAATTTTCTATATCAATCTGAAAAAAAAGAAAAAATTATTAATATTTTTCAAACATTTTAAAATACAGTACACGTATTTACATATTTACCAAAAAATATATGAATGTATTTGCATTACAGACTGAAACCTCAAAACCCCACTCGCTTGTAAATACTGTGCATGATTATACATGGAAAGGAGCTGGGTGTGTGCTAAGAGTCTGCTTCTGCACCAAAAAAATCGCTCCCCCTTTTTCCTACTAATGCAACTGTGAAATCACCAGAGCAAAACGCAATAAATCTCTGCCTGTAATTCCTATTTGCACACAGAGTCATGTTTTCACATTAGTCACAAAACGAAATTTCTTTGCCAATTTGAATGCACACTTACTGCTCTTTTTTTTTGGCAAGTGAAAATCACTTTTACAGACTGACACATTATGAAACCACTTTTCAGATTTTTTTAAAAAAGCCCATGTCCAGACTGCTTTTTCAGACCACCACCATGTGTATCCTCGGTGACTGCCTTCACTCCAGCAAGGGCAACCAGCCTTAGTGATGCTGAATGTATTTGCATTACAGACTGAAACCTCAAAACCCCACTCGCTTCTAAATACTGTGCATGATTATACATAGAAAGGAGCTGGGTGTGTGCTAAGAGTCTGCTTCTTCCCCCAAAAAATCGCTCCCCCTTTTTCCTACTAATGCAACTGTGAAATCACCAGAGCAAAACGAAATAAATCTCTGCCTGTAATTCCTATTTGCACACAGAGTCATGTTTTCACATTAGTCCCAAAACGAAATTTCTTTGCCAATTTAAATGCACACTTACTGCTCTTTTTTTTTGGCAAGTGAAAATCACTTTTACAGACTGACACATTATGAATCCACTTTTTAGATTTGTTTAATTGCACATGTCCAGGCTGCTTTTTCAGACCACCACCATGTGTATCCTCGGTGACTGCCTACACTCCAGCAAGGGCAACCAGCCTTAGTGATGCTGAATGTATTTGCATTACAGACTGAAACCTCAAAACCCCACTCGCTTCTAAATACTGTGCATGATTATACATGGAAAGGAGCTGGGTGTGTGCTAAGAGTCTGCTTCTTCCCCCAAAAAATCGCTCCCCCTTTTTCCTACTAATGCAACTGTGAAATCACCAGAGCAAAACGCAATAAATCTCTGCCTGTAATTCCTATTTGCACACAGAGTCATGTTTTCACATTAGTCACAAAACGAAATTTCTTTGCCAATTTAAATGCACACTTACTGCTCTTTTTTTTTGGCAAGTGAAAATCACTTTTACAGACTGACACATTATGAATCCACTTTTTAGATTTTTTTAAAAAGCCCATGTCCAAACTGCTTTTTCAGACCACCACCATGTGTATCCTCGGTGACTGCCTACACTCCAGCAAGGGCAACCAGCCTTAGTGATGCTGAATGTATTTGCATTACTGACTGCAACCTCAAACCCTTAAAGTATTCCTTATTTTTACCAGTACACCTTAATTTATCATGAAAAAATAGTCCATATTATTTTACATGTTCCTCACATTTAAATTTCTCCCAAAACAGAAAATAATAAACACAACTTCTACAAAAGGAATTCCAATTCTATTATTCATTTCTTAATTTACCATATACATCCCCTCTCAAACTCATAACTCACCTTTAAAATTAGTTAGTTGTGAAAGAAATGTGTCACTCAAACAGCAGATTATCAGAGCCAGGATCTCTGTTCTCTACACCTCTCTCCTCTCAGCAGAACCAGAAAATGGCAAAGTTTCCCTCTATTTTTCCACACATATACATGTAAGTTTCAAATCTCAGTGCTTCCCCCTTTTTTTCAAATGTAATCACACATTTCTATTGGTTGAAAACCAACCCTTTTCTTAAAGTACCCTTCCCCCAACTTGACTTCTGCCTGCTACCATAGCAACACCTCATGGAACACTGCTGTGTGGAGTTAGGTCAGAAGTTCGCCAAACAATGTTTCAATTCCACAGAGCAAGAGTGCTTGACTTTTCAAACCTTACAGCAAATCCATAGTACTGTTCTTTGGTAACACATTTTTCTGTACCAATACAAAACATGCTTCTATCAATTTACACATACAGCCTAGTTTTTAGTGTAGAATGGTATGAAACAGCCAATCAGTTCTTTTTTTTTATAAAAAAATATGTATGCCTCCATTTCCAAACTGTTTTTCATTTCTTTTTCCCATTCTACTGAATTACACCTCCTGAGTGCATCCAGATCTCCTTTGAAGATGTTCACAGTGTGGATTGTAGGGCACAGCTATGTCTTCTGGAGTGAAAAGTTTGCAGAGAAAACAGGTATGGTGAGAGACCTTGCTTTGCCAAATGTAGACATTAAATGGATTGGTCAGAGAGGGTTAAAGTGGCACCAATTGATGCCATTGGTGAAATCCTTCATGCAAAACCAACACCCTGACCTCATAATAGTGCCCTGTGGTGGCAATGACCTAGGCACTTTGACTGGGGTAGGTCTGGAAATGCTTATGAAGGACACCTTTGCACAACTGTTTTCTCTTTTCCCTAAAACTGCCTTTGTGTTTTCCAACATATGCCAAAGGCAAAAATGGAACTGGTCCAATCATTTCTGTCCGCAAATTGACAAAGCAAGGAAGCACGTCAACAAATCTGTTTCTGCTTTCCTCCGTGACTATGGTATGGGTGCCATTTACCACAACAACTTGCGTTATGACATGCAAGACATTTATAGAGGAGATGGTGTGCACTTCAATGATGAAGGGAACAGAGTCTTCCTCTTGAACCTTAGACTCTGCATCGGTACTTACTTGTAGGTACCACTTAAAAAATCACTTCATAAACACAACGGCTCTTTTTAGAGCCCCCTAATATCTAAACTCTTAAATCTGCATTTCATTTCTTTTTTATTTTTTTTTTTCTTCCGTACGCTTACCGTAAGCTTACCGTACGCGTACCCCATGATTTTTTTAAAAATCAATAAATGTTTTCTTTGTACTTTTCTGTCCTTCTTTGACCCCCTCACAAATGTAAGGGGGTCTGTAACTCTCCTCCTTGCCCCCTTTTCTTGTTTTCACTCTTTTTTTTCTGAGTGAAACACACAAAATGGCGGCCGCCGCTTCCTGGTTTCGGCCGATTCGAATGTTTACTAAGATCTAAGAGCCAATCAGAATCGCGCTCGCGCACGCCACCGTACGCGTACGGTACGCTTACGGTAAGCGTACCGTAAGCTGGCTCAGATATATATATTGATTTAAAGGCTATTTTCTCAGAATCTACTGAACAGATTTACACCAAACCTACAAAAGGCACTTCCTTGACCTAGGGACTACCTCTCTGCCAAATTTCTAGTAATTCTGTTCAGCCGTTCGGGCTGTAGCCCTGTCTAAAGGTCCTATGGAAAAATGCATGGGAAAAACGCGTTTTGGGACCCCCCTTTTTTCTCAGCCCCCGCTTGACGAATCCCCCCGAGACTTTCAGGGTAGGAGCGGAGCGTAGCGCCCCACCTATTTTGAGAAATTCGCGAGGATTCGTCGACCGGCGCCAAAGTTATTCAAAATAGAATGTTGCGGATTTCCTATGGAAAAGGGGTCCTAACTATAACTACCTACTGGCGACCGCCAGTAGGTAATATATATATATATATATATATATATATATATATATATATGTATATATTATCTACTGGCGGTCGCCAGTAGATAGTTATAGTTAGGACCGTGTTTCCATAGGAAATCTGAAAATTCTATTTGGAATAACTTTGGCGCCGGTTGACGAATCCTCGCGAGATTTTCAAAACTAATGGGGCGCTCCGCTCAGCTCCTACCCTGAAAGTCTCGGGGTGATTCGTCAAGCGGGGGCCGAGAAAAAAGGGGGTCCCAAAACGCGTTTTCCCCATGCATTTTCCCATAGGACCTTTACTCGTGGAGAAGTGTGGCTCAATGATTAGAGCGGCAGACCCTGATGCAGAGGTCTATCCTGGGACCAGGGTTCAATTCCCCGCCTCGGCGGGTCTTGGGCTCAAACATTCCACGGACCTGATAATTCTCGCCTCGGTGCCATTCCAATCATGGAGTCCCACTCTGCAACTCTGGGCAATAGCTTGCTTAATCTCCACAACAGCCCCCACAACGCTAAGGATGCCTGGCCTCCACCTTGGGGGTGCCCAGGAGTGGACGCCTCCCAGGGAAAAGCCAGGATGGGTTCCACAGCGGTATTCATACAAGCGCCTTGAGACCCTTGCGGGTGAGTAGTGCGCTATACAAGTATCAATTTACATTTACTCAAAGGTACAGCCCGAACGGCTGAACAGAATTACTTGAAATTTGGCAGAGAGGTAGTCCTCAGGTCAGGGATGTGCCTTTTGCATATATGGTGTCAATCTGTTCAGTAGTTCCAGAGAAAATTGCAGTTAAAGCACATAAATATCTATAGCCGCGCACCGTGCGCGCACCCTAACGTGCGCGAGCGTAATTCTGATTGGTGGTTACATGTCAGTCAACGTTCGAATCGGTCGAAATCAGGAAGTGTCGGCCGCCATTTTGTTTGTTTTGGGTGCGAGAGTGAAAAAGAGAGGTGGCGAACGTGAAAAGGGGGCAGGGTAGAAGTTCCTGACCCCCTAGCCTTTGTCAGGGGGTCACCGAAGGGTGAAAAAACATTTAATGTTTTTTTTTAAAAAATCGCGGGGTGTGCGCACGGTGAAAAACCTTAAAAAAAAAAATAATAATAATACATACATAACTTAGCATTTAAAAAACCGTACAAATTCACATAAAAAACCATAGGTTTCACACACGTTATAGTTAGGATGTAATATGTGATGTCATGAGCAGTGGATTGCGGGCGCGCGAGTTATAGTTATCTGAACTAACTATAACGGTGGAATTTCATTGGGTTTTTTACGAGTGAAATGTCCACCTAACTATAACATGTGTGAAACCTATGGTTTTTTAAGGTAATATATATATATATATGACCCACTGTCTGTCTAATTACATAACTGTGAAAAGCTGAACAATCAAGTTAGATTCCAACACTTTCTTCACAGCTGTTAAGTTAATGATCACATATTTTCTGGTCAAATTTGTTCTTTGCTTTTGTACCATTTACTTTAGTCATTCAATTTCTCCCCAGTCACGCTGACTTCACAGCTTAGTTTCCCTCTTACAATGTACTGTATGTCTATATATTGCCTTCAAAACATATGCTATGGCCAGCAGTATTGAAAATGTCACCAAAATCCTTTGAACTAAAATATCACATAAAAATGAATGTCTTGATTTTCTGAATACTAAAGTGCTTCCGATATTTAATCTGCTCGGAGCTATCCTGAGTCATCAGAAGCATTGCCCACGATGTTTAAAAAGCATAGCAAAATGATTCCCATTTTCAGACAGTGGACCGTAGATGAATAGATTCTTCAAAGCAGATCGTTGAGAGGCACCTTTAGATCTATTCGGCTCTGCTTGGAGCCAGCCCACACACATCTGTGTCACTCTGGAATATCTTCTGCGAAACTTCGCCAAACTTCATACTGTTCACATTATAAGAATTGTGGAGGTGTCCTTCCGTTCTAAATGAAATATATAATCATTTGTTACACTATGCAAAACAAAGTCCACATTGTAAAAACAGCAGAAAAACCACCCAAGAAGCATATACAGGAGCAAAATATTTGTATTAGGTTGGTGATCCAGCTGTTAAGCCCTTGCTCAGAGCATGTCTTAGGATCAGTACATCTATTTAAACAATGCCGATGCATGAACGTCTTGACTGAGTTAGTAGTTCTTGTTTGCCAAATTTGCTCACACAGTGTGTATGAGTAGCTACAAAAAGTGTGTTCTCTGCTAAAATTAAGCTTTTTTTCAATTAGTCATAGGTCACTGGTTTTACACTTGTTGAGGGAGGTATCAGTACAGCGCACATGAGACTTCTTTTTTTTAGTTTGTGATCTTTGTTATTGAGGCTCAGCTTTTTATTTTTCTCTTAAACTGCCTTTTAACTAATCTGGTGCTTACTTATTGATTTCTGAATCGGCGAGTATGAGGGTCCCTTATCGGTTGTGGCAGCCATTTTGAAGTTATATTAGGGTGCCAGTCCATCTCCCGAGGTGTTGCTTGGAGCATGTGCAGGGACCTGAAAACCTATTTAAACCACATCAAGGTGCCAATGCGCCACTGCCATGCTGAAGGCTCACTTAAGATAAACCCGTCAGCACCCGTTAGTTGTCGGTGACGATTAGTGCTAAGTCTGCACCCTGTATGAACTAAAGGATGTCCACCACCATATCTTTGTACAAGAATGAAATAGGGTTGTTTCTGCTATGTTTGTTCCTTGGTTATATAAATTGAAAGTTACTGGAACAATTTTATTTGTTTTATATTGCTCATCCCATCATGCACTGGCACTTTATACGGGGATGGTAACTTGAATAACTGTTGGGGTAATTGGCCTGTATCCTGTTATTTTTTTAAGTTTTATTGTATGATGTTGTGTGTTATTTTATGTCTGCTATGTGGCTGTTTAAACATGCCGAATAAAGCATTTTTTGAACTGAACTGAACTGAACTGAAATAGGGTTGTTGAACTAGGTATTAATAGGAGGGCCCTCTTTTGATAAATTGGATACATAAACAATCAAGCGTGAGCCCCTTTCTTAAGGCAACACATGTTAATGTTGGGTTGCTTTGGAAACATATAGAAGACATATGTCTCCTGCTACAAGACTTAGATCTTGATTTGCTTTGCACGACAGACACATAGTTGCATGGTGCCTATGGGCCGGAAATTACAGACCACTTCTCAAAGGATCCAAATAATTCCATGGAGATAGGAAAGATTGCAAGGGAGATGTGCTAACAATCACGTTGTAATCTCACCCAAACGTAGTCATTGGCCAATGGGCTTGAAATGGATTTGGCCTACTGACTCACACTATCTGCCTCTTGTGTCATCTACTAATGGTCTACAGACCCTTATCAACTACAGCAGAATTTATTTGAGAATTGTCAAAGTGTTTGCTAGCCGCCTAGCTATCAATTTTTCAAAGTTGATTGCACTAAGTGATTGCAACATGTAGGATGATACTCCATTGACCAGTTCCACCTAGATGTTTTGCAAACTCCTTGCAGGCCTAGGGCTTAAGCAGGAGTTGAGGATGCGACCCATAAGGGGGACGTTATTTTCCCCCTATAATCAAATTAAGTTAATCTCTTCTTCACCTAACAATTGGACCACACATTTTTAAATCATTTTGAAATATTTAGCGCTAACCAACTGATCATCCATATGGGCCAATCCAATTTAATTGTATCTCGACACTGGAACCAAATAAGATGGAAAGAAGCTATCACAACGCCAAGAACTGCTAATCCGGCAGATCTCTTCCTAGCCTTTAATAACCTTCTATGTAGTGATTTTAAAACAACCACCATCTGTTAAAAAAGGCAATCACCCCAACAGACCAGCTAAGTTCTGGTACACAACAGCACTGGGGGCAGAGAGATTGATGACTTGGCAAGTCGAGAGGAGATCACGTTTAACCTCTTCTGTCCAGGTATAGGCAAAGGATCAACCCTGGTTTCAATTATAAACAATTTAAGAATGATTCTAAATTAATATTTCCAGCTGGGCTTATTGTATTGGACCTGTTTGCAAAATATGACCTGATCAGCTATTCATCTTATTGGCCCAGTTGGCAGCAGTTGGACTGAACATCATTGCTCTGGAGTGGTTTTCATCGTTTTTATCAGGGCACATTCAGTGTATGCTGCTTTCTTTTGAGATCTATAAGGCATGCTCTGGTGCCATTTAAACTTTCTCAGGAATCATGTCTGTCCCCTATTTTAAAGCATGACCTAGATTTGGCACCTGCCAAATGAAATCCAGCATTTGTTCCAGTCCATCTTTTTGGCCATCCTAACTATGATTAGTTCTAACTTGCTTAGTAAAACTGGGGTACAGAGCTGTAGCTCCGATTTTCTGTGGAATGCTAGTTTCTGTCCTACTTGGCTTGCTGAACCTCCTTGTCTGGTGAGATTGGTGAAGAACCTCAGCTTTTGATTCATAAGGAACTTACATTTATAGAGCAAGCCAGTATCATAGTTTCAGCAGCCGTTCACAGCTGGAGCTCCGGAGAAAGATTATTCCTGTTATTTCCCAGGAGTGGAGAGCTCTTGTAGTTGATGTTGCCATCTTGAACAGGCTTGACTACACCAATGTATGTTACTTAGGGCTTCCCGCCAAGACTATTGCCTGAGCGCAGCCTGGTCAAATATGGCAGCAGATTATCACAATGCATACGTTTTTAAGCATGTGACTGAGGCTGGTTATGAACTACAGTAGCTTCCTGTATAGCAGAGAGTTGAGTTCAGGGTGCTGTGCCTATTTCATCAGGCACTTCCTTCACGGTACTGAAGCACCTGCCAAATTTTAAAGCATTTTTCGAAATATATAGAGTGTGCAAATATCGTGTGAAAATAATTTTTTATATGTTTTAGTTTTAATGGTGCATGGAGCTGTAACTGATGAACTGATAAGTTTCACCTGAAAAGAGCTACCTAGGTAATTTAGAAATATAAATATTGAAATGAATAATTATGTCACATTTTCTTGTAGTAGGCCATTATTTTTAAAAATGGATGCAGTTTTCTTGTATTCTGTTCAATTTCTCTTGCTCATTTCCCCTCCCACGAGTGTCCAGCTGCAAATCCATCTTTCCCTTGTTTCATAGAGCATTCAGCAAATGGCGTCAATAATCTAGCGCTGTGCAGCATCTTTTCAGAATGCGCATATTCTGAATGAGGCTTCCACGATGTACCCAAAGGATCATTTTCAAGGACTTCTGCTGGAAATTCTGCTGAATACTTGTTAGTTCTATGAGCGATTTTTCACAAAAATGTTTCTTTGGTATTATATATCTCTCGAGTGCAGTTTTTGGCGAAGGAAGCGAAAGATATCATTTACCTTAAGAAATGGGTTGGTGCTAAATAATTGCGCAGTTTTAATTATTACATTGTTGCTCCTGATTTGCCAAATGAGACCCTGACCATGATCATACCATGCTGAATTTGCAGAATCTATTCGTAGTTGTGTGATTTGTCTATAAAACCTTTTGGATTCTGTGTTTCGTGGGATCACGTTTGCCATTTTTCTTGTAGGTGACCTGTTATACTGTTGGTGCCCTTCATGATTCTGATACATAGTGGCTTATTATGAGTTTGGCAGTGCGGGAGTTGGACCATGCCACTCCCACACCACCAAACCCATGTCTGAACTGCTCCCCAAATTAGTAGTTTTCTCCTGTCTGGCGGGCTGATTTTTGGCGTTTCCACAGTGGTGTCTATGAAATAAGCACTGCAATGATAACGTCAGAATGTGTACCTGAACAGTCCATGCTGTGCAGATACTAGTATGCATGTACACAGGGGGTGCATCCACCTGGCGTGAGGCATTGAGCGGCCTGTAGGGCCCCCTTTGTTTCCTCACTGCCACACTTTTTAGGTGATCGCACTGCCATGAAAAGTGCGGTGGTTTGTAAACTTGTAATAGGCTTGGCAGGGCCACTGCAGACGGCCAAGCATATTTCAGCCTCAGGACCACTACGCAACCACCAGGGAATGGTGGTTCCCTGGCAGTTGCAGCGATTGCAGTGGTCCCAGGGCGGCTTGACCGCACCAGTCGTAATAGGGCTGTCAGGAGACCACCACCATTAGCCTGGCGGTCCGGGGACCAGCAGACTCATAATAAGGCCCTTAGATTTTTTGCCTAGAATATGCCTAGCTAGGGTTTCATGATATTGCAATTATACTCTATTACTGCGTTTGGCCTTCATTGCAGTGTATTCATTCCTCCTTTCTACTGTCTTTTGATTATTCTGTACTAAAAACTCCCTTTTGCTAGATTTTTGATGTCGAACTCAATCCTTTATGTGTTTAATATTTTCATCTCATCCAACTCTCCTAAATAGTGTTTTCCCTGATGAAGAGTGTAGTCTCTTACCGCTAGATCTATTGGAAATTCTGGAGCGTAATTACTTTGGTAAATATTGGGGTGATCGAATATGGGAGTTCGGCTCCCACACATGCAAGCAGCGATTTCAGAGTATCTGGTCTCCCATCATACGTTCTTATCTGTTCTTATTTTATGTTATGGCAACTGTCCATCGCTTTAGGTGATCCCACCTGGAAAGCAGAATCTTTCTGTTCTGGCACCCAGACAACGAAACCAATTACTGGTAGAGCTCCGCTGTATTCCACATCACAACTCTTCTCTTATAGCACTGAAAATCGATTTGTTCCATTGTTTGTTGTCCTCTCAAGATACTTTCTAGGTCACGGCACCAGGATGTCCAACAGTGAACGCTCTTACAAATATTTTCATTCTTTTATTCTTAGGAAACAATTAAGTTGCTGTTGTGAAACATAGCTGTGATTTCAGTGCTGCTGTGCTGGTAAAACTTGAATTACATTTTTCAACAAGGTGACCCATACTTCAGTATGGCTCTCTCATGGACATTGGACAGTCACTCCTGGTTTTTGGAAAGAAGAGGCTCAGGAACTTGATATAAAAGTCCTTTTTAATAAGCCAAAGGGAACAGCTCCTGGTCTGACCCTGATCCTCAGCAACTGTGCCCCTCCATCTTCTCAGAGTTCACACGCCAGATTTCAGAAGTGGAAGCTCCTGGTTGACCGGGACCACATGACCATCACCATAGATGCAATCACTTTACACAATACCATTAAGGATACAACACAGTGGATGCTGAGCAAATAGCATTCTCATTCAAGCTGAAGCCCTCTTATTAACCTGGTTATCTTGTTTGGGGGGGGAGGGGGGGGGGGAATCCCTAGGTTGTGATCCTTCAATGTGATTTCACTAGAGTTTTTGGAGAGTGCCTCGCTGAGCCTTTCTAGGGTGCGTTTAAGCACAATTTCATAAGCTTATTGTGGAATGCGATAATGAATTATACATTTGGTGTGTGTGAGTTGATTTCCTTCCTATTGAACCTGGCCTCTTAGGTCTCTGGGAGCTGGAGCACTGTGCCAATCTGGATCTTAAAATACTTCACTCGGAGATGTGCCACTCTCACAGATACCAGATGGAAATGTGATGTCAAATGAGATCCCCTTGGTAGTGGCAGTCCGAGCCCTGTGTTATTAACCTGATGTTTGCAGTCCACCTCCATTGTCCAACATATTTTGGGCCCAAAGTACAAAGAAACAAAATAGTGATTTGTAAACCGCAGACAATTCAAGACTCACAATTTCTGAATTGCTAATTCATGTAAATTAAAGTACCACATCATCAAATAGCAATTCCTAACGGCTAATCTGTACAACTGTTGACATCACAATTAGGATACTCCAAGAAAGAACACATTGCTGTCTATGAGAGCTCTTTGAGAAGAACTATGGGGCATATTATCAAGCCAGGCGATAACATTATCGGCGCTTTAGCGGCAGAAAACTGCCGCTAAAACGGCGATAATGGGCTTGATAATATGCTTTATGGATTTCCAATTGAAGCCCATGTTAGATGTGAAGGACATCTAACATGGGCTTCAATTGGAATTCCATAGAGCATATTATCAAGCCCATTATCGCCGTTTTAGCGGCAGTTTTCTGCCGCTAAAGCGGCGATAATGTTATCGCCTGGCTTGATAATATGCCCCTAAAGGAGTAGTGCCACTCAATCCAGACATAGAAAGCCAGGATTCACAAAAAAGACAAATGTGCAGAACTGGAAATCCTGTTGAAGGGATCTTTTTTAAAATGTATTTGTATTGGTTTTTCCACACATCAAGCAGATAATACAACATTAATAATACTCAGTATCCATCATAGCTATGGCCCCTCTGGTCAATTGTCTCACTGCACAGTATCTTCGCGCTCACGTGGATTATATGCATACAATCTGTAGGATATCTCTCGCTAGCCACATACCGTTATAACGTACAACAATCGGATAGAGACCTATCCCTTGCTAGCAACCAAGTTGTGCCAGTGCCATGTTACCTGAGTAATATAACAAAAAGCAAGCCGACCCAGTCCCACCCCCCTCCCTGCCCACCCGCTTCCACCGGTGTGTCCCAACTATCAGCAGGCTATGAATTATAGAGCAACAATTCCCTCAGCAGTGCTTATCGTAATAACATTAGTACGGTACGTCTTACCCTCTAATCACTTGTTTCAATGGGTGCACAACATGGTTGTTATAGGGAATTCCCAACTGCCCTTGTAGTTCAGGGCGATCCCATCTGTGCATTCAGGACCGAATTTGTATCTGAATCCGCCACTGGTGCTTGTAGTGACATGACTATGGCCTCCCATGCTCTTGCAGTCTCCAGTGCCTTATCATTATTAGTCCGCTGGGCATGCTGAAGCCGAACTGTACTTTCACTCTTTGCCCATTTAATTAATTCTGCTGTCCACCTCTCAAAGTTGAGCCCTCGCCTTGACTTCCAGTGCGCTGTGATCTCTCTTTTAGCCAGCAACAATCCCAGGTCTAAAAACTTACTCGTTACCTTCGTTTTGGGTGTATGCGGAAACCAGTGCAGAAAAAAGTACCCATGTCAGGTTCTACTCGTCGTTACGTAACTTCGCAGAGCAGGTCAACTACCTACCAGTACATACCCAGTTGTGGACAGCCCCACATCATGTGATGAAACTCCGCTCCCTCTAGTGTACAACGTGAGCACTGGGCAGTGTCTATTTTAAAATACTTATTAATCTTGGCAGGAGTAAGGTATGCCCTATGTAGTATAAAGAAGTTAACCAGCTGGAATCTGGCGTTCCTGGTACTTTTCCACGCTTTCCTGACTAATTGAGCCCATGTCTTCTCAGAGATCTCCTTGCCTAGATCCACCTCCCATTTCCGTTGCAATTCCCTCAGTGGCTCCATTCCCTCGCCCACCATGTGCCAGTATAAACATGTAATTGCTTTGAAGGTCCTCGCTGCCATCATTACAGACTGGCAAGCCATGGCCGTCCGTGGTTCCAGGAGTCCCTCCCTCCAGGGACGCTGTATTGCTGACACCAGGGCCGAATGTAGTAAGTAATCCCCACGAGGGAGGCCATATCTATCCTGCAGGGCATGATAGGGCAACAGGGCACCATCTTCATACAAATCCCCCAATACTTGTACTCCCAATGTCTCCCATCCGGCCAGCGCAGTCCAATCCCCTCCGTGCGGATGGGCGGTACACATACCCAAAGGTATCTCCGGGACTTAAGGATGGGCAATTCCAGCTCTGCGCTGGCTCTGGTTCCAACATAGCCTCAGTGTCCGCTCCTCGTTAGAAAGCGTCCCAAGGCGCAGCCGCTGCTGAAGTACTATAAAGGACAATACATGGCGTGGAATCCATCATCCATCTGGGCCATCTGGGCCCCTAAACTCCAGTGCCACCGCCTGGGTAAGACACTGCAGTTGAGCTGCCAAGTAATATAGCTCAAAGTCTGGTACCGCCAGTCCCCCATCGGCCCTCAGGCGCATCATCGTATCGAGTGCCACCCGCCGTCTTCCATTCCCCCACAGAAACCCCCCGACCATTGAGCGGAGCTGTCTAAAAATTGATCCCCGAATCCAAAACGGCAGTGTCCTAAAATAATACAACAACCGGGGGAGCGCTACCATCTTTAATAGAGCGACCCGGCCGGCCACCGAAAGTGGCAAAGTGCTCCAAAACGTTAGGCTACCCCTAAGCCCTCACATAGCTCTGCCTATATTACTTTCTAACAAGTCATCAGGTGCATGATAGATGTTGGTTGCGCGAGACTCCCACCGAATGCCTTCAACATGAGTGGGGCCAGCCTCCGATGAGGTCACCGGAACAGGCAGGTCTTCACCCAATTCACCCCAAGCCCAGAAACCCTGCCAAAATCAGGAAGTAGGGTCGTCGCTCCATCCAGAGCCTCCGCTGTATAATCGTCGGCATAGAGTGAAATATACTGCACAGCCCCGCGTAAGTCTGGCCCGCGATAGTTCCGTCCCAGTCTGGCATGTACCGCTAATAGCTCAATGGCCAATGCAAATGACAAGAAAGCAGACACCCCTGTCGCGTTCCCTGCCCTACTGGGCAAGAGGAGGAAACCATAGTCCCCGTCCTAACCCGAGCCATCACCGATCTGCAGAGAATTTCGGTCCACCCCACAAAAGCATCCCCAAGACCAAATGTGCGCATAACATGGAACAGGTATGGCCATTCCAAGCTGTCAAACGCCTTTTCTATATCTACCGATAGGACGGCCGCAGAGGCAGCAAGACAGTAGTCCTCCCCTAATATGCGGAGTAGACATCGCACACTGGTGGCTGTATTCCGGGTTGGTATAAATCCCGGTGGAGCAGTTGCACCATATATGGGAGGAGCCGAGTTGCAAGGATCCTACTCAGAATTTTATAATCGGACGTAAGCATGTCTTATCAGAGGGGTTCTTCCCGGGCTTCAGCAATGGAATAATGACAGCCTCTCGGGTAGAGGCCGGTAATACTCCAACCTTCCTTGCCTCTTTAAAAACAGCTAACAACTTAGGGGATAATAAATCAATGTAGGCCGTGTAAAACTCTATGGGCAGCCCGTCCATACCCTGTGTTTTATTACGTGCCATGTGTTTAACCGCACTCCTAATTTCCCTAGTGTAATCTCCTGCCCTAGCAGGTCTACCTGCGTCTTATCTAGTTGCGGTAGCGCTATGTCAGCCAAGAAATCCCCTATGCATCGCCAGTAACCCGTAATTTGCTCCGGTACAACTCGTTATAATAGTATAAAAACAACCCACTGATCCCCTGTTGGGTATACACCAGATCTCGCGTCGGAGAGGTCAAGTTTAGTATGGGTGTACCTCGAGGGGCCGGGTTGGCCAACCATGCTAGCAGTGTGCTTGCTTTGTCTCGTTCAACGTGCGCTCGTGCCAAGTATCCCGTCTGACTTTGGAAATTCTATGTATGGGTGCTTCAGGCAATGGGAGATGAGACCTATCCATGTCGATGTCTGTTATAGAATTGAAATCACCGCCCATAATTACCGGGCCAGTTAAATATGGTGCTAACCTCCCTGACACGTGGGTAAAAAAGGCCGCCTGGTCCACATTGGGGGTATATACACTACAGAACATCACATCTTTACCATTAAGGCGACCCGTCACTACCAAGAATCTCCCTTCTGGGTCCACTAAATGCTGCGTTGGCTGAAAGGGGACCCCTGCCCTAACCCATATCAGTGCTCCCCTGGCAAAAGCTGAGTATGTTGTGTAAAAAAGTTGCCCTTTCCATCTACGCTGCAACGCCAGGCCTTCAGCACGGCTAATATGTGTTTCTTGGAGGAAAGCAATTTGGGCCCCCCTGCGCACCAAGTAAGCATGCACCTTATGGCGTCTCAGCATTGTATGTAACCCCCGCACATTCCATGTAATGCATTTTAATTCAGGTAACGTCCCCATATTGCAATCGAGGTCCCATAAGTAACTGCTCGCTACCTTTGGGCACACCGGTGGCCCCAACTTCCCCAACAACAAACCCACAAAAACCCCCAACATCCCCACCCCAAAAAACTCTAGCCCCCCACCCCAGAACAGGCACTAAAACTCTAGTTCCCATCCAAACTAGCAAACAAACTATTTCCTCTAGCAGCTACTGAGGACCGACAAACCCAGAAGACAGGGGAGGCGGCCAAGGGCCAAGAAGACCAGACTTACTGTGTTGCCACTATCTGGCGCTATACACCCATTAATTGCGATGCCCCGATTTCTCAGGGGGCCCGCATTTCTGTGAGAGCCACCACAGTACAAATGGTTAGTATCCCCAGAACCTGGCAGCCGCTTTTATCCCTATAAAAGAGCATTCCAATGTGAAGAAAGGAGCAAACAGAGCGTATCCCTACGCAGAGGCGATCTAATCAACCTCTTACAACACTAAGCATCAGCAATCTCATCTGCTATCCCAGGTGTGACATGTGGCAGAGGAACACTTCCTTTCTCAGTCCCGTCCGAGTCAGTCCCTTCGGAGCCCTTCTCCGATTCCGTGTTCATCACCGATTGAGAGAGCCTTTCTTGGGAAATGTCCGACACGGCCTGCAGTGCTGCTGATCTCTCCATCTCCGTTTGGGTTACCGTGGGCCCCCTTAAGCCAGGACGCCGCCGTCTGACAAGCTGCGATCTGCGAGGGCGTGGTCCCTCGGTGGGCGGTCTCATAATGCGCCCGGCTTCTCCCATACCTGCTCAATAAGACTCCAGTCAAGCCCACGCCTCCTCCGGACAATCACTAAAGTGTGTTTTACCATCCAAAATTATTCTCAGGCACGCGAGGAACATCAACGAATATTGCAGCCCCTCATCTCGCAGTGCCTTCTTGACCGCCAGGAAAGAAGCGCGACGTCGCTGTACTTCGAGGGTGTAGTCCAGAAACAGTGACACATTGCCATTTTCCACCTTGTAGGGGCCTGATGAGCGGGCCCTGTGCAGCAGCAGGTCCCTGTCTTTGTAATGAAGTAGTCACGCCACCACCGGCCTCGGGGGCCTTCCGGGCGCCAGCGGGTGTGCCGGTATCCTATGTGCTCTCTCCAGTGTGTAGAATGGAGACAGGCCCTCTGGTGCAACCTCGGTTCGCAGCCAGTCTTCCAAATAGTCCACCATATTGGCCCCTTCCACTCCTTCCGGCAACCCTACCACCCTTATGTTGTTCCTGCGGTTTTGTCCTTCGGCGTCCTCAGCTCTCCGTTCCAGGGCCTGTAGTCGATGTGTGACCTCCCCCATCTGGGCCACCAGTGTCTTCTGGGCCGGCTCCATGACCTCCAGCGTTGCTTCTGTCTGCTTCACCCGATCTGTCAATTTAGCATGTTCCGTGCGAAGGAGGCCTAGGCCTAGTGCCACATGCTCAATGTCCTGCTGTAGGACACCGCTTGTGTCAGTGATGGCCTTCAGTATTTGGTCCACTTGCCGCTGCATCAGGGCTTCAGGCTGTGATTCTGCAGTATCCTGCTTCCTGTGTTCTGTTGCCGAATCTTCAGGGTCCGGGGGTATGCCCCCTTGTTTCCCCCATGGCTTCCCCATGGCCTTCGGTGCTCCCGGCCACCATCTCGAATTCCCGGGTGGTTCTGCACTCTGTCAGAGTTAGTCTTGAGCCTCAGAGAGAGCCCACGATGTGCAAGGCCTGTCCCAATCAGCGCTCCTGGCAAGTCCCCTTTCAAGCGCATGGCAACTAATAGATAAGCCTGGGCGTAGTGGGCGTAGTGGGGCTACGTGAAGCAGCGCGTAGTGTGGCAAAATCTACACACACTCGCGCGCTCCGCGTAGCCCCGCTACGCGCCGCCCGCCTCCCGCCCGCCCTCATTTTAAAATAATTTAAAGAAGGTTAAAGGTAAATAAACCACCTTACCTTCAGTGCGGCGTCCCGGGGCTCCCTCTTCTTGCTGGACGGTAACTTCTTCACGTAAATGCGCATGCGCGGACGCCTGCGCATTTCTCGCGAGAAATGCGAGAAATGTTCGTTGTAATAGTTTTCTCATACAAGTAAAAGTTTCTGAAGACGTCTTCACTCGATTTCCAATCAGAACAATTTATAAGGTGGTGTTGTCAGCAATTCATCTTCTTCTGATACCCACAGTCTGCACTCTCGTCAAATGGACTGATACAGTATTCTAGCATAATTGTTACATGAGAGCCCTCTTGCCTAAGCTGAAAGGCGCACTATAAGCTTTAACGTAGAAAAAAAGCTAGTCAGCAAATATGAAGACATACATCAAGTTATTTGGAAGCAACATTTATAAGCCTGGTTCACCATTTATTCTTTACAATTTCAATAAGTTTATTATTCTAGTGGAATTATCTAACATATGAGCTGAGAGGAACTAAACGAACATGATATTAAAGTAATTACATTTCTAAGATGACATCAATACTAGTCTGTTGCCCAGAATACTTTACTATGAGCAAAGGACGAAAAAGAAAAGCTTTGGGCCTAGTCACTGCACAGGCTAAAATCTAGTTGCTTGGTGCAAAATTTTGAAGAACACGCAATCAAAAATTAATCATTTGTAATAAAATCTTTCACTTCTACATTTGTCATAATGCGATGTATATGTATTTTTTATTTATTTGTTCTACTAAGGTGTATTCACTCATTTTTTGTGAATCATTTCTAAAATGCGCATTTCATGAGCATTTTCTAAATTGCAATTCTGACATGATAACATTTGTTGATTTCTAAATACTTGGTCATTTTTCCCAGGTAAAAGGAAAGTAGGATGTGAGATATGAACCCATACATTTTGGCACACTTGACATGCTTTAAGTTTATTTAATATACTTTCTGTATTGATTATCATAGAGTACAATGCAGGATTGGTTTTAGTTTAGTTTTTTGTTCCAATAGAGCCTGTGAAATTTACCAGAGAGTACTTGACACGCATTTACCTTGTGCCTGTGATAATTATGACTGATTGAAGTGTGTAGTACTTACCGTAGAAATTGTTTTTTCCTGCTGTCTCTGACGGGCGCCAGGAAACCCTTTTTGGGTAGCTGTTGCGCCTATATATAAATTTAAAATAATAATAATTGTTGTTGGTTCTGTCTTTTCTGTGCTGCTCTAGTGTCAATCCTGGTATGTGATTACTTGAAAAGTTGGTGACTCTTCATTCTCAGATTCTCAGAGGCATCATTACCTGATTCTGTGGGGGCCGTCTCCTTGTTGCAATGCTGTGCTAAACTGCACTCCATGTGATCATTCTGCAGCAGGTATCAGGCTCATATTGCAATGCTCCATCCTGTTTGCAAAGGCACAGAAACCCTTAGTGACATTGGATGCAGGTACGGTGCCAGGCACCATGGCCAAATGACATATGCACTGCAACCCGAAGAGTTATTCTTTTGTTGGAGATGGGTTAGATGTGGAAATAAATCATTTTAATTGAATACTTCATGGTAACCTACCTAACAAGCACCCATTTCCAAGTGATCTTCCCCCAAAAATGGTTGTGCAAACTACAATGTTAGAACATAAATGAATAAGTTGTGGGTTCCGCCAGAGTATCATGATACAAGGTCTGGGATCAGGGAGCCGGAATGGTATACCACTCATGTGTTCATAACATTTGGATTTTGATGGGTTATGCATAGAAATTCAGTGGCTGATTAAAGATATATCGCTAAAGGAGCGACATCTACACAGCCAATTACTTGTGACAATCGGCTATTCAGTAAAATTGTGCCTTAATGTCTTGCAACTCATCTTGTGTATTGGGAAACTAAATGTTACATGTATCCTGAAGAGCAAGGATTTCAGGATTCATCTAAAAAGATGGGAGAAAACCCTTTGTAGCATTCCACCTTCCACTGCAACTATGCCCTGCAAATACCTGGTGTAAAGAGCACAAGACCAGCACATGAGTAGGTACTCTGGGTACCTTAGGTCAAACTCAAGCTCATCAATTAACTATAATATCACCCGCCTGCTGAACATATGTTCAACATAAATATGCTTCTCACACTGTTCAAACAACATGACACCTGCCCATATACCCTCTCCTGTCTCCTCCTCTTCTTTGGGGCATTCTTAAATACACATTCTCTTCACTAGAGCAGAGAGAGCTGAAATTCTGAAAGAGTGTATTGTATCCTGAGACTGCTTTTATACTTTGCACCTGGTTACCACCTGTTGCAATTTGATGGTAATTTGCACACTCAAATCACCCATCCTGTGACTGCAGCGTTGTAAAGGCGTTACGCTAACACAGGCGACTGCTACTATCTTACCAAGTTGTATTAACGAGGCTTTACCCCCCCACACCCCATTTCTAAGCACCAATGCACTGTTATGCTTGACATCACACATGTTTCATGCAAAAGTACTGTTCGGAATGCAAAATTGACAAATACTGCTTGATTTAAAACTTGTATTGGAAATGTATGTAGGCATGTGCTCAGCATTGAAACCTGTTGAAATGCTTAAAACTCAATAAATAAATGAAAAATAAATGGAAAAAATCACCCATTTTGCGACCATTTGCAAATTGAAAATGGTTCAAACATACCATTTGCAAAACCCAACTTTGTAATCACATTTTAGGATTTACAATCTTTTTTAGAAAACAGTATGGATTTGCTTCACTGTAAAATGTCAATGTCTACCCACGCCTTTCGACGTCTCGTACATTGCACATCACGTTTTTGAGTTTGCAAATCAGCTTCAATCTTCTTTGTCAATCACAAATTATTTGCACTACCGATGACGTGTTTACTCATGCATGATTACTGATTGGGTTTTGCTAGAGGCTGATAACAAAACAGGTAAAGGGGTCGAGGTATTTGGGGTATTCAGTACCCCATTTGATTAAGCACAACATGGCTCTTTGCATTATAGCCATGAACGGAGGAGGAAAACGAGCAGCTTACAGCTAGAGGAATCATTAGGAAAATAAACCCACACAGATGCAAAGCTACTCTGCCAGATAGACGTAAAGCATGCCAACCCAAATAAGGGGAAAAAAACATCAGCAAACACCTAAGTAAAATGATGGACAAAATAATATTTATATACACTGGAAAATGTAGTAATGTATTCTACAGTAGGGATGGCTTTAGTTGTGTCGTTCTAGTGCATGGACTGTGAACAATCATCTTTGTGTTACACTGCTGGCAATTATAATTTTTACAATACGTATATCTAAATACACCAAATTAATTATTTTTTCAAAAATGTGGCGAAGTAAGGAAGTTTAATTTCAATTTCTGCTGAAACAGCACATCATTATGTAAGAACAGACTTCTAATAACACAGTTAAAGTACTGTAATAATTACAGAGGCAATATAATCTGATACCCTAGAATGTCATTATTCTTTGACTTGATAGAACTGCAGATTTCAAGTCAGAGAAATAAATGTAATTTTTATCTTTAGTTCTAGCATCTTATTTTCAGACTAAAATACTCACAAAAGAAATTCTGATTCTTGCGCATACATTAAAGAAAAAATCTTTTGGTAGATGTTGGCTGATGTGAGCATAAATACCTCATTTTAATTTACACCTTTAACAATAACTTGTATTAAAGGTGTGAATGGAGGAATAGTGCTTAGGTCATTTTATATTCCATCTGCCTCTTTAAAAATGTGCTTATGTCAATTTCCAGCCAACAATTCTTACATAACACAAAAACGGAATTGTGTGTGCATTATGTTGTTGTACTGAATGAGCCATTCAGTGGGTATACACAATCAAACAATATGTATTGCATGGCTAATTCAATATCTGTTTCCAATGCGCCTGAGTAAGACCAATATCTGTTCACCGTGCTATGCAGGAAAAGCTAACTCTTGGGATGTAACTTGATTGTTCAAGTGTTTTCTCAAGGACCTGTAGCACACCAATCAGCTATGCCTAAGAACCAGATAGTTTCTTACACATCACTACTCTGCATAAGCCGTTGTGAAATAACCACTGTGTTGAAAAAAAAAGGTTTGGTTCTTTCTTCAGAGTATCAGAGTTCCTAACTATCTTACATTATATGATAGGGGATGCTCTGATTTAAAGGTATGATATGGTAATTAGTTTCCAGAGTGTTCTAGTCAAAACTCCTCATCAAACTCCAGTTCATTAGTTTAATTTACTAGTTCAACAGAATCGGCTGCTTTAAAATTCTACACATCATATAAAAAAACCTTATTACTTTCTTGTTTTCTGTGCAACACAAAACATGTTTAATCATTATGTTATGTCTTTAGTTTTAACTATAATTCTTTAAATTGCATACGAAGGCAATTACATTTTCATAAAATATCAAAACAATGCATACATGTACATTTTTCTTTGATGATCTTAGAAAGCCATAGTTATGTTCAATTTCAAGTTTCGTATTGTCCAAGTAGAACCATCATAAATATTGCAAAAATGAAATAACAAAGGGCCATATTATCAAGGACGGCGTTAAAATTAACGCCGCTTTAGCGGCAGGAAACTGCCGCTAAAGCGGCGATAATGGGCTTGATAATATGCCCTTGTGAATTCCTATAGAAGCCCATGTTCACACCGGAACATGGGCTTCTATGAGAATTCAAAAGGGCATATTATCAAGCCCATTATCGCCGCTTTAGCAGCAGTTTCCTGCCACTAAAGTGGCGATAATTTTAACGCCGTCCTTGATAATATGGCCCATACTTTGGATTTGTATGTGAATGTAATGAGTTCCTCTAGATTGATACAATTGACAGTTTCGGTGTTAGCTAGCTCAACATTGATGCATTTTCATTATCCAATGTGAATATATATTCCTGCTCCTCTCAATACATTTTCTTATTTCTGTAGTTGGATTTTGTAAGTGTAGTTTCAATCAGCTTTCAGTTTTTAGCGTGCCCTCAGATAAAGTCCTTGTTGGAAGTGTGGCATTAAATCCAATGTTTTTATGCATTAAAAGCATTTCCCAGTAATGTGTAACACTGAAATTATGACAACACACATTAAATTGAAAAATCAGGTTCAAATCATGGCAAAATAGAATTCAAGCTACTCTTTAATGCATAACAACATGCACAACATGCTCCACAATGCACATTTATTTCATTTATTTGAATCTATGACACACTTTTATCCAAAGCGCTGGCATAAAAATATAAATCAACAAACATTAGTAAAACAACTATGATCAAGGCGGGGAACAACCTTTACAACGCAACTATTACAACGCACTACACTTACAACGCAATTTTTACAACGCAACATCCACTACAACGCATTCCATTACATCGCATGACACTACAACGCATTTTTAAAAACTACCTTTACAACGCATTCCATTACATCGCATACTACCTTTACAACGCATACCATTACAACGCATAATAATACATTGCATTTAAGGTAAGTATTGGATAGTATAGGGGTAAAAATTACTATTCTTACTCCAGGGGGTGCAACAGTAGGGTAAGTATTGGATAGTATAGGGGTAAAACCCCTCCACTATCCAACACTTACCCTACTGTTGCACCCCCTGGAGTTAGAATAGTAATTTTTACCCCTATACTATCCAACACTTACCCTACTGTTGCACCCCCTGGAGTAAGAATAGTAATTTTTACCCCTATACTATCCAACACTTACCCTACTGTTGCACCTCCTGGAGTTAGAATAGTATATTTTACCCCTATACTATCCAACACTTACCCTACTGTTCCACCCCCTGGAGTTAGAATAGTAATTTTTACCCCTATACTATCCAACACTTACCCAACTGTTGCACCCCCTGGAGTTAGAATAGTAATTTTTACCCCTATACTATCCAACACTTACCCTACTGTTGCACCCCCTGGAGTAAGAATAGTAATTTTTACCCCTATACTATCCAACACTTACCCTACTGTTGCACCCCCTGGAGTAAGAATAGTAATTTTTACCCCTATACTATCCAATACTTACCCTACTGTTGCACCCCCTGGAGTAGTATGGTAGTATGCGATGTAATGGAATGCGTTGTAAAGGTAGTTTTAAAAAATGCGTTGTAGTGTCATGCGATGTAATGGAATGCGTTGTAGTGGATGTTGCGTTGTAAAAATTGCGTTGTAAGTGCATGCGTTGTAAAAGTATGCGTTGTAACGTCATACATCCGATCAAGGCACCAAGCTACAAACAAAAGTAAAGGAAAATAACAAAACTATAAACTATAAACATTTGCATGAAGAGAAAACACTGATAAAAGTATATACCATGAAATTGATACATGAATACTTCAGTTAATTCATTTCAAGGCCAACATTCAAGTAAAGTAAAAGGCCTCAGCCTAGAAGGGACACAACGAAAATGGGGGTACACAGGAAGGCTTGACCTGTGGAATTGAGATTATGAGGAGGCTAAACAGGAATAAGTGAACCAACAATATTTCGTGGTGCGACAGACGTTGTGCATTTTATACATAAATAAGAAATTTGCATTATACAGAAAATTAGCACCTAATGGGAACGAGAATGAAAGAGAGTGATATGAGCTAACTAATTAGGATCAAACTAAATACAAATTACTGAATTAAGGATAGATCGGAAAGGAAGTAGACAATATTGTGTGAGACCTGATATAAATGACAACAGTAACTTAACCGAGATAAGGCCAAGAACTGAATGAGAAGGTAAACAATGGAAAAGGAAAGTAAATACCAAGGGACTGATTTCGAGTTTTGCAGATGAGTGAACCCATTGCAAACCTTACAACAATTGCATTATATTCTTTGGCCCTTTAAATAAGGTGAACACAATATCCATTCGCTAATTTCTAAATGAGGCAGTTAGTCTTTCATAATATAATAATACCAAGTCACAGGCGGAATAAATGTGAATAATTAGAGAAGATGGAAAATGAATCTGTCTCACAAAACAATTTGGTATTGAAGTGTTAAAGCAGAAAAAGTTGGCGGTAATCAAGGATTCAGAGGGTAAAGCATGAAGTTAATCTGCGAATGCTAAAAATGACAAATAAATTAGGTGTCATAAGGATAAAAAAATAAAGGAGATAACAGAAAGTAAATGTATGTAATCAAGAGTAGGAGTGAAGGACAAAGAAATTCTAAAGTACATTGATAAATGGGACGTACGAAGATATAGATACTTTCTATGGCACAGCTTAGAAATGATAAAAAAAATAGGACAATCAGACGAGTAGAAAGAAATCCTAGACAAAATCAAAAATATCTAAAGAATGTACAGAGGATAAAAGAGAAGTGGGATCAAAAGTATTAAAAGCAGGAGAAAGATCCAAAAGTATCAATGGAGAATACAATTTATGATGAAGAGTGGGCCCAATGAAGTTAGGCAATGAAACTAGGAAGCTTCTCCCTGTAGAGTGATGAGAGCAAAAACAAGATTGAAAGGAGGGCAGTAAAATATTGCCTTGAAAATAGAGATAAAACTGAATAACAACAATTCTTTCAATTATTCTGAATAAATAAATCTGATGAGAATTGGTTTGCTATTTTAGCATAAAGCCTCATTTACATACCAGTAAATGCATTGCCCTGAGTTCTTTCCCTCACTTTCCATATTTGCTAAAGAAGGTAGTTCTGCCTCACTAGACAACCAATCCATAGCACTCCGGCTGAAAATAAAAAGGCCCCTTCCGTCCCTGAACTCCCTTTTGTTCAAAAGCACCAAGCTGTGATGTTTTTGGAGTTGACCTGGGAGAAATGAGAGGGAGGGAAGGAAGGATATAAGTATGGAAAGCAAGGGGAAGGGCTTAGAGTAATGCAATTAGGGGTAAGTATTGGGGCATTACCTCTTGTCCCTCCTCTCGCTTTCCACACCTACTAAAACTAAGCCAAAAGAACCAAACAACTCAAAAACCTGTATGCTCCCAATTTCAATGAAATATTAGTGATCAAGAAACATACGGAGAGAGAATACATTCCACAGCTCCTATTGTTTCATTGATGCTAAACCTTGTGACCCATGAAAATCTACCACCTCAATTTCCTACCCAATTCTGTAGTGATTTACGAAAGTTGAAGTGGATTCTCATGTAGCCACCCTACAACTCAAAGCAATAGAAGCGCTCCGAAGCTATGTTACTGACAAGAACATTCCCCGAGTACACTTGCCCCGACTGCCTGAAGGAGTCGGGAGTCAGAAATAGAATAAGCCATGGAAATGAGGGCTCAAACCCAGCGGCTGAGAGAAGGAACAGCTGGCTTGCAGCCTCTCTTAGAAGGGCCAAAATTGACAAATGAAATCAGAGAAACCATAAAGGACGACACTCTGTAGATAAATGAGAAGAGCTCTCCTCACATCCAAGTTGTGAAGATGTACCTCTTTCTCTGAAGAAGCAAAGGGACAAAACTGTGGAATACTCATCTCCTGATTCCCGTTGAAGGAAACATTATCTTAACGATGAAGGAAGGAATGCCTGTGGGGAAAGAGACTCCTATCAGAGGTGGTTGCCACAAGGAAGAACGTCTTGAGAGTCAAAGTCCTAATATCTATATCCTGTAAGGGATCAAATGGTGGGAACTTTAACACTTCTAACATCAGCAGCAGATCCCATGAGCAGGAATATACACATGCAATAACCCCATAAAGAGTCTGGAAAATAAATTCATTGAATCTATCTGATTACCCAAAGAAGCCTGAAAAGCCTTTATTGATGCCCACTCAACTTTGAGAGTAGACATGCTTAGCCCCAAAAGAGCTCCCTCCTTCAGTAAAGTAATTACCTCAAAAAGGCCTGCCATTGAAGGATCCAGCTCCTTAACCATACACTAATTACTGGAAGACTTTAAATGCCTCAAATAGGCTTTCAAAGTGAAACCCATTCTAGAAACCTAAAGTGTAGACACAAAGGAATCAGGGAATCATCTTCTATATAATCCTAACCGCTCAACTTCCAGGCTGCTAACATGAGTCTGGCTAGAACTAGGGGTGGACAGAACTCACAGAGTTTCACTCTGAGGAATTCCATGAAGTTGCATAAAAACTGCGAAATTCTGTGGAATTCTGCGAGTGGACGGAATTTGACACATCTCTCTGCTTGCACTGATTTTTAGCCCCGGGAGCTCGTTCCATGTGATAAAATTAGTGTGAACGGGACTACGCAGTGCAGCAGGGGGTGCTGCTTTTTTCTGCTGCTCAAGTTGATTTTGTACTAGAGCTACAGCTTTCTCAAAGTGAACGGTTGCAACCTGCCGCAACTGCCTGCATTGAAAAATCTCACCGGAAGACATTCTAGTGCCCAAAAACAGTGTTAGGGGACACAAATTCTCACTCGAGCTCACCAACTTACTGTTGGCGAGCTGTGTGTGAGAAAAAACTCTGGTTGGTGGAGTTTGCCAGAACTCCGTATTCTGGCAAAACTTCCTTTTGGGCAAAACTCCTCAAACTCAGCCAGTAGAGCGGAATTATTCACCCACCCCTAGCTAGAACCTCCTGCTGGAGAATCAGAAATTATAAAGGAGGTGGAGAGGTTGATAATCTCCACTCTTGCTCCACTACCAAAGACCTCATGAGAGGAAACCCATTTGGGCATGCTCAAATGAGTGCAATCAAAATCACAGTTAACATCTCTCTCTTGACCATCAGAAAAACTTTGGAAATGAGAGGGAAAAGGGGAAAGGCATCTGCAGGACAGAGCGTCCACCCCCCAAAGCTTGAACTTCCGTCGTCCAGGGGAAGAAACTATGAACCAGAGCACTGGAAGAAACTGCAAAAATATCCATCACTGGGGATCCCCACCTCTGTACTACCTGAGGAAACACCCCTGGCTGAAGACAAAAGTCAGTCGAAGAGAGAATTATCCCGCTCAATGAATCCTCTACTACATTGAGCGACCCCTGAATGTGAATTGGACCTCATTCTCATTTCTGCGCAGTGAAAGATTTTGTCTGTTTGAACCCTTTTCCTGAAATCAGTTTGAGAATGCAAACAAAGCTAAACAAACAGCCTCCAGCTCCCTTCAGTTGGAGGACTTCCTGCTCTGAGGCAAAGATCATCTTCCCTGTACCTGATGATGACCAAGCCAGGCCCTCCTCCCTGAGAGGCTGGCATCTGTTGTGATGATCAAATGAGGAGACAGACGGAAAGGAACCCCCCAGGATATTGAGGTTTGGAGCCACCACCAAAGATGATGACACACTTCCTGAGTAAGTAAAATCCTGCATAAGAAATTATGAACCAGAGGATTCCATACTGACATAATGAACCTCATGAAGTGGTGAAGATGGAATCTTGCACATGCACAAGAAAAATGGTGTATTCCAGATCCCCCTGCACATGAAGACCCGGAAATATTCTGGGAGACTGGAGAAGCAAGGATCGGATGTGGGATTGCGTCTTCTTCTCCTGGCTTGAGGTAGAGGTGCTATTCCCTGAGCCATGAAAAACTGAGCTCCAATAAAGAGCCTGTCCTGTGAAGGAGTCAATTCTGATTTTTCCCAATTTATGAGAAATTCATGAATGAATGAATAAATGAATGAAAGAGGGATCTTATAGCGCTCACAGTTACTTGGAGATTGTTTCAGCGCTGTTGTGCATATGCAAGAGAGGTAGGCTCTAGAAGTTAAAAGGGTATGTTGTCATGTGTTTGCGGAAAACATTCTCATCTGATGTATTTCTAAGGTGAGCATTTAGCTGATTCCAGATGGAAGCTACACGCAAAGAAAAAGATGAACCCCCACACTTAGATCTCTTAAAACATGGTAGAGCAAACAATTGGGCCTTCCCAAAATGAAGAGCCCCGCCGGGAGAATACAGCCAGATTCATTTTGTCAAATAGAGAAAAACAACTTCGTTTAAGGCATGGTGAGTAGGCAGTAAAGCTTTAAAAGTGGTTCTTATATTGACCAGTAGCCAGTGAAGCTTTTTTAAGAAGGAGGATGTAGGGGTGAGCCTGGAAATATTGAAAGGAACACGCACTGCTGTCTTCTGCACTACCTGCAGATGTTGAATCAGAAAAGCTAGGAGGCCAAGGTATAAAACAATGGCATAGTCCAATCCAGAAAGAATAGATGCTTGAACAACTATTTTCTGGAATCCCCAGGGAAGTAAGACTAAGAATTTATTCAGGGCCTTCATTAACCAGAAGCAAACCCTTACAACTGAGGAGATTTGGCCTTTGAAGGAGAGGTGATCATCAAATACAACATCCAAGTTTCTTGCAGTGCCTGAGGGTGTTGGAGGGTAGGGCCACCTATAGGCAAACATCCCAACCAACCAGGTGATAGATTGGGCCAAAAGACGAGGATTGCTGGCTTCTCAGGATTACATTGCAAGTGATTTGGTTTTAACTAGTTGAAGACAGTTCTCATATAGATGGAAAAAGATTCCTTAGCAGAGTTTGAGGTTCCCTCATAAGAAAAGAGAAGCTGGGTATCTTCAGCATAGGAAATTATCTTAATGTCAAATGAGTTCACTAAGGGAGCAAACGGGGTTCATGTGTCTGCAATAGGGCGAGACCCCTTAAGGTGTGCTGTTGAACAAATTATTTTGAAGGTGCATGAATGAGCCAGTTGTCCAGATAAAAGGTCATGAAAATACCCTCTTGGAGAAGTAATGCAAACAGAAGAGTGAATATCTTCATGAATATATGGGGTGCCGACTTTAAACTAAAAGAAAGGATGAGAACTGAAAATGAAGCCCTGCCACAGCAAGCCTCAGGTACCCTTGATGTTCGTGGGCAATCAGGATAGGAAGATAGGTATCTTGCAGATTGATTATGGTATAAAATTCTTCATCTTCCAACATGAGAATCATGGATTAGAGAGTCACCACCTTGAAATGACCAATACAAACCCACAGTTCACCCTTTTTAGACCCATAACCAGCCTGAGAGACCCTGATGCCGTTTGTACGCAAAATAGAAAAGAATATGATCCTTTTCCTTGCTCTGGAGTAGGAACCCTGACTCTGTTGGAGAAGATGCATAATGCTAGACAGAAGAGCTTCTCACTTGAATTGATCCCTTTGCATAGGTGTAGAAATCAGACCAGTTTGGGGCAGAAGATCCAGAAGAATCAATGTTGATACCTTCTTGAACTACACTCAGCACCCAATGACCGGTGACATCCTGGTGCCAGTTGTGAAAGAACACCTGAATCCTGCCACCCATCAGCAGGACAAGATTTAGAGAGCTATAATTGTCAGGTCCTTCTCTTGGATGCCCCCTGTTGATTTTTCAAATCCGATTTCTTGCTCTGTCTTCAGTGTTGCAATCTCTTTTTCCACTAAGAAAAAGATATGTAGTACTTCTTGGAAGAAGAACAAAGAAGCATGAACCCAAAGCTCCTGAGGGTAAAAAGAGGAGGAGGTTTTACTCTTATTTGGAAGAGCATGCCTTCTATCCTTGAAAGCCTTGGATGACATAGTGCACAACTTTTTTCTGTATTACTTCTTTCCATCAAATGGGAGCTTTAATAGAGTGTTTTCTGATGACTCCACCTTCCAATCACATATCCAAAGATGACGCTGAGCAGCCACTGTTGTACCAGATGCCACCGAAGCTGCCATCAGAATTTCTGAAGAAATATCTGCGACAAATTTGGCCTGCTGCTCCATGGCTGCCAAAATCTTTGAACAATCTGACCCATCCTGGATTGCTGTTACCACAGCATCAAAATCCTTATTGTGCTGAGTATGCTTCATAGGTTGAAGATCTTAATGACAGATTTTGAGAAGAACACACCCTCTTGAAGGAGCTCTCCATCTATTTATCATTAACGTCCAATGAAGGACAATCATCTGGGTTGAGGGAAATTCTCCCAGTCAGAGTTGGAAGAATAGAATCCACTTTCAGGGATTGTGGTAGAGAGTCATTAGTATCCCCAAGCACGTGCAACCTTTGTAGGAAACAAGGATTAGCTACTCAATAAGGCTCCTTCCATTCTACAAAAAGTAAATCCTTGATTTTGGAATGAAGAGGCAGGGAGACGACTGGAAGTTTAACTTACTGAGGCAAAAAAGCACCCTCATTGTTCTGTCTTGAGAAAGGCTAGAAGGCTTAATGATGCTGAATATGGTCTAGCATCTCAGGCACCTCCTCTCTCCTGACATACTTCCCTGCAGAAGTGAAAGGAGCCTTCTCATCAGAAAGAAGAAGAAGCTGTGGACACAGTAGCCTGAGACTTAGAATGACCCTCCCCCCCTTGGACTGGCCTCCCTTGGATTTAAGGGCTTTTGATACAGCAGAGTAAATAATTTTCTGCACCTCTGCTGCAGTCAACAGGGCTTGCCGATCTGGCTGATGAAGAAGAGCTGATGACGACATTCTGCTCCTAACAGGAATAGGTCCCTCATCATCTGATGAAGTAGAGGCAATCGCCTTCCTTTTCCTACTGCTCTTGCTCTCCAAAATATTAAAACGCCCAAACCGCAAAACAGATGCTCTATAAGTAGGGAAATGTCACGTCCTAAGAAACCAATCATGAGGACGAATGTCCACTAGAATCAAACAGTCAGAATATCCCCCTCTGCCCCCAATACTGAAAGGGAGAGAAAAGCCATAATTAATGATTAATAAGGGCCCAATCAGGCGACTCAAGTTCCTCACATCGGGAGAGCCTTGGCTACTGGCCTTTACCTCCCTGGAACTGCCAGAAGCAACTGTGCTGCCTCAGGCACCAGGAAGCTCATTCCCCAGCCCTCAAGGTCCAGTCAGATGCTGCCACAGATGGCAATGTTATCCGGTAGCTTTGCTGAGCTGCGCTCCCACTGGTTAAAATTGCAAGGAACAGGCTGCTCGGCAACACCCAGAGCCTTTCTGACACTTCTAGTGGCTGCCAGAGATTTCGATGATGTATATCTTTGACATGTTTTCCAGCTGGCACCCTTTGGATTGGTTGTCTGGTGAGCCAGGACTGTCTCATTTAGTCATTATGGATAATGAGGAGGGGACGTAATGAGGGATCAGGTGATGGATTTTTCAGAATAACTAATAACAAAGGTGGATTTAAATAAACAGTAAACATGTGCAGAACACAAATAGATATAACAGTAGTAAAGAGTCACCACTAGCTACTAAAGCAAACAAATGTGAAAATGTGGAAGTATAATTTACTGCTTGAAGACGGTGTACAATTTTTAGATAAGCAGTCAAGCACACAGATCAGAGAGTAGTTTGCATCCCATCCACAAGCAAAGGATGGGGATTTGCAAATGGATGTTGGATTTATGGATGCTGCTTTTGTCCCTTCTAGGTAATGGAGCATCTGTTGCACACCCGTCTTTAATTACCTGGTATTGCATTGGTGCCTGAAGGCCTCTCAACATCCCCAGATAGCCATAAAATTTCCAACAAATATTTACAAGGCTTCCAACCATGGTGCTGCTATAATAAGCATTTGTGTCCTCAATGTTCTTGTGTCCTGTCAGTAAAATGAAGGAGCTGCATTCATGTGCCATTGGTGCGGCAAGATAAGCCCATTGTGCAGTCATCATGTTCCAAATGTACGAGCAACCACCCGTGCAAGTAAGAGCAGTGGGGCCGGGTTGGGGGGGAATTCGACAGATGACCATAAGGGAAAATTAAATAAATAATAGATTTTCCCTCGTCGTCTGTTGAAATTCCCCCTACCCAGGCCACCCACTCTTACCTGCACGGGCCGCGGCTGCAGGCAACATATGCCTAATTTACTGCCATCATTTGCACAGGGTTAAGCAACAATATGCCAGGGAGTATTGCCATTGGACGGTTTGAGAACGCTCTGGGAGAATTGAACTGTGTCCAATTGGCTTTTAAGGAAACTCTCACGTTGCCCAACATAGCCAATTTACCCAAGCAGAATATCTATCAAGTGGGAATTCTTTTCAGGGATAAGCAGACAAAACGTTCATGGGTATTAAGGTGTTGACGCCAGTTAGGGAACCACACCGATGGGATGGGATCTATTTGTTGTTTTTTTAAAGTGAATAATATTGCAGCCTGAACCCATATGATCTTTGGTGTTTCTCGGGAGAAAGTACCCATTTGGGATGAAAAGCCTCTCTAATTTTGGGAGATGAAAAGTGGAATTCCATGATTAGTTCTGTTACTCTGAATAATTGTGCTGACGTAAAAGACCATCACTTAGAAGATGTTTGGAAATGTCGAAAAATTTGCCTAATTGGGTGCATAATTAACTCTTTGACTATGTCTACTTCCCTCTATGAATTGGATAGGATAGGGATTAGAATGTGTGTATTAACACTCCATATGACACGCCAAACCCTATAGTCATGTATTATGCACATTTAATGATTAGTGCAAAACAATGAGATGACATTAGTTTATCTACAGTAAATTAATATGAATTCAAGCAATTCCACTTTTTTAAAAACGATATGGTTGAACAAAAAATCTTATGTGATAATAGTGTTTTGTAGTTTAAGTTGTGGACCTCATTTAAAGCTTAGATATAAGGTTTGCTGCATTATGCAACCATTTACTTCTATGACATTAGTGTCTTTCTCTAAAACCTAGAAATAAGTTATTAAATGTTATTAATATTGAATTTTACCTGTTTTGAGGTATAATCAGTGAGCCTTGTTTAGGCGGTACTGCCATTGAATGCTTGGGTGCAGTGATAGGTGGGGGGTCCGCCTTGGAATTTCCAGAACTATGCCATCATAAACCAGGAATGCAGCCATGATATATCAGGAGAACTTCCACCAAGGGTTCCTGCCATCATAAGATAATTGTACTGCTCTCATTCATGAGTGGTACATGAGCAATATTAAGGCAGACCAACTCATTTAATCTAAATGGCTAAACTCAACTATACTAAAGTAAATTGAAGCTCAATTGAGCTAATTTTGTAATTTAAAAGAGGCTGCATGTTTTAGTGGTCATGATGCGAGAGACACGATCTTCTCAACTGTATTATAAATCTCCCTCATCTTTATCTTTGCAGCTTGCCAGTCTGGGGAATATCCGACTCTGCTTCACTTTGCAACCAAATTTGGCTTCAAGAACCTAACAAGTCTTTTAACACAGTGCCCTGGGGCAGTTCGTGCTGCCGGGATGATCAACGGGGACGGAGATGATCCAGCAAGTCTTGCTAAGAAACATGGGCATGAAGACCTTCGTCAACTCCTCCAAAAAGTATCTGTAAGTCAAACGTTTGTACAATACTTGTCAGCAATGCAAGGTAAATGTGAGAGTGCCCTTTCCTCTAATTTTAAGAAATGCTGTCAGAGGAGTTGAGCATGGGAAAGTCCAGAAGCCATGAACTGTACAATAGAAAGGATACATCCAATTAATGCCTTCGTTGCAGTACTCAAGATTTCAACTTTTGACATCATTGACATAAAGCACATTGCCATCATTCTCAATTGTTCTTCAGCTCATAGTGTGAGTAACTGCCCATCCCTTCCTTTTTAGTTTAGTCCTCTAAGAGATATAGAAATTGTGATGATTTAATTTTTTTAAAGGACCAAAATATAGAGAAATATTTACTATTGCGGCACACAAAGTTGCAGTGCAGCGTTACGTGAAATCGAGAGAACAGATATGGCGTACTTCTTCTCCCTCCTAGTGCTCGCTAACTGTGTGCAGCTTTGCGCCAAGACAGCATAGTGCAATGGTGTCTGTGTTTCAGGAAGGACTGCTTTTGTGCGGGAAGCGATACCTTCCTGCACAACAACAATCCTTAAAGGCAATTTCCTTTTTCTATGCATGATGCAGAATACATCATGCATAGAAATAGGAAGTAACTAGGAGAAGTAAAGCTATTTCTCTTTGTTACCTCTCTGTGGTGGGCGCAGGTGTTTGGCACAATCCCAGGTGTACTGACTTTAGTTAATCTAGGCTTGCATCAAACTCCATGGGTTAAGGCATGGAAATTCCCATGCACCACCCACAGAACTCCTACATTGAAGCTGCTGTGTTGCATTTCTTTCCAAAGTCAGGCAAGGCGGCACAAATCGCCCCTTGTGTGACTTTGTAAATCCTACTGAAACCTTTGCATTGTCTTGCATCACCTTGCGCAACACTAGGACAACGCAAAGGCTTAGTAAATCTGGGCCAGTGTGTGCTGCGCCCCATACTGAAAATGTATTTGAACAAATAAAACAAATGATCTATGATGGTCAGAGAAAGGAGTCAGAACCTTCAGGCCAAGCTTGGAATTATCATGGGATGTGTGTCCTCACAAGAAGGCGGAGATATGGAACTCTAAAGAAGCTTCGCTTGATTAATCCCTCTTCGACAAATGTTTTCTCACAAAAGTACAAATTAAGAAATGCCTTTTTGGACAAATTCTTCCTACTCATTTTGTTTATAATGGCAAGCTACTCTAAAGCCTATAAAGAGTTTTTACTCCCATAACCTTCCCTTTATTTCTGTTTTCTCATCTGCTCCTATTGCTGTTTTATCATCTACTGCCACATATTTTGCCACATTGCTGCCTGATGACAGGAAACTGACTGTCTGGGTACTACAGCTAGTCAGAGCCGTAACAGAGGGGAAACTGTCGCGATTCTGGTTCCAATAGGTATTCTTGAGCCTTATCCCATTTCTGGATAGGCCTCTGCGAATGACTCCTCCTGCATGTCTGTGAGGTGTGCATTGTGAAAGCAAATCCAGTTTGCTTTGACACAAGGAATAGCTAAGGGATCTTTTATAGTTTGTTATACCTGCCTTCATGGACAGTCTAATTCCCTTTGTCTAAGGGCCTGATTACAAATTTTGGCGGTTCAGGAGCGGGCGGCATGCCACCGTCATGTTCCTGCACCACCAAAACTCACCGGCACTCATCTACCACTTTTCCAAGGCTTTCCTGCGATGGACCGCCCACACTGCGACGGTGCGCCCACATTATACCTGACGTACGTATAATTTGGCATAGGGGTTTATGGCGTGACACATCTCCCTAGATGCATCATGTTGTAAATCCGTTGCAGCATGGCGCTTGCTTTACGCTGCCGTTGCATCACAGAAGTGACGCAGCGGCAGCGCAAATGCGTTGCAAGTGCCTTATAAATCTGCCCCAGAGTATGGTTGTAAAGAGTGTTTGACTTTCTCCAGCTCTGGGTCTATGCAAGTAGAGTTATGTTTACTCTGCATAAATAAACTATGCCTTGCTATGTGTCTAAGTACACACTAAAAAACTTTATGTAGCACATCATAGAAACTGATGTTTATAGACACTTACAAAATAAGTGTTTATGACTATCTATTGGAATCCATTTTGTTAACCTTTGAAAAAACGAAAGATTGAATTAAAACCTTCAGGATTTCAAAAATATTCCTTGTAGGGTGCATAGAACTATTCGAAGTGGATCAAAAAGTAATTGACATGTTCTGATAGACTTGTGACTTATAACCCAGAAATAATAAAAAGGCCTCGATAACAGCAATTTTCACAGAGATGTCTCACATAATGCGCTTATATGGTACGTGTAGCACCAGGCTTTCTGAGTTATTTTGTGATGATTCATAACTGTAACTGGAGAATGACGTAGCAAATGCATTTACCACCTGAGTTATTTTACACTCACCATGATCCTCATGGTGCTGCCCTTCATGTCTCCAGCGCTCATGTCGACACCCACCTTCTGCGCCAACCTCTGTTTGTGGGCTCCAGCTGTATATTCTCCCCGTTTCCAGGACTGTTGCTAGTTCGCTGTCTCTCTGGTCCCGGAAGTAGCATTGATTCCAGTCACCCATGCATGTGCAGCTCTCAAAATCTCTAATGAAAATTAAGGAAAAATTAGAGAAAGCTATTTCATCATTGTTTTTACTATCATCAGAAAGGTTTTAGCTAAATTAGGGTTTGTTAAACCAAAAAGCGACTGATTCCCAAAGATATGCTTAGGAGTACTGGTGCTATTTCAAAAAACAAATGGTCCTTCAAAATTACTTTAGTGTAAGAGTAATAAACCAGACCAGAATCAGTACTATATTAATTGAAAATGTCCAGCCGGACATGTAATTTTATATAAACCGTGATAATTGGGATTTACAAGAAGTAGATTAGAGTGGGACACAGTCCTGTGTCCTTCGACATACAAAACATTTAGAGAAAATCACAATTTATGAAGACATTTTTCAGGCGAAACAAACACGCTTAACGCCATTCAAAGTAAAGGGGCAGGCTATTTAGAAAGTGAACAGTAATGCACAACTTTTAACATATGTGTTTAATGTGCATGTTGTTCAGCAGGTCGACGACGTTTCGATCTATTAAAAGATACATAGATCATCATCAGGACTAAACAATGACAAGCCTGAGAGCGCACTGCCTGTAAGGAATTGGAAAGAACGGGGAGGGAGGCAGGAAAAAAAAACATTAAGGTCTCGGCATAGATAAGAGAGAATTACAACACACAGTGTCCTTAGATAACCAAAAAGTCAGATTGTGTTAGTTACAACAAGAAGAATATAACATTCGAATCTAAACTAAAAGCTGGGGAGAGGCCATTGTCTCCTAGGTTCATTAATTATAACACTGTTGTATACAGTACGGGTTCCAAGTTTCCAATTATTGCATTTCGAAAAAGGTGACAAGAGCGTACTCATACTCATAGGAGTACTCGTGCAGCACTCTTTTACGTTGAACTGCATGCCTTTGTGAATCACCCCAAAATATATAATATGAGGGAATGGGGGTCATATTTATTTACAAATGGCAGAGACAGAATGGACGGATGTCCCCTTTGCACTTTTCCTAGTAAGGATGTTTACGTTTCAGGGCTCATTCACAAAGACTTATAAGACTATCTAAAGGTTACTCCTGTAGTAACATTTGTTGTGAGTCCGCCCAAAAGTGCAGGATGGAATGTGCAGATTCTAAGCACAGTTTAACAATAACATTTGCTGATCGAATGAGGCTTAAAAGTTGACCGACAATGTCAAATTAATTATAAATGCTTGATTTAACTGGACTTGAATGTAAACAAACTAACTTTGTATAAAAAAAGGGAATTATAAATATTTGAGCACTCTCCAAAGTCATACGCCATACAGTGACAATGACATCAGTCAATGTGTTATTTCCATATTCCAGTCGAGGACTACACCCTTATTGCATTTGACAGAACGTCAAGAGTATATTGTAACTGTATCCATATTTTACATTTGCATGCTAATGTATCTCCCTACATCGATATTTTAGGCTAATAGAGGCTATCAGCAGCGGGAAGTTATGTGGAATCCTCAAAACAGCTTTCCCTGTACTATAACCCCTAATAATTTTACACCCGATTTTATCCAAACTGAATATGTTTATGTGCTTTCTTCAGAGTTTGTTAAATTGTGCTTTAGTTTCCGAAGGCACGTGCACAATTGGTTTTGCAATTTTAGAATAACATTTTTTGACTTTCTGTAAAAGAAAGCTTTTGATGTAGATGCCTGCTAACAATGGATTTCTTGTAGAGCAGTGGTTCTTAACCTGCTGTCCAAGAACCCCTGTGGGTCTGCAAGGCCTACTCAGGGGCCCGCAAGTGTTTTACAAAATTAAATAATATTAAAATGAGTGAATTAAAATTAATAACGCATCGACTAATAAAATAGCAACATTTAAAATTTGCAATCTTTTTCTATATTTGATTGTGAATTACGCAAAGTATTTCAATATTTGAGCATTTTTTTGGTGTATATATGTCTCTGTATTTTTGTGTTTTGTTGTGTGGTTGAAATAATAGAAATTGCTCAGTCCATGGGTCCCCCGCTTCCAATAATGAATCAGTGGCGGTCCCTGGATTCCAGTAATGTTTCTGTGGGGGGTTCCACAGAAATCAAAAGGTTAGGAACTCTATTCTAGAGAGGCCTAGTCTGAGCATTGCCTATGTAGTAGGGCAGAGACCGCATTGAAACCTGTCTTAGATGGTGTTTTAGCCAGGAAAGATGAAGAGAACCTACCCTTGCTTATTCTGATGGACCGCACTGTGGATTGATATATTCTATTGAAATGTCTTAACTCCATTGACTTGGATTCTGCCCTGACATTACCTCTTTCTTAGAAGAAGGCCACAGCACAGGCAGCTGAGAAACTCCCTTTCTTTCTATAATGTTTTTGAGGGTGGAGTACCTCCAGATTCTCCCCTCGTACAAATTTCTTTCAACAGATTGATCAAACTTCATTTTTACAGACAAAACCATAAATGTACATTGCCATACCTCTGTGGACGAAACTGTAATTTATTTGTGAGTTTGTGGCTCAAATAGATCTTACAGTAACATTTGATCAGAATTTGATTGGTTCAATAGTGTGCAATGAAGTGAAATAGAACGCTGCGAAAATGGAGGTGAAACTGCTAAGCCAAATCCCACTGATAAAACCTTTGCGTTATGGGCCAACCCCTCTATACTGTTTGGATCTCTTATGTGAGTAAAGTCCCCTTCCTGTACAAAAACAATCTGCCTGCACATTTGCGCTAGGCAGCAAATTGTGCACCAGCACAGAGGGAAATGGCAGAAATGCACTGTATTTCATAAATATGGTGCATTCTTGCCCTTTCACGTTGGATTAGGGCAGCTCAGCAAGAAGACTTGTGGCACTGCTCTCAGGCACGGGCAGCACAGGTAAGAGCGGCGGGGCAGGGCGGGGGAGGGGGGATTTTGACAGGCGACTGGATAGGTAAAATAAATAAAAGCACTTACCTTCGGCGATGCCGTAAGCGCAAGGTAAGTGGTTTTATTATGTTTTTTATTTTATTTTACCTATCCCGTCATCTGCCGACCCCTCCCGCCCCCACCCCTGCACCACCACCCCGCCGCTTTTACCTGTGCTGACCGCGCTTGGCTGCTCTACACCAATTCATTACAAATTAGGCACTTATTATGTGTAATTAAAAAAAATAAAACACACCAAGAACTTAGGGGCTTATTTATGAACTGCTGCATCACTTTTGCACCGCCGTTGCGTAACTTTTTGTAGAGCAGTGGCAGCGTAAAAAGTGCACCATTTTGTGGCCTATTTACAAAGTGACGTATCTAAGCAAATGCATCTCTAGAAGTTGGCAGGGAAATCTTTGAAGACTGACGCAGGTCTTTTGACATGGGGCTTGCCCATGTGAAAGGACACATTGCTGGAGTTGCGTCTGTTTTCGGACACACCCCTAGCAATGTGTCACTTTTGCGCTGACAGATACGTCAGTAATACTGACGTATCTGTCATTACTTGCACCATGATGCGTCATACAGTAAATATGACGCAACCATCATGTCGCAAGGAAGGCGCAGTGAAAACTGTTGCATCGCCATTTTCACGCGGCGATGCAACTGTTTTTGTAAATGAGGCCCTTAGTATTTGAAGTTGTACCTTTAGTACACTTCTAATGCAAGACACTGATCATTCGCCTTTTCACTGAGGAGCAAAGCCGGTCTAAGTTTGAGTTTGAGTTTAAAAATTCTTATATAGCGCTCTTACACCAGCGGTTTCATGGCGCTGTAACTGGCAGATCTCCTCAATAGGCAAGGAAGGGAGGTCGGGTAACAGAGGATTAAATGAAAATTTTGCTGAAGAAGTAGGCTTTAAGTTTCTTTCGAAACTGGGAATATGGGGTTAGGGATCTGAGATCAAGGGGTAGTGAGTTCCAAAGGGTTGGGGCAAGGGTCGCAAATTTTGAGCCCCCCCACTTTTTCCGGCGAAACCGGGGAACTATCAGGAGGGATTGGGAAGAAGATCGGAGCTCCCTAGTTGGCAAGTAGGGGATAATCTCCGAAGAAATGAATGCAGGGGCCGTACCCAATCGAGCCTGGTAAGTGATAGATGCAAGCTTGAATTGGATACGTTCCCGAACCGGAAGCCAATGTAAAAGTTTCAGAAGAGGGGTGACATGTGAGGGTTTAGGAAGGTTAAAGACCAGCCGAGCCGCCTGGTTTTGGATCATCTGCAACCGCCTGAGACTATATGCAGGTATACCTGCATATAGGGCGTTGCCATAATCCAGGCGGGAGATGACCATTGCAAGGACGATCAACTTCAAGGCCTCAAAGGTGAAAAATCGAGAGACCCTGCGGATGGTACGAAGAGACAGAAAAGAGGAAGAAACCACAAAACTAACCTGGGAGTGAAGGGTAAGGTGAGAGTTGAGTTTAATACCAAGGGTTTTGACCGAAGTAGAGGGGACCGGAGAGGGACCAAGGGAAGGGGGCCAAAAGAGTGAAGACCAGGGACTGGAACAACCACCCGTCAACACCAACTCGGTCTTATCAGGGTTGAGTTTCAGGTGGTTGAAATCCATCCAGTCCCTGATGAAAATCATAGTGGACTGGAAATTAGAGATAGAGGCAGAAGAAGAGGACAGATTAAAGACAAGTTGGAGGTCATCCGCATAGTTGTATACGGAGACCTCCATTTGTTGTAAAGAAAAAATGAGGGGAGAAATGTAAAGATTAAACAGAAGAGGTGAAAGGGAGGAGCCTTGGGGGACCCCGCCCAGAACTTTCCGAAAGTCCGCAGTGAAGTCACCCAGGCGAACTGCCTGGGTGCGGTCTAAATGGCTGATGACGTCATTAGCATGGCACACAGTGTAAATACAATTAAGCAACAGTATTTTGCCATTCTCTTAATAGAGCACATTCTTCAGATCGGATTCAGATTCTTGGTAAATCAGCTCCTACCTCTACCGCCAGGTTACTTCTTGTTTCTGTCAAGAGGTAACCCCTGGGAGAAACTTCACAGGAAGTTGCTATCAAATGTGAGGTTTCGACCTTACTAAAGAGGTCAAAGTTAACACTTTATTGTAGCCTGGCATTAATGTGGGGCATGTGGCGCTGTCACTCATACAACTTTTGTTTCTGCCAACTTCTGAATACTTTGTAAGGATATGCGATTCTTCTGCCTTTAAATCTGTCTTACAAGATTTTAGACTGTAGGGAAAGGTAATTAGGTTTTTGACATTCGCCTGACGGCTCCACTTGTACAAAATGCCTCCTGAGCCGGCAATAGTTTAATGCAGGCTTCTGCCAGTCAAGACGGTGTTTGTTGTTAAAAACATCCACACATTCCGTAATTGCACAGTGAAGGAAGTGGATAATTGAGCAAAATCTTTATGCTAATTCCTTCTTTTGAGCAGAGGATCACCAGACTGGCACAAATATGCAGTTGAATGCTGTGGTTGCTGGATGCCAAGGCTGCCTTGCCTTGATTCCACCTCATGTCCCCTTCCTTTCAACCCCACTAGGTCCAGGTGTGCCTGGAGGATTTGCGAAGCCTGGGTAAAAAAAACTTAATGCAGGTCTACACTCCTATTTTTAGGCAGAAAACATATTTTCTGAAAGAAAAGACAGATTTTCTTTACCTAGAAGCTCCAGAATCTGTGGGCACATAGTGGTGTGGATTCCTTTAGCTGCCGCCTTAAAGTTTAACCCATCAGAGCCCATATTAGCCATAGGGCGTACTGTCTTTGCGCTATGGCACACCTTTATATAGGTAGAGTGCACCCTATTACAATGAATGCGCTCCAGGGCAGCTGTGAAGTTACACTGCCCTGGGGGAAGCACATTCAGTAAAATATGGAGCAGCTGCTTCAAAGCTCTGGGCATGATTCACAAAGGGACTTCACACTCGTGGCAGAGGGCCCAGTCGTTGGGGAGTCTCCACACTCAGGCTCAATGAGAATTCTCATTGCTGAGTTTACGCCAGAGTGCAGAGACTCCCCATGACTTCAGGCCCTTCACCACAAGTGCAGAGGCTCTTTGTGAATCAGACCCTTAGAGTTCACAATCCAGGTGGCAACCCGCCTGCACTTTGAGAAGAGGAGCAAGATCCACCAGCAAGCGGGTGCACTCACTCACTAATTGATGTCTGGGGGGGTCAATGGGACCACCATTCCTCCTACAATAGGGATGCCTTCAGAGGGTGCACTGACAGTGCAACACCTTTTTCAGTTCTGGCTCTTCTGTTCTGGCTCTTCTGCCAGGTATAGTTTGGCTAAAAGTGACAATGTGCACGGGACCCACATCTTGCACGGGACCCACATCTTGACATACTTGTTCCACTTAGGTCGACACAGTAAGGTATGCAAAAAAGGCTGATGAGCCTTAATAAGGTCGAAATGGTCATGGGTTGCTTGTGTTCCAGTTCATGGAGGAGCTGGCCTGGCACTGTATCTATTGGAGCAGGGTTGAAACTGATTTTCATACGGCTGGGTCAAAACTGAGGTGGCACGGTGTGCAAAATAACAATAGATTGTGATGTAGCTTGAGTAATTACCAATGGCTAAGATGAATCCAAGCATTCTATCCATCACTTTTTTGTATACTAAACTAACTATAAGTCGTGCCCCTGCCATGAAGGCTGTTGCCACCAATTATGTTATTTCAGATGTTGAAGTGATGTTATCAAAGATGCCATAGGATATGTCATGAGTGTTGCATGATGAGAGTGTGAGTTATAGTTGAGATAGCTATAAATAATACATTTCACTGGTTTTGTTCCTTTAACAGTCCGTTTCATCCTGAGTGCCAGCAGGGGGAGGGGCTTAATTTCTTTGCTTCTGCCAATGCACCTTATTTCTTTGCACACCCCCTCCCCCTAAATATGTATTCGACCACAGGGGATGGGGTCCCCAGGGCCTCCATAAGGTACGGTGAGAGGTACTCACCTCCTCCACAAAAAATAAAGTGCACCACCTCCTCAGGTATCTTATGCTTTTTAAAAGCATGGGAGGTCACACTTTTTTAAATACAGAATCACAATTCCACAGATCCTTCACTGATCCAAGGTGCAGGTTTAGAAAAAAAAATGATTTTTCGTCCAGAGGGAGGGGTCCTTCTGGGACTATAACGCCCCTGTAACATTTGCATTTCTCAATGAATTACTCTTTTTTTTAACGTAAAGTAATGTTTTAATTAATTAATTCACCATGCACAGCAGGGAGATGGCCGCAGGGCTAGGCTGCAGGGCAGGTCTTGTGCACAACCCCCAGCATCTAGCCAACCCCTATGCTGCACTCAACCGTTAGCCATGCACAGAGGGGGGTTGGCCAGAAGACCTGGACTGCAGCCGGGCCCTGTGGCCATACCCCCAAAAGCAGCAGCCTGCGGGCCCTCTCCCTGGGCAGTTTGTGGCCTTGGGTACCTCTGTGCTCTCCGCATTTGTTAAGGGAGGGGGCATGGGCCCCCCCCCGTGGGCTGCTTTTGGCCCCAGGGACCCCGCCCCTCAGGGCCAGGCAACATACTTCAGGGGGAGTGGGACATGCAACCACACCCCAGGCCAATTGCAGCCCTGTGGACCCCATTCCTGGGGCCTGGAACCATTTAATGGGGAGGAGACACACAGCCCCAATCCCTGGACCAATTTTGGCTTTGGGGACCCTATCTTCCATGGTTCAGCACATTTTGTGGGGTAAGGGGCAGATAAATGAGTGGCTGTGTGGGTCTATGAGTGGATGTATGAATGGTTTTGTGGGTCTGTGAGTGTGTTTGTGAATGACTGGATGGATGTGTGAGTGGTTGTGTGGGTGTGTAATTAGATGTGTGAGTGTGTGAGTAGGTGTTTGAGTGAGTGTATGAGTGGCTGTGTGGGTCTGTGGGTGGGTGTGTTTGTGGTTTTGTAAGTGGCTGTATGGGTATGTGAGTGAGTATTTGAGTAGTTGTATGGGTGTGTAATTGAGCATGTGAATGTGTGGTGGCTGTGTGAGTGGATGTGTTAGTGTTTTTGTGAGTCTCTGACTAGGTATGTGAATGGCTGTATGAATGTGTGACTGGGTGTTTGAGTAGCTGCGTCAGTGTGTGTGTGTGAACATGTTGTAGGTTTGTAAGTGTGTGTGTAAATAGCTGTGTGGGTCTGTGAGTAGATGTGTGACTGCTTCTCTGAGTCTGTAAGTGGGTGTGTGAGTGGCTGTATGAGTATATAAATTGGTATGTGAGTGGTTTCTGATTCTCTGACTGGCTGTGTGAGTGAATGTATGGGTGTCTGGGTGGGTGTGTGAGTGGTTTTCCAGGTCTCTGACCGGGTGTGTGAGTGACTATACAGGTGTGTGAGTGGGTGTGTAAGTGGCTGAGTGGGTCTGTGAGTGGACATATGAGTGCCTGCATGGATGTGTGAGTGGTTGTGTGGGTATGTGTGTGTGTGATGGATATGTGAGTGGTTGTGTAAGTGGGTGTGTGGGTCTGTGAATGGGTGTGTGAGTGGTTTTGTGGGTCTGTGAGTAGGTGTGTGAGTGGCTGTACAGGTATGTGAGTAGGTGTGTGAGTGGTTGCATGGGTCTGAGTTGCGAGGAGGTGTGAGAGCTCCTTTGTAGATCTGTGAGTAGGTGTGAGAGTGGTTCTCTGATATATAAGTGACTGTATGTGTATGTGAGAGGCTGTATGGTTGTGTGACTGGGTGTGTGAGTATGTATGGGGGCATCAGTGTGTGTGAGTGGTTTTCTGGGTCTCTGAGTAGGTGTGTGAGTGGCTGTATTACGTATGGTTGTGTGAGTGGTTGCGCGACTGTGTAAGTAGGTGTGTGATGGGTGGGTGTATGAATTGGTATGTAAGTGGCTGCATGGGTCTGTGAGTAGTAAATGAGTGGCTATATGGGCATGTGAATGGGGATGTCAGTGGCTTTGTTGTATGGATTTGTGAGTGGATGTGTAAGTGGCTGTACGGGTGTGTTTGTGGCTGTGTGAGTGGGTGTGTGAAGCCTGTGCGGGTCACTGAGTCTCTGGGTAGATGTGTCAGGGACTGTAAAGGTGTGTGAGGGGTTGTACAGATATGTGACTGGCTATGTGAGAGTCTGCATGATTGCATGTGTGGGTGTGTGAGTGGTTTTCTGGTTCTGTGAGTGGGTGTGTAACTGTATGGGTGTGTACATGGCTGTGTGAGTGCCTGTGTGGGCCTGTGAGTGGTTCTCTGGGTCTGTGAGTGAATCTGTGAGTAACTGTATGAACATGTGAGTGGGTGTGTAGATGTGCGAGTAGCCTGAACCACTGAACGGAATAACACCAAATTTGAGAGAAAGCTAGCTCTTGGTCTAGAAAGAGCCCTTTTTGTTATTTGGTGTAAATCTGTTTAGTTGTTTTTGAGATATTAAAGGAGCCTAAGCACAGATCACATATTGAGTACTGATTGGCTGTCAGCACTTAAACCAGGAAGTGCTGGCAGCCATCTTAGGACCATTATACATGATAGCACCCTATCGAAATGCATTGTAGTGAATGGCAGGTTTTGAGGGTCACTAAAAAGAGACAATAAAAAATGGTGATATCAGATTTTAGTTACAATATAAATCATTTGCTGAAGGTATCATACTAATATTCAGAATTGTGTTGAGTTCTGCGGTTACTTTACCCTGTGAAAAAGCCGTCTGCTGGGATTTCATAAATGTGCTTGAGAAAAGACTGTTTTATCACGATTTTCCCCTAGAGGTTGTGTAAAGGCATTCCAGAAGCTAAAATAAGGGCAATATTTTCTGTAAAATCACACTATCTTTTTCAGCCATATGAAGTCTGACATTCTCAGTAAAACATACACTTCCAACAGGTGCAACCTGTCAGTTGATTCCCTTGTGTTCTACTGCCACTTCCCAAAGTGTTCTAAAGAACAACTAAAGCGCTAACAGTCTCCCATATGACAAGAGCATGGCATAACTGAAGCCATCTTGATTGAATCAAACTGGTAACACTTAAACCATTTAATTTAGAAAGGAACAAAATGAGGGAGTTCATTTTGTCAATAGAAATTATGGTTAGTGCTGTAGAAAGACAAATTAGAACATATTTTAAGTGAGTTCTCAAATATCTTCCTTTACCATTTTATTAAAATATTCAGACATGCAGATGAAACATGCACTTTCAACAACAACAGCAGACTGTCAGTTAACTCCCTGGTGATCAGCACCTTTAATACAGTGTTCTAATGAGCAACTTGAGTGCTAATATTCAGAATGTATGCCAAAAGTGTGGCATATCTGAACGCCATCTTCATGGAATCGAAGTGGAAAACTGAAAGCATTTTCTACTGAGCATATTGAAGTAAATAAGGAAATGAGGGAGCTTCATAACAAATAAGTCTCCCAAGATGAGCACGAGAGAGAAAAGATCCCAAATGTAGCACAAATATAACCCAAATGTAGGCTAAGTAATCCCAATCTTAGAAGTGTACAAAAAATTTAATTATTTTTCTTTTTTTGCAGTTTTATATAGCGCAGACTTGACACGAAGGTAATGGAGTACTTTACATGAGCATCAGTTACATTAAATAAGGACACATTTATTTTGGATGTAGTCATGGGATGATTAGCTGATTTGCCCAGAATCACAGGATGTCGAGCTGACGCCGAAACTCAAACCTGGTTCCCCTGTTGCAAAGTATGTAGCTCTGGCCGTAACACCACATCCTCCCATAAGTGTAACATATAATCAAGTGATCAACTGAATAAAAAGATATAAAGATAGCAAATCCTTTAAAAGTGCTTTGTCGCTATTTGATAACTCAGAAAATATGTCCTCATTTAAATATTTTGAGTACTAATCATAATTTCTATGGGAATAAGACCCACTCATGTTTTAGAAATGTTTTAGGTATTACAGTTTTGATTACATAAGGATTACATCAGACATGCCATACTTTTGTAATTAATACATAAGGATAGCAATCTAGTTGTTCATTAGAATACTGTGGGGAGGCAGAGGTCAGGGGCACACAATCAGATAGTTGAGGGCAGTGTGGAGGGTGCAGAGACAACAAGTTGACCATGCTGGGCAGGCATAAGGGGCAGTGGCAGCACAACGGACCATGGAGGGCAGAGGAAATGGGGACAGGGGCAACAAACCAACCATGCAGAACAGGCAAGAGAGAATGTTACAATATATTAGACCATTGAGGGCAGGAGGAAGAGGCAGTGGCAGTAAAACCATACGTGCCAACAGGCCCAATTCAGGCAAAATCTCCTCTTTTTCGATTAAGGCCAATAGGGAAAATCAATTACCCAGGTTTTATTTTCAAAAACTCCCTGTTACCAAGTTCAATATTTTGGCAAGTATGGTACATTGGATCCCAGATGGCAGGAGAAATGGGGTAGGGTGCATGGACTTAGATAACAGAGGGCAAGAGGGAAATGGGCAGGGGTACCAAACTGACCTTACAGGGCAAGCGTCAGGGGTTGCAGCAGCACAGTATGCCACACAGGACAAGCTGGACAGCACAGCAGCACAACGGACCATGGAAAGCAATAGGAAGGGGACAGGAGCATGCACATGGACAACAGAAAGCAGAGCGGAAAGAGGCAAGGACAATAAGCTGACCATATCACACAGACAGGAGGGACAGTTGTAGCATAATGGACCATGAAGGGCAGGAGGGAGGGGGCAGAGGCACAACAATGAACCAGACAAGGCAGGAGGGAGTGGATAGGGGGCCTGCATAAGGAAAACGCAGGGCACGGTGCAAGGCAGGAGCACTAAACTGACCCTGGCGGTCAGGCAGAATGGGCACTGGAAGCACAACACACCACATATGGCAACAGTGAGACTATAATGGCATACACACAGACAACAGAGGGATGGTGGGAGGGGGTCAGGGGCAGCAAACTTATTACAGAGGGCAGGTGAGAGGGGCTGTGGCAGCACAGAAGACTATGCACGGCAAGCGGGAGGTTTAGTTGCAGCACAACAGCCATGGCGAGCAAAAGGGAGGGGGCAGGGGCATGCACCAAAGACCATGGAGGACAGTAGGAAGGGATAGAGGCTGTGCACAGAAAAGAGAAGGCAAAGGAAGGGACTTTACAACAGACCATGCAGGACAGGTAGGAGGAGCAGTTGCAGCACATGATAGCATGGGGGAGAAGGAAGTGGCAGTAAAATGGACCATGGATTACAGGAGGGAGGGGATGGGGCATGGAACTCAGACTGGCAGGGTGGAGGTGGAGGTGGAGGGACAGGTGGCAGCCATCTGACCATGCTAGGCAGGTGGGAGAGGCAGTGGCAGCTCAACTGAACACTCAGAGTAGATAGGCGGGGTGGTGGCAGGTCCATGGAATATGGTGGGTAAAAAGGAGGGAGCAGGGTATGCACACAGATATCAGAGGGTAGGGGAAAATATGGTAGGGACAGCAAGCTAAGCACAGAGGATAAGCAGGAGGGCAATGATGGGGCATAAAGTTGGGCAACAGAGGTCAGGAGAAGTGGGCCGGGACGTCAAGCAAAGTGGAGAGCAGTGGCAGCACAATAAACCATGAGGGGCAGTAGGGAGGGGGCTAGTGCATGGACTCGAACAACAGAGTGCAACGAGGAGGTGGATGGTGCAGCAAGCTAACTGTTCAGGACAGACAGGAAAGGCAATGGCAGAACAACTGCTACACAGTACTGTAATGAAGGAGCAGGGGCATGGACTTGGACAATAAATGGCAAGGAGGGGGCCAGGAGCAACAAGCTTGGGTAGGGGCAGCACAATGCCCAGCCAGGCCCTGCGTCCAACCCCATCCTGTGTGTTGCAATGGTCAAGTTACTTAACGTTAAAAAACTAGAAGTACGCTGAAAAAAAACAAAGGTTCCAGGGACGTTATAGTTAAGAAGTAGAATATAAAAAAAGTTAGGAATTCACAAAAAAAGTAAAGGTTACAGGGGCGTTATAGCTAGGTTCAGATGTTACACACACAAAAACAATGAAATTCAGCTGTTATAGTTAGAGTTAATTCAAGTAACTATAACTCATGCCCTAAGGTAACTATAATTTGTGCCCTCACTGCTGATGACCCCAGATATTAAATCACTCGTGACATCATCTATGACATAATTGAGATCACTGTAACATTTGCAGGAAAATTATTGATGAGAAAACTGTGAATGGTGACATGTATATTTATTGCAAAAACCAAAGGTTACAGGGACGTTATAGTTAGGCTCAGATTTCACTTATACAAACCCAGTGAAATAAAGAAGTTATAGTTAGGTGAGCTAACTATAACTTACACCCCCACATTGCAATGCTTATGACCTCACATATTACATCACTCATGACATGGTCAGTTTCATCACTGATGGCTGCTCAAATAAGATCACTGATGATTTTACTGATGACATTGTCTAGAGAGTGTGTTTTATAAATGTTTATGAGTGTTAAACATATATACCAAGGTACTGCAAAAGTTAAAATAGTATACTTTCACTACCCCCAATGAATGATAGTATATCTAGCATATATATCTGTGTGTGAGTGGGTCTCTGTAGGGTTGTGTCAGTGGGTGTGTCAGTGGTGGTATGAGAGTATAAGTAGGTGTGTGAGTAGCTGTTGAGTAGCTGTGTGGGTGAATAAGCAGATGTGTGAGTGACTATGCTGGTGATTGGGTGGGTCTGTCAGTGGCAGTATGGGTGAGTGAGTGGGTGTATAGGTGGGTGAGTGGGTGATTAAGTGAGTGCATGGATAAGTGAGTGGGCTTCTGAATGGCTACAGGTGTGAGTGACTGGTTGTGTAAGTTGTTGAATGGGTAGTTTGAGTGGGTGTTTGATTAAGTGAGTTGGTGTGTGAGTGGCTGTACTATAGAGTAAACGTCTGTGTGATTGGGTGTATGAGTGAGTGAGTGGATGTGTCATTGCGTCTCTGAATGTGTGAATGAGTATGTAATTTGTTGCATGGGTGTGTGACTGAGTTTGTGCGTGATTGTATGGTTAGTCAGTGGCTGTGTGGAGAGGCTGGATGGGTGAGTGAGTGGGTGGGTGAGTGGCTGTATAGGTGAATAAGTGGGCCTGTGAGTAGCTGTCTCTGTGAGTAGGTGGCTGTGTGAGTGGCTGTATGGTTAAGTGACTAGTTGTATGAGTAGCTGTATGAGTGAATGAGTTGTTATGTGAGTAGCTGTATGAGTTAGTGATGGGGTGTGTGAGTGACTCTATGGATGAATGAGTGGTTGTGTCAGTACTTGTTTGGGTCTGTGAATGAGTTTGTGAGTGGTTTTGTGGGTGGATGTATGAGGGGTTGCATAGGGATGTGAGTGGGTGTGTAAATGCTTCTGTGGATGATGACATCAGTGATGTCATTTCAGATGTCATCAGTGATGTTATCAATTATATCACTGACCATGTCTTGAGTGATGTAATATGTGAGGTCATAAGCAGTGCAGTGCAGGAGCATAGGTTATAGCAAGCTAGCTATAACGGCTGAATTTCACTGGGTTTCAGTGAATTTCTAAGCTTTTTAAATTTTATTTCCTAACTATAATGTCCTTGTAACCTTTTTTTCTGTGAATTTCTAAGTTTTTAAAAATTCTATTTTATAACTATAACATCCCTTTAACCTTTGGATTTTTCAGTGAATTAATAAGGTTTTTCAATGTTGTTTCCTAACTATAACATCTCTGTAACCTTTAGTTTTTTAAGTGAATTTCTTAGATTTTTTAAATTTTATTTCCTAACTATAACAACTGACTTTTGACAGTGAGTGAGGGAGTGAATGCATAAGTGTCTCAGTAGATCTGTGAGTAGGTGTGAGAGTATCTGAGCGGGTCTGTCAATGGGTGTGTGGGTGTCTAAGCAGGTCTGGAAGTGGGTGTGTGAGTCTCCGAGTGGATCTGAGAGTGGGTGTGTGATTTTTTGAGTGTGTCTGTGAGTGATTGCACAACTCTCTGAGTGGGTCTGTAAGTGAGTGCATGAGTGTCTGAGTGTGTCTGTGAGTGAGTGCATGAGTCTCTTAGTGGGTCTGTGAGTGAGTCTCTGAATGGGTATGTGAGTGGGTGTATATGTCTCTGAGAGGGTCTGTGATTGGTTGCATGCATACTCTCTCACATGTTTTAAAAGTCCTAAAAAAGTTGATTATTTTACAAAACTAGTGTGTTTCTCTCACTCAGTATTCATACCAATCCGCATACCTGGCCCTTAAACCCCTCTCTGTGCCCTGCTTGTCCCAGAATGTATTTTAACATCATATGACAGTGTGATTATCGGTAAATCTGAATTTCACCCTTCCAATCATACTGACCAAGCTATGCTCCTGTCTATAATGGAGGAGGGGGGCTGCCGTATTTTCAATAGGGAAGTAGGCCTGTGCGGCCCCCCTTCCCGGGACAATTTTGGCCCAAGGGACCCCTTCCCCCAGGGTCCACCAAAATCCAATTGGGAAGGGAGATGTGCGGCCCACCTTTCTGGACGAATTGTTATGTTATGGTATAACAAATTTGTATAGCGCACGTTCACCCCAAAAAATGTTTTCTTCGAACTGGGTTAAGGAAAACATAATCTAGTCAGGATATTGGCAGTATGTTTGTGTAAATAGCCATCTTTTCAGCCGTCTCCTGAAACACATATAGTTTGCTGCTAGTCTGATATCAGTTGGGAGTGAGTTCCAGCCATGGGGACCTAGCACTGAGAAACTTATGCCTCCCAACCATCGCTTAAATCTCGGTTAATTTGAGCTGATCTGAGATTGCGCTTAGGGATGTAGCTCTGGATTCTTGTGGATATAAACTTCTGACTTTTGTTGTGGATTGATTTAAAGATGATACAGCCTGTTTTAAAGATGGTCAGTTGAGCCACCGGAAGCCAATGTAGCTTCTTCATCAATGGCTTAAAATGGCAGTGTCTAGGTTGTTGAAAGACAATTCTTGCTGCTTGAATTTGTGCCATTTGAAGTCTATGATTGAGACGTATTGAGGGCATTTGCGTAGTTAATACTTAATAGACCTAGCGCAATGATGATTTGAATGATTGCTTTCATTGAAAAGAATTTCCTAATTTTCCTGAGTTGGAACAAACAGAAGTACATTGCGGCTCCTATCTGAGATTTCATGGACATGTTCCCAGGGTCCAGCCTTAGGTCAATTGTGGCGGCACACTACCCCCATCCCTGGGCCGATTTTGGCCCCGGAGATCCCATTTCCAAGACCCAGCCTTAATATATCCTTTTAAATGGGGGCCATAAACATATGGGGGAGGAGGGCTGAGCACCCCCCTCCCAGTGCCATTTTCAGCCTCATGGACACCATCCCTTGGGGCTCAGCCTTAATATGTATTCATTTTTAATTCCCTGGCCGAATTTATGGTCCCGGGGACCTCATCCTCCAGAGCCCAGCCATAAACAGTTGAGGAGGCTGATTTTGGGGCCTGGACTCTTGATTGTGAGTGGTCTGCTCCCACCCAGGTAACCCAGTGACCTCTGTTGGGTACTGTGGAGGAAGCCTCAAGGCCTCCATGGTCCTTGCCAGCTCCCTGCTTCCTGTGTGAGCAGCCATTGCTCTCACAGACAGGGAGCTGCTAAACATGCCACTGCCTGTCTGTGAGAGCAATCCTTTTGTCTGTTTCCCCGCCCGCTTGACAGTCGGACAGGGAAACAGATGAAAACTCCCCTCTCAGCAAGTGGGAGCGGTTTCAGAGCTCCCGCTTGCTGATAGTGAGGTTTATGTTTGCTCTGAATTTGCGGGGGCTATGAAAGCTCTCCCCAAGTCAGAGTAAACAGTTATGTCCCGGGGAGGGCACCCAGGGACATAACAGGAGCCAGACCTCAGGGTGGCATTCCCGAGGGCCATGTATGGCTTCAGGGGGGTGGCCACGTGGCCCCCTTCCTTTGTAGTTCATGTGCCAGCCCCGGGTAGTTGGTGGTCCCCTGGGACATATATGGCCCAGGAAGGGGGCGGCACAAACGCCTTCCAGTTTACAAATGTTCATTTGGCCTCAGGGAGGTGGTAGTGTCAAGGGCTTAGGGGTCAGTGAGCCCCCCCAATATGAAAATGTTAGCCCAGTGAAGGTGGTGGTCCCCAAGGAACAGGGAGTCCGCAAGGCCCATGTGATTTTTTTTGCAGTTATCCCGGGGAAGTGGCAGTTCCCGCAGACTGGGGGCGTGGCCCCCTGTATTACAATAAAAAGTCCCGAGGAGGTGATGGTCCCCAGGGCAAAAAATGCCCTAGGAGGGGGACCTATGTGTCCCCTTCCTTTAATTTTATTTTACATGTGCACATGCCCCTGACACCTGGCCCACCGGGGGACTTTTTCCAGAACAAGGGAAGGAACCTGTGCTACTTTAAAAAAAATCACTGGCTTTCTGAGATCCTCAGCGAATTTTGGTGATTTAAAAAAAAAAAAAAAATGCTTTTTTGCCCTTGCGGGGTTCCTCCGAGATCCCACAAGCAGAGGAAAAGGGTCAGGGTAATCCTACTGTGCCCTCTTTTCTTTTGTTTTATATTTTTTCTGAGACTCGAGTCTCAAGATGGCTGCCAACACTTCCTGGTTGAAGTGTTGGCAGTCTAACAGACCTAAGTACGAAATCGGGAGGGTTTGAGAAGGGTTCGCTGCCCTAGATATCTAAATTTGAATTCTTTAAATACTTCAAAAACTACTGAACAGATTTACACCAAATAGCAAAAGGCACTCTTTCTGGACCCATAGCTACCTTTCTGCCAAATTTGGTGAAATTCCATCAAGCAGTTCGGACTGTAGTCGTGTTCAAAATCCCCATGGGAATAAACATGGGAAACACACTTTTTTTGACCTCGCCCCCCTTTATTTCGCGGTTCGCTTGATGGATTGTCCGAAACTTCGCATGCACAACAAAACCCATGGCCCACTTTTTTTGGGAAAGTTTCATGAAGATTTGTCAAATGGAGACAAAAATATAGGCTAGTCAAAAAAAAATTCCTATGGAAACATGGGCTAACTATAACTACCTACTAGCGCCCGCAAGTAGGCAATATCTATCTATCTATCTATCTATCTATCTATCTATCTATCTATCTATCTATCTATCTATCTATCTATCTATCTATCTATCTATCTATCTATCTATCTATCTATCTATCTATCTATCTATCTATCTATCTATCTATCTATCTATCTATCTATCTATCTATCTATCTATCTATCTATCTATCTATCTATCTATCTATCTATCTATCTATCTGTCTGTCTGTCTGTCTATCTATCTATCTATCTATCTATCTATCTATCTATCTATCTATCTATCTATCTATCTATCTATCTATCTATCTATCTATCTATCTATCTATCTATCTATCTATCTATCTTTAAAATGCTCCTGCCGGCTAGGAGCAGATTGTAATTGTACTCTGCACTGATGTGGCAGGGAGATAGAACAACATATTGCTCCCCCTGGAGGGAGTAGCATAAAAAGTTGCTCCCTCTGGCCGATGCAATGCTGGCTCAAAGACCATAACGGAAGCCGTCTGAAGCTGCGTGGTCCCTGGGGCTGCCTGCCACCACCAATTTGTGCAAGGTGGGTGCCCCAGGTAGGCACCGGGACAGGCCCTAGGGATGGGGTCCCCGGGGCTATAATAGGCTCAGGGAGTGGGGTGCATGGTCCCTACACTTATAATATAAATTTGGCTTTGGGGGATGGGGTCTCTGGTGCCGAAGGAGGCTCAGTAAGAGGAGCTGCGTGGCCCTCCTTCCCTGTTAATATACAAGCTGCCCTGAGAGATGTTGTCCCACTGGCCTAATGAGGCTTGGGAAAGGGGGGCACACAGCCCCTCCCCTTTAAATAAAATACAGCCCTGTGGAATGGGATCCCCAGGTCCTAATGAGGCTTGGGGAGTGGGGACCACGAGCATTACACTGCCATTATACATTATATTATCTCCACAAGAGAAAATACCATGATCAGCATAAGTGTAAAGAAAACTGAAATTATAGTAAAGTAATGCACATATTTGCTTGGTTGTCACAATACAATAGTAACATGTCCACTTGCCCAGTTTCCTCAGTAGTCTAGGAAAACACAATTAGTGAATTTATACAATTCTCCATTAACCACATGAAAGGTGCATTGAAGTGACAGCGGCTTGCTTGTGGCACCGAAGAACCAAGACAAGAACAACAAAGGGCCTGGCTGGTGAGAAGCTGGTAGAAAGCAACAGATCAAGAGTTAACATAAGCTCTCAGTTGTCAACCACACACAAAGCATTAGCATTTGAATGTGCGTACGCCGTTGCTTCCATCTTCCACAGCTCCCCTCAGTTTACTCAGTCTCACCGCTTTCTGACTCCACATCTAGCCATTTCCCTGAGTATCTTAGCAGCCTCTGTTTCCCTCACCCCAACTCACCAGTGTCTCCTCCTTTCTCTAGCACTTTCTTCCACACTTCACCCTTCTCCTGCCACCTCACCCTAACCTCAGTATCCCTTTCCTGAGAATCCCAAGCTGCTCATTCTTTCCCTGCATCTAACCTATCTCTGCCTTTGCCTTGAACTGGATGTTTGACCTCATTTGACCTGAATCCCAGCTCTCTGCCCTTTGTCAGACTTCAAAGCCTCTCCAACTTCCACTAAGTCTACTGCTCCATCTTGTCCAGACACTCTTCCAACCCTCCAGCCTAGTTTTCCTTTTAACTTTGAGACAAATGTTCACCCTAGCATCTCTCTTTCCCTTGTCCCCTCTATGCAACCCAGGCTTGCTTTCCCCTTTCCCTTGCCCCTAAAAATTCTTACATTGGGGACTACCCCTTCAACCTCACTAATAATCCTCTCCCCTTCCACTGGCACTCTATAGATTTACTTTACCCTTTTCTATAGCTCAACAACCTCTCCTGCTTTCTCTGGATCATCAGTCCAAACCAGCCATTCCCTCACATTCACCTATCAGACATATTCTGTCTTTTTTCCAACTATATTGCTTTATCTACATAGCCTCTCCAGCTTCCCTTGACTGACCAGTCTATTTCCCTTCTTCTGCTTTAGCTTTCCCTTTTCCAACTCAACCTCTCTTCCTTAACCCCGCTCACCCACTCGTGAGTATCTCATCCATCCTCACTTCCCACCCTCTTCACCTACAATCCTGCTAGATATCAGCCTCTCCTCTTTCCCCAGATTGTTCAGACTTGCACGATAAGCTTGACTTTCCTGGACAAGCTGGCCATGCTAATTGTCAGTCAATTAGTTAAAAATAGCAGGATTGGTTCTATTCTGTGTAAATGCCTATGCACACAGGTTGCCTGCCTGGGAACAGACAGGGACAACTATCCTTTGATGGCAGTCATAGACCTGATAATTGGTTCCTGTCATCCTTGTAAGGTATGCTTCCTCCACCTTGGTAACACACAAAGAAAGTATCCTGCAAACAGCAAGTGTAAATGTGTTTCTGGGTGGTGGGCAGAAAGGGAAAGGAAATACCCTTATTTTTAATGTTTTGATCAGAGAAGGGTTTTAGTCACACATTGTTTTGTGTGCATATGTAAAAAAAAGAGAAAAATGTAAAATGTACTTTACACAAGTTTGTTCACATGGGCACCTCCAAGTCACAAAAGATCCCCATCTATATGGAGTCCCCCAGGGTTTAATACTGTCTCATATCATCTTCCACCTTTATCTGGAGCCGCTTGGCGCTCTACTCTCAGATAACAGCATCAAGATTCACCAAAATGCCAAGGATGCGCAACTCCACTTGAATGTTTCCTCTGGATCAGACATCCAACTCCTCAAACACTGCTAGCACATCATCCAGACTGGGGTGTTCAATGCCTACCTCAGACTTTACCCAATCGAGATAAAATGATTATTATTTGCCAAGAACAACAAACAAAATACAGTACAAACCTAGCTCAATGGCAATAACCTTGACGGCTTCGAACCTCTGCTGTCACTGAATGCCAAATCACTTCACCCTAGACACCAGCCTCTCTTTCAAGGAACACATAGCCAAAACATAAAGATGGCCTGATATCAGCTCTCTCTCATAAAGAAAGTCAAACCATTTCTTCCACAAAGTGACTTCAGAACTGCTGATCAAGCCCTTGTACTCTTGTATCTGGATGGTGGTAATTGCACTATTGCCTGGCCACCCAGACTTCACACTAGCACCCATTAGGGGCATCCTACACCCCAGAGCATGTCTCATCCACGGCCAGAAGAAATATGATCACATAACCCCCAACCAAATGGAACTCCATTGGCTCCCCTTGCCAGCCCACACCATTTTGAAAACCAGGCGCATCATTTAAAAAGCCATCACAACCAGCGCGCCTGCTCATTTTGCTGGCAAGCTCATCATCTTTGATGATTCTCAATACACCCCAGCTAGGACACCATTACACTATAGACTAAAAAGTATAAAATAAGAAAACAACAAGACAGCAGGTGTTTTCCATCTATGCCCCCACAATCTGGAAGAACGTCTCCTTACCCATTAAGATTGCCCCAACACTACTCCAATTTAGAAAAGACTTGAAAACTCCCCTCTTTCAAGATCACTACATCACAATGCATTAATCGTCCACAACTCAGCTTCCTCTCCTATTATTCACCAACTTTAAACGTGCCTTTGAACATGTTCCGCACTCTGCTGCCTTTTGTTTTGGTTTGCTCTATAGAAATACTGTATACATACAGTCATGCATACATACGCCTTGCACTGCACAATCATATTTTTGGGGTTTGGACACTCTTCCCCACACAGATGTAAGGGAGAAGGTTGGTGGCTGTAAAGCTACAAGTGTGCCATATTCCCAGGCACACTATTTTGGAATACTGTCAATTCCGAAGTAAGAATTAATCTACTACTGAATATCGCCCCCTAGAATATCGTAGTACAAGAATATCGAGGTTAAAATATTGAGGGACAAAATATCAATAGGTAGGTGCATATAAGGAAGTAAACATTTACTATTTCTAACTCCACAACCCATGTAGGTGAATATATGAGGAGTTAGGTACAGAAAATCTAGATGTATTTACGTGCCAATATTTTGTTTTCGATATTACGTCCTTGATAGTGTATCCTATAGATATTTTGGGGTCAATATTCAGGGTGCACACCAATCTAGGACAAACAAACACTTATTTCTCTCTTCCTGGATTTAATCTTAATGTTGTGAATCACACGACATGTCACTTTGTATTCAGGCAGAGAGGTCTAGTAGAGAAATCTGAGTTTAGTCTTTGGGGCATACTTACGATGAATGTGGTGCAGGGCAGCACAGCAAGTTACCTTTCTGAGCTGCCCTGCATCACAAGGAAAGGGCAGGAATGTGCTGTATTAATCCCAATATGGTGCATTCCTGTTCTTTCCCACTGTGATGGCGCTGTTTCATTAGCCTAGCGCCAATCCAGACACCCTTGCACCGTGGTACAAGGGTGCCTGCGTTGTACGCTGGATTGTTTTTGTGCAGGAAGGGGGACCTTCCTGCACAAAAACAATCCATAGAGGCATTTCCTCTTTCTTTGGAGAGGGGAAAATGAGGAGAAATAAAGATATTTCTCCTCGTTATGCCTCACCTGGAAAGGTGTATTGTTTTGGCGCATTCCCAAGATTACCCTGTTTGGTTGATCTGGTAATGCATCAAAAGCCATGGGATTTGCATGGAAAGACCTACAGCATCGCTCATGGAACGCTTGATTCTTTTGCAACTGAGTAATACAATGCAGCGCTTTACACTGCATTACATTACTCCAGGTTTTGTAAAGTGGCTTTGCGTGGCTTCATAAATATGACTTACAGCTTTGCGCCATGCATGTACCACGTTGTATGGTGCAGGCATGACCCAAATCTCTCATAAATATGCCCCTTAGTCTCTAATATTTATTGGCAGCAAGTTATCCACTAAACGCCTCCCCCCTTAATGCCAGAAAAAAACATACTGTCAAAGGAGTGCATGTTTGTGAAGACTCATTCGTGATCACAACCATGGTCATTTGGCAGTCAGTAGAGATCCATTCCTAAAAAAACAGTCGGTTTCAGTCTCTGACCTGGTTTTTCAGTGGCCATTTTGTCTACTACAGATTGGAAGGATGACCATTGGCTATAGAAGGAGACCAGCATCGCCATAGCAGGTGAAATGATTTAACTGCAGTATTGTAATGGGACTTGTTACAGTGAATAGCGGTCAGAGAGAGCGGCAAGAGGCTTTCTGGATAGTGGGCTGTCACATGAGACTTTGGGCACCAATCGAGGATAGGGATGGCGGGTTTGTGATACGCTGCAGCTTGAATGGCGGGCTTGCCTTCATTCATCAACCAGATGTTCTCCTTCTGTACCCGTGCCAGCAGCCTTTGCAAACAGCGGCATGTTATTTGCTCGGCATGACGTAGTGTCGTTGTTGTGCTTTGGCTTTCGTCTGCTGTGCTATTAGACATAAATAAGTCATTAAAGCCGGCGGATTCCAACTACCAACAATCTGCAGGACTGAAAACAAGGGTGCAATTTGCACACTGCAACTGCCATTCTTCTCCAGTAATCGCAGACCTGGGACTACAATGCTGCTAATCTGGAGACGCAGTAAATGCATATGTTAAAGCGTGCACCAGTGGAAATCAAGAAGAACCCCCAAATCACTCTCTCAGCAGTCAAGTCTACTGTGCAGAGTTGTTATGAATGCCAACAGGTTGTGTCAACTGTTGATGCATACGAGGAGCACATTATTTTGTTATTCTTTGGTGTTCTAATTGTCAATATTCTTCCTACATAAGCCTAGGGACAAGTTATAATGGAAACTGTGCATTTAAACAAAGGAGCATATTTACAAGCCCCTAGGGCAACCGTACAATAACTTTTTGGGATGCTCCAGTGATGTGGTCTGCTGGCCCGTATTTACAAGGCCACGCAAAGCCTCTGCGTGTGACTTTCCACTGCCTTGTACATATGGCCCTCTTTCTTGGAGCACTCTGCGTCAAAGGGGCATGTCATTGGTGTTGCTGTGGGTGTTCCCACGCAACACCCAAGGTTTTTTGACACTGCCACAGATTTACAAGGATTCGTAAATCTGAGACAGCGCCAAAAACTAAGGGGCATATTATCAAGCCAGGCGATAAAATTATCGCTGCTTTAGCGGCAGAAAACTGCTGCTAAAACAGCGATAATGGGCTTGATAATATGCTCTATGGAATTCCAATTGAAGCCCATGTTAAATGTGAAGGACATCTAACATGGGGTTCAATTGGAATTCCATAGAGCATATTATCAAGCCCATTATCGCCGTTTTAGCGGCAGTTTTCTGCAGCTAAAGCGGCGATAATTTTATCGCCTGGCTTGATAATATGCCCCTAATGCCTTCTAGGGGAGTTGTTAAAGTGGCACAACGAGGAGAAATACTTTTATTTCTCCTTGTTTGAAGAAGGAGCAAAACGCCATTAATGATTGTTTATGTGCAGGGAACAGAATCCACCCTGCAACACAGGCACCCTTGCACCATGGTGCAAGGATGCCTGCGTTGGTTCACGGCTGATGTTAGAATGCCGGCGCAGGGAGGAGCAAAGGGGTGCACCGTATTCTTGTAAATACGATGCATCCCTACGTTTTTGAAATGACGCAGCTTGGCGCAGCAAAATAGCTTGCGGCACAGCACTGTGCCATTTCATTGTACATATGATACATTTTTACAATATCAATTTGGCTCACTTCCATGAAAGAACAAATCCCTGCCATGGCAGTCAAAGGACTCAGACAGAAGCTGTAGATTCCGCTGAAACCATTTTGAATTGTCACTTCATCTTTACAGCACTTATCCGAAGTTAAAAAAGCAGGGAATTCGCCTCCTAACACGAATAGATAACTCGCTCAAAATAAGAACTTGTAGGAGAAATATTTAGAAAGAAAAAGAGAAGAAAATCAATAAAATATTCTCTCCGTTTTATGGAGTATTTAAAAAGAACCGCCTATTCTCTGTTTTGTTACCATAGTCACCTTCTGAGAGTCCATTATCAATTGCAGAAAGAAATATATCCTTATTATATTGTTGGATCATGTTTATACTCAAAAAACTAAACGTGGTGCAGATCAAATTCCAACACCTTCACAGAGAGACAAGAACGCACCTTGGCCAGAGGCGAGATTCCTCAACGCAATGTTGGTAAACCACCCCTTCTGTGTTACAGAAGCAAAGCACATAGGTATATTATTGCGACCCTCTCCATCCACACACCCCCATCAGACCTGATGCGAAGGGCCTTCCATACACACACATCTCACCAACAAAGCTCATCACTTGATCATGCACAGGACATACCATCGGATATATTACCGTTTAGGAAGTGTGCAACGCACTGATTGAAAACCAACATATGTAGGCAGAATCGGAAGTGCAGGAAAGTCCCATGCAATTTCCATCAGACAAACAATCCTTAATATTTAAAAAAAAATGTAATAATTCGCCTCACATCACCATTAACTTTATGAGTAGATCGAACAACTTTAAATACAACCTGCTCCTGTAGCTGCGGATAAGGTGCCCCGAAAGACTGTTCTAAATACTCCAAATGAACAGTATTGTCTAATGCTCAGTATATGCACAAATGTAGCCCCTATTGATGCGCCCAAGATAACACACCTGGAGAAAATTTTGCCATCTCTTCCCTGAAATGGCAGACTCCATGTCAGTCCAGTAGCGACATTGCATCTGATGGCAGAGGAGAAGAAATGCTCACTATAAAATCACTCAACCCATCCTGTCACTGACAGAAGACCTTCACAGTCTCATTCCCCTGCATGTTTTTTGCCCCAGCATAAATCTCCACTTTTATGGGCTCAGTCTCCACGTTGCACCATAAACAGCGAGAGCCAGGTGTCACTCTCTTCCTTAGGAACAATCAGCTGCCCGATGGCACTGGTGGGGCATGTACCTATCCTTTTCTTTCTTCTCGTTCTCTTCTCTTTCTTCATCCTGTTGTACACCTTAGATCATGTCTATACATATCTGTATGGTCATCTAATCGCTGGTTTCTTACACATCTTGTTGCCAATATTGCAAAGTCAATAGGGTGGCATAGGTCCAGATCACTGGAAGCAGGCAGGTATATGCTGAGGACTTCATTGACAAGTAGTGCAGTGCACAGGATAGGTAAACAGGTACATAGAGCTGTGCCCCATCAGGAGAAAGGTGTTGGCAGCTTCTGCTAGATCCTATTTGACCCACACAGAATTTAAACAAAACATCCTGACATCAACGATGGTAACGCCAAAACAAGACACAGCAGCAGGACAAGGAAGCAATTACAGTGACCATCAGACTGACATGTTACAAAACGTATTTAGTTGCTGATCATGATACGATCTGCTGTAGTGACCGTGTCACTGTGTCCTTTTGGTGTTTATACTAGAGAGGACAGTGATGGGCAAGGTATGGGTAACTTTGTATGAAACGTCGATGTGGAAGTAAACCCCTCTTATACCTTGGTAATGTACACAGCCCAGCCCACTCACTGGCCGATGGACAGATTGTTGTATTGAGAGGGGATTCTAGCTTGGTAGATTGCATGGATAATGTACTTCTAATGATTGCAGATTGGGTGTTATTGTTTGAGATAGCTGTGTGTTTGCTGGGGAGGTTTATTGATTAGATAAGAGAATTCAATGCAAATGTATGTGCTCGTCATATCAAAAGGAAATCTTGGATATTGCGCAGCATTGCATTAAAGGATAATAGAAGAGCCTTCCACAAATTTCAAAGTACTGAGCTATAACATCGATATTTTGATGTTCACAAATCTATTACAGGTACATGTATAGATTTATCAAAATTGACACATTAAACCAGAAAGTCTGGTCACGTCTATTATTTATTTCTGCATGTTTTTGATTCATCAGGATATTTTACTTGTCATGTATGGTCAAGTATGGATTTATTCTTTGGCTATTATTATGCCCAAGCATGTTTGGGTGACTGAAAAAAATAATAAGAAGAAAAAAGGAGTGGTGGACTGATATTTTGAAATGCACTTAGTTTGGTACACCTCATCATATAGTCTCTTTGTGATCAAGAGTTTACTTGATTTCCTAATAAGAGAAGGGATGACCTTCCACTTTGGGCTAGAAACCCTTTTCAGATTGGGCCTAGACTGATTTGAATACGTTTTGTCTCTGATTGAATAGCAAAGTGAGCGAAAACACAATAGAATACTTGCGCCCAAAATCGTTACTAGTGATTATGATTACTTCTAGTGGTAGGTGGAACTTGCGGAGTTTGTACTCCGTGGAGTTCCGCTGAGTTCTCCAAAAACTACACAAGACTCCGCGGAGTTCTGTGAACAGCAGAGTTGTGGCACGTTGTGCTAGTTGTGCTGACTTTTAGCACCGGGAGCTTGTCCCTCACTGTAAAATCAGTGTGAATGGCGCCACATGGCGCACCAGAGTGTTCTGCTTCTTTCTGCCACTCAAGTAGATTTTCTACTCAAGTCACAGCTTTCACAGCATGAGGAGTAGAGATATGCTGTGACCACCAGTGTTGAGAAATCTTGCCGGGAAGCAGTTTAGTGCTTCATTTTCTCCCTCATGCTCACCAACTTACCGTTGGTGAGCCACATGCAAGAAAAACTTCCACCACACAGCGATTGGCGGAGTTTTTCAGAAACTCCACCCTCCAAGCAGTGAGCGGAGTGGGTATAACTCCACCGGAGGAGTTGAGTTTACTGCCCACCCCTAATTAATTCACACATGTCCGTCTATCACTTTTGTGAGATACCCTAAATTCGCAATGCATAGCTAGATATGGATCCCATGTGGCATATGAACTTAGTCTGAACTTTATTGATGAAACAACATACAACAGAAACATGTATGTAGCTTATTGATTTCCTATTCAGAATTGATATGGCCTAGTGGCTCAGCTGGGCTGTTCCTTTTAGGGAGAAGTCAAAACTGACTTTGAATAGGTTGGTCCCTATTTGTAAAACACCATGAGAAAAACGTCAATAGAATGGAATGAATCAATCTCTGCTCTTCAGCAGCTAAGAAATATCGCTGGTCGTGAAACAAAACTTGCCACTGGTGCTAAACTGGGTAACTGTGTCATATCTGTTATCAATATATGGGGGGAAATAGAGGTAAAAAACTAGGTTCACCCTCCAAATGTACATGAACGTAAACAACCTGAGATCTCAGGTAAAAGAACCTAGCTCCAAGTACTTGGGGTGTCAGAACTCTATTTGGGTTCTGAAAAACACCAGAAAAGGAAGAGTTTTTTCTTTCTTTCTTTCTTGAGTCCCCTCACTCACCAGGGTTTCCCCACGGTGACATGCTTCATCATTGGGGTCCTCCCAGTCCTCTACGGACTGAGGCGTGCTGCGACTTGCGGATTACGTAGGAGCACTGTTGTAACAATTATGTGTAGTGCAGGAAAGTGTAGTGGAGTGGGGTATTGCAAGTATTAAAATAATTAACTAGTGGGCCAAACAATTTTATTCTTGCTCCTAGCTAAATATAATTAAAAGATCAAAAAAACTTCTCTCAAGAAAAAGTGTATCCCTACACTAGAGATGACTATATCCCGTCAAATAGAAATCCAGGCTACAATACGGACAGTGATAGTTCTGACACAGGTTCAGACTACTCAGATTCAAGCAAAAATTATAACTACACTAATAAGAACAGACGATCGAGAGGAGGACGACTAAGGAACAGGGGAGGACCGAGATTCGGCTGGTCTCCATACCACGGTATTCCACCATACGGTCCCCCACCACATGTATTCTATGGTCCACCTCCATTCCACCAATCGTATCAACAACAACCAAATCCATACTGGGATGAAGCACAAAACCAACATAATCCGCAAGTCGCAGCACGCCTCAGTCCGTAGAGGACTGGGAGGACCCCAATGATGAAGCATGTCACCGTGGGGAAACCCTGGTGAGTAAGGGGACTCAAGAAAGAAAAAAAAAATCTTCCTTTTCTGGTGTTTTTTAGAACCCAAATAGAGTTCTGACACCCCAAGTACTTGGAGCTAGGTTCTTTTACCTGAGATCTCAGGTTGTTTACGTAACTGTGTCATATGCCAGTGAGGGATCTGGTGACGTATAAAAAACACTAAGCAGAAGGCCAAGCAATTTTATGAATGTCTTCTGAACCCTTTCATTGATTTTAGGACCTGAGACTGCAGATATGTTTGTCAATGCTTTGGGAAATATGTGTGCTTTTTTAGAATCATATGCAACAAAGGGTTTTATAAATCAAACTTTAAATGCAAAGACCATTTTAGGGAAATTAAAAACATGCCATTTATAATGCGTTCTTCTTTTGTAGTACATTGGCACTATAGTGTAGACTTACCAGGATGTATATAAAGAAAGAAAATAAATGGTGTACCTTTTTGTTGACAGGTTTCTGCATTTACAATGTTAATGTTAACAAACTGAATAGGTTTTCATGGTAGAGGCTTGCATCAATGTTGGTCATGGAAGGGTGAACTTGTACGTTTGTAAGTCTGCTGATTAATGCTCCGAGAGTACCACTGTCATTGTCAAAGCACTTTTGTTTTAACGAGCACAGAAAGAAGAATAAATCCAGTGATAAACATCAATGTAACTTATCAATATCGTGCAAATTCAATTGAGCACTCTGAATTACAGGAAATAATTCATATATAGACCATCTATTTGTGGAATACAACCTTAGAAAACTGCACTACTCAAACACTTACATTTACATAAACATTTAATAAGAAGTTCGCCAGTGAGTAGTTATAGATAGGACCTCATTTCTATAGGAAGAGCGTTTTTGTTTTGTTAATAACTTTGGCGTCATTTGACGAATCCTCCCAAAATTTTCGAAACAAATACAATCTTCATTTCAACTGCTGTCTTGCAAGTTTTGTGGTGATTTGTCAAGCGTGGGCCTAGAAAAAGGGTGGGTCCCAAAACACATTTTGAATCCCATAGAGATTTTAGACAAGACTGCAGGCCGAACAGCTCAACGGATTTATACCAAATTTGTCAGAAAGGCAGCTGTTTGTTCCAGAAAGTGGCCTTTTTATCAATATGAATAAATCCATTAAGTAGGTTTGGAAATATTAAGGGAAATCCACATGTATATATAGGGACATGGATCCTCCGAGAATCCGACAGTCCCCGTGCTGATATGTGATTGGCAACCAGGAAGTGTTGGCAGCCATCTTGGGACTCGGCTTCACCTGAGTCCCACAAAACAACAGAAATAAAAAGAGAAGGGGGCAGGGCTGGAATACCCTGATCCACTAGGCTTCTTGAGGGGTGGGGGTCCTGCAGGGAACCTGCAGTGCCAAATATTCATTTTATTGTTTTTAATTTTCAGCCGATGAGGCCCCACTCCCACTAAAAATATTTTTTAAAAAGAAGCACGGGCTCCCACACTTCTATAATATATAGCTCCAGGTGGGCCAGTGCCCCAGGTACTGACACCTCCGCAGGGCAAATCAAGTGAAGTTAATGAGGAGGGCTCGCACAGCTCCCCAACAGCCCCGGGAGCCGCCACCACCCCAGGGCACTTAAAAATACCATCTCCCTGGAGCAAAGCATATAAAATGAATGTAGGGGCCCACATGCCCCCCCACAAGCCTGGTGACCAACACCTCCTCAGGGCTAAAACAAATTATTGTAGGGGGGCTGTCGTGGAGCCCTGTCCCCGGGGACCACCACCTCTCCAGGGAAAAGTTTACGATGGAAGGGGGCCATGCCACCCCCATTGTGCAGCAATTTATGGCCCTGGGGACTGTCACACCCCAGGGCTGGCTGCTGCTACCTCCCAATGTGCCTGGCCTCGTGAGATAGCTATTTGCTTTTGCTTGGTGGGAGCTGACAGCTCCCACCAAGCAAAATCAAACATAATTCCACTTTCTGCAAGCCGGAGCTGTCAAACAGCTCAGGATTGCAGAAAGATACGTTTTCATCTGCTTCCCTGCATGCAAATATGTGTGCAGGGAATCAGATGAAAAAATTGCTCCTACGAGCAAGGAGCTGCTATTTCAAGCAGCTCCCTGCTTGTGGGTGCAATTCCAGCCTCCGCAGGAGTTGGGTGGGACTGTGGGGACCTTGAGGCTCCACTCCCAGTCCCAAAGCACACTTGGTGCTTTGTGGGCACACAGGAGACATGTCTAGGCACCTGGGGATGGGTTTCCCTGGAGCTGAAATTGGGCCATTGATTATGGCTGGGTCACGGGAGATGGGGTCAGGGAGGGGGACCGCGCAGCTCTCTTCCCCATTGAGTTAAGGCTGGGCCCAGATGATTGGGTACTGGGGCCATATGTGGCCAGGGAGGGGTGCTGTGCAGCCCCCTCCCACTTTAATATATATTTGGCCCCGGGGAGGGGTGGTCCACGGAGCCCCGGGGGTCCGTGCAGCACCCCTCACATTTTTTTAACTAAAACACCCAGGGAGCTGGTGGCCCCATGGGTCTGGGTGGGTCCACATGGCACCCAACATTCATATAAACACAAGCCCCAGGGATGTGGTGGCCCCACTACATTTGAATGCCCATCAAAGGGGGCTCAACCACTCTGCAAAGGGGCCTCCTAGTGTACTATTGGTTGGGGGATAAAGCCCCCTTGGTTGCTGAGGGTTGTTGGGGGCCAAGAACTCCTATTGTTGCTTCAAGTAAGCCTCCCACAGCCAGATTGCTGGGATGTTGTCAGAGGCCCTGCCTCCTTCCTCAACCACTCTGCAAAGGGGCCTCCTGGTGCTACTGGTTGGGGGATGAAGTCCCTTTGGCTGCTCAGTTTCGTTGGGGGCCAAGAACCCCTACTGTTGCAACAAATAAGTCCCCCACAGCCGAATTGCTGAGATGTCATCTGAGACCCCGTCCCCTTTCTCAACCATGACTGCAAAGGGGCCTCCTGGCACGCTACTGGTTGGAGTATTAAGTCCACTTGGCTGCTGAGGGTCGTTGAGGGCCAAGAACCCCTATTGTTACCGCAAGCATGTCCCCACCAGCCGGATTGCTGAGATGCCGCTGTAGGCCCCACTCCCTTTCTCAACCACTCTGCAAAGGGGCTTCCTGGCACACTACTGGTTTGGGCAGAGATACTCAAAGTACAGCCCGGAGGCGCATTCGGCCCTCCTGACCTTTACATGCGGCCCCCTGGACAGCAGCAGCACTGAGCTGCCATTTACTCGACTCAGCACTTACATGTAAAAAAGTTAAATATACAGCAAACACTTATTTCATGGTTAATTGCAGTTAGGGAAAGGAAATAACTAGGCCCTTAACTTTAGGACACCTCCATTTTTAAAGACAGCCACTAGATATACATGCTTTGCTTCCCCCACACCCCCTTTACACTCCCCCGCTGGCATCAGTGAGGCCCTCGGTCACACCAATGACCAAACTTTGCGGCCCTCAGGAAAATATTTGTGAGTACCCATGGGTTAGGGGATTAAGTCCTCTTGGCTACTGAGGGTCATTGGGGCCAAGAACCCCAATTGATGCAACAAGTAAGTCCCCCACAGCTGGATTGCTGAGACGTCATCGGAGACCCGGTCCTTTTCTCAACCACTCTGCAAAGGGGCCTAATGGTGCACTACTGGTTGGGGGGGTGAAGTCCCCTTGGCTGCTGAGGGTTGTTAGGGGGCCAAGAACCCCTAATGTTGTGACAAGTAAGTCCCCCACTGCTGGATTGCTGAGACATTGTCAGAGGCCTGGCCCCTTTTCTCAACTACTCTGCAAAGGGGCCTCCAGGCACACTACTGGTTGGGAGATGAAGTCCCCTTGGCTGGGAGGGTCATTGGGGTCCAAGAACCCACATTGTTGTGACAAGTAAGTCCCACACATTGGTACTGATAAGACGTCATTGGAGGTCTTCCCTCTTTCTCAATCACTCTACAAAGGGGCCTCCTGGCACACTACACGCTGCAGCCACGGTCGCTCACACTCGATCCCGCTTGCCTACTACACAAACAAATGCTGATCTGTTGTGGACTTCGGAGTTTATCAGTAATTCTGCATTCTACGCGGAACGCTGAGTTGCTGAACTCCGCAAACTCCATGAGTGTAGCAGAATTTTATGCCCAGGCCTATTAATAAACCAAAGGTTACAAGGATGTTATATATAGGAAGCAGAATTTTTAAAAACCTTGGAAATTAACTGAAAAACCCCAAAGGTTACAGGGGTGTTATAGTTAGGAAATAGAATTTTAAAAAACTTCGAAATTCACTGAAAAAACAAAGGTTACAGGGAAGTTATAGTTAGGCTCAGATTTCACTTGTACAAAACCATAGAAATTAATCAGTTATATTTACCTGAGCTACCTATATCTTACGCCGCCGCAACGACCTGCTTATGACCTCACATATTACATAACTCATGACATGGTCAATGACATCACTGATGGCATTTTCAATGATATCACTGATGACATCATCCACAGAACCACTCACATACCCATAGAACCTTTCATACATACACTCCCACTCCCACTTCCACACAAACCCCTCACATACCCATTTACAGACCAATACCAGCACTCACACAACCAATCACTCATCCATAGTCACTCACACATTCACTCACTCATACAGCCACTCAGACACCTAGTAGTTCACCCATACAGCCACTCATGTACCCACTCACCCACCAATACAGCCACTCACACATCCAATCATATAGCTACTTACACACCTTCTCATACACCCTTACAGCCACTCATACACCTACTCAATCACCTATACGGAAACTCATGCAGCCCCTTATCCACTAATACAGGTACTCACATTCCCTAACACTCACCTATACAGCAACTCGCACTGCCACTCACTCAACAATACAGCTACTCACAGACCCACTATTTTACCCATACAGCTATTGACACAGCCACTCACTCACCAATACAACCCATCACACACCTACTCACACAGCCACAGAACCACCTACATACCCATTCACGCATTCATGTAACCACTCATATACCCACTCACCCTTACAGCTACTCACAGAGACATTCACTATCCAATACAGTCACTCACACCCATTCACTTACCTATACACATACTCAAATAGCTAGTCACTCACACATACAGTCACTCACACACCCACTCCCTCACCGATAAAGCTACTCACATACCCACTCAGTCACCCATACAGTCACCCACACACCCATTCACACAGCTGTGCATCCACTCACACACCCACTCACTCTTTAACACAGTCACTCACATAGCCACTCACACACTCATACAGCTGCTTACATATCCACTGACACATCCATACCGACACTCACACCAGGGCTGGAGTAGCAATATCGGCCTCCTGTAACAAAAGTGGCAGCGGTGTTTGAAACTAGCACCGATACCGGTGCTTCTCAGTAGCCTCCCCCAACTCCCCCGGGTCCAGTCGAGCAGAATTGCTAGGGATGGTTTCTGCTCTCAGTCCAACTGTGATTGACACACCCACTCACACAACCATTCAACCACTCAAACATCCACTTACACTTTAATGCAGACAATCTCACAGCCACTCAAATGAGAAATGTTAGAAATAGTATGACTATTTAGTAATAATGAAAGAATAGTAATTTAACTTATGAAGTATCTTAGTATATATCTTTAAGGCTCGGAAATGTTTACAAAACACACTCATTGGACGATGTCATCAGTGATGTCATTTGAGATGCCATCAGTGATACCACTGACAATGTCATGAGTGATATAATATGTGAGTGAATAATAAGTAGAAAATTCCAGGGGTGTAAATTATAGTTAGCTCAGGTAACTATAACTGCTGAATTTATATGGTTTTGTACGAGTGAAATCGGAGCCTTACTATAATTTCCATGTCCTTTGATTTTTTCCAATGAATATATACATAAATATATGCATGTATATTATATGCATGTATATATATTATCTAGTAGATGGTTATAGTTAGGACCTATTTTCCATAGGAAATCCGCAACATTCTATTGGGAATAACTTTGGCGCCGGTTGACGAATCTTTGTGAAATTTTCCAAACTTTTGGCCAGCTCTGCTCCGCTTGTACCCTGAAAGTTTCGTGGTGATTCGTCAAGCAGGGGCCGAGAAAAAAGGGGGGTCCCAAAACACGTTTTCCCCATGCAATTTCCCATAGGATCTGTTGTCGCAGCTACAGCCTGAACCGCTGAATGGAATGACACCAAATTTGGCAAAGAGGTAGTCCTCAGTTCAGACTCATGCCTTTTGCATAAACAGTGTGAATCTGTTCAATAGTTCCTGAGAAAATTAGAGTTAAAAGTACATATATATCTATGGCCGGGGAGGATCCGCGCACCCTATGCGCACCCTGAGCGCACCCTCCCCGAACCGAGCACGCACCCTCCCAATCGCGCGCTGAATGGTAATTGGCTGTCGAGTGTCTATCTACATTCGAAACCAGGCTCGGTAGAAGCGAGGCTGAAGAAGCAAGGGGAATAAGTGTGTAAAACATATAAAGGTGGCAGAGTGGAAATACTGTGACCCTCTAGAGGTGCTTAGGGGGTCCCAGAAGGACCCCTGGGGCCCCCTTTTTAAAAAAAACAAATTGCGAAATGCACGCAGGGTGCGCGCATCCTAACGCGTTGGCTGCACGGATTCTCTCGCGTTGGGTGTGCGGATCCAAAAACATGGAAAAAATATATATAAAATAAAGTTTTGAACATATAGTTAAAAAAATATTTTGAAAAATATAAAAAAATATGTTTGAAGAAGCCATTAAATTCAAATAATATTTTTTAATTTTGAAAAAATAAGTTAAAAAAATGGTGATAAAAAGTATTTTAAAAAAAACATAATTAATGAAATTGACACACTGAATTTGAAAAATATAGAAATCCAGTCAAAATCATTAAACATGATATCTTTAGAGATAAGTTATAGATAGGAATTAGCATAAATTCACTGAAAAAACCATAGGTTTCATGCACGTTACAGTTAGGAATTGGCATTTCAAAAACCTTTGAAATTCACTGAAAAAAACAAAGGTTTCAGGGGCGTTATAGTTAGGAATTGGCAGTTAAAAAACCTTAGAAATTCACTGAAAAAGCCATAGGTTTCAGGGGAGTTATAGTTAGCTGGACATTTCCCTCATACAAAACCCTAGAAATTCCCCTGTTATAGTTAGTTCAGCTAACTATAACTCGCGCCCCCGCAATGCACTGCTGATGACGTCACATATTACATCACTCATGACATGGTCAGTGACATCACTGATGACATCACTGATGATGTCATCCATGTGATAAATTAGTGCATCTTCTCACACCCTAATATAACCTTTGATACACCGACTCAAAATTTCAGACGGCCATTTTGAAAACCATAGATACTCCAATACCAATAACTACATACCCACTCATTAACTCTTAGGTCTACATACACCTCCACTCACTCACCTGTACAGTCACTCATACTTACAGTCACTCTGTACAAGACTATCATATGCATTTATACACCTATATAGACACTCACACACAGCCAATCATCCATTGAGGTACTGACACACCTAGTCAGTCGTGCAAATAATTAAACACAGTCCAATTTACTCACCTATACAGTTAAACACACTCAAGTTCACTTACTCACAAAAATACTAACAAATTCTGACGCTCTTATACTATTACTAATACAAGCACACACTCATCCATACAGCCACTTCCGCAATCACACACTCTCACATATAGATAGTTATATACTCTTACACACGTATACACTGCGTTTCACATATGTAGTTAGTGATACATGTACCACTGAGATATACATTCAATCACTAACACAACCATACACACACTCACCCACCCATGCAGTCCATCACAGATGCACTCTTAAAACCATGCACCCATAGAATCACTCACTCACACATCTATGCACAGAGTCATACACACCCTACCCACACAAACACTCAGGCACCCGTACAGATACTCAGATAACCAATCAATAACCCATATAGACACACATATAGCTATTCACAAAACCATGCAGCCGCTTATACACCAACAGACAGACAGATACAGACATTCACACAGTTTAGTCACTAGTCTGCAGTAAGATACGTTTAATGACTCACTTATAGAGTCAGTCACGCACCTACTAAATCATCCGTTCACACACTTATACACCTACTCATTCTTCCATAGGTTTTCCCTATATATATATTAAACATATTTAAACTTTACAGAAACACACAGTCACTGGATGACATCATCAGTGATGTCATCAGTGAATTCATTTGAGATGTCATCAGTGATGTTACTGACCATGTCATGAGTGATGTAATATGTGACGTCATCAGCAGTGCATTGCGGGGGCGCGAGTTATAGTTAGCTGAACTAACTATAACAGGGGAATTTCTAGGGTTTTGTACGAGGGAAATGTCCAGCTAACTATAACTCCACTGAAACCAATGGTTTTTTCAGTGAATATATATATATATATATATATATATATATATATATATATATATATAGTCACTGAAAAAAAATTAAAGTAACATTATAGTTAGGAGAATTGTTCAGTGACAACATTAATGTTTTGAACTAAAAAATGCACAGAAATTCACCAGTTATAGTTCGCGGAATAAACTATAACTTGCACCACTGTCATGCACTGCTTATGACCTCACATGTTACATCACTCATGAAATGCTCTATGACATCTCTGATAACATCTCAAAATGAAATAATTGATTACATCACTGATGGCATCACTGATGACATCATTCAATGAGTGTGTTAATTTGTTTTATGGTTTACATAGTGATGGGTAGCTACCGTATTACTTATTTACCTAATTTTGTACAGCCTGTACCCGGCTGATGGGTGTAAGTGTTTACAAAATGCATGTGCTCCTAATGCATCATGGGTTTGTAAAGATATTAAACACATTATAACTGTTTGCATTGAAAAGTAACCCGGTGTGCAGGTGATAGTTGACAACGTTTGTCTAGCTTGTTCCACACAAGTTTTTCAATCTGCAGGAAAAAAAGGTTTTCCACAGGGCAATGATTCTACATACAACATACTAAGTATCGGAAGCAGCCTTGAGTTATAGACAGTATCGTCTCAGCATGACAATTTCTAAATAACATAGAAGATTGTGTGCACAAGAATTAGGCTACATACATGAGCTTGTTTTGCATAGGGTTTACTCTGTTCTTAGTAGATACTTTTAAATACTCTGTAGTGTATTTCTCAGGAGAGCTTCAATGTTTGCAAACAGTGTGGTATAGGATAAACACTGTCAATAGAGTGAATACTGTTGACAGTACCCACTTCTCTATTCATATCAACTTAATTTCTCAGTGTAGGCTTGTTGACCATCAGGGGTTTGATACACATAAAAACTGTCCATAGTAGGGCATTTGTTTTGGAACAGACATTCAGTATTTTTAGGAACTTAGCTTTCTGTGAGCAGTTGTAAACAGATTGAACACCATGTGCAATTAGGGTTCCCCATACATCCATGGCTGTTTGTTAATGTGAACTACACTACCCATGAAGTGTATGGTAAAGGGTCAATGTGGCACATAACCCATGCTTGTTACTCCTAAGGGAGTTGTTTCTGTGATGGCATTAATGATGCCTCGTATCCTTCTGAGCTATTTTGTACTTACTTTCAGAGCTCTAATGCTAAACACGTTTATAGAGCAATGTATCCAAATTAAGGTGGATGATATCATCAGTAATGTCATCTGTGATGTCATCAATGATATCATTTAAGATGTCATCAGTGATGTCATAAATTGTCATAGAACATATCATGAGTCATGTAATATGTGAGGCAGTAAGCAGTGTATGGCGGAGGCGCAAGTTATAGTTAGCTCTATAACTGGTGAATATCTGCATTTGTTTTGGTTCAAAACTTTGGGGGGTCATTACGATGGCGAACGGACTTCAGTCCGTTCGCCATCGTATCGGTTTTGAGACCGGCAGGCCTATGAGGCGGTGGTCCCGCACATGACATTACAATGCGATGGACACTTTGGCAGTCGCATTGCGCATGTTTACCATTGCGGTGGGTGCTGCTTGCTACAGCACCCGCTGAAATGGTAACAATGCATGTTGTGCATTTCCTTGCACTACGTGGCAGGCACCACGCGGTGCCTGCCACCTGGTGCAGGGAACTCTAGGGGGGCACCATAGGTGCCCCCAAGTGCACATACAATCAGCCCCTGTGCAAGGGGGGCCCGCAACGGGCCCCCAAAATCAATTCCCGCCAACCTTTCCATGGCAGGGGAACCGCCATGGAAAGGCGCTCTTGCTGGCAGGGAAACTCAGATTACTCCTGACTTGTGGAAGTAAGCAGATACAGCTGCTGAAAGCCACAGGAATCAGAGCGGGTGGATGCAGGGAGACAGCAGGGTGGGCTGGAGCATCTGAGGACTCTGGTGGGGGTGTCCCTGGGGCTCATAGTGATCCGGGGAGAGGGCTGTATACCCCCTCCTTTTAAAGGCACAGAGGGATAGAGACTTTGGGGCCCCTTGTGGTTCAAGGAGGGTGCTGCGTGTCCCATCCCCTTTACAAATATTTTGACCCAAGGATGGGGTCTCCAGGACACCTAGTTGCTCATGGATGGGGGCCGTGTACCCTCCCCTTAATTAAAAAACAAACAACCCGGGGATAGGGATCCTGGGGTCCGAAGTGGTTCTGGAAAAGGGAATCTCACTGCCTCCTCTTGATAAAAAAAAGTCGGCCCTGGGGTAATTGGTCCCCATGGCCTGCAAAGGCCATGTGTCCTGATCCCTTTATTTTGACAAATCGGCCCCGGATGGATGAGGTCTACTGGCCCCTAGTTGCTCATGGAGGGAGGCTGTGCACCCCCTCCTCTTAATTTGAAAAAGGTCACAGGGATGGGGTCCTCGGCCCCTTAGTCCTTCAGGGAGGGGTGTGTCCACCCCTTAAATAAGAGACCCCGAGGATGGTGTCCCTGGGGCCCAAAGCGGCTCCAGATGGGGGCCATGCACCCCCTCCCCTGAATATAAAAATAAAGCTCTTGGCCACATGTCCTCCTCTCCCTTTTTTTGACAAATTGGTGGATGGGGTCTGCCAGGGTGCGGTCAGACCTTGTGGTGTACCACACACCAGGAGTGGCTAACTGCAGGAAGTTGGCTGTAGGGTCTGGCTGCAGGTTCGAAGGTCATCCCTTAAGCCGTGCATGCCATGGGTTCACTTACCTGTGAGGGGTTGGCTGAAGAGCCTGGCTGCAGGTCAGGCCCTGCGGCCAACACCCTGCCAGCCATGGTGGGGGTTGGCTTTACGTATGGTTATAAGATATTGCTTTATGTTAAAAAAAAACGTATAAATACACTGAAAAAAACAAAGGTTAGAGTGACTTATAGTTAGGTGAAAGTTTTATCACAACATAATGTTTTAGAATTTAAAAAAACTGACATTCCCCAGTTAAAGTGATATCTAATAACTATAAATCATCCCCAAAGGTAACTATAACTCACGCCCTCAACATGCATAGCTAATAACCCCACATATAATTTCACTCATGACATGTTCTATAACTTCATTAAAACATAACTGCAGGGGAATTTCAGTGGTGTTTTGTGAGTTTAAAACGCTGCATTGTCACTGAAATTATCATCTAACTATAATGTCACTTTAACCACAGTTTTTTTCAGTGGAAAAAAAACTATATGGCAGTCGCCAGTAGGTAGTTATAATTGGGACCAAAGTTTCTATAGGAAAAGCATTTTTTTGTTTTGCCAATAACTTTGGCGCCATTTGACTCACCTCCAAGAAAGTTTCGCAAAACTTCCCGTTTTTGGTTCAGCTGCTGTGTTGAAAGTTTTGAGATGAGTCGTCAAGTGAGGGCTGAGAAAAAAGGGGTGTCCCAAAACATGTTTTCCCCATGTTATGTCTATGGTTGTCTTTCTTTTTTTGAACATGACTACTGCCTGAACTGCAGAACGGAATTACACCAAATTTGGCAGAAAGCTAGATGTTGGTTAAGAAAGCGTGCTAATAGTGATTTGGTGTTTATCCGTTCAGTAGTTTTTGAGATATGTAACTTCAAAAAATATTGATATCTGGGGACTTTAGTCCTTGCAGTGGACTCGGGGATCATACTAAAATTTGATTGGCTGCCAACACTTCAACCAGGGAGTGTTGTCAGCCATTTTGGGACGTGGCTTGAAGCAGAGTCCCACAAATAAAGTAAAAATTAGAGAAAAGGGGACGGGTAGGGATATCCTGACCCCCCAGATATGATGGTGGGGTCCCTAAAGGACCCCACCTGGGGCAAAAGCATTTTTTTATTTTGCCACGGACTCGCGGGTGGATCCGGCAATCCACAACAAAATGTAAACAAAAAAATATGCATAGGCTCCAGCACGTCTTTTTTTTTAAAGCCCTTGTGTGGGCCAAAATCCAGGGGCATGAAGGAGAGGGGTTCATGGGGCACCCGTTAGGCTTATAAAAAACCCTGAGGACCACAACTTCCCCGGGGCTGTAAACAATAACAATACGGGGGGCCCTCCCTGGGCAATGAACGCTGCAATTGCAGGGGGCACCCAGCCCCCCTGCTGCCCTGGGGATCGCCGCCTCACCGGGGCACACTGTTTTGGTACAGGAATACGCTGGGCCTGTCTGGCCCCCAACAGCCCTGGGAACTGCCGACTCCCCGGGGCACACTGTTTTTTTTAGGGAATGCTACGCCTTCTGGCCTCCCCTACTGCCCAAGAAACCGCCACCTCCCCCTAGCACACTGTTATCTTAAAGGAAGGCAGGTAACCAGTCTGGCCCCCCTCCCACAGCCCCGGGACTGCCACCTCACCGAGCCACACTGTTTTTTTTAGGGAATGCCCTACTGCCTCCCCCGCCTTCCCTGGGAACCGCCACCTCCTCGGGACACACTAGTTTCTTAGAGGAATGCGGGGGTCCCGCCCGGCACCTCCGCAGCCCTGGGGACCGCCACCTCCCCAGAGCAAGGTGTTTTTTTAGGAAATGTGTGGGAGGAGCTATAGCCTCCCCCGCTGCCCCGGGGACCGCCATCTCCCCGGGCACAAACATTGTTGAAAAAAAAGTGGGGGAGGCACTACAGTCTCCCCCACAGCCCTGGGGTCTGCCACCTCCCCGGAGCAATGAATACTGTAAATGCAGGGGTCCAACCCGGCCACCCTGCTGTCCCGGGAACCGCCACCTCCCCGGGTCACACTGTTTTGGTAAAGGAATACGTGGGGCCTGCCTGGCCCCCCACAGCATTGGGGACTGACACTTCTCCAGGGCACACTGTTTTTTTTTTTTTAGGGAATGCAAGGGAGCCCTATCGCTTCCCCTGCTGCCCCAGGGACCACCACCTCCCCAGGGCCCACTGTTTTCTTAAAGGAATGCAGGGGATCCAGCTGCCCCCTCCCTGCAGCCCCGGGGACCACCATCTCCCAAGGGCATACTGTTCTTTTTTATAAAATGAGGGGGAGGCCCTACGGTTTCCCCAGCTGCCCTGGGGACCACCACCTCCTCAGGCACACTGGTTTCTTAAAGGTATGCGGAGGACCCGCCTTACCCTCTGCCGCCTTGGGCACTGCCACCTCCCCAGGGCACACTGGCTTTCTTGGTAAATGCAAAGGAGGCGCTACAGCCTCCCCAGGGACTGCCATCTTCCGGTGGCAGATACATTATTTTTAAAAAATGTCGGGGAGGGGCTACGGTGTCCCTCACAGCCCTGGAGACCGCCATCTCCCCAGGGCACAAACACAATAATGTAGGGTGTCCGTTGCGCACCCCCAGCCCTGGGGACCACAACCTCCCGGAGTTAACATTGGAGGGGGGCCAAGCGGCCCCCCTCGTGGAGCCCTAGATGGCCACCCCCAAGGTCCAACTCCAGCAATGTCCCGGAGTGCCCACCCCGGGAAATTGCAGATTGTTTTGGCTTAGCGGGAGCAACACTCCCGCAATGCCATAGCAAACCTGTTCTGCTTTCAACAAGGAAGAGCGGAAACTGCATGTTAGCAGCTTCCTAGATCTCAAAGCAATGCCGACTCCGGCAGGAGGAGGGGAGCTGGCGGGGACCGCAGGGGCCTTCGGGCTCCCCCCACAATCCCCATGGGTGACCTGGGTAGGACCAGGGCACCCAGCCTACAAGCCAGGCCCTGAGGGATGGGGTCCCTAGGGCTGAAATCGGCCTGGGGAGGGAATCCCTCAGGCCCCTCCTCCTTTAAAAACACGACCCCCCCTTCCTTTGATTTAAAACCAGAAAGAAAATAGAAATGCCAGGCCCCGAGGCATGGGGGTCTCCGGGGTCATAATCGGCCATGGGAGGGGGAGCGCGTGGACCCCCTCCCCATTCTACAGTGCTTGGTCCCGGGGATGGGGTCCCCAGGGCCAAATATGGCCCTGGGAAGGAGGGATTCCGCCCCCCCTTCCTTTATAATAAAAAATAAAATAGGAAAATGGTACAGGCACGATGCCGGAGGCCCCACCCCCTTTCTCCACCGCTCTGCATAAACACCTCCTGGCACACTGCTGGTTAGGGGATGAAGTCCACTTGGCTGCTGAGTGTCCTTAGGAGCCAACAAGACCTTCTGTTACCACCTCCAGTAAGTCCCACACAGTGGGATTGCTGAGAGGTGAGCACAGGCCATGCCCCCTTTCCCCACCATTCTGCAAACTTGCTTCTCAGCACACTGCTGGTGGGGGAATGACCTCCCCTTGCCTCTGGAGGGCCTCAGGAGTAAAGTCCCCAGGCAGTGCATTTGCAGAGTGGTGGATAAAGGGGGTGTGGCCTTTAACAACCTATTAGCAATCCAACTGTGTGGGACTTACTGGAGGTAACAGGATGGCTTGTTGGCCCCCAAGGACCATTTGGGGCCGATGGGACTTCATCCCCCAACCATCAGTGCTCCAGGAGACGCATTTGCAGAGTGGTGGAGAAAGGAGGCGTGACCTGTGAAGACCTCTCAGCAATCCTGCTTGTGTGGGCCTTACTGGAGGTATATATATATATTCACTTAAAAAACCATAGGTTTCACACATGTTATAGTTAGGTGGACATTTCACTCATAAAAAAACAATGAAATTCCCCCGTTATAGTTAGATCAGATAACTATAACTCGCGCGCCCGCAATCCACTGCTCATGACGTCACATATTACATCACTCATGACATGGTCAGTGGCATCACTCATGACATCACTGATGACATCATCCTTTTGATAGAGTGGCGGTCGCGCGAGTTATAGTTATCTGAACTAACTATAACGGGGGAATTTCATTGGTTTTTTATGAGTGAAATGTCCACCTAACTATAACATGTGTGAAACCTATGGTTTTTTAAGTGAATTTGCAAGGTTTTTTAAATGATAATTCCTAACTATAACGTGTGTGAAACCTATGGCTTTTCAGTGAATTTGTACGTTTTTTTAAATGCTAAGTTATGTATATATTATTATATTTTTTATATATTCATTTTACAATAAAGTACGTATTAAAAATGTATTTATTTTTGTTATGGTTTTTTCACCGTACGCACGGGTCAGGAACTCTCTACCCTGCCTCCTTTTCACGTTCGCCACCTTCCTTTTTCACTCTCGCACTCAAAACAAACAAAATGGCGGCCGACACTTCCTGATTTCGACCGATTCGAACGTTGACTGACATGTAACCACCAATCAGAATTACGCTCGCGCGCATACCGTGTGCGTACGGTGCGCGGCTATAGATATGTAAGTGCTTTTAACTGCAATTTTCTCAGGAACTACTGAACAGATTGACACCATATATGCAAAAGGCACATCCCTGACCTGAGGACTACCTCTTTGCCAAATTTCAAGTAATTCTGTTCAGCCGTTCGGGCTGTACCTTCGACTAAAGGTCCTATGGGAAAATGCATGGGGAAAACGTGTTTTGGGACCCCCCTTTTTTCTCAGCCCCCGCTTGACGAATCACGCCGAGACTTTCAGGGTAGGAGCTGAGCGGAGCGCCCCATTAGTTTTGAAAATTTCGCGAGGATTCGTCAACCGGCGGCAAAGTTGTTCAAAATAGAATTTTGAGATTTCCTATGGAAACACGGTCCTAACTATAACTATATTCACTGAAAAAACCATAGGTTTCACACATGTTATAGTTAGCTGTACATTTCACTCGTAAAAAACCAATGAAATTCCCCCGTTATAGTTAGTGCAGGCAACTATAACTCACGCGACCGCAATCCTCTGCTGATGCTAATACTGTATTTAGACACTTATTTGCCCATGTCTTCTTCCATTAAATTTTAGCTATACATATATTACAAATATTTTTTTTTCATAAAGACACATATGTCATCAGCAGAAGATTGCGGTCGCGTGAGTTATAGTTGCCTGCACTAACTATAACGGGGGAATTTCATTGGTTTTTTACGAGTGAAATGTACAGCTAACTATAACATGTGTGAAACCTATGGTTTTTCAAGTGAATTTGCAAGGTTTTTTAAATGCTAATTCCTAACTATAACGTGTGTGAAACCTATGGTTTTTTCAGTGAATTTGTACGGTTTTTTAAATGCTAAGCTACTTTACGCCATTCGTGGCGTGCGCGCCCAGTTAACGCAGTTCGTTGCGTGCGCGCACGGTGCGCTTCGCGCACCGTGCGCGCACAGTGAGCACGCGGTGCGCTTCGCGCACCGCGCGCCCACTTTACGCAGTTAGTGCCGTGCGCGCACGGTGGTCACGCGGTGCGCTGCGCGCACCGCGTGCCCACGTTATGCGGGATGGGCCATGTACGCACGATGCGCTTCGCGCACCGTGCGCACATGGGGGACATATTATGCGCATCTTTGAGAAATGTATTCTTATTATTTTCCTATATGTGATAAGCCATACACAAATGGTGCCCTTCGGGCACCATTTGCACACGGGGTGGGGAGAGTGTGGATAATTTTTTTTCAAAATTTTTTTTACCGTACACGTACGGTAAGCGTAATCGCCGATTTTCCCCAAAAAAAAAAATTTTTTTGGGGGGGGTTTGGGGGGTTTTTAGGGACCCCTATATCATTGATGGGTGGTTAGGATCTGAAGAAACTGCCCCTTTAGACATTTTTGGGCTTCATTTTTGCTGCCCAACTATGAGAGCGAGAGATAAAATGGCGGCCGCCGCTTCCTGGTTTCGACCGATTCGAATGCTTACTAAGATCTAAGAGCCAATCAGAATCGCGCTCGCGCACGTCACCGTCCGCGTACGGTAAGCGCACCGTAAGCGCACCGTAAGCTGGCTCAGATATATATATTGATTTAAAGGCTATTTTCTCAGAATCTACTGAACAGATTTACACCAAACCTACAAAAGGCACTTCCTTGACCTGAGGACTACCTCTCTGCCAAATTTCAAGTAATTCTGTTCAGCCGTTCGGGCTGTAGCTGTGTCTAAAGGTCCTATGGAAAAATGCATGGGAAAAACGCGTTTTGGGACCCCCCTTTTATCTCAGCCCCCGCTTGACGAGTCCCCCCGAGACTTTTAGGGTAGGAGCGGAGCGTAGCGCCCCACCTATTTTGAAAAATTCGCGAGGATTCGTCGACCGGCGCCAAAGTTATTCAAAATAGAATGTTGCGGTTTTCCTATGGAAACGTGGTCCTAACGATAACTACCTACTGGCGACCGCCAGTAGGTAATATATATATATATATATATATATCAGGAAACAGCTGCTCAGTTGCAGGGGCCCACTCAGGAGGCAGAAATCATGCGCAGGCATCAGCAGAAACTCCCATTATTGGAGCACGCCTGACGGTTTTCGTAAAAAGTTCCTTAATCATAGGCTGACTCGAAATTTTGCTGTGCTAATGGCATCTTTATTTGAATATCTTCCCTCCAATGGGATGCTTTGAATAAGCTATCTTCCCTCCAATAGGATGCTTGAATAAGCCCCACCGCCTGCTGGGAAATCTCAGTGCCTGCTGGGAGATGTAGTCCATGAGCCTGCATTTAACCCAAATGGGAATCGAGAAAAAGTTCCAATTTATATTGAGAGTCTCCGCTTTTGCCAAAAATCCAGGCAATGTCTCCACAGTATAGGGCAACGACCAATTTCGTACCCTTTGATCCCTTGTCGATTTCCAGGGTGGTGCAGCCCCTCGCGCCCAAAGCCGGCGCGATAACATCAGGAAACAGCTGCTCAGTTGCAGGGGCGCACTCGGGAGGCAGAAATCATGCGCAGGCATCAGCAGAAACCCCCATCATTGGAGCACGCCTAACTCGTTTCGGAAAAAGTTACTTAATCATAGGCTGACTCGAAATTTTGCTGTGTAATGGCATCTTTATTTGAATATCTTCCCTCCAATGGGATGCTTTGATAAGCTATCTTCCCTCCAGTAGGATGCTTGAATAAGCCCCAGCGCCTGCTGGGAAATCCCAGTGCCTGCTGAGAGATGTAGTCCATGAGCCTGCATTTAACCCAAATGGGAATCGAGAAAAAGTTCCAATTTATAGTGAGAGTCTCCGCTTTTGCCAAAAATCCAGGCAATGTCTCCACACTATAGGGCAACAACCAATTTCGTACCCTGTGATCCCTTGTCAATTTCCAGGGTGGTGCAGCCCCTCGCGCCCGAAACCGGCACGATAACATCAGGAAACAGCTGCTCAGTTGCAGGGGCGCACTCGGGAGGCAGAAATAATGCGCAGGCATCAGCTGAAACTCCCATCATTGGAGCACGCCTGACGCGTTTCGGAAAAAGTTCCTTAATCATAGGCTGACTCGAAATTTTGCTGTGCTAATGGCATCTTTATTTGAATATCTTCCCTCCAATCGGATGCTTTGAATAAGCTATCTTCCCTCCAATAGGATGCTTGAATAAGCCCCAGCGCCTGCTGGGAAATCCCAGTGCCTGCTGAGAGATGTAGTCCATGAGCCTGCATTTAACCCAAATGGGAATCGAGAAAAAGTTCCAATTTATAGTGAGAGTCTCCGCTTTTGCCAAAAATCCAGGCAATGTCTCCCCACTATAGGGCAACGACCAATTTCGTACCCTGTGATCCCTTGTCAATTTCCAGGGTGGTGCAGCCCCTCGCGCCCGAAGCCGGCGCGATAACATCAGGAAACAGCTGCTCAGTTGCAGGGGCGCACTCGGGAGGCAGAAATCATGCGCAGGCATCAGCAGAAACTCCCATCATTGGAGCACGCCTGACGCGTTTCGGAAAAAATTCCTTAATCATAGGCTGACTCGAAATTTTGCTGTGCTAATGGCATCTTTATTTGAATATCTATATATATATACATATATATATATATACACTGCTACAGGACCTCCATCTTAATGCCTGCACTCACGGGCGGGTGCTATGGTGCGCGTAGGTGAAAACGCGCTAGTCATCACGGCTACAGGATATAAAGAATACCCGCACTCGCGGGAGCATAATTACTAGGGGTGGGCGAAATTTGCGAAATTCACTTTCGCAAATTATCGCGAAAATGTAAAAAATCTCCGCAAACATGCGGAAATATCGCGAAGATGCGGAAGTTTTTTTCCCGCCCGTTCGCGGTATTTTCTGTATGGTCGCGGCTCGCCAACTTACCAATGCGGTTGCTCGAGGGCGCGGCCATCTTGTTTTCACTTGTCTTGCGGTGCATGATCGCGAGAAGAAAGACGTGATCGCACGACGCATGACGTTACTGCGGGCGCGAACTGTCGAGAGACAGCGCAAATGGCTACCAACAATCCAACATCTCGTGGAGAACGCGACCGGATCGGGAAAGCTTGTTGGCGAACATGGGGATTCAGGTAAGGTGATCGCACGTACGCGAAAATGTATTATTTTACAGCGCGAGCAAGAAACAAATTATCGCTAAGCTGCGGCATGCGGATATTTTGACATTTTCGCGCTTTCTGCGGAACGCGAAAATGCCAAATTATCGCAATTTCCACGAACGGAACGGAATTTTGGCCCAGGCCTAGTAATTACCTGGATTTAATGGCGTTCAAAAAGCCCACAAGACGCTTTTTGAACCCCATTAAATCTGGGTAATTATTCTCCCGCGAGTACTGGTATTCTTTATATCCTGTAGCCGTGATATATATATATATATATATATATATATATATATAGATAGATAGATAGATAGATAGATAGATAGATAGATAGATAGATAGATAGATAGATAGATAGAATCATACAACACACTCAGCTGTCAGTGGCAGTGTGCTGAACAAACGTAAACTTCATTAGTTGCCACTAGTTCTACTTTTGTCTATACCTAAAGACAGATTCAGAACTGATTTGGGCAATTACTACCATTTAAGCCCCTCATATTATTTGAATGCATAAAAGGTGGTATAACATTCACCCTAGTAGTAATGCATTGCTTTCGTTTTACAAATTGCTGTAAATTTGCAGAGCCATTTTCAGTGGTGGACGGTATTTTCCACTTCTGACATAAGTGGTATATTAAAACTATTATCAATTACCACCAGTGGTAAGATAATCAACCTTTCATGAATGGTGCTAGAACCCTCAGAATGAGAAAGGGTGTGGAATGAGGTTCTTGATACCGCCAAATGGAAGAGTAACCAATGGTCGTAGCACTGAATAACAAAATAGTGAAGAGCAGACGCAGCTTTTGAGTCCTACTAAAGTAAATTGAATGCTGAATAGTGTTACCGTTCTACACATCACTACTGAGTCCCCATGTAGACCATGCTACTGATTTCAGGAGTTGGCTTCTTCAGGAGAAAGAAGACAGGCAGGGTGGGTAGCAAGACCCGGAGGATTAAATAGGCAAAGGATCCTAAATCGAGCATGAGGGGCCAAGAGTGGAGTTTCAGGCATATAAGTATGGATACAGTGGAAGAAATGAAGATTGAGGGTGGTCTAAATGAATTCTCATGCAAGACCACAACATGTGAGGAAAGCATCTGCGGCTCCTTCTGTAATACTAGAGACACCCTGAGGGAAGTACAGAGCGGGCGAAATGCTTGTTGCGCCATCAGGGTACTTTGTGTAATGTGGCCCCTGGTGTGTCAAACAATGCTGTGGCGGACAATCCCAATATAGGAGAACTAACCTTCATATTCAGTGCTTTGTATAGTACCACATTTGACATCTTGTATCTTCTACCGAGCGCTTAGTTGCAGATAATCTGTGCATTGTCTCATTGGGTATACAGCATCCTCTGGAGTATTAGTAAGAACAGGTGAAGGAGTGAACAGAGTTTTCTGGCTCCTAAGGCAAGAAGCAGTTGTGACTGGAAAGGAATGTAGATAGTTGTGGTGGTAGTGAGGGTATCTATAGCTGCTAGGTGCTGTAAACTGTTCTGTGTTGGAAAGAAGCAGTTGGAAGTCCATCCATTGCACTATTCTGCTGTTCTAGTTCCCTGTGTCTCTAGATTCCATTATTTAGTGGACAATATACCTAAATACTTACATTTTCAAGTGTTTTTTGCAAAGTGATTGGTTTGTCCATGTTCTCAGAGACCTGTTGAGTATGTTCCTGTTCATAGAAACTTGAACGCTTAGCTCCTCATTGCCAGTCCCCTACTAGGATTTACCAACCCCAACAGTATTACGAGATTTGCTGCAACTACAGAGATCTGGTTTGGTGCACTCTGACACTTCAACTGCTGAGAGTAGTGAAATGACCAGATGAAACTACGGGTGAAAATGAAGACCAACCAGAGGAATAGAATACGGTTTTCCCAATTCTGCCAATATTTCCCTATTTCTGATGTTACCCTCAGGGTAAACTTGTAATCAGAATAAAAGCCTCCCCTTGCTTGAATAACCGATTGCACTGCTATAAGTAACTGGGAATCAGGGTGGACTACGCTACTTTTTATTCTACGGGTAATGTTCACTTGGCGATGCGCCACTATGATTTTACTGTTTCAGCTTCTGTCGTCAGGTGCTCTGTGGCAGCAATCATGATACTCTGGACTGAAGCTTTCATTTATGGGGATTTTACGTAGGGCAGTGAAGAAATCCTCCTTGCTATATGGTGCATTCCTGTCCTTTCCCCTGCGCTGGCACCGTTTCGGTAGCCTAGCGCTAACGCAGGCACCCTTGTACCATGGAGCAAGGGTTCCTGTGTTGTTGGCAGGATTGTTTTTGTGAAGGAAGAGGCACCTTCCAGTACAAAAACAATCCTTAGAGGGATTTTCCTCTTTCTATGTGTACTGCAGAATGCATCACTCATGGAAAGAGGAAAAATCTAGGAGAAATAAAGTTATTTCTCCTTGAGGCATTGGCGCCTACCCAGGTTTACATACTCTTGTAAATCTGGGAAAGTGTCAAAATCCTTGGGTGTTGCGTAGGAAAGACCACCGAAACGCCTATGGAATGTCTCCCGAGTGCAGAGTAAGACAACACAGAGATTTTTGCTGCCTTGCTCCATATCTATGAGGTCATTCAAAGCCACATATAGTGGGCTCGTAAATATGCCCTTGAGTGTCCTGTTTGGAGTGTACATTGCACTATGCAAGTGCTGAGGGTTGCAGTCGTAGCATATCTGTTCTAAATCAGCAATATCCTTCCAAATTCTCAGGGTACATATTGTACTCACTCCATAAACTGTACAAACTGAAAATGTAAGCATTTCCATTTGGAAATCTACTGATGCATAGATAATATATGGATGCATACACAGTTGATGCAAAATTATATTGCTCAGTTGCAAAGTGGATTTGTAGTCACAAAGACATAGCAAACCATCCTACCCTATGTTACGTATACATTATGTAGCTGTTATCTTAAAAAAGTGAACCATATTATTATCTACACCTGCTTTGCGGATTCATTACTGCATTACTTTAGAACACAATTTCTGTTTTACCGTTGTAATAGTTTTGCAGATAATTGGCAGTGCTTAATTTACGCCGGTGGTTTTCGGTGGTCAACACCGGTACTTGTGACAGTCTGCCACAAGGTGGCACTGTCTAGCTAATTTAAAGATGACCACAACAGCATCTAATTATTAATTCAATATACATTAAAAACAAGCATTTGCAATGCATCGGTCTCGCCTTTAGGATCTTATATATATTTAGCCATACAGCACATTAATTAGCCTGGGTGCTGAAACATCTACTGTTCTTTAACGTGGAGGAAAACTAAGCACCAAACTGCGTGACACACCAGGTATGGGAACACATGTAGAGAAATATTGCCTCTCAGCGGGGAATGGTATAGTCCAAAGCTCTGTTTTTAATATAAAAGCAGGGCCTTCGGTGGTCATATCACTGAAAATACAAGACTTGGAAAAAAAGAAATGGCAGCAGTAGGAAACAGGGGTCTTACGACACAGACTAAAAGAGGTTTCTTGGAGGGGAATCTTGGTAGAAAACGCAGCAAATCAGGGCAGAAACAAAAGAAGGCAGTTAGGTGGAAAGCGTTGAAGGTGAGGCCCTGCAGAACGGATGCACTGAACAGGACAGAAACTGCAGTAGAGGAGAGTGTACAGTGATGATTCAGTAGTGGACAGAGACCAGAGTAAACTAGGGTGGCGAACGGAAGTGTAGACGAGGAGGGCCCAGGGCTTCCTCACCACGCCGGGCTGCTGGAATGTGTGCGCTACTCATGGCTCCCGAGTCTGTGGCTGACACGGTTTGCTTAATAATTAGAGCTTTGTACACATTTCTGCAGGGCAGACGGGTACAGCCCAGGTGGTGTTTATTTAATAAAGAGCCAGTGAAGTAACTGCCGTTTCATTGTCAGTTTACTGATGTTTGCAGCCCTCATGTTAGGGCTGTGAGAGGCGCTATGTGGGCCAGTTCTGTCGGACCCCCGCCCGGGGAGTACCGCACCAGCTCCTAATAATGACTGCAGAGCCTTCTGTTTATCAAAGGACCTGAGGGGCTCTCTTTCCCCCACTCTTCCTCCCACACTCCTTGCCCTCAACCCAGGTTTTAAAAAGCATCTCTGTGAAAACAGGAAGAGGGGAAAATGCACAGGTCAGCTCTGAAAACACAACGGAAAAGGCCTAGAATGGGGCCTGTGGTAGCCAGGTGCACCTCTTAGTCTTTTGGAATGAAACTAAGGACTGAAAATAAAAACAAGCATTGTAAAACAGACTACCATGCGATAACGCACGATTTAGGCTTGTCGAGTGGCTTAAATACCAGACTGCAGTACTTGAGCGACAGCGTCTCTGTCCGCACCAAAGAAGCTGTGTACAGTACCTTTTAATGGCCAGTGGAATTTCATTTATTCGCACAAAGAAAAAACACAGCGGTTATGTGTTATTAAAAGAACCTATTTAATGGCCGTTACATGTTATATTCATCAGAAATATTTAAAATCCAAGTATGTTGACTTGGAATCGCTCTTGAAACAGAAGCTCTTCTGCTTTGCATTAACGTTTTGTGAAGCTGGAAGTGTAAACAAATTGCAGAGGACTCGTTTGCTAACTACAAAAGCAGTTTCCCTAGATTCAGCTGCCCTTCACATTTTATCCCTCGCGCGTTCCTTGTGTGACCCTCACGGTGCTGCGGTGGCACTGGAAACACAGTTCCGCCCGGTATCCTGCATACCAACGGAAAGTAGAATTACAATGCCCGAAGGCCTTGCAAATTGTATGCCGCTTCATTGTCTTTCGTGGTGTTGCCTGTCACCATTGTACTTGAGTAGGTTAAAGGGGTGCCCAATGACTGTGCTCACCTCGGGGTTCACCAGCCATTTAAGAGAGAATGTGGTCCGCCGGTTAGATTCCGACTTTGGTGCAGGAAACCAAGGTCCGAGCCTCTGGGTCGCGCCCACATCCGGTGATTCTGGGCAAATCACTTAATCTCCACGTGCCTGAATGTGTCCTTGTGCAACGTAACCGGTGCTCATGTATAGCGCTCCAATACCCTCGAGTCGAGTTCGCGCTATATAAATCTGCATTAAAAAAAAAAAAAAAAAACATGGCCTGTACTGCCTCGGTGAATGCATGCCGTTAGTGGAAATGTGCCACGCTTGCGGATCCAGGCGTAGCCATCCAAACGCAAATGTGTTGCGGCATGTACAGGATCAAGGGCTAAGTGGTCACAGCACCCTATCTGGCTCATTACTTGACAGTAGCAAGGCTTCCCTCAGGTCTGGTGGCTGCCACTTTGTTCTTAACCTGGACATCAGGCTGTGGAATGTCCGCATAGTGAAGTGACCTGCTTTTAATTGAACCCACATTGGTCAACGGACCCATCTTTACCCTAGCAACATTCAGACAGAAATCAGACTAACCACATTTTTCTTAATCTACTGCTGTAACCTTGTGGCTGGCACAGTGAAGTTAATGAACCCAATTAACCTCCCCTGATGCCGCAGCATAAAAAACTTGTGTTGCATTGACTTTCGATGACAAACCAAAGTGTCCATCCACAGGACCCAAACCCCAGCGGGAGGGAGATTGAAGTCTAAAATATATAATTACAGACTCAGCCCAGGGGCCCATTAGTTGAAGTGCTCAGGATAAAAGAGTCGCGATCAGGCGCTGGGACTCGAACCTGGTCCCTCATTCTAAAAGGGGCAGTTGGGCCCGTGAGCCACCTATACCTCCTGTGAGATCCGGTGTTTTTCTCTCCTTGACATTCCATATATAAATATATATATTTTGTTTGTTTTTTGTTTTTTTAGAAGAGGTGATCCGCCCAGCATCACAGGATGTTTATCCAAGGGAGAGACTGGAGCCAGGCTCTCTGTTAGCAGCTGTGACCCTTAAGGAAACTGGCATCCAATTAAACCATTAGCCCCCTAGAGTAACAGTTTTGCCCCGAAAGTTCCCTTGCCCGCGATAGCTGATCAAATGAAGTAGCAACCCAACAACAAAAGTTCGCAAATGCTCCTGATGGGCTTGCCCCCACGTATACTCTATTATTTGCATATCAGACACCGCGCCTCTACGTCACCTTTTGGCTGGTTACAACAATTTTCACTATCCTGAAAAAGAATGTCTACTGCTGAGGCCCGCATTACCGTTGGCCCTGCAGCGCTATCCTATCCTTGTTATTAGTTATCGTAATAACCCTGCCCCCCATCGCTCACTGGTAGCGAGTATGGCATCACCCACAGCGTATTTCCAGGTGTTGTGTGTGCTGCCTGTGCACAAGCTTTCAAGTCCAGCTTGCAAGTGTGCGTCTTTCGTCCAAAGCAACTTGCAGCCTCTCGTCTGTCCCCGGCACAAAGGGCGCTCGCTGAAGCTTATTCTCTCCTAGACGGAGACCAGGCCAAAAACACACCAAAGCGCTTGACTGAGGGGAGGTCCACGTCTCAATGACCAGCAAGCGCGACCTGCCTCACGGTGCACGCGGCTCCCTCGGAAGACAGCACATCCACCTTACCCCTGCTACTGTTGCCACTAACAGCTCTGTCATCGTCGTGACAAGTGCCACGTGGGCATCTGAGGGTGTCAGGTCGCCTCCACTCTCTTCTCAAGCCAAGGAGGCTGATCAGGAAATGCCACAAAACATAAGTGAATGAATCGTGCTGGGGAGGCTGGTGTGGGGACATACTCACCCTGACTACGCCGAACGCTGCCTCCGAACCCGACAATGACGCGTCCCAAATTCCTCTGCTGCTGGCCTCCAAAGAGACGTCATTTCCACGCAAAGAGGGTGCCAGAAAGGCTGGAGAAGGTATAAGTACCTTCCCCAACCCTCTGCGCGCCGCAAATATTGCGGCCCGCGCGCTGGGCTCCCCGGGTCCCCACACTAGAGGAGTGCTGGTGTGCCTAAGTGGCACTAAGGGGGCCGCAGGCGGCCGCATTACCTGTGTTTTTTTAGAGCTGCTCTTAATGTTCAAGGCCCTTCCCACGCAAATAACGAGGCCAATGATTCTGCAAAACGTCCAAAACACGTTCCATCCCACATAAGGACATCAGTTACAGAATATACGCAGCTACGGTGCATACTTCCTGCCCTCCTGCGCTATCATTGGAAGAGGAAGCTTTTTATTTTGCATATTTGTGAAAAGACTGTCATACGCACACGGACGTTAGGGGATCATCTACCTAGCCACGCCTTGGCTCAAGGCCATTGGATGACGGAACCGTGTGCTCTGCAGAGCCGATCAAAATATGGAAATACAAGACCCAAAATAAACAAGATGTAACAAGTCCCGTAGTGGCACGAGCACAACGGGTAGTGCCTAGAGGGGGGGCGGGGGACGCCAAGAAGTCACGACTACAGGGGGAAAGACGAGAAGAAAGTAGTCTGCAGTAAAGGGGCTGATAGCCATGGAAGGACACAAATGACTCATGGGGAGGGACAAACAAGCTAAAAACCAATCATAATACAGCATTTAGGATGTGAGCCAATGGACAGAAAGTGGGCGGAGCTTAAACAAAGCTTCCCTGCTATAGTATATACTGCATGTCTCAACGAGACAGTGCAAGTACTGCCTAGGCGAGACCTAATGACTATTACATGCTGCTCAAGCCATTCTTATAGCTTTGGAGTCCTGAAATCAGCTGCAGTCCATGCAGTCAAGAGCGGTGGGGCCGGGTTGGGGGGGGGGGTTGGCATTTTGACAGACGATGACGAGGGAAAATTAATTATCAATTGAATTTTCCCTCGTGGTCATCTCTTGCATCGCCCCCAACCAGGCCCTACCGCTCTTACCTGCATGGGCCGCTCCTGCCTGAAATAGTCTGAATTGTTACACTTGAGGGGTGTGATGGTTGTTAGTTGTGTTGTTGCTATCACTGGTAGCATGGCTGGGAAATATTTGGCCTCCTGAGGAGAGCTCTGGCACTTAGGGCATATTAGCAAGGACTTGCGATAATCATCGCAAAGCGATTTAGCGCTGTATTTCTTATCGGCGGCTATCGCTGGTTTAGATCGCGGAGATAATGCGTTATTATCAACGTTTATCTCCAAGGCGATAATAAACCAGCGATAGCGGCGATCCTCCATCAATAACGGGAATACCAGCGATGAATTCCCATCGCTAAGGAAAAGGTCGCTAATAGGCAGGTGAGGATTCAGCCGTAGAATCCACCTCCCATAGAAAATGATGGCTAAGTCAGAATTTTAGCAGGTGTTAAAATCCAGCGATAATCGCGGTTAGCGCAAGTTTTTTTATCGCTTCACGGGCATTGCTAATAGGGAGAAGTTGTGTTAGTGACTTCTTCCTATTACTTTTAGTGAGGAACACCCACTTTGCATGTCATTAGCGATAAATATCGCTGACATGCAAAGCGGTAAAAAAACGGCCGCTATTGCCAGTAAGCTGTCGCTAACAGTTGTTAGCGACAGCTTGCTAATAGGGCGATAGAAATATCGCTGCTTTATTGGTAAAAAGTGCAGCTAAAGCGGCGATACTGCCCTTGCTAATATGGTCTTTAACTATTTTGCAAATTAAGCACTGATTGTGATATTACTGACCATGAGAACACCTATAAGTTTCCATTCAGATCCTTAGACAACCTCACTATATGAAAGTGAATCCTGTAAAATAAATATTTTAATCGAGTTTTCAGTTTATGGAAGAATGTATGGAGATGAGTCTACCGTGGCTAAAATAAATTTTCCTTCAACTTCCTGGAGCTTCTCATTTATTCTGTATGGGAAGCTTTAAAAGCCTCCTCCTTTCCACAGGGCACCTTAAGTGGCCTTGGCTCGAAGGGCAGTCTTTTCAGGCCAGTAATCCTACCTCATCGCTTTTCTTCCGTGAAAGGTCCGGACTATATTTCTACCACTCTGACACTAGAGTTCGGTGCTCAGACGATTGATAGTACAACCTCAGCAGAAATTTTGCTAGGCAAACAAAAGACATACCATACATCTCTCAAAGAAGGCAAATGTTTTGTCAAGACGTAGCACTAAAATTCTTTGGGTTTAAACAAAATGAATCCCTGCCCTTTTAGCTTGAGTGCCTAGTCTTACTAAAGCGTGAGTGGACATTTTTCTACGTTTTCCCCATTTCCTGTCTTTACCACAACACTTTAGGAGATATTTGTCTTGCAAATAATTGCAACCGCGAGAGATCACACATTTTGATAAATCCTAGGAGTGAGAACTAAAAGAACACAAGAAGTGACATCACACAGACTTTACCCTCAATGAGAACACAAGAAGTAACATCAGTGAAATGATTAAAAATTCGAAATAAATGCAAAATAAATAAAGTAACAACAAAGCGCCACTTAAGTCGACTCATCGATTACACTTGAGTTCTTGAAGGAGTTGCATTTAAAGTTCATATTTGAGCCCTTCTCACCAGATGTAATATTTGAATGAATGAATGACAGATCTGTGAAGCGTCCAGCTACCCTAAAAGGATACAGCAGTGCTAAGACCAGGTTGAAAACCCAGGACGTATGGGTTAATAAATGTTGAACAGCCAGGGGCTAACATTTGAGCCAGCGCAGTGCAACAAGGCAACATGCTGCACTGCGTTGGATGAAAGGGAGAGAGCAGAAATATGCCATATTTACTTCTGCTCTCTTATAGTGCTGCCGCACTTCAGGCAGCCTAGCGCCAAAGCAGACCCCCTTGCACTACAGGGCAAGATTGCTTGCATTACAAGACATGTTTTTGTGCAGAAAGGCATTCCCTCATAGCATTTTATCTTTCAATGGGTGCTGCAGAATGCAGCACACATAGAAAAAGGAAATAGCAAGCAGACAAAACAGAAAAGGCGTAGTGATTTCACACAATACGAGGTTTACAAACCTTTGTAAATCTGGGATTGCGTGAATTCCATAGGTGAATCCATGCGTCCCACCACGAGGTTGGTGTGAGTGAAAAGTGAATTGGGAAAGAGACCGCGAGCAGTAGGTCTCTGGTGTGAGACGGGCAGCCGCTCCGTCTGCTGGCAAGAACTGGTGCGGTCTCTTTTCCAATTCACTTGGCGCTCACACCAACCTCATGGTGGGACGCTTGGGTAATTCCCCTGACTATTGGATAGTCCTCGAATGGGTCCTCACTCATTGTATTACCCGACTTGCATGGCTGGACTGGCCGTAGCGGGCACCGGGCAATCCCCCGGTGTGCCGCACGGTTGGGGGCCGGTTTTGGGCCCCTGGGGGCCGTTTTTGTTACAGGGCCGTTTTTGCAGCATTGCTGCAAAATCGGCCCTGTAACAAAATCGGCCGAAAACCGGCGCTGGCAAAGAGCTCGGCGGCACCCCCAACCCCCTGGGGGGGCCAAGGGGTGCGGCCGAGCACTTTGCCAGGGCCGGTTTTGGTTCCCAGTCCGGCCCTGCTGACTTGGCATTCCGGCTTACCCCGAGAAGCATGTGCACGTTTGTGCACCATACACACAACGCGGCACATTCCGGACTCATAAATGTGACCCTTCCCAGACCCAGGCCCCGGCGGCTAATTTTGCCACCACAGTCGGTTCTCCTCCAGATGATCCGCGTATAACTATACGATCTGATTCTTCTTGCTCACAATTCTCATCCTGATGATGATCTCAAATTGACTGAGATTGAAACGCCGTCGACCCTTACACAACAAAAAAACTCCTTTATTGTTTCAAAATTCACATGGAGTTTTTTGCTAATGTTGTCAATGCAATGTATTTTTAATGTCACCTTCACCCATCACGTCACGCTTCCCCGACTACTTTGTGAGCACTTGAACTACCTAAAAGTTAAAAGATTTTTTGATCTAGTATTTATGAAATAAATCAGTACTACGTCAATACTTGTATGTCCCTATGTACATTGTGCAGCGGTACTAACCGTGGTTTCTGGCAATTATTAATTTCAAATTACTGCATGTTTTACCAATTGATACTCTCCTCAAACTCAATAGCTCTGGCTGTTTTGGACCCTTTGTGGCCTTATATGTACCATTGTTTTTTTACACTTCCATTGACTACCCCAGGTTCATACATCAGGGGTCCCCTTGTTTCCTATATACAGACTGTCTGTTTGGCAGAAAGGCTAGTGTGCCACATATTTGTGGCAAAGTACCAGTCCACCATACTCAGTGGCGGCTGCCACAACACAAAGGTAGGGGGGTAGGGGGTACGGACGGGTGGGGAGGAAGTGAAAATAATAATTATTAAAAACGTACCTTTCGCCACAACCTCCGACGGCCACCGCGGACCTCTCCCAGAAGTTTCTGGGAAGGCAGAGGCTGCTCAGCCAATCCTGGTGCTGTTCTCCTGCTAGGAGAGCAGCGTCAGGATGGGTCTGAGCGGCCTGCTCTGCCGCTCAGTTACCTCTGTGTAGCCTGCGGCTTTTCTCCAACCCAGCTGTGAACACAGCTAGGTTGGAGAAAATAGAAATGCGCATGTATGTTTGGCTGGCCTAGGGCGGCCGGCCAAACATACATGTGCACTTCTAAGTGCCCACCACCTGCCGGTCATGGGCCGGCCCCACCGCGCCCAGCCATGTGTGAGCCATTCACAAAAAAATAAAATTATATTTTCATTATCATTTTATTTTTCCGTGAATGACCCTGATGAGTGGGGCGACGCTCCTCCCCCATTATGGAGAGCTGCCCCTGATACAAGCCAAGATCTCAGTCCTTTCACCACTGACACTGTGTAATACCAGGACGCATTACCAGTTGGTAGCACAACGGATAGCATTTATTTGCATCGGGCATACTTCCAAGCAAAAGAGGTCCATTCTGGCAGACAGATCCTATTCCATCGGTGGACGTTACCAGCTGTACAGTACTGCTATTTACCGAGTCGGGGATTGGGCATCTGCATGTGCTGTTCTTCATCTTTGTGTAGGCAAAATCACAAATATATTTCCCTGCAAAATGCTCTCAATTCATGCAAACATTATGCATGTTACACGAAGCTCATTTGCACGTTTTCTGTGTGATGCAAGCCCATACCTAAATCATCCAAAATGTTAGGAGACTGCTTTGAGCAGAAAATGTCTTATGGCTCCAGTAGATATCAGTTTCACAGTTCATCTGAAACATTTTCTGCCAGAACCTGTAAACGAAAATGACTCAGAAAAGTGAAAAATTATGCAAAATATGAATTTTGTGAAAAATGTGAATTATGTGAAATTTCTTCGTGAAAGAATTTCGCCCAGACCTAATGATCAGTCGGTCTGGAACAGCGGTGCTGGTGAGGATAAAATAGTCTGCATGCATGCAAAAAGCCATTAAAAAAATTGCCCTTGATCGAATTATTATATATTTTGTTCTTTGCACACTAAGAAATATGAGATTAAGGAAAACCTTGACAACCAGCTTGCATACATACTAAGGTTGGTGGCTAAGTGAAGTAAGACTAAATCACACAAGAAACTGATATAAAATCAGTGATGCTCGGACTTTCATATTGAGTGAAAGAAGTATGAAGGTGGCTCATTTGAAATCACCGAGATAGATAAGATGGTGATTCAAGCAATAACTGGTCACAAAGTGCCACCTGGCCACTACAATCTACTGCAAAAAAGAGATAATCGGATCTCGCCACAAATACTTATGGAAAAAAACTGGAGCCTAAATTATACTCAAAGCCTGTGTAGTTCTTATTCTAATAGTTACAGATATTTTTATTTTTGATTTTCCCCAGGTGTGGTGTAAGTGTCATTTCAGATAGATGTAACTAATAATAAAATTAGTAATAATAATAATGATTGTAATGTCAGATTCGAAAATATACAGTGCATTTATGAAACATACTTTCACGCAGAGGAGTTCCTTGGAGCAGAGTGACAATTGTTTATCATAACCCTATGCAGGGATTCTCATTTTGTCAGCCTCGGGAAGATGAAATATGGAGTCAGCCTACCAGGATTTAAAACCTGTCACCATGGGTTCAAACATATGCATTAGTCAATTGTGCCACCAGACAAAGGGAATGAAAATGCCTCAGTCGATTCTTAAACATGTTGGGCCTTATTTATGAAAACTGTTGCATTGCTGCATGAAAACAGCGATGCGACAGTTTTCACTGCGCCCTCTTTACGACATGAGTATTACTGACCTATCTGCTGGTGCAAAACTGACGCATTGCTGGAGTTTTGTAAAGTGTGAAGCAACTCCAGCAATGTTCCTTTCGTATAGGGCAAGCCCCAGCAGAAAGGGCCTGCAGCAGTCTTGCGCCTGCCATGACACAGGCGTAAGATGTTGACGCAGTAGCGTCCTAGAAGTGGCGCACTGAAATCTTATAGATTTTAATGAGCCACTGCTAAAAGGCTTTTTGCGGGGTAATGTCCACCCTGCACATTATACCTGGTGGAGGTATAATGTGGCACAGTAGTTTACAAAGTGACACATCTGCATAGATGCACCACTTTGTAAATAGAGCGCAACTGGGTGCAGTTTTTATGCTGCCAATACGTCACAAAAAGTGATGCAATAGCAGCACAAATGCGATGCAGGAGCTCCTAACTAAGCCCTGTTGTGTCTGTGTGGGGCATTTAAAAAACACTATGGGCCCAATTACGATGTCAGTCGGAAAGCATTCCGATCGACTCAGTTTCATAAATCTTTCCTACTGACTCGGATTCGGGGAGTCCAACTGACCGATTACGATGTTTCCGAACACTGTTTGGTCCGACTCCCATTGACTTCACTGGGAGCCTGTGTTCCGACTGACAACACAGGCTCCCATTGTAACAAGCATTGGCATAGACAATAGGTCTCGCTTTTGGGACCTTATAAGTGTTTAGCCATGCAACAGTTGCATAACTAAATACTTATAAGGTACCAAAAGCGAGACCTATTGGCTAGGCAAAGTGAAAGTGATCACGATCGCGATCACGATCAAACATCAAAGCGGCCGTGCGGCCGCGAAAGTGAAAGTAATTGCGGTAAAGAGCGCCGTGCGCGCCCGCTCACATGCACTGTATCGCCAGGCTGGCCTGGTAGCACTTTTTGGAGCCCTCTCAATAAGTCTTGCAAGAGCAGCGCATGCGCTGGGTCAGGCGAGACCTAAAAAGGGGTGGTTGCAGAAAACCATGCACACTTTGGCGGGTGTCCCATGGTGCCTGCCACACTGCACATGGTTTAACAGGGGGTTCCCTTGGGTACCCCCACGGGCCCCAACCGGAGACCTCAGGGTGAAGGGGGCCTGCTACAGGCCCCAAAGTCAGATTCCGACAGCAGATCTGTGTCAGACAAACCAATTCGGAAAAGCTGTCTGAATCTGACATCGTAATCGCCCAGTCGGAAACGCGATCCATTGAGTCGTATGATCCGGCTCCGACAGACTCGCTTTCTCCGAATTCCTGTTGGAACCAAGCTGAATGGACCGAATGGTTACCTAACATCCTAATCCGTAGGTCGGAAATGTTTCTGAGTCGGTCGGAAACGCGGGTTCCGAATTGGATTCAGACAAACCGAATGCTGTTTAGAGCCTTTCCAACCAAATCGTAATCGGCACCTATATGGTTTAAAGCTGTCTGTGCAAATCGTTTGCTTGTATTACATAAGATTATTACATAAGAAGGAGCGATGAATGTTATCGCTGGAAGATGCTTGGTGAGTGAGCCAGTATAGGTTTTGTTATGGTTTAGTCAGGAGGAAACTGAAGCTGGTTTAAGTTCTAGATTGAGCTCTAACTTGGCTCCTTTTGCTGTAACTAGATTGCCCTCCCTTGTCAAACATTAGGTTATTGCTCCTATATCGTTGCCTGTTCTTGTTAAGTTCACAAAATGGTAAATCTTATTTTGCTTTGACTAAGCCTTAGTAGTTCTAATTCAAGAGTCTCACTCTTACCAAGACTAGGTCTTAATTGTAACACTAAGATTCATGTGATCCCCTCTTCCACAGAAACAAAGGAGTATTGTTTTCTTCTCTACTACACAAGGAGTGACACATTAAGTAAGATGTGCAAGCTGCAAGGAATTTCAGCCCTGAAATTAGGCTCCCCTTCTGTATATTTCTGGGATTGTCCTTTAACCTGCATTTCTGCTAGGGCCCAGTAGAGGGTGTTGTTATAGGACCCTACCAAAGCTGCATCTTTCTCATACTCTTCCTGTTCTTCATGTCTAGCTTAGCAAGGCAATGAGCTAAACGTCCTTGGCTGGTGGATGGGCCTAACCTGAAAAGGACCGCCTGTTTGGGAGCTATCCAAATTACCATTCTCACTGCTTCAAGAGACAGAGGCATCTGAAAGAATTCCATCGATTGCGAGTCTCCTACAGTGGCATCAGTTTGGGAGTTGGGTGCAAAACTTGATTTTTGGCCTATGGTAGTATCAACTCCAGACCCTTGACAATCACTACACCTATTTTTTCCAATGTAGTGGCAATTCTCTCAATACTTCGTTTTTGCTCCAGTTCACGAATATGAGCCCATTTTTACCAATTTAACTGATTTTGGCAAGGAACGTAAAAGTGTGTGATATGTATTGTTCTCGTCACTGTTGAGAAATAATTGAATGGAATGAAAAATATACAAATTTCATATATCAGCACATATTAGGGAGGGGATGTAAAACAAGGTATACTGATTTTGGAGAGAGATGAGGAAAATGAAGAAGAAAGGTACATATAAGCAGGAGGGGGAGGAAGAAAAATATAAACCCTGGCTAAGTTGCATGCCTTCAGTTCCAATACATAGGCTGATCGACCCCTACTTATCTGGAAGTAGAGGTTGGTCCAGGAATGGCCGTCAAGAGACTTCCATTCTTCCATATTCCTCTGCCACAGTAGCTGTCAGTGCATCAGAGGCTTTCTTCAACCATCTTGGGCCCAGCTAATGCCCAGATAGCCTACTGCTGACCTTCATTATACCAAGTCCTACTGTTCCTTGACACAGTCCTGCCTATCTCACTGTAACTCTGCATATGAAGGTGCTTAGGTGGCCTTTCTGTTTTGACGGGGCTTGCTATAATGCAGTTTGTGCTGCCATGAGCCAGCTCTTCCTTGTGGGACGCCTCACTGGGTGAGGGGTATACAGATATAATAGCTGATGCTTGCTAGGTAACTGTATAATGAAAGATAACCTCAAGCGGAAGAACTCTGATGAGGAAGTGTAGGACTCTTCTTAATGGGGATCACTGATAAGTAATTCAGGCATTAGATTTTGTTCATTAAACAGGGATTCCAAAGGTGTGCATAATTGTTTGACTGAAATCAATCAGCAAAGCATGGGCCTAAATTTGAGGACTAAGGGGCATATTGTCAAGCCTATTATCGCTGCTTTAGCGGCCATTTTCAGCTGAAAAGCGGCGATAATGGCATCGCAGTATTAGCAAGGACACGCTAGTACGTGTTTCCTTGTTTTAGCACCGGTTTTCCTTACACCTTGCATCGCATCTCTAATGAGATGCAAAGTAGGCGTTCCCTAGCAAAACAACATAATAAATATCGCTATCTGTCCTTCGCGATATTTACAAGCCCGCCCAGGACAAATATAGCAATATTAAAAGCCGCGCTAACCGCGGTTATCACCGGTATTTTACGTCTGTGAAAATCCTGACTTGACTATCTTTTACATGGGAGGTGGATTGTACGGCTAAACCCACATCTCCCGATCACTAAGGATTCCCCTATCGATGCAGGTTCATCGCTGGATTCACAGCGATAAACCTGCATTTTGTCGCTATCGCCGGATTTTTCATCGCCGTGGAGATAAGCGTTTTAAATAACGCGATATCTCGGCGATCAAATCCGGCGATAGCTGGCGTTAAACAAAATCGCGCTAAGTGCGCTCTGCGATATTTATCGCTGATCGTTGATGATATGCCCCTAAGTTCCAAATGTACAAACGTTTTGAAAATCAATAACTAGTTGCAAGTTGATAATCACAGTGTAGGAAATACGATCCACGAAATCCATGCTTTCATATGAACTGCACATCGGACCATATCCCTTGCCTATTTGAAGTTGAATTAGCAATTCCCAAAATGTGATTTCCAAACAGCAAATAGCAAATTTCAAACAGTATGTGTAAAGCATTCACAATTTACAAATATACAAATGCAATTTACCATCGAAACTGAAACAGATTGTAACTATGTGCAAAGTATAAAGGGAGAACCACACTATTGTAAAAAATGACAGCTTTTGCTGGACCCTATATTTTTGCTGGCCTTAGAACTTTTGGTTCTTTATGCCTGTTAACCAGTAGTAAAGTGCCTGTGCTCTGCCTTTCAATATGGTGGAATTGACAAGCTCCTAATTTGTATATTTAAATTACCTATATGCCCCTAGTATATGCCCCTAGTATTGTACCCAGCGCTTGGAATTGTCATGCCACCAGTGGACCACAACACCTGATGTCCCATCTTCTACATTCAATGTCAAATCCAACAAGGTCTTAGGCCTGCCACTGTAGCTTGACAGTAGCAGTGTAAAAACTGAAATTCAACCTGTCAAATTAAACCCTTTTGACGGGTAAAACTCTCCCTTTTAAATATTAATAAGTCTCCCCTATGTAGGCCGTGTCCCGTGTAGCCCACAAGACAGTGTGCATGGAAGTTAAAGTGAGGCCATGTCAACATTTAGGGCCTGATTACAACTTTGGTGGAGTGACGTGGGGTCCGCCCCATCGCTGCACCGCCAAAGCCTGCCAAATTACAAGTGTAGGCAAGTGGGATTTTGTTTTGAGGTTTCCACACTGGTGCCCTAAAAATGGGCACTGGGAACGCCTAAAACAGTTCCTGCACTGCATGTACTGTAAAGTCCATGACGTGCAGGAACTGTTGTGCATGCAAACAGGGGACACATGTTGTGCCCCCCGTGTGCATCCACATGGCGCAGAGTCACAAAGGGACCCTGTAGGGACCCCTTTGTTTCCTCCCCTCCACAATGAAAACCATAGCACAGAGGAAACTTGTAATATGCATGGCAGGACCGTGGCGGTCCCGCCAAGCATATTACTGCCTCCTGACCACTGCAACACTGCTGGGAATGGCAGTTACCTAGCAGCTGTGGTGGGGCAATGGCAGTCCGACCACCCTTACTGTTATATGGCTGTCAGGGACCACCACCTCTGCGCCTCCATGAGTCTGGAGGTGAGTGGACCACCAGACTCGTAATTAAGGCCTTAATGTTAACATGGCCTTACAGTGATTAGCACCCAAAAGCTATTTTTACGGTGGCAGACTTAGCTGTACGATGTATAAAGCCAGAGTACAGATTACATAAATACTTTAGACATTACCCTAAGTTAAGCCTATCAGCTCTATGCCATAGCTACTAGGGGCCTGACTTCAGGTACATTTAGTGATTTTTAGGATTCACCTTGACAAGGGTTGTGATTATTCCTTGAGGTGGGTAGTCTCCTGCCCCAAATAATAATGCAATTTCCTAAAGCAGTCCTCTGTGCAATGATGTGGAGATGACATATTTGGACTCCAACAAAGAAGAAGGAGTAAATAAAGACTAGCATGTTAGTGCTATTCCCAGTTTTGAACAAGAAAACAAGCACATCCATGCAACACCCAATCATGTCCCAGTCATGTGATCCCCTACTCCTGCATGCATTTAGGAGTTACACAGGCATTATTGCAGAGACAGGCAGAATATCTAAGAGTGAATGTTTACATATTTTCTGAGCATTCTTGGATGCTCTGATAAACAGTGTACATCTCTATATTTTTTCCAAACACCCAACAGGAGCTGCAGGACATATTCAGTTGATTTTTTCATGTCACAAAGTTCCTGACTTCATAGTGTTTGTAGATGGGATACACATAGTTATATATGTCCAATTATCCTGGAGTACCTGTACCAGAGTTGAAAAAATCAACATTCATGGAACATAAAGGTTGTGTGCAATTTAGAATGCTTGATCACAGTCCTCATTGAGGCCTAAATGAACGTATGGCAAGAGGAGAGTTCTGATATTGGTACTTCTTAGGTAAGTTTTAACGCATCACACCCTGAACATACTGTATTACCACATCCCATACATGTCTAATGGCATGAGGATTTTTATAGGTGTTAGTACATACACAACCAGACCATAGATCATAACCCCATACCTATATATCAAGCCACAAGGGATAGGAGGAACGTCACACATGAGAGAACATGCTCAGTGGTGGAGTGTATATTTGGACTACTAAAAGCCTAATATAGGTATCTACATAAAATGGGATACCTATCTGTATGGCTTTGAGCCCTGTTATAAAATTGTTGCATTTTACGTTATCTTGCACAGCAAAGCAACACTGAGAGGCCTCCTAATAGACCCATGCAATGACAACTTTGATGATGAAAACCCATTGCCCCTTTACAAGCACATATATCGAGATGATATGAAAGCTGCTGACGAAAGGGAATGTGGAACTGATATAACAACCAACACTTTCGTAGGTAATTTTCTGAAACATCACGCATTTATAAGAATTTTAAGTGCACTGTATCAAATGCTAACATATGTATCTATTTAGTCACAGGTTGCCAAAAAATAAAAAATCATTAACATCTGCCAGCCTTGGCTTGCACTCAGTGATTTTTCTAAGATGACACATTATCCAAAAGAAATATTTAAGTTATCAATTAGGTAGCATTCAATGTTGTTCCCTATGTTTCGTCTGCCCTTTCAGGTGCCTTGCCTCTTCTGGCACTTTCAGGCTATATATGCAGACTACGCATGATGATTTCACAAACTGACTAGCTGCTGAGGCTGGTGGCCTCCTCACTCTCTGTTGGCTCTGCGTGTTCCATGGTGCTGGCCTGTGCAGTTTGTAGCACTTTGAGTGCATTTGTGACCTTCCCCAAGCCCCTGGCTTACTGAAATGGTCCATTTACACTTGGAGGCTTACAATCCCGTGGCAAACAACTGTGTGAGCAATCTTCAGGTACTGCATATGTGGGTTGGTCAATGCTGGTATCTACCATCTCATCTCTCTCATCCTCGTGATCCTTGGTACACTCAGCTTCTTCTGGCTACGCAATTTTCTCAAGGGAAAAATAAAATACGTACTTGTCAGTGAACATGTTTTAACATTTTTGTAAATGGGTTGTACAAGCAGATACAATGGAGAGATTCTGAGGCTTTTCTAATTGTTCATGGGTGGATACCTTCACATTAGTTAGGCCTAGTAGTGCATAGTGCTTTTCACCCATGTTATCTAATGCTTCGTTGGATTACGGGGTCAATGTATGGTGTGGGGCAAGGATGATTGAAACAGGACTTTGCAATATACATGGTCCTGGAACAAGAACCTACTTTCAAAAAGTGGTGGGCATGCTTCCAACATATCAATATGACGGACTCCATTCTGGCCTACTGGTGTGATGGTTTACCAAGCTCCCTAATGGGTGTTGGTCGTGTTGCACTAGATGGTCCAACTTCTGTGGCTGCTGCTTCTGTGAAACTCATAGCTACTTTTTCCTCTGTCGGCCATCTTGGATCAATCCACTGCTTCCTGGGGCTATATTATACATATGGCGCATTTTCCTTGATTGCACCGGGAACACCTTTTAAAAAGTGCTCCTGGCGAAATCAAGGAAAAATCACTATATTAGGATGAATGCACTGCCCCCAGGGCAGTCGCAAACTCGCGCTACTCTGAGGGCAGCATATTCATGTGAAAAACGGAGCAGCTGCTCTGAAGAAACTCTGTGTTTTCACAGTGCAGGCGGCAACCCGCCTGCACTTTAAAGGGGATTAGAGATCCACTTGCAGGTGGGTGCACTGAGTAACTGAACCCCCCTGCAAGGGGATGTCTGAGGATCTATGGGACCCTCTTTCCCCTCGCCAGAGGGCTGCGATTCAGGGGTGCACTGACAGTGCACCACCTTTTAGGTGGCGCACTGTCAGTGCGGTTCCTGAGCGCTTCTTTGCCTGTGCACCCACAACTGTCATACGGAGGCAAAGGTATTCTCACCTTTGCATGGGGCCACACCCCCATGCAAATGAGGGAATGCCTCTTGAGGAAAAGCTGGTGTTGTATGTGCGGCAGTGCTTTCAGTATTACAGAAGGGGACACATAAGTGTCTGCTGCCCCTTCTGTAATACCAAAGTTCCCTGGGGACATGCAAAGCGGGTGCAAATGCCTGTTGCTCCCTGCGGTACTTGTAAAAGACTACCTCTGATGTCCTCTACGCTGTGATGAGTTACTCTAGTAGCATTTATTTTTTCCTGAACTCTCAGCCAAAATATTTTCTTTGTGGTTGACTCTGCCTTTGATAGGGATTGTTTCCCAGACAACTAGTCATTGTGCTGCATACATTGCTCTTCCAATATCTTCAACTCAACGTCAGAAAACGTCTGTGTATGCTTTCTGCTCCTCTCTTCTATTTCTGTTTCTTCTAATGCCATTTCTAATTCTGCTCTCACTGATCCTGCAAACCTCCTCTCAAACTTCTCCAGGCAGCAATGTGTTCTGGGACAAGAACTTCCTAGTTATGATTTCATCAGTCACTTCCAAAGTGCAACTAAGGATTCATATTACCCAGTAGTCATTGATTCACAATTTAAAAATTATATAAATTATATATTTGTGAATATGATACAAAAGGAGTCACAGTAATGGAAATAATGTGCCTTCATGACACCATTTTGTAATTTGTAATTGCGAACCAGTAATTTTTTAAAATGACGAATCACAATTTTGAAGATTCGTACATTGGGCTCCGTATGCTAGATCTAGAGAATCTACTGGTGGAATCTTCTCCATTATATTATTCGTGTGGTGTTTGAACTTACACTGTTGGTTACACCTCTAGATTTAGCTCTTCCTGCACAAGCCAAATGACATTCTGTCATCAACGTCTCTAAATCATCTCTTGCACTTAAGCTTTTAACATTTAGCAATCACTGCTTAATTTGGGCTGATGGTTTCCGGTGCTCGGCACCGGCACTTAATTGTCAACACCGGAGCTTATGACAGTCTGCCACAAGATGGCGCTGTCTGGCTAATTTAGAGAGGACCATCACAACAGTTCATTATTAACTCAATTTAAATAAATAAAAAATGACTCTTACCTGCCCCTCAAGATGTTCCTATAGCATTGGGGGCCAAATTGTCACACGTCTAGACATGTGATGGTTAGTAGATGGGTTGTTACTATCATCGGCAGCATGGCAGGGGTAATGTATGTTGCAAGCTGCAGTGGCCTCCTGACGAGAGCCCTGGCACTTATGTTTTTTTACAAATTAAGCACTGGTATAAATAAGGCTGTTTAAGAGACCGTGAATAGCACACATCCATGATAAGATAAAGATGAAGAAGTAAAGTTACTACTTTCAAGGTGTTCTAATTGGGACTGTAATAGGGACATTTATCCTGAATGCTGAACCCAGATTGAGGCTAACGCTATGTACGATTTCTAGTTAAAGGGCTAAACAATTGTCCTGCTAAATAACTGTAAGCATAACAACAAGCATGTCTCTCTGAAAGAAAAAAAACTGCTGTATACCAGTCCTCTGCATATACATAGCCCTCTTCAACGCTATCTCTCTTTTACTCCTGTACAAAGGTTGCGGTCTCTTGCCAAACTATTAAGCAAGTTAGGATCATGTTTAATATAATGCAGCACCATAATGGGAAAATATATTTTAAGGGAGTGTGTTTCATTAAAGTTCTTCATTTTGGCACTCACAATTATCATGCATGTACAAAATGTACATTTCCTGCTATATCTTCAGCATCAAAATGTTGGTTAGATTTGCATAGAAAGGTTCTACCCCAGCCACAGGTCATAGCAATTAAAGATACATCTCATGTGCTCCATCAATGAACAAGAAAAACATGTTTTGTCACAGCATTTGAAAGCAGATAGATGGGGTGGGCCGTATACAAAGCAAATGAAGAAAGACTTCAGCCATTTTATACTATACAATGTACCAACTACACAAATCTACACTGAAAAGGGAAACTAGGTAAGACTTTTGATCACCATGTACGTTACGCTATACAGTGCTGCTGTGAGCCAGCTTACCAAGTTCACTGTTGGCCTGTGAGGATGGCAAGTGACATCATGGCATCAAGACTGAGTTAAATTAATGGTCATGATATGGTTTTTAGGGCTCGGAAAGAATGTATGTTGCATTTGCATAGTGCTAACCTAGCCAAACGGTAGAAGAGCGCTGCACTGGGTCGCAGGCAAGGATACAGTCAGCAAGGGTTTAGGGAGGTAGCTGGACTGTGGCGGGTTACTACATCACTAAATGGAGAAGTGACCTCAACTCTTACCTGAATTGGAGCCGGTTGGGCAGTGTTGATGGTTACTGGGATCTTGGGCTGCATCATTTGTTGCTCTTTATGTCTCAAGTCTGATGATGTCCTGGCTGCTGGTGTGTCAAGTATCACCAAAGATGGTGCTCTTGTCTGCCAGATAGAAAGAGATGCAGGTCCTGATGACTGTGTAAATGATGGAGCTCGATATGAAGATAGTGTGGATTGGCAAGGGATCCAGTGGGGGTTGACCTGGTCATATTTCTTCAGCAAAATATATATCGCGCAGCGGCTTTTAGTACACTGGGTTCATTGTGTCTTGAGGAGGAGAAAAGGATTAGTATAGTACATACCTGATAGAGCGCTTTCAGCACTCTATATTGTATGGGTGCATTATACTCATGGTTAAGATGCACACACATGTAGTTTATCGTTTGCAGTGTTTTATGATTATTAATATGTATATAGTGGAAACATGTAAAATTTAATCGTAGTGAATATATTCAAGCAGGATCGAATATGTATTGAGATTCTTGAATGTATAAGATATACGATGATATTGAATTCATATAATGAAATTGTGATTAGTTTAAGTCTAGGCTAGTCTAGGCCCAAAATTGCAGATTGTTTTTAGTTTCACATCTCCTTGGTCTCCCTCGAGAAATAAATAATTAAATACATGTTGTGTTCGAAAACAAGAGTGCTCTCATCCTACTGTAGGTCCGGAATGCAAACTAATTATTTCAGACTGCAGGAGATACCCGGAATGTCTTTGAAGATGACTGGAAGGCGAGAAGGGAGGATGCCTTCCATGCCTGGCCTATCTGGGAACCAAGGCCATCCGAACAAAGAAGGTTCATCATGCCCCTGGCTGGAAAATCACCACACTGACAAAGTTACAATGGAAAGTTTTGATGACGTATTATCAGTCGAATCCCATGTTTTTATATGATGCACAGGGACAGAGAATCCAGACTTCTGCTAGCTGTCGGAGGAGAAGGAGCATCCTAGAGCGAGCTCCAAGCCTTAAGCTTACCAACCTATTTGACGTGAGTACTTCTTAGGAAGACAACACGTGCTGACACCTTTGGGAAATGATGGAAGGGCATTAGGTAGGGCCTACATCAGAGTAGTGTAGGGAAAGATAGTTTATTTCTTCCTAATGAAAAGGGACCTGGACTCTGCATCTATTCTTTGTTGCATTCTGATTTTGGAGTTTACTATCTTATACCTTTTGTGCCAAATGACCTATATTCGTAGACTCGGCTCAGTATTGATCTTTTTATATCTATATACTTTGATTCTTCGCTGTGCCTACATCCAATTGTTTTTGGCCTTATAATAAATCGACCAAACTGAAGTTCGGAGTCTGTGGTCCTTTAAAGCATGTGTAGATTGAAGGTATAGTCCTGAATTGTTTTGCTCCCTTAACCGCTTTTAGTAGGTAAATAAAAGACCAACTGAACCAAATCTAGTGGGGAAGATACGGGTTACAATTTGGCGTAATCATACCCATGAGCACAACAACACACAGAGACACAGATCATTGCTGTATGGGAACCTATGCCTGCAGAGAGACATATATTTGGTTGCTAATGCACACAGACACCAGTACACAATGAGGAACAAAGAAATTAGCACTTATGCACACAGATAGCATACATCTAATCATTCAAACAATACATGTACCCATAGTACACAGACAATGCACATCCACAAAACACAAACCGTATATACAACACATATAGACGCACAATAAATCCGTCCAGAACACCCAGCGCACAGTCATAGCACTTCGCACTCGATCGCCTCTGCCAGCTACAGACCGGCAACATCACTCTTATGGGAACCTATGCCTGCAGAGAGACATATATTTAGTTGCTAATGCACACAGACACCAGTACACAATGAGGAACAAAGAAATTAGCACTTATGCACACAGATAGCATACATCTAATCATTCAAACAATACATGTATGCAAGTACCCATAGTACACAGACAATGCACATTCACAAAACACAAATCGTATATACAACACATATAGACGCACAATAAATTCGTCCAGAACACCCAGCGCACAGTCATAGCACTTCGCACTTGATCGCCTCTGTCAGCTACAGACCAGCCACATCACTCTTTGCTCCAACTTTCAGTGTAAGCCTGGGCCTTTCTTCTCTCCATCATAAACCCACGTCCTTTAATCTGTATTCCCACTCACCCTGCTTAATTCTTCTGCACAATCCTGCCTAAATCCATCACCTCCCACTCTGGCATGTACAATAGCTTTTTGCATGGTAGCTAGGTTCCACTATATCAGTCACCTGTATATATATGATCTGGTTCTCGGGGTGGGGAGAGGATAAAAATATTATGCATTACCTGATTTTTTGCACCTCCTCATATTTTAGCTTGATCCCTCTTTTTTATCTAATTACCAGGTTGCTAATGCGTTTTAAATGCCCCGTGTAGGTAGGAAAGTGCTAAACTCTCTGACCTCCTTTCTGGAGGGAGGAAGGAGGGATGAAAATCGCACTCTCCAATTCTGCCAGTGAGCAAGAGACGCAGACCCCTTCTTTTCTTGGAATTGGTTAAGTTGATTAGGAACCATCTCACCCTCCTGCAAAAAGGTTCACAACATATTCATTGAATTTGTCAGGTAATCGTTCATACAGATTAGCCCTGGCTCTCTGGATGCTAATTGAGGCATACCAGTCCGCATTATTAGTACAGAACAGAAGAAGACATAGAATGACATGGTCTCAAGCAACAGGGGTATGAAGTGAGCCTGTTATGAAAGTCAAGCAACTTTTGATGATGGGTTACATGATGTGTCATGCAGGGCCGAACTGGGAACCCAAAACAGCCCATGCAATTTTCTCAGACCAGCCCCTGGAGAAGCACTGCCTGGCCCCATGAGGCTGAAAACGCTTTCTTGCTGCTTTTGCTACTGGGGGTCGATATTGCAACACTACTGCAAATCCATCCCCCAGTAACAAAACCGGCCCCCACCACTGCAAAACCGGCCCCCACCACTGCAAAACCGGCCCCCACCCTTCTAGCCTCCCGGGAAAATGCTCAATGCCCATAAATCTGTGCAACACTCAATTCATTATTGCTCAAATTGCACATCTTCACTAAAACGAAGTCAGTATATGCACTTTTTTAATGCCACGTGACACTTTTTGCGAAAAATGCATATAACACATCATTTAGATTTATAGAATAATTTTTTGTATAGATACTGCTGGAATATATGCAGTTTTGCAGAAGATTGTATTATACATTATATGTTACTAATGATATTGGTTTTTAAATTTTGTGAAGGTATTGCTGTTGTTCTGCTTATATGGTTATGTTTAACAAACCGAATAAAGCTTTGAACTGCAACACTACTGCAAATCCATCCCCCAGTAACAAAACCGGCCCCCACCACTGCAAAACCGGCCCCCACCACTGCAAAACCGGCCCCCACCCTTCTAGCCTCCCGGGAAAACGCCCAATGCCCGCTATGGCCAGCCTGGCCCTGGTATCATGCCAAGGAGTTCAAGTACAAGAAGACATTTCTATTGATGGTTTTCATGTGGAGTACTGTAAGCTGTTCACATTTCATTGGTGCTGTTTGGGTCTCCTTAGATGTGTGTGACAGAAGCAGTGCTTCATCCCCATTTCCAAGAATAAACTGGTATTCTAACTTTGTCCATGATGTATACTTCTGGGCACAATAATTTATAGGTCAAGAACAGGAGTATTGGGTTCTTCTAGTTTTTTGATGTTACAACAGTTGTGTGCTTCCTGTTTATATTGTCCAGCATGTTTAACTAACACATAAAACCATCACATTCTGTCATCATTTGATTGCCAAATCCATTCACCTTACCAATACTTCCTCTCTGAAGTATGAGAAGCATAAGTGATTAAAATACTCCTATATAGACTCCTTCTTGGATTGATGATCTAGGCAGTCGGCTCCGTCTCTAGTGCAAGTGAGAGCACTTTCATCTATTTTTTCCTTGGTGTTTTGAATTGTATTGTATTGTACTCTGTCATTTATACAGCACTATATAAGCCTGATAGTAGCACTTCCTACTCCTGATACCATTGCAAAGCACTGCCATTTTCATTAGGTTGTATGGTTGAAAAGGCTGTTGGTTGTACATTGGCCTATGTAGGAGGTGTTGGAAGAGGTTTGTGACATTTGGAGATATACTCGAAGCATGTTGCAGCAGGGTCACTTTGCTTAAAATACAAGTGTAGCAGAGATGCAATCTGACACATGCTGATAGAAGCTTTTTAACTGTTAATTATAATATCGAAGTTATAAATGTGGAAAGTGCCACATTTTTTTGCTTTTAATATTTCGATGTGGTTGTGGATTACTCTTTTCCTTGCAGAAAGTGGGGTATATATTGTTGCAATTTGGACCAAGGTGTTCTTTTTACTGTACCAGAAGACACAGTACATAGATCACTCTTATTCATGAAAGGAGTTAGGTCTGAGATGAAGTTTCCATGTGGACAGAAAGGCCCTGATTGCTATCCTATATGATCAGACATACTATCCTAGATACGTGTTCATAGCCATACCTTCTCTCCATAGGCCTGGCTGAGATCAAAATTACACCAGCAGGGTGGAGATCCTCCTATTGTAAAGTATAGGGAAAGTTAAAAAAGTTTATTAAACTGAAAAAAATAGTCAAATGGTTTTAATTAAATATTAATGTAAATTATTTTTATATATTTCAAATATAGAATAAAATAAAAAATGCTACAGCATTATTAACACCATTTTGAAATAAATCTTTGATTAATGAAATAACAATTATTTTTTAGATGTTTACATTAAAAACAATTCCCACCTGAAGCAAAAAACTCTTTTTTATTATCAATAAATATTAAAAGTGATGTATACATTTTTGTTTAAAGTAATTTAATTATATTGTAATAAAAATTAACATCTGAGAAATTCACAAAATCAAAAAAGCTTAAAATATTTTATAATTAATATATATTTTTAGTTTAATATATTTTATTAACATTACATTATCTTTATTTATGTTTTAATTATTTTAAATACTTTTATTTAATATTATTTCCTATGTGGTTTTATTTTAAATCCCTGCTTTCATTGTTTTCTCTAGAAGAGTGTTGCAGTGCCAGTGTTTGGCCATGTGCAGTGCTGGACTTATTTCAGCTCTCAGCAGGAGTGCATGTACTACTGTTTTGGTCCTTTTTGGCTGTAGTAACTTTAGAAGGACAGTAGCAATAGCCTTACTCCTTTGAGTAGAGGAATGTCTCTCCTTAAACTCCTGCCTAAACCCCTATGTACTCCTCTGAAAATACCTCCGGTTTAGTAGTAAGTATGTCCCTTTTTCCAGACATCCCCCGGTCCTTCCCAGATATACTACTAGGTAGTAAATGTACTTCTATAAGGATCTTGTGGTGTTCTTAGCTTACTTTGGTTCTGGAACGTTGGGGGTCTAGAATGTGTACTGCCGAGCGATCTTTAAACGTTTGGCAGTTGTCTTCAGCCTGATGCTGGATGGGGTCTCATCATATGTATAATCTTGAATAAACCGCAATCCAATCAACTTTAATTGGTGTCTGACGCTTAATTGGAAGAGACACACTTCTACATTTTGGCGACGAGGATGGGATTGGTGAAAGGGAGCCCAGACCTCTTCGTGTAAAGAGGGTTCCTTTAAAGTTACAAGATTGTCTTGTTTGATCGCTTTATATGTGGTTATTTATTTATTTATTTAGTTATTTATTTTTGTTTGCTGTTATTTTTAGGTTATTGCTGAAAGGGGGGAGGTGATGTGGTGTTCTTAGCTTACTTTGGTTCTGAAACGTTGGGGGTCTAGAATGTGTACTGCTGAGCGATCTTTAAACGTTTGGCAGTTGTCTTCAGCCTGATGCTGGATAGGGTCTCAGCATATGTATAATCTTGAATAAACCGCAATCCATTCAACTTTAATTGGTGTCTGACGCTTAATAGGAAGAGACACACTTCTACATTTCTCCCCACAGAAAATATATGAAAGGTGGATTTTTACACTAGTAGGTTTGTGAATTGTGTTTTGTAGTAAGGAAGTAGTACTACAAAATGCAGTTTTGTGAATTGGGCCTCATATGTATGTTTGGCCTTCTAGACAGTTTGGTCAATGAACCTCCAGTCCTAGAGGGGCACGGCCTGACTGTGATTAGCTAATTTACTGGTCAGGCAGTTACATTTTCACAATGTTCTTTGAACACGGGCCAGTAGATCACACAGACAAGAACAAATGCGAACCAACTTAGAATCCTGAGAGAAAGTAACAGACGAGTTTTGATCCGTGCATTATTATCAAATCTACCTGGAGAACATATGTTTTGGGCACATAACTAAGCTGTGAGAGATGTCAGGCAATTTGACTGATTGTGAGTTCTGGCATCCTTTCACCCTAAGTGCATCGGCACAAGAAATCCACACTGGTATTGTCAAGCTTTGATTTTGAAAGATTTTTAGTGCAGAATCAATGAATGGAAGAGTAAAAATAGAAAATTCACTAAAAATATAGTAATGCAACTGACAAAATGTAAGTATTATAAAAAGAGGTAATGTGTTACAATAAACAATTTTAAGGATCGCTATATGCCGAATGTATTACGTTACAATGCATACATTCACAATGCGGTATTTTACATTGCATTCGTTACAACGCTAGTCGTTACAACGACTTGGGCTGGAGGGCGCTGGACTGAGGAATAGTCTGATTTACTATTCCCACAAAAGCCTATGTTACAGTAGGGAAGGTGTTGGAATAGTAAATCATACTATTCCTTAGCTTAGAGCGCCATCCAGCGCAAGTCATTGTAACGACTTGCGTTGTAATGCCAGCGATGTAAACATACCGCGGTGTAACGACCGCGTTGTGAAGGTTGTTCTTCCTATATGCGCAATCTTTAGCATCCAAGATATGCCTTTTCGAGGGTTAGTATTTCAATGTTGCCTGCATTCCTGAACTTCATCTAGTTTTCCAGTCCATAGCCTGCCCATCTTCAAGTCTTGGCTCAATTATCTCTCTATGGTGGATTTTTTGTAAAAAAATGGCCTCAATGCCCTGGATTCAGCTCTGGGAGAAGTCCCGCTGCTCTCCGTTATACTCCTGAAAGCTTTGACGTCCTGCTATCTCTCTCCCCAAGAGGGCTTTCAATAACTATTATACGCAATCCACATAATTTATGTTGAAAACCTTGCGACCCATGATGTCAAGTGGGGGAATTAATGTTAGAATTCACTTGCACATTCTTCTTGAAGTCTAAGGCCACTGCGCCTTTTCCTAAGCACCATCTATTTAAATGAATATATGAACTAGAAGCATACTATCAGAATGTATGATAAATGTAATGCATATTGTTGCACGTTATTGCATCAACTATTGCCAATAAATACTTTTATGGTCTGAGGCCTCAATAAGCAAATAAGCAAATGTGCTCATATGCTCCTAAGAGACGCATATGACAAAATGCATAACAGCCCTGTTCCCTAGCTGGTTCAGGTGAAACATGGAATGGCTCCCATGGCGCCTTTTATATAAAGGGCACACTTTTCCTCTTTGCGCTCGGCGCACCTTAAAACAGGTGCGCAAGGCTCAAACAGGGAATGTGCGCCCTATTACATGGAATGTGCTGCCCCCAGGGCAGCCGCAAACTTACGCTGCCCTGGGGGCAGTGCATTCCTGTGAAAAACATAGCGGCTCCTTTAAAACCACTCTGTGTTTTCACAGTGCAAGCAGCAACCCACCTGCACTTTTAAAGGGGATTAGAGATCCCCTTGCAGGCGGGTACAGTGAGTGACTGCACCCGTCTGCAAGGGGGTGTCTTAGGGGTCCATGGCACCCTGTTCTCCCCCTCCAGAGGGCTGCCATCAGGGGCCATATTGACAGTGTACCACCTTTAGGATGGCACACTGTCAGTGCTCCTCCTGGGAGCTTTATTGACTCTTTGCCCGCTTCTGTAATACGACACAGTCGCAAAGGCTAAGGGGGTCCCCTCATTTGCCTGTGGCCCCTTCTGTAATAACAAAGTGCCCCAGGGGCATGCAAAGTGGGCGCAAACCCCTGTTGTGTCCTCGAAGCACTTATGTAATATGGCCTCAGATGAACAGGCTGTAGTATCTTGCTTTCTTCTCTATGCTGTCCTTTATTTGTGTCCTGTACTTTGCTGCTCAGCCAGTCTCTGTGATGTCTTGGAATGTTGCCTCAGTGTATGTTCAAGTGTATATGTCAGTTTATCTATGTAGGCTGGGCAGCTGGGTTGCTGCTCTCGGTGGGGCTTACTATCCTGTACATACTTACTTGGATTAAAATGCTGTTTATCCTACATCAACTCCTATAACTATTTCCTAATAACAAACCTGCAACTTGGATACAGCTACAACAGTGTCATCTTATTTTTATGGAATTTCACACTGGGACGAGCTGAAAAAGGACCCATTTTGAAAGAAAAGAACTTCTCTGAATTTAAAGAGGTCATCATTGCAACTAAAGACAAGAAGATTACCATTTAAAAATTACTTTCCTGTGTCTGGGTGCCCCACCGGTGTCTGAATTCAACGGACAGCCTTAGCCCAGAGCATTGTGTTAATCATTGCTGAAATAATACTACTTCTACATCATTGGAACAAGCACTTGCGCAAGCTTAAAGGACAGCCTGTATTTCCCTCTACTGCTGGTGAGTCAGCTTACTTCATGAGCAATTGCGCTGCTGCTGGCTGTCCTCTGTGTGCCTGTGCTACTTCTGCAACCTCCTGTTTAAATAAAAGTGTGCCTGCGCTACTTCTGCAACCTCCTGTTTAAATGAAAGTGTGCCTGCGCTACTTTCCGAATCTTCTGTTTAAAAGATAGTCAGCTCACGTTGTGACTTCTGTCTGCTGCCTGTGCTACTTGTGCAACTCGACCTGGTGTTCAAAGGCTTGGTTGCTTTCAAGTGCTCTACTTGGATTGTGATGTTTGGGACTCCGGGTTTAGGCCTTCAAACATCGATTGTTGGCGTGCATTCATTATGGAAGTTTGCCTTTAGTTTCTGAAATGCAGCGGTGAGTGCATCTTTTAAATGTGTCACTGCAGTTTTTTTTCTCAACTGTAAACAGCTCGCACTTGCGCACTGGGGGCCTCGGGGGGCGCAGAGCGGAGCGGTCTCCCCCCGGGGTCATTCGCCCAAATGGTACGGCCACAGAGAAAGGTAGGCGGCGTAGGCGTAGCGTGCAGCGCGAGGCGTAGGTTATATAAGGAGGTCAGGGGCGCGAACGTGGAGTGGCGCAGCGCTTTTAGAAGCAGTTAGGTGGAGGACGTTTGTTTTCTCCCACCCTCCCACCCAAAAAAAAAAAAATAATAATAATATATATATAGCTACATGAGGGGACCATGCGGGTTGGATTTGGGAAGGTGTGTCTCGCCACAGTTGGACAGGTACTCGCTCAGGCACGTATAGTTGTGTAGGCAAGATGGGGGAGGGTCAATTTGGAGCGGATTTTACCCAACCCGCGTTATTGGTAAGTCGTTAAAGAAAAGGGAAGAAAAAGGATTGAAAACAAAATATGGAAAAGCAAAAGTAAACATTGGTTTTGCTTGGAAAATGTACAGTTTGTTAGGCATAGTGATAATAAAATGGTTTTGGCCCAAATTGTGAAATTGTTCTAGGAAATTAAGTTGCCTGAAGTAATATGAGTTACCTCGTCCAATAAAGTGGCCTTTTCTGCTATTGAGTTACATGTGTGGTGTCCGTTATTTTGGGCGAAAGCTCCTTACCTCATAGCCTTGAGGGAGTTGGAATGCTGTGCACCGGCTGTTCAACACGCTATCCTTCGTGGGATCCTCTGTGACGTTCTCGACACAAGATGCTGGTGGACGCCGCTCTGCAGTAACGCACCGTGAGTCATACGGCGCGACGTAGACGACGTGTCGCCATGTTTTGCTTAGCTGTCACTGCAGTGTTAAGGCTCTTTAGACTCAAAGTGCCAACCACGTCCGATGCAGCAAGTGCAAGAAGAAGCTCTCACACTTTGTTTGTTTCCACAAATTCTCCTGCTGCTGGTGAGTGTCATCCAACAATCACCGAGGTGGACTTTGCCTTGAGCTTCAATGGTGAGTGCGGGATTACTATTTGATTTTTCCTTTCGGCTGCCACCTCAGAGTTGACATTAACTGTGTTGCTGTTCTCCAAGAACGCTTCTCAGATGTGCTGATGTTAAGTTTGTCTGCTGTAGTACAACAAGGTGCGGCACACAATTATTATTTCATCATTGATTCCTCCTACTCGGGTACTGGATTCGAGTACCGGTGTTTCCTCTTGATTAACCTACTTTGGCTAGCTTATTATTTGAATTATTTTTGCATACAAGAAAGTTTTGGTGAAATTATATTTAAAATGTGCATTTATGTATTTAATGTGGTAGGTTTACTGTTTATCTGAATTGATATTTAGTTGCCTAATTTGTCATAGTCATATGCTGCACATGTGTTCTTAATTTCTATCCCCTACAATTCCAATTTCCAATCCAAAAGCTTTATTCGACAGTATTGTCATAAAAGCAATTCTATATTGTGTTGTTCTTGCTCTTCTGTTTACAGATACCCTACTTTAGATACCGTACTGCAATTTTTAGTGCTGCGAATAATTTGTATGTAGGTGAGTCTTTACTACACTGTGCATGTACTTTCTGGTGGTGGATACTTTTTGTGTCCAAACCTTTTCTGGTAATTAGCTGATGGTTTTGGGATGTGTTACTGTCTTTCCTTAACCATTGTTGGGGCGTTACATTGCAACCTCTAATTACGTGCATTTTTCCTGTGGTGAGCATGTTATTTAGATCTGATTTTTTTTTATAGTATCTTTTAAAGTTGAAATGTTCTTGTGCTGAACCACTAAGGTGCTCAATTCTGTTAGTGCTGGGTATGTTTTTTGTTGGGCATCCTAAACTATTGTGCTAATTTGTTTACGCATGCTGGTGCTGAGCCATTACGGAACTCAAACCTATTTATTTGTGCTGAGTCATTTAGGTACTCAATTTTATTTAATTATGCTGAGCAATTAAGGTGCTCAATTGTGTTTGTGGTGGGATTGCTTTGCGCAGAGCATCCTAAACTGTTGTGATGAGCCATTTAGGTGCTTATGTATATGTTCTTGTTGTGAGCAAGTTATTTAGCTCTCATTTTAAAATTCAAACGTGTGCTAAGCTGTTTAGGCGCTCAATATTGTTTATACTTTTTTAGTGCTGGGTTTGCATTGTTTATTGCATCCTAAACTATTGTGATGGTTAATCTTTATTTGAACCATTATTAGGGTGTTGCATCTCAATCTCCAATTACGTACATTTTCTTGTTTTGAGCAAGTCAGTGCTCAATTCTGTTTACACCTTTTAGTGCTGGGATTACCTCCTAAACTATTTTGAAGGTTAATCTTTATTTGAAATGACTCGTTGTAAGTGCTCCAGCGGAAAGGGCACATTCACATATCCTCCCTGCGTCACAGAAACGTAATCACACTTACTCATTCATACATTCATTCATTGGCGGGGGCCCATAACACCAACACTCATGCATCTCACTCGAATCTGCACACAGGAGGAAAGAAGCGCTGGACATGTGGGGGGGTACCTTGTTACCTATCGGAAGAAATTATTTACATTATATGCATTATATACATCTGAACCTATAGAATCCTAACTTTAACATCAAGGCAGCTTCATAACCTTTCGTTTAACTTTCAATACCTTATTAAAGAATCACAAACTCATTTCTTATTAATCAATGTTTAGTTTATCTAATTAAATCACTCTGTGTTGGCATAATCAGGATTACAATTCAAATCAGGTTTCTATTGAGCGATTTCCAATCTTTGATCTTGAACATAAATTGACATGACATTTATATTTACCTAAATTTGAATATTGGCGATCATTTCCAGAAGAACCCGTCAACCTACAGCAAATCAAATCCCTTCAGATGGAATCGTCCTTTTATAATAAGAAAAAACCCAGGTAAGTCCAGGAAATCTCTTTCAGCACGACGCAGTCCCCACGATTTAGCCAAGGGACCAAGCAATAGCACCAACAGACCAACAATCCAGCAAATCGACTCTCCACACCAACAGCCTAACAGCAATAAGGATAATGATGATGACGATGACACTACACTTCTAAATCCCCCCTTTTTATACTCTTTTTCTTCTTACTTTTAAGACATTGTGCAACAATTATGGGGTGGAAAGTGTTCTGATTGGCTAAGCCCTCCGAAAATTGGAAGTCTTTTCAATATTCCCAGGTTTGCCTCCTTCCCATGAGACTGGGCATGACATCTTCCCAATTGTATTCTTTTCGTAGTTTCACAGTCGAAAGTTCCGAAGTAACAACATGTAAACCTTCTTATATAGGTCGCTCATTGTTCCCTCAGTCATTCACACTAGTTTGGGTCTTGGCAGTCCTCCACGTTCCTATCCTTGACAAGGAACATTTTGTTTCTCAGCGGAGGTCGCTTGGAGATCTTCAGAGCCATCCGAGTCTGCGCAGACGACATTGCACTCACGTGACGGTGGCCACTTCCGAACTCCATTTTATGTACTGCGGCCTAGCAGGCCCGAATGCCAACTTAAGCAAAAACAAACATAACAGTAATTAATATATGGAAATGAAGATTCTAATGTTTAAACCCACACTAATCCCAATATATATTAGTATTTTCCTAGCTTGTAGCAACATTTAAAGCAATAATACCCACCATTCTGCAACACTGGAAGCACAAACCATCACAAAAGCAACATAAATCATGCAATTCTCTATTTCAACACATCCTACAATTAGTTTGCGTATCATAGTTAATCATTTAATTATTAGCCATGCAATTATCGTTTTAGTCCCACGTGTATTTCGTGTCTATTAAGGTGTAAATGGTTGATTAGTATTTCCACTCCAAATTAATTAGTACAAATTAATATTTAGAACGATTACGTCTTTAAATTTCATGCAAAATAGAGAAGGTATACAAAATTTTGCTTTACCTGCTCCATCAATCCCCCCTTTGGTGATTTTTAACATCACCACAAATCCCACTAAATGTTATAAGTTTTTGCGGAAATGATTACTCAGTTCCCTTACACTTGGTTACGTTACATCATAGTATCTCCCATCTCATCCTCTCTTGTTTTCTTGTACATGTTTTCTTTCCATTCTTCTAGTTCTATATCTCCTACTTCTCTTTCTCTCATTTCCTTCTCCTTTCTTTTCGCAACTAATCTTTTATTCTATTTTGTAATTTTCTTCTTTTTATACATACACATCCTAATCTCACGATCAGTATTAGTATTACCACACAAGTCACTGGCATTATATCTTACCTACAAATGAACTACCTAATTTTATTAATAAACCCTTTATAGTAGAAAAGCCTTTACCAAGCTTTTCCCAAACACTTTCAACCTCCAATGGAACAATTTCCTCATGCAAATCAGTTATATTCTTAATATATTTCTTTAAATTTTGGCTCTCGTCAGGAATATAAGTACAGCAATGTTGTACCTTCAGCATTCCACAGACTCCTCCCTCTTTTGCTAAAATAATATCAAGGGCAAGTCGATTTTCCATAATCATGGCTCTCATGGCAATTATTTCGGTATTTACCATTAAGAACCCTCCAGCTGTGCTTGTCGATAAGCGATCCGCAACTGTAGACAATTTTCTAATTTTATGTGCATTCAGAGATATTCCAACGGCTGGTATCAGTGCTCCAAAGATATCCCCTACAATTTCTGACCAACTTTACCTCCTTCTACGTGTTAGATGTCTACCTATCTCGTGCAAACCATCCTCTCCCCTTCCCACATGAAATAATTTTTGGAAGACCAGGCCTAGGTAGCATGTACCATACCAGTGGTCCGGTAACCTATAGTAAGCCCTGGTTATTCCATATGTCAAAGTAAGGTGATGATAGGTGACACCCTCTGACACCGATGCAGGTAACTGCATACAAACATAGCAATCTCTAACTTCCATAGTCTTCACATATTCATACAGTAACTTTGAAAAAACATTATTAGAAAATCAGTTATGGACCTATCTGTTAAAAGTGTAAAAAGAATCAGACTCCATGCAGGTAAGTCCAGGAACCTTTATTCTGACCATCCACTCTCACATTTACCAGAACTAGTACACCAACATTCTATCATGAACTCTCATGGGGGATACCAAGTGCTAGTAAGGGAGGGGGTGGTGGAACATACCAATAAAAGATTATTACCTTACAGTAAGATTACAACACATCTCCCTATGTAGGGAAAAATACTAGATTCATTAATTTCAAGAAATGTTCACAATTCTGTCATTACTCCATGTTTGTCCGTTTTCCAGGTGGACTACATTCCCACTTGTCTTGTCCACTCGTAGGGGAGCACCATACTTGCTCGACCCTGGTTGCACATGAACGGGTTTCTTGGCCACCACTGGAGAGTCAATTTTAAACTCCACATTTTTTGCACCATGTTTCACATCGTACCAAGACTTGTATTTCTGTTGATGTAACTCTACTCTCTCTTTGCTCTGGTTTAGATCAGGCGATATAGTCTTCCCACCTCCCAACCATCTAGGATTCATTTTGGTACTAGGTTCCCTTCCTCTCAGAAACACAAAAGGGGATACTCCAGTAACAACATTGGGAGTGGTGTGATATGCCCATACAGATTCCCTTAGAGAGTCTTCAACATTGAATCCATTTGTGATGGCTAGCTGAATGTGTTCCTTCACCATGCGATTCACCCTTTCCACTAAACCATTAGCCTTTGGACAATAGAGTGCAGTCTTTTCATGCCTTATGTTAAGTTCTTCCAAGAATTCTTTCATTGTCTCAGAAACAAACTGCACACCATTGTCCATCACGAGTATAGAAGGGATACCCTCATAGACAAAAATGTTCTTCAAGAAGGAAATGAGATCATGGAATCCATTTTAGGAAACCAAAAACAGCTTTGCACCTTGTTTTTAGTGAGGCTCCTGCCCAAATGCCCTTCATGGGCTAGATCAATTATTTTATTTTATCATCACGATGTATACGGCCAGACATGAGAGAAAGTTCAAGTCTCACCTCCCAAAAGTCTCTAATAGTGTCAGGGACTTCCGAAATTTTCTCGGGCCATCCTTTAATGATGAATTCTTTTAGAGTCTCCATGGCTCTATCTTCCTTCATGCCCTTGTCCCATTCCACATCTGTTAGAGCGGGTAAGTGCATTGAAAAAATAGGTACATCTAACAATTCCTTGCTATGGTTGCCCTTAAGGGGTGATCTAGATAAATAGTCAGTGATCACATTTTCTGGACCTGGTAGATACTCTACTTAAAAGCAGAAATTTTCTAGACCCAGAACCCATTTACTTATCCGGGGAGACATATTTTGAGAATGTTTAGATGAAAACATGAAAGTTAATGGTTTGTGGTCTGTGTGTATAACAAATTTAGTTCCCCACAAGAAAAATTTTAAATGGTGCACAGCCCAAAAGCATGCCAGCGCCTCCCTTTCAATAACTGAGTAATTGCGTTCTGATGCGCTCAGGGTCCGGGATGCAAATGCTTTGACAATTTCTTCCCCATCCCCTTTTTGGGAAAGCATTGCTCCTAACCCTTTACTTGATGCGTCCGTAGTTAATATAGTTTTTCTCTTTGGATCAAACGGACCAAGGGCTGGAGACTCCAAAATGCGATGTTTTATCATTTCAACCATTTCACTGTGTCTCTTTTCCCATTCAAATGCAGTGTTCTTCTTGAGCAGTTCACGTAAGCCATCACACAGGTCAGCAAAATTTCTTACAAACTTGGACATATATTCCACTACACCAAGGAATGATTTCAGTTCCTCTTTGTTCGTTGGATGCGGCGCATCCTTGACTGCTTGGATTAAGCTGTACTTGGGCCTAAAACCTTCCTTGGAGATGGTATGCCCCAAATAATCAACTGACGTGGCTTTAATCTTGCATTTATCAAGTTGAACTGTTAACCCTGCATCTGAGAGTTTGTGAAACACTGTGTTGAGCCCAACATCATGTTCTTCCTCCGTCACCCCATACATAAGTATGTCGTCCTGGAAACAGAGGGTATTTTTGACACCCTTAAGGGCATGTTGCATTATTTTTTGAAAAATGGGCGCCGCTGAGGCAAGACCAAACGGCATTCTTACAAACATATAGGCCCCAAATGGTGAAGTGAATGCCGTCAAAGGTCTTGACTCAGGGTCCGATCCTCGTCGCCAGTGTTAAAAGTGTAAAAAGACTCAGACTCCATGCAGGTAAGTCCAGGAACCTTTATTCTAACCATCCACTCTCACATTTACCAGAACTAGTACACCAACATTCTATCATGAACTCTCATGGGGGATACCAAGTGCTAGTAAGGGAGGGGGTGGTGGAACATACCAATAAAAGATTATTACCTTACAGTAAGATTACAACACAATCCTTATGAAAATCTGTTCTATCTACCAGTTTAGTCGCATGAGTATCATAAACCTCTTTTCTATTAGTCTTTTTCTCAGTGTGGTTTTCTACCCTTTCGAATGTCACTTTAAACTAAATTGTTATTGCTAATATGATCCATAGAAGCATTAGTAATCCTGTACAACAACAACACACTTTGCACTATCTTCGGAGAAACCCACATTTGGGTTTTCTACCTTCTGTGTTTGCCATTTCGGAACTGATCCGTGTCTTTTGACTTAGCCTCTTTTATTCACAACTTAATTTTGTCTAAACCCAAGGCTTTAAGTGCCTACCTGGTTCTTTCGGTTTTGTGTCTTGTCCAGTATTTTTAATTCTCTGGATCTTTCTTTGTCACTTCAATCCGGCATTTGATCGTCTTTGTCTCGCATTTCACAATCTTGGTTCAGAACTTCCTGATCATCCGTCTCTTCTCTGATATCAGATAAGATAACTCTCAGGATTTCCGAATCGTCTTCTTCTTCAACCACTTCTGGTACAGTCACTCCTAGACTTCCTTGGCTGTCTACTTCCTCTTGTATATCAAGAAGTGCCACATACGTCCACTCCGGTGACTTGTACTTCTGGTTGGGTTTCTTTATTCTCTTTTCTCTTTTCAAGTGTGCCTGATCAGTGTCTTCTGATTTCTCTTGACTAGACACTTCATTCACTTGTTCAACGTTGGGAGAGCTTACTCTCGTCAGTCGGTATCTCAATCTCTTAAGTATATTAGGCCAGATTTCCTCTTTCGATGGTCTCTTCAACCTGTTCCCCTTCTCACCTCGCTCTGTTTTCCAAGCCCTTTTCCTCAAGATTCGTCCTTCTTGGCCTTCTCGTTCACTTTCTTCCGATTCTGTATCGGTTTGGTTTTTACTTTCTTTGGATTTTTCTCTCAGGACCTCAAGTTCACTATCTACTCTTTTCCCTCCTTGTGTTTCTTCCACGCAATCTTCCTGCTGACTAACTATCCCTTCTCCAGGATGTTTGTTGTCCCTACACCTCCTCTGGAGTCTTCCGCAACAATCTTACCCTCACTCTCTGTATCTAATTCCTCACCTTCTAATTCTATGATCTCAGGCGGAATTTCTCTCATGCTTGCACTTGGCGCTTCTTTATCAAGAATTTCTTGTTCAGTTTCTTCAATGTTTTCTTTTATCCTTTCTTGTATTCCCACCTGTTCAGTCTCTGATTCGGAGCTAGTATCGGAAATTTCAAGTCGCCTCCTCAATGGTATATTTTCCGGCTCCGCAACTTGGCTCAACTCCGATTCTCCCATTCTTGGAGTTTGTCTTGTTCTTGTTTCTTCTGATTCTGACTCCGAACTGGTATCGGACTCTTCCAAATACTCTTCCTCAGGTCTATTTACGGGACTAGGGATTCGAAGAGTATGACTAGCATGAATCCAATTCTTTACTCTGGCACACTTCACAGCAGTCGTCATGTTCAGAATCACTTGACGTGGTTTCCCCCAGCGTGGGACCAGACAATTTCTCCTTCTATGCACTTTGATCCACACCGAGTCTCCAGGACTCAAATCCTGAGCTGGCTTCTTTTCAAGGGTGGTTGCATCCGGTCCAACCTGATGAAACACAGAATGAACGGAATCAGCCAACCCCTTGCAATAATCCAAAACGAAGTCATCAGATATAGGCAGTAGTTTGTTGACAGGAATGAAAACATGTCTCATTGCTCTACCCATAACAATTTCATGGGGGCTCAGGCCAATGTTCCTATCAGGAATCGACCTAATAGTCATGAGCACCAGAGGCAAGATATCTGGCCATTTTAGACCTGTGGCCAAACACATTTTTCCCAATCTGTTTTTAATGGTGCCATTCATTTGTTCCACTACTCCAGAAGCCTCTGGGTGATAGGCACAATGTAGTTTCTGTTGTACATTCAATGCTTCACAAATTAATTTTATAATTTCGTTCTGAAAATGCTTTCCTCTATCTGATTCAATCGTTCCTGGGAAACCAAATCTAGGAATGAACTCTATCAATAGGAGTTTTGCTACAGTAACTCCATCACTCCTTCTAGTCGGGTAAGCTTCCACCCAACGTGAAAACAGACAGACAACTACTAAGACATATCTTAGTCGATTACACGGTGGCATTTCAATGAAATCAACCTGCATTCTGGTGAAAAGATCTCCCTCCCGTCCTATGGTTCCCAAACTCACCACTGTTTTCCTTACTGGATTGTATTGTTGACATGTAAGGCATCTTTGACACAGGCTCTCAGCTACAAGCCTGAACTTGGCGTTATACCAGGTCTGTTTGAAAAGTCTAATCATGGCATCCATACCACATGTGCCTGTCCATGGTACATCCGTGCCATGGTAGAGATCATGCTATCAGGCATTACTGGTCTTCCATCACGATAAACCCAAACCTTGTCTACCTCGCGTGGTGCACATCCTGATTTTATCCACTGTTTCTTTTCCTCTTCTCCTGCCTCTTCCTTTAACTGCCTCACCTCCTCCCAAGTACTCACAGTGTTAGTAAAAAGTAAGGGACATGAGTTCATTTCCTTTTCCCGATTCAAGGAGTTTTGGTTTCGCGCACAACACTGCGCTGTCATTCGCAAATTCGTTGCCCGCTGACACATAGTCAGTACCGCCTCAAGCAATTTCCCAACCACTTCAGCATTTCTAATCAGAGTTCCACTTGACGTCAAGAACCCTCATTGACACCAAATTTGTCCAAAATCATGCACCACTCCAAACCCATACTGACTGTCGGTAACCACAGTGACTCGTAGATTCTTTCCCAACTTGCATGCTCTGATCTTACTCCTTTCAGGCAAGACGCTTCCAACACAGCCTCTACAGTACATACTGCATACGCAGCACTCACAATCCCTTCTGCAGTTCTCAGACATGACCCATCCACAAACATCACATAGTCACTTTCTTTCAGAGGCACATCTTTTATGTCCGGATGTGGCTTAGTGCAAAAATGAAGTACTTCTAAACAATCATGATCTACGTCATCCTTCACTTCCACATTCGCAGCATCAGGTAGCAATGTCGATGGATTTACATTAAGGCACCTCACAAGGCTCACATTTGTAGCACCCAGAATTACCTTTTCATATTTAGTCACCCGACTATGCGTCATAAATTGTGTTCGGCTTCTTGTCAAAAGAATTGCAACATCATGGGGTACAAACACTCTCACAGGATATCCCATCACAGTTCCTTCACTCTGCTCCAGACTCTTACAGGTAACAGCTACTGCTTTCAAGCAACCAGGTAAAGCTACAGCTACAGGATCTAGTACAGCTGAAAAGTAGGCAACTGGTCATCTTAATTTTCCATGCCTCTGTACTGACACAGAGAGTGCACATCCATCTCTTTCTCTGCAATAGAGCTCAAATTCTTTTTCGTAATCAGGCATTCCAAGAGCTGGTGCTTCACACAAGCTGTCTCTCAGTTGTCTAAAAGCCTTCATTTCTTCTTTATTCAGTTCAAGGGGGTCTTTCACATCACTTTTTGTCAAGCGTACCAAAGGTTTTGCAATCAGCGAAAAGTTGCTGATCCACTGGCGACAATATCCCACCATTCCAAGAAACATTCTCACTTCTCTCTGAGTCATTGGTGCTCTCATTCCCTTTATTATTGTGATTCTGTCTGCAATCACTTTCCTCAGGCCTTTCTCAATCTTATGACCTAAGTATTGTACCTCCTTTTTACAAAATTGTAATTTCGATGGGGATACCTTAAGTCCTCCATCCGCCAAATGATTTAACAATGCAACTGTGTCCACCACACATGCCTCTCGCATCCTCGATGCCACCAATAGGTCATCGAAGTACTGCACGAGTACTGAACTTTTGGGCATTTTCAAATCTTCTAAGGACTTCTTTACAATCTGATTAAATATCGATGGACTTTCTGTATACCCCTGTGGGATACGGCACCATGCCAAAGTGCGCTCGCCGTTCCGGAACGCAAAAATGTGTTGGCTATCAGGATGCAATGGAATAGAAAAGAACGCATGACACAGGTCAATGACTGTGTACCATTCCGCATCATGGGGAATCTGATAAAGGATTACCAAAGGCTTCGGTACTATGGGACAGCAGGGTACAACAATTTTATTCACTTTTCTCAAATCTTGCACTATCCTGAAAGTTCTGTTAGGCTTCTTTAAACCCATGATTGGGGAATTACAAGGACTACTCATAATTTCTCTCAAAATTCCCTGTTCAATCATCTTGTCTATTATAGGCGTCACTCCTGCAATTAGTTCTGGTGTCAATTTATACTGAGGAATATTCGGGTAGCTTACTCCTTCCTTTATAGTTATTTTCACAGGGTCTACCTTTCTCATCAATCCCATATCTTCTCCTGTGAAATCCCATACCTCAGGTTTCACTGTTTTCTTCAATTCCTGAGGCAATTCCTCCGGATTAAATATAACAAATGCCTCAGTAATTTCGGGTTCCAAATTTGCCATTGTCATTCTATACAGTACATCCTCATCTGGAGTTTCAAAGGCTATGCCATCAGGGGTACAGAAGATCGTACAGTTCATTTTACACAACAAATCTCTCCCTAACAAATTCACAGGGCTAGTATCACACACGAAAAATGGATGCATGTCGGTGAATTTCCCTATTTTAACTTTAACAGGATCAGTAAGATAAGTTTTTATCAGTCTATTTGAGACTCCAACTACTTGGATTGTGTCACCCGGGAGAGGAATATTTTTAACGTCAGCTGATCTAACAGTTGAACGAGTAGCACCAGTATCTACTAGGACAGTAATATTTTCATCATTTACCTTTCCATCCACAAAGGGTCCTGTCTGGTCTACCTCTAGAGTTGCGCCAAGTACGCACTCCTCTTCTTCTCCTAGGCACCGTCATTAACTCTCTTCTGACTCACTCTCATCGCGCTGCAGCAAATACTGCGAAACAGCACTAGCGCGCGGTAGCTTCGTTACCTGTTCCTCGGTGTAGAATCCTGTCTCATTACTGTATCTCTGAGGATTTACGCTCTGTGGAAAAGGTGGCTTTGGCACCTGACACTGTTGGGTAACAACCTGCTGCTGTCGTGGCAGTTGACAACTCACCTCATTCTGCACCTGTGGATTCAATGTTGCATTATCACCATTAGCACTCGGGGGCAATTTACACTCGGATTTCCATTGCCCTAATTTTCCGCAATTATGACATGGCCATTTCTTTTTTGCTTCCTCTAAACTGATTTGCCCCTTTCCAATATTAGGTTTTTGTCTAACTTGGCCCATGCTATTAGCCTGCTCAATCAACTAGGCCTCTTGTCTCTCCACGTCCTTAACTTGTGCCCACATTGCCTTCTCTATCAGTTTGCGTTGTTTTGCTTTGATTTCATCACTAAAATATTTTGCATGTCGTAACACTTCATCTATTTTTTTTATTTTGCCAATCCACTGTATGCTGTTTGATCATTTCGCTTACCTCAGCGAATCAATATACAAAATGACTCAAATCCTTCTCGCTCAATTTCTCATCCCCACTGTATTGCTTACAAGCTAACAGTAACCGTTCATAATAGGCATGAACAGATTCCTTAACCTCTTGGTCAGTTATATCAATTTGTACCCAATCGGTTTCCTTTGGTGGCACTTTATTTTTCAGAAAAGTAATTACCTGTTCATATTTCCTCATTACCTCCGGATCAGGGGCTCCCGTCTTAGGATCCCTAGGGTACTCTTGCGTTGGCCAGCCTATTGTAATTTTACATTCTGCCCATAAATCTGCAGGTACAATTATATCAAAAAGACCATTCAAGTCTATCCACAACACTTTTGATAATTTAACAAACCTTTCCACCTGTCGATACCACTCAACGGGTTTTTCTCTTAACCTTGGGAAATCATTTGTAAATGACAAAATGTCCTGCCTAGTCCAGGGAACATGCACATAACCCCCTCCTGGGATCTCCCTCATGGGACATTCAGTTACTACTGGCTCGTTTTCTCTTACCGGAAATGCCCAAAAAGTTTTGTCTGTCGCATCCTCTCTCTTTCGAAACCACCTACCTTTCCACCTGTCTACATCACCCCATTTCGTTAACAAAGCAATCAGTTCTTTAATTTGAGTCAATCTCCCTGCAGTATTCAGATTTTCAATATCATTCTCAAAAAAATCTACTCAATATGGCTTCTGTAATGATGTTATTTTCTCAAAGTCAATACCCATTTCACTCGCTGTCTCTTCGAGTTTCTCATGCAAACTCCTCGCTCTCCAAGTTATACTCTTGCAGAGAAACATTAGCTCCTCGTCCTGATATGCTTTTAATTTTTCAGTTGGAATAGTCCCTACTATTAATTCTTCCAATGTTACTTTTAATTTTGCCACATCTAAAGGTTGAGGTTCTGTATCTTATTGCTGTAAACTCCTTAACCAATCACTTAATTCCTCAGAAGTGGGTCCTACAGGGATTGTCTCGCTTCTTATTCTATCCGTATTTCTTTCTGGGGTCTCTGGTGCCGATTCTGTTGTTATCAGCGTCTTACCTGCTGGACTTTGATTTATAGTCAGATTTTTAGGAGTACTTAAACCTGATGATCCTGCCATTTTTCCCCATGCATTTCCTCCCGATCCACTTCTTTCTGTCCCGATTTGTTTATTACTATTGTAGGGAACTGTTAAACAATGCTCACTATTTTTCTGTTTATCAAAGACAGGCATCACTGGCCCTATAGTTACAGGTACAGTTACTGCTTCCATATTTTTAGTTAATTCTCTAATTTTCTCAGGTAATTCCAGAGTAGTTCTAGCTAGTTCAGCCGAATTTTCATTTCCAGTCATAACAGGTTGTGACATTTCAGAGTCTCTAAATGGATTATTTTTCCCTAAATCAGGTGGCGTTTGCTCAAAATTTTTATTTAGCATGGTTTCTTTTACCGGCGCACTCGGCGTCAGCAACGCAGAATTTGGTTGATACGGGGGAGGATGTTTATAAAACATGTCCTCTAGCACTTCATCCTCCGATTCATTCACACCATACTTATAACCTTCTGACCCTGTATTGTTTCTCTTTTCTGTACACTTTCTGCCACTTGTCTCTTCAGTATTTCTCAAAGGAAACATACCATCAGTCATGTTTGCATTCCGCCATCTTCTCATTCGATCCTCATGATTTTTCTGCCCACACTGTCTACCAAACATGTAATTATACCTTCTTCCACTCCGATGCCGTTCCCTTTCATACATCTCTTCTTCCCACTCCGTCAAAGCCTGGAACTGAGTAGGTCTAGGTCTCGGTTCTAACCTCATCATTCTTTCTCTTAAATTTCTTAATACAGCTAAACTAAACGAACCACTTTCTGGAAATGCTAAGACTCCATCTTCTTTTGTATACTTTGCCCAATTCTCCAGCCAAATACATGTATGGTACCCATATTTCGCTACCATAAAAGATGCAGGCGATTTCGGTGGAGGAAGTATTTGTCCTTTCCCTAGTCACAATCGTCTTATCTCTTTTAAATAGACTTTTAAATTTCCCAAACCATGACTTTTTCTCTTTCTCAGGTGGATCGTAATACATCATTTTTATTTTATCCTTAGTTCTGAATGACTAGACTTTTCAAATCACTTCTCTTGCGACTATTCCGTATGCTCTCCAATCCCAGCGCGACTCACACTAACACACCAATCCTGTGCGTCTACGTCACTCCTGAAATTCTCCAATCCCAGCACAACTTACACTAACGCACCAATCCGTGAAAGCTTCATCTCTCTACGGCTGGCCAATCCCAGTGTGGTCTTTCTGACCTCAGCTTTTCTCGCTACTCCTGCTTCTGCTGACCCCTCCTTTACAAAAATATTTCGGCAAACTTTTCTTATGTTTTCTTTAATCAACATCTGTTAGAAACAACATAAAAACACCACCATTGCCGGTTTCGCTAAAGATAGTTTTATTCACTTACACAAGAATTCTGTATTTCCAGTAGGCACCGCTTACCTCTACCCTACCACAGAATAATTCAGTTTCGCCAATACAGTAGCACTTCCCTCTACTTTACCCTTCTAACAAGCAAAAAGGCTAACCGTTTCTCTGGGTATAAAACACATGTGGAGACTACACTGCTCCTGAGAATTAAGGCCAGAGTTTCACGAGAGAACCTGTTGCTATTTCACCCACACACGTTCACGCAGAAAATGTCCCTATCGATAACACACGCCGATGTCATCAACTCAAACCCAGACAATGCGTTGTGCGACTTCACTTGCCACACATTTCCCCATGTACCTACACGGCAACCAGACAATACATTGTGCGACTTCACTTGCCACACGTTTTCCCGTGTACCTACAGGGCAACCAACTTCCTACGTCCCGGACGTTTTCGAACCAATCGACAACATAAAACACAACTTGACTCAACATAAAGTGTTGAACATAAATCAATATTCAAGAATCACCAAACCAATGCAATAAAACCCATTACTAATCACCAAAGTAGCCAAAAATAACCATAACTCTGCTACCAGTAAAACTGCTCCAGCAGAAAGGGGCAAATTTACATATCCTCCCTGCGTCACAGACCCGTCATCAAACTTACTCATTCATACATTCATTCATTGGTGGGGCCCATAACACCAACACTCATACATCTCACTCGAATCTGCACACAGGGGGAAAGAAGCGCTGGACATGTGGGGGGTACCTTGTTACCTATCGGAATAAATTATTTACATTATATACATTATATACATCTGAACCTATAGAATCCTAACTTTAACATCAAGGCACTCCACCACTTGGTCGATGGACCAATTAGTTGGACTGGTTGATGGTGATTTAGAACCAGCTAAAACACATTTAAAGCTTTGGAACCTTTTGATTAACTTTCAATACCTTATTAAAGAATCACAAACTCATTTCTTATTAATCAATGTTTAGTTTATCTAATTAATTCACTCTGTGTTGGCATATTCAGGATTAAAATTCAAATCAGGTTTCTATTGAGCGATTTCCAATCTTTGATCTTGAACATAAATTGACATAACATTTATATTTACCTAAATTTGAATATTGGCGATCATTTCCAGAAGAACCCGTCAACCTACAGCAAATCAAATCCCTTCAGATGGAATTGTCCTTTTATAATAAAAAAAGCCAGGTAAGTCCAGGAAATCTCCTTCAGCACGACGCAGTCCCCACGATTTAGCCAAGGGACCAAGCAATTGCACCAACAGACCAACAATCCAGCTAATCGACTCTCCATACCAACAGCCTAACAGCAATAAGGATAATGATGACGACAACACTACACTTCTAAACCCCCCCTTTTTATACTCTTTTTCTCCTTACTTTTAGGACAATGTGCAACAATTTAGGGGTGGAAAGTGTTCTGATTGGCTAAGCCCTCCAAAAATTGTTATTTTTTTCAATATTCCCAGGTTTCCCTGTTTCCCATGAGACTGGGCATGACATCTTCCCAATTGTATTCTTTTCGTAGTTTCACAGGCGAAAGTTCCGAAGTAACAACATGTAAACCTTCTTATATAGGTCACTCATTGTTCCCTCAGTCATTCACACTAGTTTGGATCTTGGCAGTCCTCCACGTTCCTATCCTTGACAAGGAACATTTCGTTTCTCAGCGGAGGTCGCTTGGAGATCTTCAGATCCATCTTAGTCTGCGCAGACGACATCGTGCTCACGTGACGGTAGCCACTTCCGAACTCCATTTTATGTACTGCAGCCTAGCAGGCCCGAATGCCAACTTAAGCAAAAACAAACATAACAGTAATTAATATATGGAAATTAAGATTCTAATGTTTAAACCCACACTAATCCCAATATATATTAGTATTTTCCTAGCTTGTAGCAACATTTAAAGCAATAATACTCACCATTCTGCAACACTGAAAGCACAAACCATCACAAAAGCAACATAAATCATGCAATTCTCTATTTCAACACATCCTGCAATTAGTTTGCGTACCATAGTTAATCATTTAATTATTAGCCATGCAATTATCATTTTAGTTGATTAGTATTTCCACTCCAAACAAATTAGTACAAATGAATATTTAGAACGATTATGTATTTAAATTTCATGCAAAATAGAGAAGGTATACAAAATGTTGCTTTACCTGCTCCATCATACGCATAATTTCTTTTTAAAGCTCATTGCGAGAGCACCTTATGCTCTCATCATTGCTTTATTTTCAAGTGATGGATTTTATTGCTTTTACTTTTACGGAGCACCTTCGCTCCAAGCTTGTATCCTTTTCATAGTATTTGTTGTATTTAAACACTTCTCCCAGCTGTTCTAAGGGCGAAAGTGTGTGTTATGTGTGTGTTCTGTGTTTCTTTTTTCTTCTGCTTACTGTGTTCTTTTTTACCACCCGCTTCCTTACTATTTAATGTCTCCGTTAAGGAGGGAGATGTGTAGTATCTTGCTTTTTTCCTCTATGCTGTCCTTTATTTGTGTCCTGTACTTTGCTGCTCAGCCAGTCTCTGTGATGTCTTGGAATGTTGCCTCAGTGCATGTTCAAGTGTATCTGTCAGTTTATCTATGTAAACTGAGCGGCAGGGTTGCTGCTCCCGGTGGGGCTTACTATCCTGTACATACTTACTTGGATTAAAATGCTGTTTATCCTACATCAATTCCTGTAACTATTTCCTATGAATAAACCTGAAACTTGGATACAGCTACAACAGAGTCATCCTATTTTTCTGTCCTTTCCTGAAGGAATATATATCTAGGGAAGGAAACGGTAAGTGGTGGGTTTCTCTCTGGCTTAGAAATAATGGCTATTTCAAAGAGGATCTGCAGGACTTCCACCTCCACCCAAAGAGCTACTGATCTTCAGAAAAGAGAACATGAGATGAGTGTGCGCAGTTTCCAGTGTCCTAAACAGACATTGACAACCTTGCACAAAACACCCCCTCATTTGGATTGCCAAAAGCAACTGGATCCATTTGGACTCCATCGCTCACTGGTCCAGGACCACATGTGAAACAGCACAAGCCCTTTCCTACATACACATATTTGCAGTCTGTCTCCCTGCATGCCCCTGACATTGTGAAGGCAAAGGATCCCAGATGTGGGAGACTGTGCAGTGAGCCAGCAGGCCATCCCTCCGCAGAAATACAGAGAAGAGGCTCCCTAAACCACCGATTTGTGCTGCCAGCACTGAGTCGGCCATTGCCTGGGTTGAGAGTAAGTAGTAAATGCATAAAAGAGGTGTGTATTTTGGGTGCCATCTCACATCAGTAAAATGGCTGTACATTTAGTGGGTTTGAATTATTATCATGCTATTTGGAAGAATTACACACATGTAGTTATCTAGAAAGCGGTCAAGGGCATCAAGCCATCTATGAACCTTTGTCCCAACAAGGATAGACAACATATAAATGTATGAGATCAGTTTGCATCTGCTGGAGCTACATGGGAATAATTTACATATTCAGTGAATAAACTGAAATCTCGCGAATGTTTGCAGGCATGGGCAACCCAATCGGGCACCACGCTAGAGTAAAAATGTAGCTGCTTGCCATAATTTAAAATTTAATTAATTTAATTGTGGGTTTATATAGCGCTAGAATCGACTCCCGGAGGAGTATCTCCGCGCTTCGACCGCTGGGGAACCCGTCCTGGCTCACCCTGAGAGATGGTCCCTAATGGGTATCTCTAAGGTGCAACCAAGCATCCCCGGCGGTCTGGGGGGGCCGTTGTGAAGATGAGGCAAGCTAATGCCCAGAGTTGCCGAGTGTGGTCCCTGACTGGAGTAGGCACCGAGGCGAGAATTATCAAGCCCGCTGACCCTGGTCCACGACCCTGCCGCGTCGGGAATCAAACCCTGGTCCCGGGCCGTCCTCTGCTTACGGGTCTGCCGCCTCTAACCAGTGAGCCACACATCTCCACGAAATGTGAAATAGCAGTCGTACATGTGCCAACGCTTGTGCATGAGTGATCACTCTTCAGGCGCGGCGTGGATCTTGTCCATATTCGCAAACAAAATCGAAGAAAAAATACATTGTTTTGTTCCAATTCCTCTCTGCCTGGGAAACTGCCGCTGAATACTAAGCAGTGGGAATAACTGAGAGAAGCAAAAGTGGTGCCAAAAAGCGTAGGCGCTCTCTGCAGCCTGAAGATCTTTTTAAAAGATCAACAAAAATGCTGACCAGAGGCGAGCAATAACGCTTTTGTAAAAGTCAAGGCAACAACAACTCCACCTACCACCTCATGAATTTGTAAATTGGTGCTGCTGAAAAGGAGAAAATCAATAGTTAGCTTAATTTTTCTTGACTGATGGTATTAGCTCAGCAGCAGAAGGCACAACAGATCAGGTATGGATCTCCCTGGAGACTCCCCTGCTCCTGGAGGTTGCTTGAATGCTGGACATTGCTTCACTTTAAGGATTTACTTATGTCTGATAGAAATCTGATCTCGTTATAACCATAAAACTGAGCATTATGCACAGAAGAGAGCACACAATGAAACATCTTCAAACTTAGGGCTTTAGTATGAGTCTTACGGTCCAAGGATCACCAGACACTCGGGGGTGCAGTGGTGGCGGTCTTCTGACTGCCCCGTCACGTCCAGGGCAGTCAGGCCACCCTAGGTCCACCGCATCCTCCAGGGATCAGAGATCGTTAGCGGTGGCACGGCGGTATTGAGGCTGCAGTATGGTTGGCGGGGCCGATGTGGCCTAACCAAGCATATTACGAGTTTCTTCACTGTAACACTTTTCATGGCAGCGCAACCACCATGATAAATGTAGGCATGAGGAAACAAAGGGGTCCTGCAGGGCTCCCTTCTGCCTCACCCCATGTGGATGCACACAGGGGGCACATCATGTGCCCCCCTGTGTGCATGCATACCAGTACCTGCATGGCATGCACTACAGCGGATGTATGTCGTTACAACGCACACTTTTACAACGCATGCACTTACAACGCATTTTTTACAACGCACAATCCATTACAACGCATGACATTACAACGCAGGACACTACAACGCATTTTTAAAAACTACCTTTACAACGCATTTCCATTACAACGCATACTACCTTTACAACGCATACCATTACAGCGCATAATATTAAATTGCATTTAAGGTAAGTATTAGATAGTATAGGGGTAAAAATTACTATTCTAACTCCAGGGGGTGCAACAGTAGGGTAAGTGTTGGATAGTATAGGGTTAAAAATTACTATTCTAACTCCAGGGGGTGCAACAGTAGGGTAAATGTTGGATAGTATAGGGGTAAAAATTACTATTCTAACTCCAGGGGGTGCAACAGTAGGGAAAGTGTTGGATAGTATAGGGGTAAAAATTACTATTCTAACTCCAGGGGGTGCAACAGTAGGGTAAGTGTTGGATAGTATAGGGGTAAAAATTACTATTCTAACTCCAGGGGGTGCAACAGTAGGGTAAGTGTTGGATAGTATAGGGGTAAAAATTACTATTCTAACTCCAGGGGGTGCAACAGTAGGGTAAGTGTTGGATAGTATAGGGGTAAAAATTACTATTCCAACTCCAGGGGGTGCAACAGTAGGGTAAATGTTGGATAGTATAGGGGTAAAAATTACTATTCTAACTCCAGGGGGTGCAACAGTAGGGTAAGTGTTGGATAGTATAGGGGTAAAAATTACTATTCTAACTCCAGGGGGTGCAACAGTAGGGTAAGTGTTGGATAGTATAGGGGTAAAAATTACTATTCTAACTCCAGGGGGTGCAACAGTAGGGTAAGTGTTGGATAGTATAGGGGTAAAAATTACTATTCTAACTCCAGGGGGTGCAACAGTAGGGTAAGTGTTGGATAGTATAGGGGTAAAAATTACTATTCTAACTCCAGGGGGTGCAACAGTAGGGAAAGTGTTGGATAGTATAGGGGTAAAAATTACTATTCTAACTCCAGGGGGTGCAACAGTAGGGTAAGTGTTGGATAGTATAGGGGTAAAAATTACTATATTATGCGTTGTAATGGTATGCGTTGTAATGGTAGTATGCGTTGTAATGGAATGCGTTGTAAAGGTATTTTTTAAAAATGCGTTGTAGTGTCATGCGTTGTAATGTCATGCGTTGTAATGGATTGTGCGTTGTAAAAAATGCGTTGTAAGTGTAGTGCGTTGTAAAAGTTGCGTTGTAAAGGTTGTTCCCCACTACAGCAGTCCATGCTGTGCAGGTGCCTTTGACATTAATAGGCACCACCCAGAGAGCGCCAAAGAACCACTTGCCAGACAGGAGAAACCTCCTGATCCGGGGTGCAGTTTCTACATGGGTTTGGTGGTGCGGGAGCAGGGCAGTCCAGCTCTCGCACCGGCAAACTCTTAATATGGACATGTTTAGGATCTATGAAGAACGATGCCGTGTATCCATCCATACATTAATTAGGTGGAAATTAGGGTGGCCATCTTTCTTCACGTGATTATGGATACATTTCCAGTCCTGGGCTTTTCACTTACTAATAATTGCTATTAGGTGTGTTCGTCTAAATGCATACATTGAAGGAACCATGAAAACAATGACCAGAATGCATTCGACTCTCAGACTAAAGCACCGAACCTCAAACAGTGGGGCATACTTACGAGCCCCTATCGCCATCACAACGTTACTTTCAGTGATGCTGTGGTGGTGATAAGCGTCTCTCCTTATTTTCAAGGCACCGTTAAACCTCTTAACGTGACTTAACTATGCCTTGCAAATAAGACCCCTTTTCACGCTATGCTTAGCTTGAAAGGAGAGGGCAATGGGTGTTGCTGTGGGTGTTCCACAGCAACACCCATTGATTCTGATGATGCCTCCTATTTACAAGGAAGGCATAAATAGGAGGCTGCACCAGAATTAAGACTAGTCTTACCCTGGCGCAACGAGGACAAATGTTTCATTTCTCCTTGTTTTTGTATGTGTGCTGCGTTGTGTAACACACATTAAAACAGCAAAAGGCCAATGATTGTTTATGTACAGGTAGGTCCCCCTTTCCTGCACATAAACAATCATTTAAAAAAAATGCTGTTTAGGAATAGGAGCTTCCTGTACATAAACAATCTTCCCCTGAACACAGACACCCTTGCACTATGGTGCAAGGGTGCCTGCGTTGGCGCTGGGCTGCTAAACTTAGCGCCAGAGCAGGGGGAAACGTAGGGTTGCACCATACTCTTGTAAATATGGTGCAGCCCTGTGTTTCAGAAGTGGCGGAGCGTGTCGTTAAGCCAAGGAGGGTAAAACCACGTTCTGCCACTTCTTTGTAAATATGCCCCAGTGTTTGTGATAACAGAGTTAAGTGCTCACCCTGGTAACTGCATGACTTAGTGACTGAACAGCAGACAGCATAGCTTGAAAACCACAGAGCAGCACCCACTGCTCGTGTTTTAGAGCTCTCCTTTCTGCAGCTCATGCACTAACTCATATAGGGGCATATTATCAAGACAGGTGATAAAATTATCGCCGCTTTAGCGGCAGAAAACTGCCGCTAAAACGGCGATAATGGGCTTGACAATATGCTCTATGGAATTCCAATTGAAGCTCGGTTAGACGTCCTTCACATCTAACATGGGCTTCGATTGGAATTCCATAGAGCATATTATCAAGCCCATTATCGCCGATAAAGCGGCGATGATTTTAACGCCGGACCTTGATAATATGCCCCATAGTTTCGAGTAGACTGAGCATTGATTCCTTCAAGAAAATGTCCATGCTGTCATCACTGCCTAGTCACTTGCTGCAGTAGTTACCCAACTTGTTTGGACTTGTTTCCAGATTTTACTTTCCTGTCTTTCTGATCTCTGCTGCCAAACAATTTAGGCCGAGTGGTTGCAGTGGCTTTAAATCGCATAATAGGAAACTGTAATTCCTGTTGCACTGATCCAAAGTTCTGCCCCAGCTCTGTGATTTATTGCTTCATTAAGAGATTTGTCCTCAGGCTTTAAATCAATACTGTGACTATTAAGGTAATGACAACGTTGAGCGCAGCCACGTCCGTTCAAGTGAATGGAGCGCGGGAAGCGGGGGTGCGGGCGCGGTGGTTCCCCACATGTATCATTGCTCCGGAAGTGATTCATGTGTTTCTCCCGGATTCAGGGGCAGCCCCATCAATAAGCACGGGCTTCATCGTGGTGGGTGCTGAGCAAAACACGTCTTCAGATTTGGCGGGAAAGGGACACAGAGTGCATTCATATTTGAAGCATGATAATTGCGCCTGTTTAGAGAATAATAATATCAGCCTACTGAACATATCTGACGTTTGGTCTGGCAAAACTGTGGGGCATATTATCAAGCCAGGCGATAAAATTATCGCCGCTAAAATGGCGATAATGGGCTTGATAATATGCTCTATGAAATTCCAAATGAAGCCCATGTTAGACGTCCCTCACATTTAACATGGGCTTCTATTGGAATTCCATAGAGCATATTATCAAGCCCATTATCGCCGTTTTAGCGGCAGTTTTCTGCCGCTAAAGCGGGGATAGTTTTATCGCCTGGCTTGATAATATGCCCCTGTGTTTTTTGCTGCAAAACGACATAAAATGTCTGTGGGCTCATTTCACTGTTTACCAGAAATGCCACAAACCATCGCTGTTTTGCTTTACATGTTTACCACAAATTTTCTTTTGATAAACTTAAAGCCCTTTCTGCCAAACGCAAAAAAACACAGAAGTGATTTCTTAAAATAAATTAATTTCAATTTGCATTGCACAAATCAAACCAGACGAAAAAACTGATCTGGTCTACACTGCCCCAAACTGTGGGATTTGAAGCGCACACCGAGTAAAACTGGTGTAAAAACATGCAGCGTCAGGCTCAGGTAAGTGCTTAACAGCAAGAAAGGTGGAAAAAGAGACAATGTGAAGCTTTTTATCGAACAACTTTCTACAACAAGAACTTTCTCCAAACAAGTTTACATAGCAAAAGAGTTCTTTATGAAGACAGTCAGTTTTGGCATCAGACACTTCCTTTGATGACGTAAGAGTGCATACTTTTCTCACTTGGGTTTGTGATCCGCTGGTCATTCGGGCACTATCAGTGAAGTATTGGGTTGATATTCTCTTCTGAGGTACTGGTGGTTTCCACCAACCCACATCGAGGAACAAACATACCAGCGAAGATTTCTCCCACCATGGAAACAAAGACTTAACATTAAGGATACTTGTTTGGATCTGGACTCTTTTTATCTGGTGCACCTTCCTCTTTGTTTTTTGCTTTTTTAACTGACTCTCAGTGGAGCTGTCCTACGGCGCACTCCGGAAGACCTGTGCACAGAAATGGAATATTCATTTTGATACTTTGGGATTTAAAGTGCTGAACCAGTAGTCAGTCGTAGTTTTTTTGTTATAAACAAAGCCTTCCCCCCTGGTGATCTGACTGATGTTTAGCGTTTTTGCGTTTTGTAATGCTCAAAATATAAATACCAGAGAGAGAAAAGCACTGTTTGGTACACACAGTGGTGCCAAAATGGACAGAATATGCAATATCTCCAAAAATTAAACACAGAACGGCATTTTAGAGAAGTGATGCAAGCAGTCAATTGGGGCGGTTCTGCGACATTATGAACTTGGTCATCATTTAGCACAGTCTGATTCCTCTTTTGCAAGTGCTACATCAACTGCATGCGGGTGAAGTACATGCAAAAGTTAACATTGGTTATGTGATGGATCCGGTGCACTGTAGCACATTCGAATAAAGAATTATTGCAACAACAACAACAAAATTGGTCATGCACATCCACTCCTGAGCTCATGTATCAATTCACTGTAAATATGTGGTAGCGATTGTGGATAAAAGGTTGGACTGGCAGGATGCTCCAAGCAATCATCAAAAAAGAGGCGGCTTCTTGGAGAAGCACAGAGGCATAGAGATCCGGAGCTGTATAAGGAATATTTCCTGTTAGTACAGTGAGATTTGCACCAATGTTTCCACTTTGCGGGCAATTTAGTATTTGAGAAGAAGCTTGTGTAGCCTTTTTCTTCATCAATGGTCAAAGATGTTGTCCCCGAGAAATGTGGACATGTTTGCTGTTATATCAGGCATTGCCCATGTGTTAGACCTGTCAACCTGTCAACCTTAGCCCAAAAGCCCAAACTTTTTGCCCTACTCCTCCATTTTTGCTGATCTCATTTTTGTTGGCCTTAGGACTCTGTTAACTTTACCACTGCTAACCATTGCTAAAGTGTGTGTGCTCACCTCCTAAAGCATGGCAGCATTGGCTTACACCAAATTGTCACATTTAATTTAGTGTAGGTCCCTAGTACAGTGCTAATACATGTACCCAGAGCCTGTAAATTACATGCTACTAGTGGGCCTACAGCACTTATTGTTCCACCCATGTAAGTAGCCTTTTTGAACATGTCCCAGGCCTTCCATTGTAGCCTGTGTGTGCAGTTTAAAATGCCATTTCTCCTGGCAAAATAAACCTTTTGCCAGGCGTAACCCTTCCTTTTTCATACATATGTCACCCCTAGGGTAGGCCCTAAACAGCCCGTAGGATATGGTGCAGTCTATTTAGAAGGTTGTTCATGTACTTTAAGTTTTACATGTCCTTGTTGTGAAAAAACTCTCAATTTAGTTTTTCACTGTTGCAAGGTCTACCCCTCCTATAGGATAACATTGTTTTACCTTACTACATTTAATAAGTGATAATTTTTCATTTGGGAGCAGGTAGGAATATCAATTTTGGTGCCTAAAGAACTAAAATTTAAAACCCTCTTTAATGATAAGGTCAGATTTTATGTCACATTTCAGAAAATGACAGTTTTAGAAAGTTGGTATTTTCTTGTCCTAAACATTTGGTGCCTGTAGCCTACATCCTGGGTCACAAGACTAAACGTAGCTGGCAGTTTGCCTTTGAGTATTGCTCCCAGATAGTGAAATAAAGGGGGAATAGGTTCTGGCAGGATGGGCCATCTATGACTTGATGGAGGGAGGAGCTCTCACCTACCACAACTGCACATCACAGGCCTGTGGAAAGTGGAGCCAGGGCATGGAGGCAGGAAATTCTACACACTTCTGAGGGTGGAAACCTCCAGAACCTTCTACTTCAAAGCTGGCACCAAATATAAATATTGGACCCTCAGACCCAACTCAGTACACCTCTGGACTTGTGGAAGTCTCCGGAAGACTGCTGTGCTGCTCTGACAAAAGACCTGCTACCCTACTGTCTGGGTGAAAAGGACTGGATTTACATCTTGAAACCAGGACCACCAGAGTGACTCCAAGGGCTTGTTGGTTGGCCTCCTGTTCAGAGCCCCAGGGACGTAAAAGGCTTCAACCACCTTGAACCCACCACCAGGACTCTGTCATCTCTGAGTCTCAACCCCCAAGTGGTGCTACCCCTGTCCTAGACCCTTGAAAGTGAGCATGAAGTCCCTCTGCTAGCCAAGCTGTGGTCCTGTGAGCAGAACTGATGCAGCACGTCCCATCTCTTCACAGCCACACCGGAACCACTGCTGAGCAACGCATCTCCGACACAGGACCTTGCATTACAGCCAGCAGCTTCCTCAAAACCACCACTGCATGACAAATCCCCGACGCGGGACTTCGCATTGCCAGACCCTCATTGACTTAATCCTTGACGATGATGTAGGACTCTGGATCACAGCCACACTGCTTCTTTGGATCTGTCGATACCTGATTCATCCTCTAAGCGGGATATTGCAATGCTCCGGACAAGTATTTAAGGTACTTTGTTCAGTGGGCCTAACTTGGTCCTTGTATGTTACCCATGCTCCTTCGCTGTCAGCCTCAACTTGTGACTTTGTCTCAGTTCAGCGTGACCAGATAACCACAGATGGAGCATTGTGCTTTGAGGCACTATTTTCAGGTGAATCAATAAAATTGCATATCTCTGGTTCTACTGATTAGATTTTTGTTGTTTTGGTCTCAAATAATTTATTGAATTTTACACTGTTTTTCTAAATTGGTGTGAGGTTTTTCTTATGTTAAGTGTTTCACTTTATTACTGTTTGAAGTGGTGCATAAATACTTTACAAGTTGCCTCTAAGTTAAGCCTAACTGCTCATGTACCAAGCTACCAGAGGGTTAAGCACATGTTAAGTTGGAGTTTGCTTGTGACTTCAACCCTGACGAGAATTGTGGTTCCTGCTTGAGTAAGGTTTCACACCTCCTCAAGCAGTAACCCAATTTCCTACACCATGCAAATGGAGGAAGCACTTTTACCTGTGTGACTTCATCTGCTCCATATTAAAAAAGTGGATGTATGGATAAAAAGGCTCTGAAGTGGTAAATTTGTGTTGGTCATTGTATGTGGTGGACACCAGTGCTCATTTTTGGGGGAAATAGCTTATTATTTATTTTCAGACTTTGACCCAGAAGAAGACAAAAGAACGTAGAAAAGGGAGTAAGGCAAAGGTAGGAAAATAGTCACTTAAGAAGTGTAGAGTGGTGGAAGAAGGAGGCATGAGCTGGAATCACGACTGGACAGCCTTGGTGTTCGGCAACCCTAGCATTCTGCAGTGCTGGCAGCAAGCTCCTAAGAAAAACCTCTGGCCCCTGAAAATATATATTTTTTTACAAATAGGCTCTGATACATGTGCTAAGTGTGTACCACTCAGGAGTTTGTGTGCAGTTAGATCACTCCTCCAGGATGCTCTTTAGAATACAGGATCTCAGGGACCCAGTGAATGCTTTACTTTTCACAGTTGGTGAAAGGGTGGGTGAGACCTGGCCTGAGCTTGTAGCCACAATACAGTTCGAGGTCATGGGGCCCATCTAATTCACTAGCTTCCAAGACATGTGTGATTCTCTTCTGTGTGGCTTGAAGTCTGCCTGTTTAAGAATCAAGAATTACAAGTTGAGTTGTGAATTATACCCAGGGAGGGAATGTGAGAAGTTGGCCTGGTATATGCTGTCCACAAGTTATAGTGGGTACCCTGTACCAGTCCAAACAACCCCTTATTGATGATAGATTAAAGACAACCTTTATTGAAAGCTATCCTAGTGGTAGCTATGGAGAGCAGCCTTCAGGCTAAGTCTTTAAGGAATATAAAGCAGCTTGTTTTACCAGTCTATAATCTCTTGAATGGCTAAATGAAAGGCAACCACACCAGGTATATATATAAAATATATGTATTTATTTCTAAACACATCCTCCTAGTCTCTTTATGAGACTAGAGGTCAAAACACATAAGTTACACTTCAAATATGACAGTAAAATAGCACAAATACACGTCAGGCCCTAGCGGCGAGCCAAACCATATACTAAAATAGTGGTATAAGAACCACGACTTAACTAGACACAAGGCTTAGAGCCTGTAGAATTACTAGGACCCCAAGGAACCACCCAAGGTAGTGACACAGGGGACCCACGGGGGCTGTATGCAGTGTGAGAACACAGCCGCGAGCTCCCGTTAGCTTCTATGGGGAAAGTCGCAGTTAGATTTTTAAAGATTAGGGACACTTAAAATTGAGTCAGGACCAAACCCTTTGGGACTTAGGAAGTTCTAGGGTCAACACCCACAGGAGCACCGGAGTACTCGAGTTACCTCACCCAGGGAAGCCGGGTGCATAGGTGTCAAATGGTGTTGGGTCGCGTCATCGATTTCAATGGGAGCTGGAGAAGAAGTGCTGCTGTCGGGAAGATACGAAGTGTCCAAGGAGATCCAAGCCTGGATCGAAGATGAGAAGAACCTGAAAGCAGAGGCGACAGAGTCTGGGTCACTAGCCAGTGACCAGGAGGACGATAGGCGGATGCCCACCAATGTCAGATGATTTCAGGTGAAGAAGGTGAAGCTTGCTTCTTCAGCCATGAGGACCAGGAGATGTCGAGGACAACCAGAAGCTGGATTCGAGCTACCCCACAAAGGATGTCGAGCGCTGCAGTGTCGGTGCCTGGATTGGACACAACAAGCCTTGGCAACAGCAACCCACGCAGAAAGGAGAAAGATGCTTCGGTGCAGACCAGCAAGGTCTGAGGGACTCACCACTTGATGGGGAGTTGGAGCACATCTGCAGCAACCAGGGAAGCCCAAGGAAATTCAAAGTTAACCCCTCAGGGACCCACCAGTCGAGGGACCAGGGATCGCAAAGGGACCTCAAGAAGAAACACAAAATGGCGGCCCACGGGTCACTCGGGTGACTAGACCGATAATCTTCAGTGGATTCTCTGCTCGAGGTGGGGGCTACAAGTAAGCCCAAGCACAACATCAAGAGACGTTGAGAAGTCAATGTACTTGCAAAAGTGCACGGTGACCAGGAGTTCCAATTCCACGCTACTCACGAGGGCTGCGGGTCTCAGCTTTGCTGGGAACTCGGGTCGGCCTCTGAGATGTCTGTAAATCCTCTTCCTGGGCTGCAAATACTTCAAAGTCCGGCGGGAGCTTCGGAGATGCAGACCGGCAAAATGCTTTGTTGCTGCCTGCCAAGCAGGGGAGTCACTCCTTGAACCCAAGGAAGATTTCTTCAGTCATCTAGTCTTTAGTAGAGCGTCGAAGTTCCAGGATTCAGCTTTAGAGTTGTTTCCAGGTTACAGAGGTTCCTTACTTACACCTAAGGAAGGGGTAGGACTAGCTCTAGGGACCCACCAATGGGAGGGTTTGGAAAGAGGGGTGGCTACACCCATTTCCTTTGTCCAGATGGTTCAATCTCTATATTACACCTGCCAACATTTTTAAATGGGGGCTGGTAGCAAGTTCAACATGTCCACGGTGCAATTATCATGCGGCAGATATTATTCATATGTTTGCGGAGTGTCCTGGATTGGATACAATGAAACAGGATATTAGTAATATGCTGTGAAATATGATGGGCTGTGAAATTGTTTTATCATCGCAATTGATCGTGCTGGGGGTGGGACATCCTGTATCTTCTCATGTAAGCCAGACCTTTCTTTTCATTGCTATGACAGTTTTTAGGCTATGTCTGGCCACTTACTGGCTGGATCCCACTCCTCCGTCAGGTCAATATTGGCATGAAAGATTTCTAGCAGTATATAGAATGGAAATTGCTGTTTATGCTAGAAAAAGTCATAGGGCGAGAGCTAAAGGGCTGGCTTTCTGGGCCCCTCTGAGGAATTGGCCTCGCTTGAATAGTGAAATGGAATAGCTAATAGGATATATATAATTGTTTGAGAATTATTTTATTTAAAGATAAAATGGTCAAACTTGTGGGTTGGATCCAGGGTGTGATGGGAGGTGGGGGGGGGTGGGGGGTTGAACAGGTATGACTTTATGATTTGATTGTGCTTCTTACCATGCTGTATAAAGAAACATTCGAATAAAGACTTATTTTATTTTTAAAAAAAGGAAAGAGGGGTGGCTACACCCATTTCCTTTGTCCAGTTTCGCGCCAGAGCAGGGGCTGGAAGCCCCTGAACCGGTTTGAGCTGGACTATGCACAGGGACACCAAATGCGCCCCCAGTGCAGGACTTCAAAGCACTCAGAGAGTGCTTCCACCCAGCCCCAATACACATAAGCATGTCTGGGAGGTGGTTACACCTCCCTGTGACAGGAAACCTATTGTCCAGGCCTCCCCTGCCGGAGTTTCGGTCAGCCGCAGGAGGCCAGACCTGTGTCTGTGGCTGCAGCATCCATTTTGTGATGCCAGGGCTCTATTAGATTTCTACCGGGTATACCAGTACTGCCATGTCTCTCCCTCTAGAAGTATGGGATCATATCCTCACATCAAGAACTGATGTGGGGGTATGATTCCAAGGTGTTTGACACCAAACACGACATGTTTCTGTGCAGCCAGTCCAAAGTTAGCATTAACCGTTTTAGATATAATGCACTTAAGAGTATATGGTCAGACTGCACCATTGACAACCCCGGAGAAGGGATTCCGAAAGCTGCAGAGGGGCTCAGCTCATGCCTGGGCCTCCTCTCACATATAACCAAGCACCCTGCCTTCAGGATTGAGAAGGCCTGCCATAGGGGTGACTGATAGGTTACTATATGCAGTGATAGGTGAGGTATAGTGAACCTATACCTCTGTAAGGGGTGCATGCACCACCTTACCCAGGCTGTAATAGCAGACCTGCGGTGTCAATTTGCATGGCTTTCCAGGGGTGGCACAATACATGCTTCAGCCCCTGGTAGGCCTCTGGGGTACCTATGCCCTGGGTACATAGTATACCATATACTAGGGACTCACAAGGGTACCCCAGAATCCAATCTGGAGTGTCGCTAAAGTACATGCAATCAATTTAGAGAGGAAGCAGCTAGACTGGGGCCCTGAATAGCAGGGTCCCAGCCAGACTGAAGTAAAAAAAGCTGTGAAACACCAGCAAAAAGCGGGGGTAAACATGTGAAGCAGATCCTACTCTCCTACAGGGAACAATTTTGCATGTGACACAGGGCACATTGTGCACCACCAATGGTGCTTGATGGAGACATCCATTTTAGTCATATTTCCATAATTCAAGGCTTCCAAACTCAGGACTAAGGGGTATGCATAGAGGTAATTTGTACGATTTTTAAAATAACAATACTCACTGATTTTCCATCCTAACTTTTGTATGTGAAAATTGAACACAATGTAATTTGATCAGCTCCTCGTGCATTGCAATAATTTTGCTCTATCAAGTTGTTTTATTTTTGATAGCGCAAAACTTCAGAGGGTTTGCCCATTGTGCCCTACTCCTTTTCCTTATTGACAGGACTGTTGTGAAGTAGGTGGGAACTCGTTTATGGCACTCCAGCAGCGATACCTGGAGAAATGACATATGTTTTTTGCGATAAAACTGACGATCCATACACACGCTTTGGCGACAAAACGAATCTTGTTATAAATGTGAGTCATACTGCAGTTTATACTAATAATTGTAACTTAAGAAAGTCTCAAGATTGAGAAACAGTTTCTCTAATGTCTGATATGTTTTTAAATGTACACAGGAAGAAAGCAAACAGTACTAGAAATTAAAATGGTGCCATCCTCCATTTCCTAAAAATGGGGCTGGACCACTAAAATGTTACTTACACTGCTCGAGGTTTTACAAACATCTGAGTAACATCAAGGTTCACAGTTCAGTGACCCACTGGAAAGCAAATGCATGTATAGCGAAGAAAGCTGTATTGTGAGTACCTTCTCCAAGGCCTTATCTCTTGCGTAGCTCGGGATGAGGTGAGCAATTTTGGTGAGCGTAAGGTAAGAAGTTTTCATTTTTTTTAATTTTATTTTCCCTCATTGTCGTCTGTCGAAGACCCCCTGCTCTTACCTGCACCAGCCGTAGCTGGGCAGCAAACTCAGGGACCGCCCGGGCATCAAAAGCTCTAGCTATGCTACTGGTTCTTATGTAGAGTTTGTCATACCGGGTATTCCATCACAAATGTGGGAGAATACCTAGTATGTAAAAATTCTCGATTCATCTGCTCTATTTAGAGCAGAGATCTTTATTCATCTCCTCCATTTAGAGCAGAGGCCAACATGCTTTAACAATGATAACATTAAGGGGTGCCATCTTTAGAAAGGTAGAAAGGTTTTTAATTGAAATCGAAAATGAATGTCCAATACCTTAAAACAGTACAATATTTATGATCAAAATGTTTGAACCCAAATACTTGTAGCTTTGCACAGTATAAACCTCATTGCTGATAAATTTAGAGCACAGATGTGTAATTGGTATGGCCTCTTAGCACAGTGGGCCTCCTGAATGTATGTTTTCATATTTTGTGTATATTGCTTTGCGTGTTGTTTGTTTTTATGTGGGGCAGTTATTGCTTTTTTATGAACAATTGATGCGGAATGTGGTTCAAGTATGTGGTATTGCATAGGAATACCCTTGGCTGTGCAGTAGTCCACTGGGTGGTATTGTTATGTGGGTCTCTCCGCTCGCTTAGAACTTGTTGTGTCTGAAGGGTGTGTTAATTGGAGGTTGAGTTTATGCCCTAGTAAAATAAGAGGAAATCGAGGGTATGTCATATGGTGTCACTTTTACCAAAGCAAATGATTGTCTATTAACTGGGGACATATCACAGAAAGTGCCGTGGGGGCGCAACAGGCATTTGCGCCAGTTTTGCGTGCCCCACGGCACTTTGGTTTTACAGAAGGAGCTGCAGATGTTTGTGCAGCCCCTTCTGTAATACCGATAGTGCTGGTGTACATAAAGTGCCCGCGCTATCTGCAGGGGCGTTCCCACATTTGCATGAGGACGTGCCCCATACAAATGAGGGATTCCCTTTGCCTCTGCGCCCACGCCGTATTACAGATGCAGGCGCAGAGGCAAAGAAGCTGTCAGGAGGCGTACTGACAGTATGCCACCTAAAAGGTGGTGCACTGTTAGTGCGCCCCCTGAGAGCAGCCCTCTGCAAGGGGATCTCTAATTCCCCTTTAAAGTGCTGGTGGGTTTCCGCCTGCACTGTGAAAACACTGAGCGGCTTTAAAGCAGCTGCACCATTTCTCATCTGAATACGCTGCCCTGGGGACAGCACGAGTTCGCGGTTGCCCTGGGGGCAGCGCATTCATGGTGATAGGGCACAATTTCATTGTTTGCGATGGGCGCACCTTTTGAAAGGTTCGCCCAGCCCAAACAATGAAAATGCGCCTTTACTGTAAACGGTCCCTGGTTTGTTCAGTAATGCATGTGCAGTGTCTATGGTGATGTTGGTGCCCTTTTAGTTAGTATGTAGAGGGCAATGTATAGCAATGTATCCAGTGCATTCCATTGCACTTATATACCACGTAGAGGATTCCATGCTGTTTGTTTGGTGTTGGCACGTGATGCATGCTTGTATGACAGTACAATGAAGTCTGATTGATGTGTTATGGTTGTGATTCCTGCTAATGGAGAATGAAATGTTACCAGCTGTATGGTACTAGACAATGTATTGGTTGCATGAAAGTGCATTATTGGTGCCTTTTACGCGTTCTGTTTTGTTGGTAGTAGTGTGATGAGTTATAAGTTTGGTGTCTTTTTGAAGCAGTTGTGATGACTTAACGAGGATGGGAGTCCTTCCCTGCCCCCCACTTCCAAATGTCCAAGAATGTCTAGCTTCTTTGGAGAGGTTAGCTGGGTGTGACTGAGAATAACCATGGAATTATGGCGAGGTTGCGATGCTGGGTCCTCTAAATGCAAATATGTGAACACTTACACCTTTCAACCTAAGGTTCTTACAAATCTAGCCGGATAGTTTGCTATTTTTTTAGCTTGGAACGCATGGAGTTTCAAAGTAACCTTAGTACCTTTAGATTGAAAAATACTGTTGTTTGTAAAAATTACATTCTTTAAAATGTTTAGAATTAAAATACTTTACTTTGCATCCTTCTTCATTTTGATTGTTGTTCTGCAATCTTAAACTCAGGTCTTTCCTTCCTATTTTTGAAGTTGAAACTTGACCCAACTGGCTCTCTTTCGCCTTTATGAGGGGAGAGGTCCTCCGAGCCCTCCAAATCATCCTTGTCTCTGTTCTTCACACATCTAAGGCACAGCACAACTTAGGCTCCTCCTACCTAAATAGTCTCATCTCCTTCCACCAACGACACAGGCAACTCCACTTCGCAGGACTCCTACTCGCACACATCCCACTCACACACAGAACCTGATCAGGAGGACAGGCATTCTGTTACATCGCTCCTAAAGCATGAACCGAGCTCCCACTCCAGATCACAGCCTCCGCTTCCTCCTCTGTTTTTGAATTCCACAAGAAGCTGAAGACCTGTTTTTTCAAAATAACCAACACACGCCTGCTCGGTGCCAGAATACCCTTGTGGGTGTTAGTGCGCTCTACAAATACACATGACACCAAGTAGGTTTTTCCTTCCTTATGGGGGTTAGAGGAATTCATTTTCCAATTGTATATAGGCCTGATATAATAATCCTTGTGACAGTCAAGGCATATAGCTTGTAAGGAAGGGTTGGTCTGTCGAACTGCTTCGCGATTGGATAAGAATGAGAAATATGTGGGCATTATTAAGCAGGAATGACATTTCCATTTCTTCTATGCTAATTCATTATCTGTTGTTTCTATTTGTTCCCACTGACGCTTTTAAAAACGAAGGGGCTTATTTACAATTTTGCTGCCAGTGTGTCATTTTTAATATGGGGAAAAGTGACATACTGGCGGTGCAAGGGGCTTGCAAATAAGCCCCAAAGTGGGTTTGTACTGAGAGCACTTTGAGGAAGGCGTTTGCTGTGATTGCTACATGATCAATATGACAGCATAGCTGAAAGAATAACATGTCCTTGTTTTTAAAGCAGGGCTGTGTGAATTCCACCGTGCCTGCTATTAAAGTGATTACTTGCATGAAAGCAACTATCTGGAAAGAAAATAAACAGATGCAGATAGACATGCATAGTAAAATAACTAAAAATAAATTGTGTAGGTTGCCATTCCTGTTGCCAAACGACAAAAACATTTAATTCGTATGAAAGCAGGAAGATAAATATGTGCATGAGTGCCAGATGGCTGATCTTTGTGAATTGGTGACTGTATGTGTGTAGGTTTGTGTGTATGATGGCCCTAGTTATGTTTTGTTTCATCCTTGTCGAAGAGTGTGTGAGTGTTTATGGATATTGAGGGGGATATTCACAAGAAAGTGGTGGAGAGAGGCTTAGCCTTCTTGGCTTAATGCCTCTCTCCGCCACTTCGGGAAAGCAAGGCTGCACCATATTCACAAGGACATGGTGCAGCCTTGTTTTCCCTCTGTGATGGCGCTAAGTTTCACAACTTAGCGCCAACGCAGGCACCCTTGCACCAGAGTGCAAGGGTGTCTGCAAGCAGGGTCCTGCACATAAACAAACCTAAAATGCCAGTTTGGAACTTACATGTGTGCTGCTTCATGCAACACATATGTAAGTTACAAAACAGTATTTTTTTTAAAAGGTTTGTTTATGTACAGGAAGGGACACCTTCCTGTACATAAACACACCATGGCATTTTGAATTTTCCATGTGTGCTGCACAAGGCAGCACACATGGAAAATACAAAAACGAGGAGAAAAAAAGCATTTCTCCTCGTATCGCCAACTTAAGAGCAGGGTTTTCCTGGTCTTAAGTTTGGCGTTAGCTCCTATTTACGCTGCCCTTGGGAATAGGGGGCAGTGTAAATATCAATGGGTGTTGCGGTGGAACGTCCACCACAACACCCACTGCATGCCCCTTTCACGCGTGAAAGGGGCCCTATTCACAAGGCAGCGTTAAGCCACGTTACGCGACTTACCTTTGCCTTGTGAATAAGGCGCGGCCCCTATCAGTGACGTTGTGGTGGTGATAGGGGCTTGTGAATATGCCTCAGTGTCTGCTGCACTATAAAAAAAAGTCAAACCTATTGGACTTATCAGAGCTTGTTCTCTGAAGTCACTTCTATTTAAATATGACGTTTGCATATGTATTTCTATTAGCCTCAAATGTAAATCAGAATTTAGATTTCCTTATGAAAACTGAATGGAGCAGCTTTTCCCCCTCCAGTTCCCCCATCCTGCCATCTTGTTTTAAGATCGGAGCCCTTTTGCACAACTGCAGAATGCACATATTTAGTAGGTGTGCGTTAAAATTTCTACTTTTCTGTATGTTGTACAAAACCATTTTTTAGGATTTTTATGTTCCTTTTAGTTTAGCATTTGAAGCATTATATTTTACTTTAATTTCAATTTATATCTAATTTTCTCATACATTTCAAATCCATTTTAGACTATTTTTCCCCAAACTTTATGCTTTTGAACTTAATATTTTTCTAATGTATCACTTTCAAGCTAATTGATATGTTAGACTAAGTACCGGGTTCTAGTAGAATTGTATATAGGATGTCAGTGGTGCTAGAGTTGGTTTTGCTGAGAATAGTCTGCATCAGACAGCCCCACCACCCTTACCTTATTGAGCTGCAATTGCCAGATAAGGATATTACACCACCTCTGCAGTAGATCATATTTTTACACAACTCTGGATCTAGTGTGTATGTGCCATGTGTAAGGGGATGGCAAGTTATATACCATCGACAGCTCATTGTCCATGAAAGCCCATGTCAACCAGGTTCTTGGTGCCTGTTATGGTATCATGCGGAATCTTCGTAGAATTTTCAAGTGGCTACCCATCGAAGCCAGAAAACCTTTGGTGCAGGGTCTTGTTATCAGTCGACTGGATTATGGGAATGCTCTGCTGATGGCACTCAACGAGGATCTACTTTCTAAGCTTCAGATTCTCCAGAACACTGCCGCCAGACTCATTCTCAATCTTCCGCCCAGATCGCCTTCCGCCCCTAATCTTAAAACTCTCCATTGGCTTCCTCAGAAGCCATTTCAAAATTCTGTGTCTAACACACAGGTTAATGTATGACACCGGCCCTAGATATTTAGCTAAAAAACTTCAATGGTACACACCAGGCAGATCTTTAAGGTCTAGTGCCAAATCGTACCTTGTTCAACCTCGCACTCGAACTTCTCGAAATGGCGGACAATCTTTTTCCTACTTGGCTCCTATGCTCTGAAATAAGCTACCACCACACCTCCCGTCCATAGTTGACCATCGACACTTTTGGAGAGAACTGAAAACCTGGCTTTTCCCCCAGTAAGTTAGTTTTACTACCCTTATTGTTTCTGTCCTTTTCGCTGTTGTTATTGCCTAGCGCCATGAGACCTCCCTGGTGATATGTTGCGCTTAACAAGAACATTTGATATTGACATTGACATACTCTAGTTTATATCGGCTGGAGCAAAAAGGAATCCAAGTTTACAACACACATGGAGCTAGATGTGGACATCAGGGAAAGCCAGCATTTGCCCCTAAAAACCAACCTTCTTGCAGCTGAAGGGTTAAAGACCAAGAAGCGGATAACAACAATTAGCCTTCTTTACATTTTGTGTCCGTCTTCTGTATTCATCACCCCTGATATCATTTAAAAGGGCAGTGATAGGAGTACCAAGGACAAAGCCCGAGTAGAGAGGAGTTCCTACCCTAAATGTGGAGTGAAAAGGATTTTATGGGACTGAGCTTCCACTGTAGGGGGGAGGGGTAAAGTGTGGGGGAAGGGGTAAAGTGTATCAAATGTTTACCACTGCGCTGTGAAGGTTCACCTTCATACCGGCCCTCTTTTGACATCAGGGACAGTTCTGTTTGAAAGAGTCTTCTACTGTGCTGCCTGACTTAATTTAGGCAGCACACCCGGATTTAATGGGGGGATGAATCATCCCCTGCAGAGCACACCAACCGAGGCCGGAATCACAAAGCTCGCCTTGCAACACACCCCAGCTTGGCCAAGGAAGTCTTTAATTTTCGTGCTACAGAGGTGTGTGTACATACACCTCTGTAGCATGAAAATTAAAGACTAGCTCTGCCCTGCTGTGGTGTGTTCCATATGGCTATCCTGAAAGCACACACACACATATACACATACATATATATGTGTGTTTGTGTGTGTGTGTGCATATATATATTATGACCAGTGCCACTATTTTGTCCCTTTTCTGTGTCAATGGCTGGTCCGGTTTTTTGTTCCGAAAATCTGGTCACCCTAATCAAATAGGACAAGAGGGTGTCATTTTCGAAATGAATAATATGACTTCCATGTCTAGGTGTATGATGAAAACACAAGGGGTATTTCACCCCGCCTCCCACGTGAAGCAGGCCCGGACTCTCTCATTCCAAATGCAGCTGTCATTACTATATGGGTAAATTGCTGGTGTGGTGAGATTTTGTGGCCAGTTCAGAGTGGATACAGGTAGCAAAAAAACATCCCTCCTGCTCTCCCCCACCTGCGTGCCTTACCCGGAGTGCCACTGTAGTGCAGGCCTTGTATACATGCGTTAATTAATCTCTTTGTGGCAGCCTAATTAATCTTTTACTGATTTTACAGACAGTATGCACGTCCATTCTAAAATGTTGCTAGTACACAGTGAAAGGGGCATACTTCGGTGCTCATGTTAACACAAGATAATCTAATAAATCTTTTAAAAGAGTGTTTCTCTTTACAAAACAATAAAGTTTCCATAGCAACTGCCATTCTGATAGTCAGTGACCTGAAAGCGGCACTGCAAGCTGTAGCATTGCAGTACATACCATTCTTAAACCATCAAACAGCTTGCAGAAAGCAATAGACTGATCCTGCTTCACTGTGAGATAAATTCACCAAAGGATATTTCCACCCAGGCACTAAAATGCAGGCAACAGACTCCACAATGAGCAGCACAGCCGCTCAAAGAATTGAGTGAGTTGAGTCGCCTTTCTTTCTGAAGACCACTGTCTGCAACCCAAAGGCTGTCTAAGCACAAGCAGCTCCCTCTTATGATGATGAACATTTGTTAAGAGCTGTCTCTTTCCCTAACAAATTCCCTTATATCAGTCTGTCTTTAGATTTAAATTGTGGTGTATGATTTTGCTTCAAAAGCTTCCCCCAAGTTGATGTAATGTGTTAAATTAAACATCTGTACCTTATTGTGAAGGTTGTAAACTAAGCAAATGTTTTTGTGTAGAATGCATTTTAGGGGGACACTGAGCCAACAAAAAAACTGTGGGCCTCATTTATGACGCCCCTTCCAGCTCTTTTGAGCTGCTGTAATGTCACTTTTTTTTTTACGTTCCGGTGGCGCAGTGTCCTGCAGCATATTTACAAAGACAGTTTAGGTGGCTTTTCATGGCCTTGTAAATATGTGACCCTTTCACGCAGAACACTGAGTCAAAGGGACGTTCCATGGGTGTTGCTGTGGGTGTTCCCACCCATGGAGTCTATGAGAAATCGTAAACCTGAGAATGCATCAGAATCTAACGCCACCCTAGGGGTGGTGTAAGGGAGGCGCAACGAGGAGAAATTTTTCATTTCTCCATGTTTATTCCTTTATCTATGTGTCCAGCATTCCGCAGCACACATACAAAGGGAAAATCGCCTGAATTTATTGAGTTTGTGCAGGAAGGTGTCCCCTCCTGCACATAATCAATCAGCTCCACAACGCAGGTACCCTTCCACCATGGTGCAAGGGTGCCTGCCTTGGAGCATGGCAGCCCATTGTGCACAGGGGAAAAGGACAGGAATGTGCTGTATCTCATAGATATAGTGCATTCCTGCCCTTTTGTTTTGTCATAGGGCAGCGCCGCAAGATTCCTTGTGGTGCTGCTCTGCACCAAAACCTCTTAAATGAGGCCCAGTGTTGCAAAGATCGCATTGCAAAACTCATGAGCCCTCCATTTTGTGCACAGTTTTGCCTACTAATCCATTTAACGGTAATGTCTCAATTAAAACAGTTTTGTGGAGAAAAAGACACTAGCACAAGAATTACTGAGCAAAAACTAGAAAAATTCATCGAGAGGGAAATCGGAAACTTCTGACATGACAACATTTCTGCACATCTCTAATGAAGGCATACATCTTCAGTAAACTTGTTTTGCCTTGAGATGAACATTAAGCCTGGTTTAAATTGTAATTATGTCCACATAATTTTCAAATCGTGCAAAAAAGGTCGCGCACAGGGATATTTTCAGTTCAATCCAGTCTCCTGCCTATATATTGTAAGACTATTTTTTGCAAAGTGCACCCTTGTTTGAAAAAAGTCACGTTATTAGCAAACCACTTTTTGCTCTAAAAGCACAATTTTGCGAATTTTATGAAGTTGTGCAAAATATTACACAGTCTCCCACACCCCTAGTACACATCCCCTTATAGCGAGCTTCAGGCTGACTGGGTGGATTTTTAAATAGGGACAGTTTATTTTTTACTCAACATTACTGTATCTGTGTTTCACCATTTGCTGTTGTCAGCCATATTAATGATGTTTGATGATGAATTTATAAAATGTGTAAAATCTGAGGCTGCAACAAACTGATATTTCACATGCCATCATTCTGTTCTTCTTTCCCCTTTCCCTATGTTGCCTAAGCCATAAAATAACCCTCCTTCCAATGTATCCACCTTCATTCTTACCTGTTACCCCCTTCCTCCATTACCCACCCAAAAATTTCGGTCATAGCCACCCTATTGGACACTTCACTCTCTCCCTCGTTCTACAGAACTCTATTGTTTTGTAGCTAGGTTTGAATTATACACCTTTACATAAAGAAATGTATTAGGTATGTCAGCTACTTGAATATTTATAATGCAAGAAATAAACCAACTGACATTATTACTGAAGAATGTGTTATACATACAGCATATGTTCAACAACCGTAGGTTTCATCCAACTTCTTACCACTTTTCTTAGAATTTTAAATCTTTATTAAAAAAAAATAATCAAAGAGCGGCTAGATCCGGCAGTTGGATGAGATATTTTGTGCCACGAGGTACATGCATACCGCAAGCCCTCATTGATACTAGAAATCCACTATTTTCCAGGACGCCTTCCCCTGCTTTTCCCAGCGAGACTGCATTGGTATAGTTGTGAGATTCTGTTTATTGGATTAATGATTGCATTAATTTTGCTCTCTCTACCTATGGAATAGTTTTCTTGGCACACTGAGACCCTCCACTCTGGGTGTGTTCTGCGGGAAGGCAAGTCTAAGGAGGCATGTACTCGATGGTACCACCAACAGGGGCAGACACACTGCCCGTACAAGCGGCCAGTCAAAAGTCCCATCTCTTAGGGCAACAAAACCCTCTGCACCACCCTTTTCCTGCAACAGCCGCAGAGCACCTGCAATTCAGACTGTGAGGTTCCTGCCATCCATCATCCTGCTCCTGTCTCCTTTTAACACGGTAATGATTCCGGGCTGCCACAATCCAACAGGGCTGTTATTACATTTCCAGCTGTGAGCTGCGTCGTGAGTTCCCTTGGGACTTGCCTGTCTGAAATATATCCGTTCCTTTTCTAATAACTGCGCATCTCTTTCAAATTCACGCGAGGCCTGACGAGGGTGCGCGAGGACTCCTCGTGCGGGAATGGGAAGCACGTGACGCTGCAGGAGCCACAGGTGCAGGTTATGGCTGTCGCCTCGCCGGCAGAGGATGCCTTGTCACAAGCTTCCTGTTTGATTTCAAGCCCGGGGAGCCCCTTCTCCGAACACTGTATTTCTGCTGTTTTTGCATTTTCTAATTTGATTTCACCATTACCGATGCATCTCTTATTCAACCCTTCAGCTGCACATCCGCAGGGCAATGAATCCACCGCCTTAATGAGTGCGTGTGACTGAACCACCTCGACGCACTTCGACGTGTATTGATCCCATCCGTAATGCAGCGCTGCGCGCCTTTTCGGGAAAGCGCTACCTGTCAGAGCCTGGCTGATTATGGGAGGGTCGCGCGTCGAGGCAGAAGTAAGCCGCTGAGCGTCTAAGCAAAGGCAGCAGATTAGTGTTTCTTGCCTCGAATTACGCCCTCAGGGCAGCAGTGACCGTCCGGACACAGGAATGACCAGTTAGAAAAATGAAACACCAAGACAGAGACTGACATTTGACCTTCTTCTCTGAATGGCCAGCAAATGTGACAAGATAAGAACAAGGTTTAAAGGCCTGTTTACAGAAAGGAGCACTGGTGGAAGAAATACAGGGGGCCCTTGTAACAGGGTTGCCTCACTGAAGGGACAAACTCAAGCTGGACAGCACAAAATAAATAAAGCTAGCAAATAGAAAGCTAGCAAATGTGAGTTATGAACCACAAAGCCAAAGGTCTGCAATGGATGAAATGCAATCCAGGGAAGCTTTCCGAATGTCCCCAATATGTCTGTAGCAAACTAGACAGCCAAGCTAGGCACCTCTGCACAGATCAGGTTCACAGAATGGAGGACCTTCGAGGGACATCCACCTGGGACCACTCTTGCTTCTCAGTCTACTTCTGTGCACTGCAGCCTCTGTGCCCGTGATAAAAGAATTTTAGAACGAGATGTAATGATTGTATGTCCCCTTGCTGCTGTGCCATGCTTAATCTTGCATTTATTGTCCAAGTTCTGGCACTTCATCTTGTGCCTATATTTTAATGACATAGGGAGACAACATGGACTCAATGTCTCTCAATATTGTCATGCCTACTTATTTATTTATTAGGTATTATGTTTGATCTTTTAATACCGCTAACATGCTGTCTTGTGGGCATGTAAGAGAACTTTAAATCATTGGAAACATACTGAACTACTACAAACACTAGCGGAAGTCAGAAAGTGCAAACAGTCTCTGTAAACCAAATCTATTTCATGCTTTATGGGTAAGTGTTATTTCTGATAGCACAAGTCAGTGTAAATAGAAATCAGCAAAGCTTAAGAGGTGAAGAGAGACATTTTTATATAGTCTCTAAACAATGCACCTTTACGCAGTTGATTCTAATCCTCAGACTCGTGCGCAGCCAACTTGGGTGTTTCTCTTTGGAGGTCCTCACTCAAGGACCCTCTGAACATGTGCATATAGCTATGTGTATCCCAAAAAAGCATTATGAACGTGCAAACATAACTAGAGACCTTCCTGAATCGTGGTTATAGGGGTATTCATCAAGAAACTGAAGGGAAAGGGCAAACTGGGATGCCACTTGCAGCTATTTAGGAGCTCATAGGCAGTGCTTTATTTATGTTGGTGAATGGTGGCTGTGGGGACAGATCACTGGGGAGGTGGGCTTATTTTTGATCATCAGACTTTGATCCAGAGCCGTATAGAGAAAGGCAGAAAATGGAGAAAGAAGGATGAAGAAGATATGAAAATAGTGACATAGGGAGAAATCAGGGATGATAAAGAACAAGTCAGAGTGAGATAAAGCCAAAAGAAGTGGAAGGTGATGGAAGAAACAGGCACGAGGGCGGATCAAAACTAGGAAGCCTTGGTTTTAAGCAGGGCCACTGGAATTATGCGATTCTGCAGCTTTTTTTCACATAATTATGGGTTTGCCACATTTGCTACATAATACATTATCTGCTGCATAATCTGAAGATTTTAACTAATAGATCAAAAGTTAAAAAAAATGTGGCAACATTTTCTCACCTAATGGAAGTCTTTTCTCAAAGGTTAACTGGTCATCTTTTGATTGCTTATGTCTGTATTTGGTTGTCAAACTGATACTAATGAGATTACATCTTTGCCCAGACAGTATTATCATGTGTAAAAATGTCCAAATCATGAAGAAATACTATAACAAAATATGCAGCATCATGCTGCATAATTTGCCTTTTCTTGCCGCATAATAAAGTAAATCCTGCCACATACTTTGGTGCTTTCTTGTCGCATAACTCCAGTGGCCCTGTTTTTAAGCGACCCCCCACAGTCAGCAGTGCCAGTGAAGGCTGATAAGAAAAACTCTGAGTTCCTGCACTATTATTATTATTTTTTTTTACAAATTATGTATAAGCATGTCCTTAGAGCACTGGCCAAAGCGAATGGCATTGCCCAAACAGAGAAGATTAAGTATTTAAGTTTCTCGGCTAAATAGGAAATTGTTTTGAACTCATGTCACGTGTCGAATTCTTGTTACATTTGTACAGTCCTTGCCCAGTTAATCTATTCAGCCCCTTCCATGTTAACAGATGCCCCATGCACTAACAACTTTGCTTTCTAGTTGAGTATGGGGGAACAACTTGCAGTGGGAATTTGTTCTTTTTTCCTGATGCGTAGCTTCCTCAGATTTTGCTCTTATAGCGTGCTGCACTCTTATCCTTTCTTTGGTATTACCTTCGACAGGATGAGGTTCCGTGTGAGACGGAACGACACTTTTTGAGTGGTGACGAATATGGATGAGTTTGGTGTCTACGAACCGCAAATGACGAGTATAGTGGGTGTACGCAGTTTCGCTACGCAACCACGTATGGTTCGTCTCATTTTTGGGTTTGTTCATCCGAACCCTCGGGTTCCATTTTAGATACGACATCCATTTTGTTTCTTGCCCTCAAGTAGCCAGCGAACGGACGTTGCCCGCTTCGTGACCCTGGGACTCCCAGGCTCACATGAGGGACACGTGTTTCTTTGAGGGTGACTTTTACGATAAGGGAAATGACACGTCGAAGGCAGATGGCCCCTCTCGGGACTCATCTTGCCGTGCTAGCCTATTGTTTCAGTCATGCATGCATTGGACACGAGGTCTTTGATCCTGTCATCAAGTTTCCTTTATTACTCCCGACACTCTTCTTTAACCTGTTGTGCATCCTTGTCCTTTCTTTGCATCTGTTTTTGTCCTCTCTCCTAATGTGTTTACGGTCAGAATGGAATGTGTTTTATTGTGGGGTAGATATGTTTTTACAGTTGGGAACCGGCAATGCTGCTGTAATTATGTTCCGGCCTCCTGAAACATGAACACGACTCTTTGAAGTTTATTGTGGGAACTGAGTTGTAACCTTTGTTCGCCATACTGTGCAATGGCAAAAACGTGTATAAAAGGAGCGATCCACTTTTGCAATTTGAAGCAGTCTCCGAGAACCTACACGTTGTGTACTTCTTGTGATTTCTGTATCCCTGCAGTAAATAAACGCTGATCTCTGACGTCGCTGGAAGTGTCCCGTGTCTCTGTGTTTTGTACGCCAGAACAGGTAACCCACGAAGGTTTCAGGTGTTGTCCCCTGGCACCGCTGGGTCTTAGAATAACCCAGTCCCTCAGTTGGCGCCCCACGTGGGGCGATATCAGCGGTACCGGTCCAAAGCCCGACGATCGTGAGGAACTTCGTGTGAAATCTCCGAGGGAAGGTGCACCCCGCTTCATCGATCCAGTTGTCGAAATAAGTGGCCCGACGTCTTTTCCCGCGAAGATCCCCGCCTCCTGACAGCTGCGACGGACTGATGCCCTGCCTGTCGACCTGTTTTGGCGCCTGGCGTAGTCCTTTGTACGGCGAGACGATAGACGGGCCTTCCTGGTGACTTCATTGCTCTTTCAGTTAAGTATTTGTGGGTCGCTCCCAGTGTTCCTTTGTTGTTCGCATGGTTCCATAGCATTTGTGGTTCTTAGTTGTTGGGTTTTATTTGACGATTGCAATTGCCAAAACCGAGGGTCTCGCATTTTTGTGCGAGGACATCATAATTCGATAGCCCTTGAAGTTTGTAAACTCGGTTAGTGTGCACGATGCCTGACCGTAGTACTTTGTTTGGGTTTCTTAAATGTTGCAGAATGGATTCCCGGCTGGAGGATTCATGTCCGATACCTCCGGTTGGAACTCCAATTTATGAGCTCTATAGTCGCCATGGCGTGGGTCCTATCGTATATAACGAATATTGGGTCCATTATACTAAAAATGATGGTGTTCTTAGTTGGCCATCACATGGTAGTTTCGAAACTGCCGTTTTAGATAATTTGGAAGCTAAACTGTTTAAAAAGAAGGCTAGGCCAGCCATGTTTGATTCCTTCCGGTTATGGCGTAAAGAGGCCAAGCAGAAAGAAATCAAACAGAGTAAGAAAAATAAGAGAGAAGGTGTCATTACGGTGATGCGAAATGCTGAACAGTATCAGCGAGACAAAGATGAGAAAGAGCAGGAAGTTAGTGCTCGACTTCATCATATGGCGGTGGATAAGTGTTACCCGGTGTTACCGTCTAATGCCGATAAGACGGGAGAAGAAGTGATAGAAGATTCGCTCCTATCTTATTTGTTGAAATCACCACCTCCCTATGCTCCAGATACTGTGGGTCCTATGATTCTTCCTATTCCTCAACCTGCTGTTTTGGCGGCTGCTGGTCAGCCCGTCGTTCCTCCCGCTCTCCCGAATCCTCTTGTGCCGCAAATTGTCCATCCTCCTTTACCGGCTTTTCTTCCTACTGCGCTTTTCCCAGCCCCTCCTCAGCCTGTCGTTCCCGCTACTCCTGGTGCCGCGTCCACCTCTATTGTTTCCACTCCTACTGTTGTTGCTCCTGTGCCTTCTTCTTCTTCTCCTTCTGTTCGTAGCCGTCTCCTGAATGCTGTTGCTACTCTTTATTCTCCGCTTTTTGGGCCAATACTTGGATCGACTCTTTCTGATGTTGCTCAGAGGCGCAGCCAGCTTCCTGATGGTAGGGAACGTGAATCCTTGGTAAAAATGGCACGTAAATGGATTCGTAATCCTGTTAAGTACACTTCGCGTATAGTGTTTGAAACATTTTCCCAGTTTAATGCGCCCACGCAACGATTCGTGTTTGAGGAAATGTGTAAATCGTTGAGGGAAGAATGGGATCATGATGTGGTCGACGATGTGGTCAACAATGTACCGTCTGAGGTTTCTGAGCTCCAGCATCAATTTACAACTGGTGTGATTGTAGGTGATAAGGTTCGAGCTGCTCTAGAACGTCTGTTATCCTTTCGATGTACAGTGCAACCTCGAGCGTTGTTTAAAGACGAGACCGAAGAGTGGATGGCAAAACCTGGTCAATATCCTATGCGAGAAGTTCCCCCAGTGTGGATGCCAGGTGATCCTAATGCTAATCCTGCTGTCCCAGGACGGTTTCAGAGAGTGTGGATACACCTCCCTTGGAAGCGATCGGAAGTTTTGCAGGTGAAGCAAACTTTGCCCGATCCTCGTAAAAATCCTGCAGGTTATTATAAGGAGTTGTCCCAACTAGTGGATGCTACTGTTATGAATCTTGCTGATATCGACATGTTGTTTGGCAATGTAGTGCCTCAGCCGATTTGGGCGAAAATTCGTCACGAGAATCACGCAGCTGAGTTAGGCGGTGACTGGGCTGCCCTTACGGCGGCAGACGCCCAGCAAGTTGGTGGGGCTAAACCTGAACAGCTTATTGTGGATTTGCCCCAGAGGATAATTACTCTTATGAAAACGCTTATACCAGCAATGCGCGTCAATTGGGACAAATTGTCCGCGTGTAAGCAAAAGAGGGATGAGAGTGTCTCCGATTTCTTTACGAGATTTGAGGAAGCATTTGTTGATCATAGTGGTCAGGACATGAGTTCGGAGGGTGGTCAGCGGTTGTTCGTTGATAAATTTGTATCGAACTTGTTGCCCGAACTCAGCAACAAGTTGAAGAATTCTGAGAGTTCGTGGGCTGTTTCTACCACTGCTCAAATATTGGCTACGGCCCAATATTATGAAAACAGAGAAAAGGAAGAAAGTGAACGTGCAGTTAAGAAAACGAAGGATCTTAAAACTAAGGTCTTATTGCAGCAAGCGTATCCTCCGCGCTCAAATTTCAATGACTCGCAATAGCCAAATCGCTCACAATCGCAGTTTCCCAGATCACAGGTGCGCAATGACTCTCCCGCACCTCGCTTTGTGTTGGGGTATAATCAATGTGCATATTGTCGAGGGGAGGGCCATTTGAAGTTTAATTGCCTAGTTCTACGTGATAGGAACAATGGTGTGTCGGCTCGAGGAGGTCGTAGTGGTCCTCAACAAGCTTCACGTGGTAGAGGTCGCGGTGTTACTCAGACTCAGGCTGAGCGTCTTGCGACTTCGTCAGACTCGCAGAATTGTTTCGATCGACGCGATCTCTCGTCTGGTAGATCTGCGCAGTATCATGTGGACGACTATTATGTCGAGCGTGATGTTGATACGGACGGTATCTACTAGGACGGCCATAGACAAAGGAAGGGAGAAGTATCAGTTCTGGTGGATCAGAGAGGGCCTTATGTCGCAGTTGCCACATTGGGCGTCGTTGAGCCTTTTCTGTTGGACACTGGTGCAGCAAAAAGTTCCATCATGCATTCGAAACTCCCTGGCGCGCCTTTGTCTGGCTTAACGAATGTTTCCGTTGGATTCTCTGGCGCCCCCGTTAGCAATCCGGTTTCTAGCCCCTTGCCCCTTACGATTGGGTCTCATGAGTTAGAAGCTCCTTTGATTTTGACTACTGGTTGTGGTGAGAATCTTTTGGGCTTGGATTTGTTGAAAAGGTTACATGCGACTTTGTACTGCTCTCCTACGGGAGTAGAGCTTACATTGGGTCAGAGAGTGATTTCCCCTATGTATTTATCGATCGAGGAGCTCCCACCGGAATTGAGTTCTCTTCCGGCTTCTTTGTGGGCGACAGGTCCCAATGATGTGGGCCTGCTGGAAATACCACCTTATGTTGTTGAATTGAAAGTTGATGCGCGATTACCGCGCATACCCCAGTATCGTATCTCCCTTGATGGTGAACGGGCACTATTAGCGATCATCTATGATTTGATCGATAAAGATGTTATTGAGGAGACACGAGGTAACGTGTGTAATAGTCCTGTGTTGCCTATTCTGAAGCGAACTGATCCCTCCAAGCCCCCTGTGTACCGTCTAGTTATTGACTTACGGGAGGTAAATAAAATTGTTGTCCCGCAGTTTCCTGTGGTGCCCGACATTACAGCTTTACTGACTCTGATTCCAGCCTCTGCATCATGGTTCTCGGTAATTGATCTGAAGAATGCGTTCTTTAGCATTCCAATTGCTGAGGAAAGTCGAGATTTGTTTGGTTTTTCATTAGGTGGTCGTAGCTTCCGGTTCAAACGTGCACCTCAAGGCTACTGTGAGAGCCCATCGATCTACAGCCAAGCTCTCAAGAGCCAACTTGATGCATTCGTGCTGCCAGCTGGTGCGGCCTTGATTCAGTATGTTGACGATCTGTTGGTAGCTGCAGACACTGAACAAATTTGTAAGACTGCTACTGTGGCACTGTTGCAGCATCTATGTGACTTACACCACAAGGTGTCACCTTCTAAATTGCAATATTGTTGTCAAGAAGTTACCTATCTAGGTCACTTATTGTCAAAGGCGGGAAGGAAGTTGACCCCTGAAAGAATTGCAGCAATTGCCCGAATGACTGTGCCGACGACTCAGAGAGACGTGCGTGCCTTTTTAGGTATCACGTCATACTGTAGACAGTGGATTCCAAATTTTTCACTGTTAGCGAAGCCATTGATAGCTCTTACGTGCAAGGATGTTTCGACTCCTTTGCCATGGACGGAGGAATGTCAGAAAAGTTTTTCTGAACTTCGTGATGCGTTGTGTTCGGCTCCTGTGTTAGGTACTCCTGATTACAGCAAGCCATTTACACTATACGTCCACGAGAGGGAAGGTTGTGCTATGAGTGTTTTAACGCAACAATTTGGTGACAAGCAGCGCCCATGTGCATATTTTTCCTCGACTTTAGACCCGGTAGCTAGAGCGTTGCCGAGTTGCTTGAGGGCGACGGCGGCAGCTGCGGCGTCTATTCGACAATCCGCAGGTCTTGTCATGGATAATATGCTCATAGTGATGGTTCCGCATGCAGTTGATACTCTTCTGAATCGTACAAAAACTCAACATCTGACGAGTGCAAGGTTGTCTGGGTACGAACTGACCCTTTTGGCAAGTCATATACAGATCAAGCGTTGTAATGTACTGAATCCGGCGACATTGTTGCCGAGTAATATGGAATCAGATGATGTACCACCACATGATTGTTATTTACGAACTGAGGAAGAAACAAAGGGTCGTGTGGACCTGAAAAACACTCCTTTGGTAGATCCTGATGGTACTTTGTATGTTGATGGTTCTTGCTTTAAATTGCCGAATGGCGATGTGACGACTGCGTATGCTGTAGTGACGTTGAGCACGATTGTGGAAACTGCGAGATTGAATCAGAATTCAGCACAAGCGGCAGAGTTGATTGCATTGACAAGGGCATGTGTCTTGTCTAAGGGAAAGCGAGTGAATGTGTTTACCGACAGTCAGTACGCATTCGGTGTTGCGCACAGTTTTGGAAGACTTTGGAGAGAAAGAGGATTTATGACATCGCATGGGACGAAGATCCAACACGGGCAGCTCGTGAATGATCTTTTGGATGCACTTACCTTGCCTAAACAAGTGGCGATTGTTAAATGTAGCGCACATCGGAAAGTGACGGATGATGTTGGTCGTGGTAATGCATTTGCGGATGAGATTGCTAAGGAAACGGCTAAGAATCTTACAACTCGAATGTACGTGACAAGTTCAGTGAGATGGCCGACGGAAACTGGTATGTGTGAAGACACTGTTGAGAGTGTGAAAGCAATTCAGAACGAGGCAACTGAAGCTGAAAAGATCAAGTGGAAAGAAAGTACGGGAAGGTTGGATATGCATGGATGTTGGGTTGACTTGACGGAACGTCAGAGGTGGATGTTACCAGATGCGTACGTATTAGCTGTCGTGACAATGGCTCATGGGTTGTCACATATTAGTGCAAAAGGGATATGTAAGTTCTTGTCCCCTGTATGGAAGAATGAGGGTATTACTAAGTGTGCTGAGAGAGTGGTTAAGAATTGCATGGTGTGTTTGATGTACAATCCTGGCAAGGGCACCCCCACTCCACCTGGTCATTTTGCTCCCCCTGTTTGTCCCTTTGAGGTGATCCAACTGGACTTTATCCATATGGAGAGATGCAATAACCTGAAGTATGTTTTGGTTGTGGTTTGCGCGTTCTCTAGATGGATTGAGGCCTATCCTCTTAAGGATAACACTGCCCTGTCCACAGCGAAAATCCTGCTGAAGGAATACTTTCCTAGGTATGGAATGCCACGGATCGTGTGGTCGGATAATGGAAGTGAGTTTGTAGGAAGTGTGATGCAGAGTGTGTGTAAGGGCCTTGGAATCCGTCAAAAATTCCATAGCGCTAATCATCCTCAGGCAGCGGGTTTGGTTGAAGGGTACAATGGTACCCTGAAACTGAAACTTGCAAAAATACAAGCTTCCACTGGTCTATCATGGCCTGATGCCTTGCCTCTGGCCCTCCTATCAACCAGGGCGACTGTACACTCTCGAGTAGGGCTTAGCCCATATGAGATTGTGTTCGGCCGCCCTGCGAACATTTGGGGAGTCCCGAGACCTAAGGCCTTTGATAGTCTTGAGTATCCAATGCTAATTGATTACCTTCATGATTTGACCACTAAACTACGGTTGATCCATCAACAGGTCTTTGAAGCTCTACCGGCGCAGACAGAGGGTCCTGGACATCAGCTCCGGCCAGGCGATTGGGTCGTTACCCGAAATTTTGGTCGGAAACGTAACTTGGAGCCAAGATTCGTAGGACCCTTTCAAGTCTTGTTGACAACGAGGACTGCGGTCCGATTGGAGGGCCGGAAGAACTGGGTTCACGCCGGCCACACGAAAATGGTACCGATCCCCTCACCAACAGACGGTTGGGTGAGAACTGGGATTGCGGCAACGGAAACTGAGACTCCTTTAAACTTTGTGCCGTTTAGTGATGCTCAACCTGTAGGAGATGATCTGTCGCTGCCAAACCCACTTGTGGAGTCATCAATAGCAGAGAACCCAAGGTCCGACTCGTTGTTCACTTTATCGAACACTATTGCGCCAGCTGAACAATTGTTTATAGAGCAAACTCGACCTGGAAGAAGTCGATACTTTCTTCGTTCAAGGACTAATAAAAATTAAGTCGTATATTTGTTTGGTTTTTTTCCCCTTTTTCGGTGCTATGGGCATTATGGACAATTACATCCTTTCTTTTTGAGTTTTTTCTGTGTTTTTCACTGCTAAAGAGATTTGTATTAAAACTGAACGTTTTGAGGAAACCCTACCATCCGGGTTACCGTAGGGCCGTGCGGGTACTCCTTTCTGTTTAGCAGGTTTCTGACGCTAGGTCGGTTACTTTTGTCGATTCCTGGGAACTCCTGGGGATTGATAATCGCTACTCAGAACGAAGTGCGTCAAGTACGTCACGGACGGTTTGTAGAGGATGGCATTCTCTAAGCTGTTGGAAGTAGAAAGGATGTCGGCGCAGAGATCAGAGTTATATAGGGTTATACGAACAAAATGTTTTCGGTTTCAGGTATTCCGACTGTATCTATGCTATTGGTGGGCGGAGTGTATTTTGGAATACAGTTGTTATTGCCTTCTGTTTCACCTACCCTTTCTCCTAAACTAAGCTCCATCACCACTGTTTCCCCACATTCTTTTCATCCTTTGCCTCAACACGAACAGGTTAGACGTGCGGAATTTATGAATAACTCCTTCGTTCAACTCCTACATCAGCATCAGTTGGTGATGAATACTACCAACTGTTGGGTGTGTGGGTTAATGCCACATACCATGGATAGGGGTATTCCGTATTTGGTCCTTCCTTACAGCTCCCAGGGTTCCGCTCGAGCATTCCAAACTATGTTTCGTAGTGCACTAGATTCCTACCCCAGTCGAGAGCCACGCTCTGTTAATTTTGGTCCCGGTCCGTACCACAAGCCTTTGGCGATAGCGATAGCGGATTTAGATAGAGATGTATTTGATGCATCGCTTATCCCAGATGAAGAGGTGCAAGCCTATAAGGATCTGAGTGAGGCTGAGTATAGTGTTTCAGTGGGTGATAGACAGCTTAAGAGCTCATCCCCAATATGGATTGTACCACATCTCGGTAATTTCTGCTTGAAGGGTTTGGGTCGAAATCCGAGAGCACAACTTGGGAACAGTGCTTGTACTGACACGTATGTCCTACCGATGCTCTCTTCCCCTGTTTTCCTGACTGCTAAGGGCACTTATTTCATATGTTATGAACGCGCATATACATGGTTACCCCGTGATTTTTCGGGTACCTGTTATATTGCGAATCTTTTACCACCGACTTTTACAGTTGCCTCAGACTATCACAAGACTAGAGTTGTGAGAGGCGTTATTAGCAAAGAGGATACTGCCGGTCAAGAAGCAGGAGATTTCTTTAAGGGTTTCCTGCCGTTTTGGGGACCTATGGTTAATAGTAGGAACCTAAGACAGTTGACCCGTGTAGTCGAGTCGACTGCTAATATTACCGCGAGTGCCCTTGGTAACTTAACAGCTGAACTTCAGGCGGATAGACTCATGACGTTGCAGAACCGGATGGTTCTAGACGTCATTCCCGCAGATAGAGGTGGTGTGTGTAAAGTTATCCATTCGAGCTGTTGCATTTTCATTCCTGGCAATGCTCCAACTGTCTACCAAGCCATCTCAAAGTTGCACAAGATTTCCGAGTCCATACATGTGGACGAAGGTAATTGGACACTTCTAGGATGGTTTTGGGGCTTGATATCCACTTGGGGTTGGAAAATACTGATGATCGTAGGGGTTGTTGTAACGTTTCTATTCACGTGTTGTCTTTGTGTACAGTGTGGTCCTGTCTTATGTGGCCTTTGTGCTACAACGTGTATAAGACGGCCATCTGTTACCAAGGAGACATTAATGAGTAGAATGATGTTCCAGCAGCAGGTGAACGATCTGATGAATATTGAAATCGATTCCGATCTTGACTAGTGCTTGCCTACCTGAGGGCAAAAGGAGCGTCTGAGGTTCCGTGTGAGACGGAACGACACTTTTTGAGTGGTGACGAATATGGATGAGTTTGGTGTCTACGAACCGCAAATGACGAGTATAGTGGGTGTACGCAGTTTCGCTACGCAACCACGTATGGTTCGTCTCATTTTTGGGTTTGTTCATCCGAACCCTCGGGTTCCATTTTAGATACGACATCCATTTTGTTTCTTGCCCTCAAGTAGCCAGCGAACGGACGTTGCCCGCTTCGTGACCCTGGGACTCCCAGGCTCACATGAGGGACACGTGTTTCTTTGAGGGTGACTTTTACGATAAGGGAAATGACACGTCGAAGGCAGATGGCCCCTCTCGGGACTCATCTTGCCGTGCTAGCCTATTGTTTCAGTCATGCATGCATTGGACACGAGGTCTTTGATCCTGTCATCAAGTTTCCTTTATTACTCCCGACACTCTTCTTTAACCTGTTGTGCATCCTTGTCCTTTCTTTGCATCTGTTTTTGTCCTCTCTCCTAATGTGTTTACGGTCAGAATGGAATGTGTTTTATTGTGGGGTAGATATGTTTTTACAGTTGGGAACCGGCAATGCTGCTGTAATTATGTTCCGGCCTCCTGAAACATGAACACGACTCTTTGAAGTTTATTGTGGGAACTGAGTTGTAACCTTTGTTCGCCATACTGTGCAATGGCAAAAACGTGTATAAAAGGAGCGATCCACTTTTGCAATTTGAAGCAGTCTCCGAGAACCTACACGTTGTGTACTTCTTGTGATTTCTGTATCCCTGCAGTAAATAAACGCTGATCTCTGACGTCGCTGGAAGTGTCCCGTGTCTCTGTGTTTTGTACGCCAGAACAGGTAACCCACGAAGGTTTCAGGTGTTGTCCCCTGGCACCGCTGGGTCTTAGAATAACCCAGTCCTTCAGAGAGAACACTGCTAAGTACTTACAGATATCCAGACATTATATATTTTCCTTATTGCATCATGACATATTCAAATAAGTTTACGTGTGTGTGTGAGCAGTAGTGTGGAACGTTATGTGGAAAGCTACACAATACGTTTTTAAATATACATACCTGCAGAATTTCCAGAAGCAGACAGTGCTTTCTACTTTTGCCTCTGCAAGTTTTTTCTCTCCCAACGCACAGCCCTAACGTTCTTGGTGACTGATGTTGATGTGTGTGAATCAATGAAAAACGATAACTGAGAAACCACATTGGGAAAAACCAAATCGTGGAAAAACAATTTTAAGGAAAGGCAATTTTAAGGAAATACAAAAGATCGAAAATTAAAGGAAACATTAAAAAAAAGATAATTTTATGAAAATATCTAAAATTACATTATACTTGGGGGGAGCTTAGAACTACTGTGGAGTTTTTGGTTTCAGGGGTGGGTAATGTTTAGGGTGAGGAGGGGTTTTTAGGGGTAAGGAATAATTGGAGTTTGGACATGGAAAGGGTTCTTTTGGGTTAGGAGATGGGTGGACTGTAGGGAGGTGTTTTTTTGGTGGGGGGTTCATGAATGACTGGTGTTTAGGTGTTTGAGGTGTTTTTATGTTTTGGGGATGGGTGGAGTATAAGGGTGTTGTGTGGTTTTAAGGTTGAAGGATGGTCGGAGTTCAGGGCTGGTGAGGGTTTTTAAGTTTCAATTATGGGTAGCGGCTGGAGTGGTACAGAGTTTTTTGGGTTCAGGATGGTTTGGAGTTTAGGGTGGTCAGGAGTTTTATGCATTCAGGAATAGGTGGAGTTTAGATGTAGAAAGGGGTTTTTAGGGTTCAGGGATGAATGGTTTATAGTAATGTGGAGTTCTTAGGGGTCATGTATGGCTGGTTTTTAAGTGCGGTGAGGGTTATTTAGGATTCAGGGATGGGTCGAGTTTGGGTGTGCTCAGGTGTTTTAAGGGGTATGGGATGGGTGGGGCTCAGGCATAGAAATGGGTTTTTAGGGTTCAGGAATGGATGTGATTAGAGGTAGTGAGTGATTTTATGGTTCAGGGATGGGGGATTATTGACGTAGTAAGGACTTATAGGCTTCAGGGATGAGTGCATTTTAGGTCTGGTGTGGCCTTTAGGGGCTAGGAATTGATGGTGTTTAGGGGCTTTAAAGGGGTCAGTGATGGATGGTGTTTACGAGTGGTGATTGCCTAGCGACTTAAAAATACCGAAAGTATTGTATGACAGAGTAGCACATATAAATATGAAATAAAGTCCCCTTAAGTAAAGCACTGAAATAAATATCTCCGATAAAACTTTCTGAAAGTAAGACCTGCAACTATTGCATTAACGCTGAAAAAATAAGCATTCAAAAGTCAGTTTCGACCAAAAAGACTTTTTACGAATCGGTTTCTACGAAAAGGTAAATGCCATTCATTCTGAAAATTTCCATTAAACACTTTAGGTGAAATAGTTTATCAGTAATGGTATTCCATGAAATTGTTTTTTTCTATGAAATCACATATAATCAACTGATAAATCTAAGTCTTTCATCTGTCTCTATCACCCGCCTTTGCCTCTCTCTGCTCCTTTTCTTCCTATGCACAGTTTTGCATTTCCTGGTGACTGACATCTAAGTATTTCATTCCTCTTCTATCCCTCTGCTACCCTTCTCAATCAAAATAACTGACTAACATATCCACCACTCAAATTACTTTCATATTTCACTATGCTAATTCAACACTAATCCTTTAATGGGTTCCGGAGTAGCAAGCTACTCGCCCAAAAAGCGCTTCAACACCCCAACGGGAGGTAACAAGCGCTATATAAATGCAAACCTTTTTTCCCTCTTCCATACCTCCGCTATCCTTCTCTGTCTAAGTAACTGATTAATATCCACTACTCAAGTTACTTTCATATTTTACTACACTAATTCACCACAAATCTTTATGGGTTCCGGAGTAGCGTGCTACTCACCAAAAAAGTGCTTCAACACCCCATTAGGGGTATCAAGCACTATATTAATGCAAACTTTTTTCCCTCTTCTATCCCTCCGCTATCCTTCTGAATCCGAATAACTGACTAACCTATCAACCACTCAAATTACTTTTGTATTTCACTATACTAATTCAACACTAATCCTTTATGGGTTGCCGAAAAAGCGCTTCAACACCTCATCAGGGGTAGTGAGCACTATATAAATGCAATTACAATACAATACAATACAATCTGTCTCTATCACTTGGCCTTTGCCTCTCTCTGTTGTTTTTCTCCCTATGCACAGTACTAAAGTTAGAGGTGACTGACAAATCTAAGCCTCTTATCTGTCTCTACCACCCTATCTGTTTGATCTCTGCACTTTGAGCTTCACATACTCTACAACTTTATTTCCCTGTCTTCCTATATACATTCTTAGTGTACTTTTCCATTCCCTTTATTTTCTGGGTACATCCCGGTTTTGGTTATTCCATTGTCTGTTATTTCTCCCTCCTCAATTCTGTCTCTAATGTCTCATTCCTCACTTCTCTCGAGTCATATCAGCTCACATTTACTGTATCAGAATTGTGTACTTTGGTGGCAGGACACATGCTGCAAGGACTGAACCATAGTTATACTGGTCTGATCTGAGTCAATGCCATTGAGGGAGGAGGGACCTTATATAAATACAAACCTTTTTTCCCTTTCCTACCCCTCCCCAACCCTTCTCAATCCAAATAACTGACTAACATATCCACCACTCAAATTAATTTCATGTTTCACTATACTAACTCAACACTAATCCTTATGGGTTCCAGAGTACTCTGCTACTCGCCAAAAAAGCGCTTCAAAACCCCATCAGGGGTAGCAAGCGCTATATAAATACAAACCTCTTTCCCTCTTCTATCCCGCCACCTACCCTTCTCTATCCAAATAACTGAATACCATATCCACCTCTCAAATTACTTCATATTTCACTATACTAATTTTCAACACTAATCCTATATGGGTTCCGAAGTAGCGTGCTACTCTTCAGAAAAGCGCTTCAACACCCATCAGGGGTAACAGGTGCTATATGAATGCAAACCTTTCTCCCCCTTCTATCCCTCGGCTATCCTTCTCACTCCAAATAACTGACTAACCAAATTACTTTCAGATTTCACCATACTAATTCACCACTAATTCTTTATGGGTTTCCGGAGTAGCGTGCTTCAACACCCCGTCAGGGGTAACAATCGCTATTTAAATACAAACCTTTTTTCCTCTTCTAGCCTTCTGCTATCCTTCCCACTCCAAATTAACTGACTAACCTATCCACCACTTAAAATTTACTTGCATGTTTCACTATACTAATTCAACACTACTCCTCTATGGGTCCCGGAGTAGTGTGCTACTCGCCGAATAAAGCGCTTGGACGCCTTGTCAGTGGTAGTAAGCACTATACAAATGCAATCACAATACAATACGACCTATACGTCCATTTTGGCAAGGTTACGTAAGGTTCAGAAAGCAGGAGGCACCAACTCTAACATTAGCTAGCCCTGTGCTCTATGTTTGTATACTTTCTACTTTATATCATTGAAGGTCCAAAAAGTAGTTGAAACAAAAGAAATAATAAAATTAAGTTAATCTCGTAGATCATGGGGTACCATTGAAGGGGTGATGAACTTTCCAGACGTGAATTTCACCACTCTGGGCATATTGGGGAATGCAGAAGTTAAATTATCACAGCCTAATTAACGGTATGTATAGACCTTTTTTGGAGTCGGAAAATCAATGAAGCTCAAATACCCTAAACTTTATTACCCTGCTAAGCAACATGGAGTTCTGGAAGCAAAATGTCACTCTATTTGTTCATTTCTTGGTGAGAAAGGGACAAAATGAAGACAATCTGTTTGTGCAATTTCTCTGGCCCTTATAAGGCACATAAGCCCCTCTATCTGAGACTCTCTTTTGATAATTGAATACACAAAGACACACACACTCACAGACCTTCGAGTAATATATGTGGTATCCCACAGTTCTGAACCTTTAGAAAACAGGATCTACCAAATTCGGATGGAGTTCAGGAACCTCATAACGTTCTGAGAATCTTTCATCTCTGCTTCTGCTGGTGAAAAAGGAGGTGGAGTGGGGGGTGGGGGAGGTGCTTTCAGTAGAATCCATTCTCAGGACAGTTACCTCAGTAGAAAACCTTCAGATACAGTGACATATTACAGAATGTGCTGCATTTAGGAGCTAATAGAATCTGCTACCACATGTGATGAAGTTCAAACGCAAGCGGTTATTGCATCAAACTGCGTGTTACATACCTAGGAAAGTCCTTCATTGGTTCATTTTCACCTCTTTATATGAACGTGATAATAATTTGTATAGATGTTCACAGCACCATATCTCCTGCAGACAGCATTCATTTCTGATTCTGTTATTGATGATCAAAGGGTTCAAGTTGAGAAAGTACTTGCAGGAAGACAAAACACCATGCACCAGCTTCCCTTGCAGAGCTGGATTCCACGGTCACCATTCCCCCAAAGTAGTTAAAGTTCACTTCATAAATGTACATTGGTTTCTCTTGTGGCCTATTATGATGAGCTTCTCCAATCAATGGATACTCTGGGATCTTACAGAAGTTTTACTGCATCACAACTTTTATGGGATCCTCGCCTTGGCCTTGCTGTATGTCCTTAGGACCCCTGCAGAATCGCATCCAGGTCAATTAAGCAGCTGATCAATTAGCATACATTTTTAGGATGTCTTCTTTGTCTAAATTGTTCATTGTGGGGTTCTTTTCTCTGTTTGAGATTGTGTGTGTCTAAGGAATAAGTTGTGAAGGATGGAGTCTAGTGGTGGACCAAAAGAGCAGGTTAGAGGCCCTGGGCTTTCAATGATTTTCTATAATTCTAGCCAACTTGTAAGATCCAATGTATTACATCATTCATATCACCGTTTTACACTTTAGGACATGAAAGCCAGTTGATGTAGTCTGAAATCAGGCAGAATCATCCCTGATCTTATCTACTGCAGGGCAATCACCTCAATGCCTTTAGGTCTCTCCCCAAATTCTTTTTCGGAGACTATATGTTTGACTTTATTTTATCTCAGCCAATTAAGAACTTCATTTTGGCCTCTTCCATGACACATGGGTCTTTGTTAGAAAGCTTACTGAAGTATTTCAACAGGACCCCATGCCCTTTAAGGCAGCATCAATTTCAGAGCAAGTTATGTTATGTTAATTTGGATTTGTTGAGCGCTTAATACCGGAAGGTCTCTAAGCGCTGCAGGAAGAACCGCGACGGGTCCAGGCAATTAGAGTTTCTTAATATGAGCGTAAAAACATTAAGCATTCAGTGACATAACTTGGGATTTAGCCTTAAGCTATGTATGTACCCTGACAGCATGGCATAGGCTACAATTAGTTTCACATTTCAGGAATAGAGGTGTTCAGTAACTAAATAAAGTAATGTAATCGTCAACATCTCCAATTTCCTCCTACATTTCCCAATGTGTGCGCCCTCAATATATTTTATTTGGCAGACTGAATGTTAGTGACACTGCAGCCACGATTAACAAGAGGGGCGAGAAAGGACAGACTTGTCTTGTGCAAGGGAGAAAGATGGCAACCTAATTCTATTAACAATAAGCATTGGTAAAGCTAACAGTTCACACTATGTTCAAAAAAGCAATATAATTCCTATATCCATGCCCTTCAAAATCTACATTCAGCAGGTTCTTGTTGCAGGCTTCAGTGTCTTAGGCCATTACTTGTCCCTCAAGCTAGACACATGTGCTTTCCATATCAGGCTGCAGTACCTAAAGCCATTACTAGAGATTCAAGAGATAAAACTTTCCCCTTTATCACAAAATTGCCATCTCAGAGCAAGTGCAAGATATACACTGTGCAGAGGTAGAGGTATATTAGGTATGGTGAGGTAGGGATGGTAGGTAATGTTGGTTAGGTGTGGTATGTATGACGGGTATGGTAAGTTAGGCATGATACTACTGAAGGCATGCTAGGTAAATAGATATAGTAGATTAGGTATGATAGGTAGGTATGGTAAGTTTGTTATAATAGGCAAGGTATGGTCAGCATCTATTATTCTAAGCTTAAGCATGGTCTATAGGAAGGTAAGTTATGGTAGTTTGAAATAGTATTGTTTTCTATTGCAATATTTATTTAGTGCTTTCTTCCTCGATGTGGGGCACTGATGCACTTGCATACATAGGTAGCACTCTGTCAATAGTCAACTTAACTGGTTACTGTACTGGATTGTCCATTCAGAGATGTTCTGTTTAACCCCTTCAGTGCCACGCCCTTTCCCCCTCCTGTGCCGGGCGTTACATTAGTGGGAGGGTTTCATGACGAGATAGTCTTGTCATGGGCACAGCGCGACCGTGCTCCATGACGAGACTATCTCGTCATGGGCACTGAAGAGGTTAAAGTTTATGGTCCTGAGAAAGGCATACGTTAAAGAGAGAAGTGGTGGAGAGATTTGCTGGAATGGACTTTGTTAATATCATCCCAAATCTGATTGTTATTGAGAGATGCCAGGAAGTGGATGTGGTATGTTGCTGCTCGGGACCTGTAATGTTGGACTACATTAAAGTCCTCTATTGACCAGCAGTATATGCTAGATCTCTTTAGTTATTCTGTGCTTGTTTAATTGGTAATGGGTGGTTTATTGCTGTGAACTTGTATAATACTAGGTGAGGAATATGTCCATTATCAGTTCTGTCTGATGTGAGTGTTAGAATGTCAGGCAGTAAAATGGAATAATTAAGGAGCCTGTATGAACTTCAATAAACTGTCCGGCTGCTGAGTGTTATGGTATTAGTTTTAGTGTGGGTTATATGAGGTACTGTTATTGCATTGTATAGCACCAACTACTCCTGAGGAAACATTGATGTGCTTTTATTTTACACTCGGCAGCACGTTGCTCCAGGTCCCAAGGTTAGCTGGTGTTGTTTTTCTTTTTTTTGTTGCTATTTATTGTTTGGTACTTTGATTAGTCTTGTACTCTTGCTCTCAGCCATTCCCTGGCTTTACTCTAGTTTCTAGGTGGTAGATTACTTTAGTAGGAATTGTTAGAACTGTGGGTCTCTAGTTGGCTGAGGTAGGTACCTTAGTTCAAATAGAGACCCTTGCTTCTAAGTCAGGGAAAGGAAGGACACCTTCAAATGTGTAAAGTATTTGCAACCACGCTCTCAGCAACCCAATGATGACACCTGTCGACCTGGCATTTCTTGGCTTGATTACCCCTGACTTTTTGCCTCTACCTCCTCTATTTTTGATGCTGTGATGGATTTCGTTTTACTGATTTAGATGCTTTGGGCACTTTGCCACTGCTGATCAGTGTCAAAGTGCAAGTGCTCCCTGTGTAAAGTGTAATGGTAATTGGTTGTCCATGATTGGTATGTTTGCCTTACTAGGAAAGTCTCTAGTAAAGTGCACTATGTGTGCCAGGGCTAGTAATGCAAATGCTACTAGTGGGCCTGCAGCACTAATTGAGTCACCCACACAAGTAGCCCTAAAGAGAGAACTCAGGCCTGCTACTGCAGTGCCTGTGCGCAGTTTGTTAAACTGCCATGTTGTCCCGACAAGTGCATCCACTTGCCAGGCCTTACTCTTTCTGTGCACATCAGACACCCCTATGGTAGGTCCAAGGTACCCCCCTGGGCAGGGTGCAGTGTATGTGAAAGGTAGGACATGTACTAAGGTGTGACCATGTCCTAAACAGTGAAATACTCTCCATTTAGTTTTTCACTGTTGAAAGGCCATCGTGCCCATAGGACAGAATGGAGAAGGCTGTGTACTATGTTTCCAGCCTATCTTCCCAAAGGCTTAAGATGGAGAGGTGATGTTTAGTATGCCTGAACTCACAATTCAATAACACATCTTTTTGTGAAGGGGGTTTTGCATTGTGTGTTTAGAAACCACTCTTTTACAAGTGGCTGGGTTTTTGTGCTCTAGAATTTCTGTGTGGCTCTGCCTGGTTGTGGATTGAGTGTCTGGAACTGAAAGTGATAGGATCTTTACCCAGGGGAGGAGGTGAGACAGCAACAGTATGTAGGAATTCCATGCATTGGTCAGTGGTATTAATAAATGAGATACAGGATATTAAGTATTGTTAGGGTGCAAGGTATGACTTTTAAAGGAGAGGTTGTGATCTTTGAAATACAATGTGGGCAATTTGCAGAGATGCAATAGTGAGGATTGAGGCAAACATGCACGTGATATAGAGTAGGCTGTACTCAGAGAGCTGGAGGCCATGCAGAGGATGGAAAGGAAGGTGAGAGTCATTTGAAAGAAAAAGAAGAATCAAGAGGTTCACATTTTGAGTCAAAGTCCATTTTCAACAGGGTTTTTGGAATATTGCGGGGGCTTTTGAGGCAACATGCAAACCTGTACGATGAAATAGCATTATTTGCATGTGTTGCAATATCACTGTAGGACATGGGACAACCATTGTGCACACACACCACCATCTCTCGTGTGTAAATAGCATGGAAATAAATATGGCTCAATTCTCCCATAAAATCCGATGGAGGGAAAACACAAAATAGAAATATTGTACTTTACATGTTTATGCCAGAGATGTGCCTCCCCTTTCCCTCTGATGATCAGGGTAGAATGAAGGAGAACAGAGTCTGTTTAAGTGGATTTGTGTACAGTAATGGTTCTCAGAGCAGGTAGCAGTGGGGCTGAGTCTAGTCTGGAGCACCCACGGCATAGGCACATTGATGTGTGAGATCCTTCATTTAAGCGTCATTCAGCCTTCCTGCGGCAGTAATCAGAGACACACAAAAAAATGCCCTGACTAGAAACTTCCTCCCCTGAATGATAGAAACTGTAGTCCCACTTTTCAAACTTCCCATTTGCTAAACTGGTAGTGCTCGGGGAGTCTTTAAGGAGGGCCTAATTGAATTTTCAAGGGGATCCCTGACTCCATCCCTTCCCACTCCAGCATCTGCTCACCACTCTTAAGCTATAGGAATGCTGGCAATACACACCCACTGTCTGGGAAGGTGATTGTGTCTGTTACTGTTAATACGGCAACATGTGACCAAGTTCTGCAGAAAGCCCAGTGCATCTGTCTACACATACCACAGGGCCTTCATCTCTCCTAACAGTGGCAAGAGTGGGGCTGGGGGCAGCCGCGGTCCGTGCAGGTAACAGCAGTGGGGAGGTGGGGCCACGTTGGGGGGGATGTCCAGGGACGATGCTGAGGGAAAATTAATTATTTATTTCATTTTCCCTCAGCGTTGTCCCTCAAAATCCCCCCCAAGGTGGCCCCACCGCTGTTACCTGCATGGACCGCGACTGGCTAGAGGGGCTCAAATCACATAGAGAAATGTCTCCAAATGCATCTGCATTTTTACAAAATAGGTTTTACATTAATGATCCAGGCTAAGTGTCACTTGATGCGCAATCCAATCCTCCTAAGGCGAGCCATCGTGAGCCCCAACACATTTGCCACTGTAAACACAGTGAGCGTGACAGCAGGGCAGCTCGCTGCTCGCACCACAGGTGTGTTGCAGGGCATGAGGCAAGACAGTGAGATGAAAACAAGCCCTGGTGATCTGCCTGGGCGCCTTTAGCACTCCACACATGCCACAGGGTTTGATGTCGACATTTGAGGCTCTCCATGCCCACCTACCATCTACTCTGTTAAACATATGTTGTGAAACTACAAGGCAGCACCTCTTGCACATGTTCACATAGTATCCTATTGAGCAAAGTACAACGTCGGGTGCACTGATAAAAAATATATTTTTTTAAATCATTATGTTACCATGAAGTTAACGCGCAGTTTACCACCCCTCCCCACGCATTCTTTCATTGCAAGCTGTGAGTTTCAGCATTCTGCCACCTCTCAAAATCTGTTGTGTTACTGGGATTTCACAAGGCAAATGACCCCTTGTTCACCTCTGCTCATTTGTATCTCCCCTCTGCTGTTACTGTGATTGTAACAGGATGCTCATAGCTTCTCAAACCCTTCCCGGGACCGCCTCTCTTTGCACAGACACCTGTCAGACCAGCATTTCTTGAAAACATCCTATACTCGTCATATAGCTTTGCTGCATTTCCCATCTACACCCCCTCCCAAAATAAAAAAAATAAGCACGCCCTTGTCTCTACTGCATTTCCTTGTGGGTTGATTAGCACTGTCTGAGCATATTCTTTACACAATGACTTCCCCATGCTGCCACCCACTGTACGCACCCTCCCCACACACCTTCATCCAGCACACTGCAGTGACTTTCTAGCTGGTGGCCCATGCACGCCCTTACACTGCACACACTTCCCTTGCAATGACTCCCTACACCATGACTCCACATGCACACACCCTTGCATAATGCAATGACAGCAATGAATTCATGATCCACCGTTCACAATACACAAACGCGCCTCAAACACAGTTCCTGCAGAGAATTGCTATACCATGTCTCTCCGTGCACACTCTATGGAGAGGATGTTGTCTAACGGCTAGAGTGGTCGACCTCAAAGCTGGGGAACTGGGTTCGAATCTCTGCAGGAACGCTCAACACCCTGTGATTCTGGGCAGATCACTTAATCTCCCCTTGCCTACCAAACATGAATGTGTCCGTCTGTAAGGCAACTGGTGCTCATGTAAAGGCTCTGATACCTTCGGGTCCAGTTTGTGCTGTATAGAACTAAAAAAGTAAATAAATACCTGAACATACTGTCCATATAGTGACTTCCCGAGTCATGACTCCATGCGCACACTCTTCACGGACCCACTTTCCTTATAGCGATGTTCTGCACCAAACCTCCTTATGCACAAAATCACTGACTTCAATCCCTCTTATTAACGCCTGCACCATGCCTCTCTCTGCACACTCTTTCTCTGAAGAAAAAAGCTCCCTGCACTCACTTTCCATGAAGGTCTTCCAGCGCTGTGCCTCATCAGCACATTTTCCGTGCACTCATCAGGAACTCCCTGCAGACAGCAGTTCTCAGACACTACGAGCACATACTCTCCATTCATAGTCACACTGCACACACCTTTAAGGAGCATCCCTCAATTGCTGCACACACACTCCCCCAGAACACACCCTCCCCTTCATTACCACCTCCCCACATGGATGTAATCTTCATAAGGTGATTCCATACACACTGTTACCCGTGCACTCATCCACTCTCTTCACATTGACTTCCTGCACTGTTGCCACCCAGTTCAGACACTCGCCATGTAATCCAGTGGGTAGTGGCCCTCCACGCTTTGTCATCCCTGCCTAAATGAGCGCTTACACACACAAACACAGAGAGTCTCTGTAGACAAGGACTTCCACCCAGTGATTTAAATGGGCTGTTACTGAGTACCGTCACTTTTTTATTTTGAGAGTGAAGGTACCTGCACTTCTCAAGATTGACCTGATGTTTTAAATTGAAGAGTACCACCGGCACTTCTCAGAAACAAGCAAGTACTCTGTTACAGAGTACCTGTGATCCAGCGGTACACCGGCCACAGATGCTCTAATATCATATACTCACCTGGGGCCATAAACATATACACGCACATGCCAGTTAAGAACCGCTGGGGGTCAACTTTTTTATTTTCCTTTCTAAGATTAGTTACATGTCATTCCTAACTAATCTTTCATTGATCAAAAAGTTCTTTCCTCTTGTCAATGGACCATTAGTAGAACTAGTTGATGGTGAAATGACATAAGTAAATTCTTCTTTCTCTGCAATGAAATGACCACAGACTCGGGGAAAATGTTAAATGCTTTAACTAAATCAAATCCATGTGAGCCAAACTCAAAGTACAGTACAGTCTCCGTCTCCCAAAGTAGGAAAATTCAATTAGCAAGAGTTTTAAAATGACGATACTCAGAAAGGAGAAGATAGAGAGAGCAGTACATTTGCAAAAATACTCAGATATACAGTTACCTAGGATGGTGTGAAAATAACCCCTTGGCCAAGGAGCCGGGATAGGGTACCCCGGGAAAGGTCAGGAGACAAAGGCTTCAGGATTCAGGACAGGAGTGAGGACAGGATAAGGTGACCTCTTCTAGATCTGACGCCTGCGTCGCATCACTCTCTGACAGTATCTTCCTCCTCGATTCTTCCGCTATCTTCTTCTAATTATTTGGCTTAAATTAATAACTCTGCAATTCAATTCTTCGTCTGCATTTGCTCATTACTCCGACAGCATCCCGAGCCCTGCAGCAGCTCCGTCTCATCTCTCTGACTAACTAGCTAAAATACCTCAATTACACCTTTCTAATGCCATTTACCACCCATTAATGTTTCAATTTCATAAAACTCCTAACTTCTGGTTGGACAGGCAAAGGGGATGATCATCACACCATGCTACATTTTCAATATAGTCTTTCAGTTCATTGTTCAGTGATCCCACCCCTTAATTTTGTATTCACAAATCTTTATTCCCACCCGCATTCACATCTTTATCAAACACAAAAGTATACACTTCATATAGTTTTCTTCCTTTTCATAGGACATTGTGCTGGTTCCCAGGGTATGTTGCTGTTTCGTCCTTGGATGGCGTACAAGGATTACATCGCGGATTCCGGCTCACTTATGCTGCACATGTGTCATGGGATATAGATTTCGGTTTCTTACAAAGGCCCGAATATAAACTAATAGAAAAGTCAAAAAGAAGTATATTAATTTCAAAATAAAATGATTTCACTGTATACCACCTATCTCTACTCTAATCCCACTTACTTATAAAAATGCTCTCCCCTCATTAGTAATTAGTAAATAGCTCGATTTAGTTTCAGCAAAGCAGATGCTTAGCATGTGAGCTTTTTAGCGGCCATTTTAGAAGCGTTTGCGCAGGTGCAGAAAATTCCCTCCAAGCGACAGCTCGTCACACTACGTAGGTGCAGTTGACGCATGCGCATTACAGTTTCCCGCGTTAGCAGCCATTTTAGATTTCACTCGAGTTACTTGTTAATAATACACATAAGCAAGCTTCTTCTCTTTCTAATATTTGGAGTGTGGTGCATATTAATTACACAATACACAGTTAATACGAAGTTATGAGTTATATGAGAGCATTGCTTTCAAGCAAGTCTCTTTTCTACGAGTCCTTGCTCCATCACCTGCATTTCTATTTTTCCATTTCAAGCACTGCTTCCACCCATACACACTCACTCTCCATTCAAGATCTCACTATGGAGACCCTCATTGCACCCCCACTCAATGTACTAACACATCCTGCACACTCTGACTCACAACATGATGCCCAACTACCAGTCACATTCCCTGCTTCTGCACCTACTCCATGGTCTCCACTACATTATCAAACCCTGCAATGATAATTCTCACTTCAGCACCAAATACTCACACTCACTGAAGTGTCACCCTCTTTCACCAGCATCCCCTGCACTAATACATTCGTACTGTTCCATCTCACACCAGCACCTGACAGCAGTGCCCTCTTTCACACTCATATTGTGCCACAGCATTCACCACTGCCTCACCAGACCACAAACACACACACCCATGGTGCTTTTTCACACACTATAATAGTTCTGTAAACAGTTCTCCTGACGGGATAAGGCTATTGCACAGTGCACACTCCCTCCATCGGCATTCTCACTCTAAAAAGAGCAACTTCGATCACTCCCTCAGTTACACTTTCATCCAGTTCCCATGATAGCCACTCTCCCTCAGTGGGGCACCGAATCATCTCACACCACTTGAGGAGCCGCCCATCTTTACTGTCATCACACTTGCAGCTTCATCTTGCATGTGTTTGCAACCATTGCCATGGCACCTTGTGGCACGCCTCACAGAAGCAGTGGCCCCTTTCTCACTCCATATGACCCCTCGCATGCACTGCTGCTTAGGCACCCCCCACAGTGTCCTTCTTGCATCTGCAGTGTCCCATCTTGCCTCGTGCAGGGCATCCTCCCCCCCGCAAAGCCTCCTTTGATCCCTCCATTACCCTTCCCACCGGCGAAGTGCCCCTCACCTCCTTCAGTGCCCCCTCTCTCCCCTCTGCAGTGCATCTGTTACTCCCATCAGGCCCTCTCTTGCCCTGTAGTGCACCTCTCACACCACCTGTAGTTCTATCTCACCCCAGCAGCACCCTTTTCACCCCTAGCAGTGCCCCTGTCACATCCAGCAGAGCCTCTCTCACCCATCGCGGTGCCCTATCACCCCAGCAGTGCCGCTCTATCCCCCAGAAGACACTCACCCCTTGTTTGCCCTCTGTCGCCATGGTCTCACTGGTCTGTTGCACATAGCCAATGTCTTCAATGGGCTTATTGCTGATGATTTGTATTCCCATGTCATCAGCCAGGATGGCTTTGTTCGTGTCATTTGCTCTCATGGTACCCTGGTCCGTGATGCCGTTTCCATGCCTCCTTACGCGCTGCCAGGCCGCCATGGTAAGGACGATGGCCACCTCACAATGGAAGAATGAACTAATGAATAAAAATAGATATGGTGGGTAAGTACGTTTGGTAGGCATGACAGGTAGGTAGGTATGAGAGGTACTACATGTGAGGTTAGGTGATAGGTTAGATATGGCACGTAGGTATGGTAAGTTACTTATGATATGTTAGGTAGGATAGGCAAATTAGGTTAAGTGTGGGAGGGACATATGTTAGGTATGGTAAGTAGGTACCGTAGGTCAGTATTGTAGGTAGGTTTAATAGGTATGTTAGTTTGGTTTGTTTCAATAGGTCAGGTATGGTAGAAAGGTATAATGTAGACAGATGTGGAGGCTTTTTTCTGGGGGTTATTAAGGTGGTGGTCACGTAACTATGGTAGGCAGGTATATTAGGTATGATAGGTTAATACAACAAGTTAGATATGGTAGGTAGGTATGTTATGTTAGGTTTGGTGGTTTAGGTGTGATTAGACAACACATTTCTGTCTGATATTTAAAGGTTTGCTCTATTAAAGCATTTTCTAGGCTTCATGCTCAGTATTCATCGCATTCATAATTCAATGCACAAACATGTTCTTTTATTAATGGAGGATACTTTTTTGCATACAGATGAGTGGTTTATTATATTTGATGATGTAAATTGTTTGAGTTGTTGCTCATAAATCACAGAATGAAACATAAAATACTTGAACCTGTAAGAGAAGAAGTAATGGTTTATTAATACAATTGCATGTAGGTGCTTTTCATTACTACTAAAACTGCTATTATTACTACTGCTCCTACTACCACTAATAATAATAATGTTAAGAAGAAACAGTCTCTCTGCTGAACAGACTACATTAGCATAGTCAAGCTGTAACCTCAAAGAAGAGTTCTCTGAAATCGAGACAGAAAATGATTTATGCACTGAAAGAGCTTAATCTAAATGTCACGCACAGCAAACTATTTCACAGTATATACTTTCCACAAAGTGATATGATTTTTAGCCTCTTTGAGAAAGACTGCCTGCACATCTTTACTTTGTGGACAATAGACTGTAAATCCAACAACTTGTTATGAAGACAGCAGAATAAAACAGCTGTAAGGGCAGTTACTGAATAGCACCAAACCTATTTCATGACAGGTTTAGGCATCTAAGTGTCAAGCAAAAAAAACCATAAATCAGTAATTGAGATGTTGCACCAGCAAACTAACCACATCAAAGAACACACACAGGTTACATGTCAAGTTGCATCAGCTGTTGAGAGATACTTTACCTCGACTCCAAAATCCAATGAAAAAACAAACTTCAACAATGTAACCATCCACTAAATGGCCTTGCCTTGAAGGACAGTCCAACCAAGCAATGGCAAGCAATGAAAACACATGAAAGTCAATGACCGAAGAAGGTTGACCAAACGCCCTTTACTTCTTTCTGATGTATTGATGAAAAGTGGAAAATAGCACTTTGCAACAGACAGCCCAAGTGTGACCAGGAAACAGTAGCGTAGGAAGGAGTGTGTAAAACTAGGTCCATCCTCACAGGGACTACACCAAATCCAAAACAGTTCAGAACTGTCATAATTGGGTTCCAAGCAAGTTTATTAAAACATTTTGTGATTGAAGGCCAGATGCTGCTCGCATGGCTTTGGTTATCTCTGAGGTGATACTGGAGACTTGAGTTTCTAGCTAATGAATCTACCTTCAACAAAGTCAACCTGTCTGAGGTATATGAAATTGCTAAAATCTTAGAAATGCATCTGACTAGAATGTTTGCATTTATATTGCAATTGTGATTTAATATAGATTTAATATAGCCTTAGAGCCTGCCGTAGCTGGCCCTAAGCCCTCCAGCATTAAAGGCCCAAGCCACAGGCAAGGGCCTTTTAACAAGGGAGCGGGCCATTAATGGCTCGTAAATCCCACTACTGAGAGCTCTAAGGCTATTAGAACAAACCGCCCCTAGAAGGCAGAATGCTCTAATGTTGTAATTGTTGAAAACAAAGGCCTCTTGGAACCCTTGGGCTCCTAGAGCCCATTGTTCACAGCAGCAGCTGTGAAATCAAAAAAACACTGGAATGTTGCTCTCCAGGCTTCTACCAGCCATTAGAAGGCCGGAGCACTCCCTTGTCTTCAATGGCGCGCTTAACATTACAATGTTCTAAAAACTACTAAGTCAAATATAATTGGAGGGTTAAAGAGAACTATTGCCACTTTTTCTTTCAATGTGCTTTCCAACACATTTTGGCTATGAAAGTAAGAATGTCAGCTGTATTCTGTATGCTGCGCTAGAGCCAGGAATAAATGCCTCCAAGAAAAATGACATTTGAGCACGGTATCAGTGGCCTTTTCCACTGTGCAACAGGGAACAATACATACAATAGTCTTTGCAAAAGCTTTGCACTCTTTATTCCCCACACTGTTTCTGGTGCACAATTTCCTCCAGGTAGGCCTGGAGAACGTTTTAGAGCAAAAACCCCAGACCTGAACTCAATTATTGTAAACTGTTATGGACAGAATGGCTAAGATTTACAAAGGGTGTGTGTCATGTTTGCTTTACTTTTTTAATGAAGATCTGACGCAAAGTACTTTTTGGTTACCAAAGCAAGATAAATGGCTACTTGTGTTGCCTTTTTTTAAATAAGTAACCAAGTGCAGAGCATTGCACTGTCTTGTGGTACTTTGCATCAGAGAGACGCTCCATGAGTGGGGCATGGGCAATCCTGTGCACTCACGCTTGGATTTTGAGTGTGAATGCACATCTACACAGACATGTATTTGGGTCAAAATGTGCGCTTGAATGTGGCTGGTGTAGCTAGGAGAAATATCTTTATTTCTCCTTATTATTTCCTCTTTGCACAAAGGGGAAGTAGACTCGAAGGATAGTTTTTGTTCAGGAAAGTACACGGAAATAATCACTCTTACACCATAGATTGCTCTGGAGTCTTTAATAGCATGGGTCTTAACAACAACATCCATAACCCAGTGACAGAAAAACCGTTGGTCCCAAGGAGTGCAGCAAAGAACACTCACAGCGTTCTAGGAATCTTCAACACGGCAGAAAAGAGGGGGTTAGGAAGCAACCAAATAAGGAAGAGAAATTACAACACATCTCCTTCCCTAAGGATGGGAACAAGGAGGGAAAAAATAACATTAATGCATATCGTAGTCATTGTGCCATAATAGCTTGCATTGAGTATTTCTTGAAGACTTTCTCAATTGCGGAGCCTGAATTTGGCGCTAATTATTGGCAAGTACATGAAGGCAAGGAGTTCTGCAATTTACCTTGCCTTCATGGACCTGTCAAGCGCCTTTGACACTGTTTGTAGAAGCAGGCTGTGGCAGATGATGGACGATATGGGCTTCGAAGAACCCCTGGTGACACTTCTCCGCAGACTACACGCAGCAACGTCCGTGGCTATAAGATTTGGACCTGGGGGGGAAACAACTAAACCTATTCCCTCAACTGAGGGGGTGCGTCAAGGTTGCATTTTGGCGCCTTTCTTGTTCCTAGTATACACAAATGGACTAGAAAAGTACTTGTTGGACCACTGTTGTGATTTTCCTAAGGTAAACGGTAGGAGTATTCCTATACTCTCATATGCAGACGATACTGTTTTAATGACCCTCACTGGAAACAGTTTGCAGTTGTGCCTAGATGCCTTTAACACCTTCATGCTGGATCTTGACCTGAAGGTAAATTTTGGAAAATCTTTTGCAATGGTCTGTGGTCCTAAAGGAACAAAACCTAGAAAATTTGTGGTGAATCACTCTACTATTGAAAGGGTGGAGAATTTTAATTACCTTGGAAATCTTTTCAATAGCAAACTAAGTTGGGCTCCTTTAATGAAGGCTCGAGCCCAGAGTGCTACCCGCTCCATAGAAGGTCTTTTTCGCTTCTGTGGTAAGTTGGGTCAAAAACCTGTTGCGCACCTTAAAACTCTTTATATATCTAAATGTTTATCTGTGGCTACCTACGGGGCAGGAGTATGGGGGACCGAAAACCCCTCAGTGGTACAAGTGATGGAAAATAAATTCCTAAAACGGGTATTACTGATTCCATCGGGTTCATCGAATAGCTTCTGTCATAATGAAATGGGAATGACCAAAGTGACTGACATCATTCGTCTGTCACCCCTATTATTATGGGGCAAAATATGGTTATCTGACGATTTGCAGCTCTCGAGAGAAATTCTCTCAGACTGCTTGAGCCTGGATAATGCAAACAAGATCCCCTGGTTGTCATACGTCAGGGACATGTTGAATAAGATAGGTTTGGGTCATGTTTATGAAAATCCTGCAAACATCCAGGGAAACATAAAAACCCAAATTAAGTCAAATTACTGGAAGTTTTTAGGCTCACGGTGTCTGGGAGGCCCTATTGGCTATGTACCTAAGTTACAGCATCAATTTTATTTAACTTTTACAACTAATGTCCAATGGCGGTTTTATCTCACGAGGTTTAGGCTAAATACCCTCCATTTTCTTTTCGCCTTTCCTAAACAAGGGGGTTGGTGTGAGCAGCTACCCCCTTGTCCCTGTAATGACAGAGTTAGCCAAAGTACTATACATGTTGTCCTGTTTTGCTCCTTATATCAAGATCCTAGGATTAGATTTATTAAACCTGTCCTGAAGGGGCGGCAACCATGCACTTATAAAGAAGGCTATGATTATTTGCTGTCATTATCTTCTGTTGATACTTGCTGTGCCATGTTAAATTTTATAAGAGTTTCACTTCAGATTAGGAAACGCTATGGATAAATTAGCTGTAGAACTGTGCTTTGCCATTGGATTTGTATTTATGCTGTATGATGGATTTTTTTGAATTGTAATTTTTATTTTATGGATGGATCACCTTATTTGTGTATTATGTTTTTTAACTTTGTGCTTTTATGATTCATTGTATGAATCGAATAAAGATTTTTGAACCGAATTGCGGAGCACTATTGTTGATCTTAGTATTATTCTTAAGAGTGTTAGAGGTAACAGTTACACTCTCGCTGTAGTTTCTGACAATTCTGTCAGTGCTCCATGATTGACCATCGTCAAGTAATACAACATTCTTGAAGACTTTGCGTATCACTTTTCTGTCCGAAAATTTAAAACAACATGAATGTACAGATCTAGGTAATTTAACTCTTACTACATCTCCTTCCCCCAAACATTTTATAGGTCTTTGTAGTTTACAATTGTACTTGTCAGCATATTTCTTTTGGTGTTCATGTGCTCTTTCCATAATTCTTCCCGATCAACCTCTTCCATCTTGTTGCCCACAAGCCACATGGGACTTAGTTTAGTTCCTGGTTCCCTCCCCTTTAAGGACTTGAACGGCGAAACACCAGTAACAGAGTGAGGGGTTACAAGGTAAGACCATATCACCTCATCTAAAGCTTCTTGGACATTGGTGCCATTACTTACATTGAGTTGAATGCAATCCTTAATCATGCGATTTATCCGTTCAACAAGACCATTTGCTCTCAGGCAATATAATGCAGTTTGTAGATGGTTGACAGAGAATTCTTTTAAGAAATCTTTCATGAGTGTGGATATAAATTGAACACCATTGTCCGTGACTATAGTCTGAGGTACTCCTTCATTGAGGAATACTTCTTGCAAGAACGAAATGACTGTACTTGTGGTTACATAGTTCACTGTTTTGATGATAACCCATTTGGAATGATAGTCCACTAAAGTTAGTATGAATCTACCTCCTAATCCCATCACATTCACAGGACCAATGATGTCCATAGCTAACTTATTCTATGGAAAGGAGGGTACCCCCACCGCAGAAATAGGACCCTTGCTTACTTGTTTACTTTTATCACTCATGGCACATTGTATACATTGTCTTATTTTCCTCTCAATCATAGTGTCCATACTAGGCCACCAATAGTGAAGACGGATTTTATTCTTAGTAAGGCTACATCCTAGATGACCTTTGTGTGCCAAAATGACAATTTTTCTCTTAAACGTTCTGGTGGTACTAGTTTGTTCCCTCTGTAGAGAATTTCATCACAAACATACAATTCATTTCTTACTTCCCAAAATCCGCTTTCGTCACTCTTGAGGTCTGTTGGGCCACCCCTTTAACACCATTTCCTTTGCTTTATGGAATACAGAATCATTCTTGATACCTTCATTCCATTCTTGTCTATTCATGCCTTCAGTAATGGCTGCCACTACAAATTCATCCGTAGTATCACTTTCATTTTCCTTGTTCTCTAAGGATGATCTAGAAAGACAGTCAGCTGCTTGGGTTAGTTTACCTGGTATGTATGTGATCTTGAAATTAAACCCTTCAAGGCCCAGGAACCACCTTGAAATCCTAGGTGTAGTTCTTTCAATGTTTTTTTACTGAGAATGCACTTACTAAAGGCTTGTGATCAGTCCTTATAGTAAAAGGTATTCCCAAATAAATACTCGGAAAAGTTTCACCACCCAAAAACATGCAAGTGCTTCTCTTTTGACTACAGAGTAGCGTGGTTCAGCTTCAGTCAAAGCTCTAGATGCGAAAGCCACCACTCTTTCTTCTCCTTCTACGATTTAACTGAGCGTGGCTCCAATACCTATAGTGCTCACATCAGTGGTGATTATAGTACACTTGCTAGTATCAAACTGTCCTAAATAAGGTGCATTTACAATGCGAGACTTCAATTTCTCAAATGCTCCTATACACTCTTTGTTCCAGTCAAACTTTGACCCCTTTTTTAACAAGTTCCTTAAAGGATATGTAATTTCTGCAAAGTTTTTAATGAACTTGGAATAATATTCTGACAGCCCGAGGAAAGACTTAACTTCATCCTTAGTATTGGGCTTAGGCACAAATTTAATGGCATTAACTAGCTCTACCTTGGGTTTGATACCTTCCCTGGAGACTACATGCCCAAGATATGTGACTGAACGCACACAAATTTGACACTTTTATTTTCTTAATGTCAATCCAGCATCCCTCCATTTGGTCAACACTCTGCGGAAGGTTTTGTTGTGTTCATTGTCATTTTTCCCAAAAACTAGCAAGTCATCTTGAAAACACAACACATGTTCTATTCCTTCTAAAATGTTTTGCATAGCCCTTAGGAAAACCGCCGCAGTCGAGGCTAAGCCAAAAAGCATTCTACAAAACCTAAAAGCGCCAAAAGGTGTGATGAAAGTAGTGAGGGCTTTACTAGATGCGTGAAGTCTAATTTGATGGTAAGCTTGAGATTGATCAATTACTGTGAAATACTCTGCCTTGTTAACACGATTTAACAATTCATTTATGTTAGGCAAGGGGTGCCTGTCAACCCAAATATTGTTATTTAACTTTCTTAGGTTAATGCATAGCCTGATGTTTTTTAGTATTGGCTTTAGACGTGATAACTATGGGTGCAACCCATTCTGCACATTCTACTGGTTCGATAACTCCTTGATTTAACAGTTTGGCCAATTCCTGTCGCAGAGGTTCCTTCAGCATTAAAGGTATATTCCTACATTCATGTGCTACAGGTTTGGCATTTTCTTTCAATTTAATTTTATGTTGATAATCTCTCAAACAACCAAGCTTATCTGTGAAAACTTCAGGGAATTCATCTACGAGTTCCAAACCACATACTGTCCTTTCCACTAGCATGACATATATTTCAGCTGTGGGATTTAGTTTTATTCCCAGATCCTTCTGGTGTGCCCATCCTAAGAGGTTAGGTCCGTTACTTACTACATATACTTTTCCTACTGTGCTCCTATCCTTGAATGTGATTCTCATAGTAACTACACCTTCTAAAGGAATAGGGTCTTTGTTGTAACCTACAGGGTGTACATCGGGTTTACTTAAATACAACTCCCCCACACTAAATTTGTTATAGAGAGTTTCTCTGTTAAAAAACTTGAATGGTGAGCAAGAATCCGCAAATACTTCTACTTTACGGCCATCTACCCAATTTCACATTTTGGTAAATCAATCTTATCCGCTTTGCAATCTTCATCCACACCTATTTGCATAACATGCATGTTTCCAAATTCCTCATTGGTGTTAATAATATTTACAGTTCAGTTTGACATATCCTTGCAAGCCCGCACAAAATGTCCTTTACGGTTACACTTTCTACACGTGGCTGTTATTTGCCAGATGCCCTGTACTCCCACAACTGAAACATTTAAGTCTGTTTTCTGTACTTTCTCTATCTTTGTTAAATTCTGTTAACATTTCTTTTTTCCTTACACTTTTGATAGCACACACACTTTTGAAATCTTCACTAACTGCATTTACATTTCCTTCACCATTCACATTCATTTCTTTAATGTCTTCTGCGGTATGCTCCACACTCTTAGCGATGTCAACAGAATTTTTAAAATCTGGATTTCCAACTTCTCCTGTATTTTCTTGTTAATTCGCTAAGCCTCTTAAACTGGCTAAATAATTTCCTACTTTCTCATTTTTCCCTTGTACTCTTCTAAAAAACTTATGCCTCTCCAAAACAACATTTATTTTGTCTGCAGATTGTAATTCTAACTTCTTTATGCTGTAATCATAAAGATCTCTTTCCTCAATTCCAACTTCTTCTCCCTCTAAATTAGGAAGACTGTTGAAAACCTTCCTACCTTCTGTTCCTAAATTAATTTAGAGTATGTGTTGCCTCCTTATAGCTGAGAATCCACTTGCGCCTATGGCTATGGGAGAAGATTTAAACCCCTTCCTCCAATCCTTCCATGGCACCACAGGTTCCCCTGCATCTGAAAGGAAAGGCGAGGGTTGGCTCATGCTAGCCACAGCCATTTTAATAAGGAGAATAAATATACTCTGTGGCAGGTTGGACTATGAACAAACTTGAATATACTTCACATGTAAATTAATGTATGGAGAGAAATCACTTAAATAAGAAGTGTACTTGAATTCTCAATAACTGTTTAACTATAATATGACAGTTTACCAACTCTAATTCAAAATGATGCAGACCAAGGTGCTGATTACGATGTAGGGCGGATCGACACCGCCCGCATGGTGGTGGCGATCCGCCCTACATTTCACTCGCCCGCCACACATTTCCCCCGCCATATTACTATGGCGGGGGACCCCGGTGGACGGAAAGACCGTCTGCCGGTTTTCCGCCGGTGGACCAGTCGACCGGGCGGAAAAGGGGCTAGATATGGTGGCGGTGTCTGCAAGACACCGCCATCCATATTAGCATGGGTGCGGAAAGCAGCCACGGAAAGGCATGCGGAATTTGCTGTCGGGAGCTCCTTGCGGGCCCCCAGGGTATTGGGGGTGTGGGGGGTGCACATGGGTGGCACCTATGGTACCCCCCTACATTGTCATAGACAAGGTGGCAGACACCGTGCGGTGCCTGTCACCCTGTGCATGACAATGCACACAGTGCATTCCCAGCATTGTGGCGGGCGGTGCTGTGAGCACCGTCCGCCACAATGCTGGGAATAGAGGATTCCACCACCATGCTGGCAGTGGTATCCTAATTGCAGGTGCGGGACCGCCGCACCACTGGCGGCCGGTCTTAGCACCACTTGGGTGGCGGGCCGGACGAAAGTCTGCCCGCCATCCTAATCGGCCCCCAAGTATGTACTTGCATATAGCACTCAATGCTGAAATGTCATTATTTAAATTTGACACATACTACAGGTTGGTGTATGAAGGTGCTAATGTCACTCAACATCAATGCATTCCATTCCCGAGTGACTTCTCAAAGTATTCCACTCACCAACGTTAGTCCAAGTCCTCACAATACCTGAGAGATTTCTACACCTGCATTTGCTGTTCAATCACTGCAATTCCATAGCATACAAATGACTCGGTGACAGAAATTTCGACTCTGAGTAGACTTCCGCACTGCTGCGTTCCAGTCAGTATCGAATGACTGGTGACAGGAATTCTTCACACTGAGGCGATTTCCACGTTGCTGCTTTCCAGTCACTGTTCAAAGACTAGGCGACTGAAATTCTTCATGCTGAGGCGACTTCCTTCTTGTTGTGTTTTTTCTCTACTTTCCTTGTTTGAGACGAGAGTAGCGTTGTTCTGCTTCAGCTCCAATCGGGAAAAGCTGATGAGCCGGTAATGACACGTTTCCTCTTCAACTCCTTGGACGCTCAACGGTGCAGTACACTTACTGCTGATTCTCCAAAGATAGCTGCTTCACACCAGAGCTCAAAACTTGGAAACCTGTGAATTACTCATGCCGCAATTCTTACACAGCCGCTGTCTCCTTGGCACATGTAAAAGTCGGTCGCGCTCCCCCGAAGATAATGGCTCACAAGAACTCAGCAACACACAAATTACCCCAGGAAACTCATCAAGCAGTGAAGCCGCAAAGCTACGTTCTGCGATCACAATATGTCTATTTAGCTAAAACTTATCACATTACTTTTTTCATTCGCATGTGTTTTATGCCAAAATTAACTTAGATGAGTCCTCTTAATCCATGTTTGTGTCCTTATTGTAATCCAAAACCTTCCTCACACTTACTTTCCAGTGATGCTAATAACGAAAACTTCTTGGCTTCATTAATTAATTCACTCTCTTCAGCTCTTCTGGGTAACGTCTGGAGGGAATGTCGTAGCGTTGTCCTTCTCACAACACTCGTCACCAGTGAAATAATCATTCTTACACCATAGATTGCTCTGGAGTCTTTAATAGCATGGGTCTTAACAACGACATCCATAACCCAGTGACAGAAAACGGTTGGTCCCAAGGAGTGCAGCATAGAACACTCACAGCGTTCTAGGAATCTTCAACACGGCAGAAAAGAGGGGGTGAGGAAGGAACTAAATAAGGAAGAGAAATTACAACAAACACCTTCCTGCACAAAAACGAATCCATATTCCCAGTCCTGACCACTAAGCCACCTGGTCATAATGATGGCCACTCCGCCCTACTCTGCCCTAGGTAGAGTAGAACAATTGTTGGCAAACGTTTCTGCCCAGGACCGTCATGCAACACATGGGGGTCCCAGGCAAAGAAATCAATCACTCATTCCCGTGCAACTGGAAGTACCTCCCTGTGCATCACACCCATTTTTTTGTTTCTTTAAAACTAAAATCTTTTGCTGGGTGGGGAAACAAATATAACACCTGCTCAGGAAAGTTCATTGCCTTCAGTTCACCATTCACTTCACTAAAGGGACAGCAATCTCTGCTTGCTTGGCAAGCATTTCTATTTGCTACACGCCATGGTCTGCCAGGACAGTGGAAGCCATGCCGGTGTCCAAATGACCCTGTTCATTTCCTAAATCTGATATATAAGACACTGTAAATCCTGCAACACATCATACTATTCACCACTTATCTTTTCCATCACCCAGCACAAGTATAGTGAGCTGTCTCTAGGAAACTGAGGGGCATATTAACAATAAACTGGTGGAGCGTGGTGTAGCTCCAAAATTGCTAACGTCGTGCTCTTTCGGTTGAAAAACGCAAGGATGCGCCGTTATCACAAGAATGAGGAATGCTCCTTTGTTTTCCCTGGGGTTGGCGCTTAATGTAGCTGCCTAGTGTGAACAAAGGCACCCTTGCACCATAGTGCAAGGGTGTCTGCGTTGCAGGGAATGGTTGTGCATGTGCAGGAAGGCGTCCCTTCCTGCACATAAACAATCCATAATGGCGATTTGTAACTGCTACGTGTGCTGCTTTGTGCAGCACACATAGAAGTTGCAACTCATCATTTTTCAATTATTGTTTATGTGCAGAAAAGGAAACCTTCCTGCACATGAACAATCACTAATCTCTATTTGCTGTTTCTATGTCTGCTGCATATGCAGCACACGCAGAAACAGCAAAAATGAGGAGAAATTAATAATTTCTCCTCGTTTGGCCATGTTTTCCCTGGTCTTATTTTTGGTGCTGCCTGATATTTATGCCACCGTTATAAATAGGGAGCTGTGTCAAAAGCAGCCGAGGTTCCTGCAGGTTACAGCAGTGGGGCTGTTATTAATTAATTTTCCCTATGCATCATCCCACGAAATACCCCCCACGTGGCCCCACCGCCCCATCGCTGTTACCTGCACGGACCGCGGCTGGTCAAAAGCAATGGGTGTTGTGGCAGAACGCCCACTGCAACACCCACTGCACCCCCCTTTCACACTGTGCAAAAAGGGACCTTATTTACAAGGCGGCGTAAAGCCACATTAAGTGGCTTAACACCGCCTTGTAAATAAGGTGAAAGCCTTGTAAATATGCCCCTGAGTGTAAATAAGGACAGTATTCTGCAGACCTGAATTATTTCTTACCCTTGTGTCAAAACATCATATTTTAGAATATTTCACCTTAGAGGAATTACACTGATCCCCACAGACTCACTCCTCACCTCAGTAAGCGGGCCATTTAACGCTCCCTTAGTGTGAGCTAGTTTTTTATTCAGATCCCAAACAAAAAGCAGCTTGGTACCAATGATTTGCTTGATAAAAATAATCAGAAAGAAAAAAGCTTCTGTCGCATTGTTTCACTTGGCCGGGCATGTGTCCTTTGCGTAACCATGGCAACCAATGTATTAACCCGAGAGTCTCTCTGGTAGAAATTGAATGCATCAGTCTAACCTTATTGTATACAATCCTGCCTTTACTGCCGATTTGCTCACTCTGCTCCTGCAGCACATTATCAGTATACTGAAAGCTGCATAGTGACACATGAGAGCTTGCTGAGCCTGCTGGTCAGTGAGCCAGATTAAAAGAAAAACTGTCTTCAGCATGTGTGCAATGCATCTGCAGTCTGTTACAACTCGTGGAGAATGTTGAGGGGGAGTGGGGAGACCTTCATGTAAGAAGGAAAATAACTGAAAACAAGTGGGCAAATCCAAACTCTCCATGGTTTAATCTGGACGCGAGCAGTATATACTGAAATACTGGTAAAACTGTCTCCTGCGTGGACGCTTTGGTAATGACATAGTAATGCGTAGTCTTTGATCATTTTCAGAAGCTCAGCAACAGTCTGAATTCTTAATGAACACTGACATACATCCACTGGTGATCTTCTGTTGAATAAAAAATGAGCCAGGTTTGAACAAACAATGCACAAGAGGGTAGATGATTGGAAATAAGAAGAGAGGGTTCCAGAAGCTATGCGCCTCGTTTAGACTATGCGTGTGGCCTTCCAGGTCAGCGGGGTGGTATGGCCCGTCACTCCCCTGGTGGAGAACAGTCGGCCATGTTTAGAGATTGGTGCTCATTAGACATGGATCTCACGACCCTCAATGAAGCCGCTGCTGTGGCATCTCCTTTGAAGGCACGGAGGCTTTGCCAAGCAGGGGGCATGTTTGATGTGCCTGCTAGTCCGCGTTTGTTGTTTTTTGGCATCAAGGGAAAAAACAGGGGGTTGTCTTAGAAAGCACAAAAGTAATGACCATGGCCTGCAGGGACTTTTCTTCCTGCTCTCTGGGGCTACGTGTGTTTGCCCTACCCTGAATCACCATGCTTGGTCGGGAGAATAAGTTAAGGCTGTCTTGCCTTAAAGAAAGTGGTATGACCGTCCCTGTAACCTGTGGCAGATGGGCTGTTAGGCCCTGGATTTACACGAGTAGAGTCAGCGGACGATCAGCGGTGTAAATCCAGGGCGTCCGCTCACTATACATAGAGCTGGAAACCACAATTTTGGCGGGAGGAACAACTCCAATTTATGGCGACCTTCTCTGTGGTCCAGAGCACCACATTGTTAAGTTCCAAATTAGATCGAATAAAGTTTTTTGATTGATTGATTGATTGAAAGATCCAAGTTAACCTGCAATGACAGGCAAGGTTGTTCTACTGCTGCATGGTCTTTTATTTACTATGGTATTTTCTTTACTATATAGTAGTTAGTTATATTGTCCTTCAATTTCTTGGAATAATTCACACAAAAACCAGACGGGTTACATTCCTGATAGAATGTGTGGTTTGAAAACCTGCATATATATCATTTTCTATTGTTCTCACAAATCTACTTTGTGTTTTGGAACTCCTTAAGGAGGAAACTGAACCAGGACTTATCCTTTTTTTACACTTGGTTTTATAAAGTGAGTTCACATGTTTAAAACTTAAATTTACACCAGCAAAACACTGTTACCAAGTTTAGCAACAAGATCAATCACAAACACTCGTGCCCACAGCATGCAATCAAATAAAAGATAAAAAAGGAGGCCAACTATACCTCGACTTTAATTCATTATCAATGTATTCCAATACTTTTTTCTTGTATTTCTGCAATCCTCAATTATTTCAAACATCCACTTGGTATGTTCTTGTATTTAATTGTGAGCAAGTGTTTCACATGGCATCTCACTTTTTCAAGCCTGTTAATGATACAATAACACATGAATCAACCTGTTTGCATATTTGCATAACATTTTATAATTTCCCCCAAAAGAACTACTTAACTTATCAATTGTTGGATTCTCGATTATAAACATTTATTTTATTTGTCTTGATTCAAATCCTACTGAGTCAATTGTATCTAACTGACTTTATTGTTATTAAATTCTGCATATTTTCTTTTTGCTTTCACTTTTAGAATATCTTGATTGTATACTTCATTTTTGCTTTTATCACACTTCCTAATGGGTATTACATTTTAATTAATCGTTCTTTTTAAGACTAACAGTACTCACACTCTCAGTTATATTTAATATTTACATTTCTTACATGTTTAACATATATTTAATCCTGACCATAAACAGAAGATTTCTTTTGTATTTAAAGCGCCAGTAATTACAAACATACCCTCTTCGTGTGCCCTATTATTAATTTAAAACCTTGATAAATACATTAGACCATTAGTTCCTATTTTGCGAGTCTCACGTCCCCGAATTTTTAGCTTACCTCAGTTATACCGTGCGTGTTAGTGTCTGGACGAAACTTAGCCGTGACCTTTTGGAGTTTTTATGCATAGTTTTTTTATGCCTAAACGGTCTGGGAGTGACATCTTCCAGTCCTGTATGCCAGAAACTATTGTTATCCATTTTAGTAATTTTAGCTCCTTATTTTAGCATTGTTGTACAGAGCTTGGTGTGGTCATTAGTTTTGTGGTTTGAGTATCTTGTTTTATCATGAAGTACACATGGAAAGATTATATTTGAGGGAATTCCTATAGCAGAGTCGAACCTTGCCTTGTTATGTGGCACACTTCTAGTGGTCTTGGAACATACATATGGGCGTACAGGTGTCATATTTGTAACATACATGAGATGAGGATGTGTTGTTAACCAACTCCTTTTTGCCTTCGCCTCTGCATAATTTACGGAATCGCTTTCTGTGACTATTTTGTTTATTCGTATTGCCAGGCAATACATGTGAACTCTTAAAGCTCCTCAGATACGCACCGCTTCCCCGTACTTACATGAAGCAAGCTTAATGTCAGCTAGCAGCAGGGTACTACTCAAACTCTTTACCCATCGTCCTCAAAGCTGTGCTTGGCATCTCACTTTTCTGCCTCTCAGAACCGCTCTGGATATGTTTGAAGCATTGACACCTACTTAACCAGACCACCTATCTGTGACCAAACAACCCATTTAGGTTTAATTCCCTCAGACTTTTCGGACCGCTCCACCTTAATGCGCACTACACCAAACTCTAGGTCAAGACCTCCCTTTCTAAGCGCAAGCCTGTCGTCAGGATATTCCTCCTCAGTCAGTACCTCCCCAACTTAAGTCCTCCTATTAATAGCCCCAATCCTTTCCCAAGCCATAAGTTAAGCATCACTCTATCCTCACAGTGTAAAGTAATGACATTGGTTGTCATTTATGAGGCCCTCCTGCACTTTTGCGCCCCCGGAATGACATTTTTTGACGATCTGGTGGTGCAATAGGCCCACGCATATTCATAACGCCATGGAAAGCCCCTTTGCGTGGCTTTCCATGGCCTTATAAATATGTGCCCCTTTCATGCATAAAACTGCGTGAAAGGGGCGTTCCATGGGTGTTGCTGTGGGTGTTCCCACGCAGCACCCATGGAACCTGACACATTCCCAGATTTACGAGGCATCGTAAACCTGGGAATGCGTCAGATCCTAACGCCACCCCAGGGGTGGCATTAGGGAGGCGCAACGAAAATACATGAACACATCTGTCCCCATGCTTTCATTTTTCTATGTGAGCTGCATTCTGCAGCACACATAGAAAAAGGAAAGCGCCTGGATGGATTAATTTTGTGCAGGAAGTGTCTCAATCATCCCCGCAAGACAGGCACCCTTGCACCATGGTGCAAAGGTGCCTACGTTGGCGCACGGCAGACCATTGTGTGCCGGCGCAGGGGGAAAGGACAGGAATGCGCCGTATCCTATTGCCGTAGGGCAGTGCAGTAGGGAGGCCTGCGGCACTGCCCTACGGCAAAAGTCCATAAATAAGGCCCATAACCTGTTATAATACATCTACTGTCCTGTCACTGAGTTACCCTCTGCACAATAATCATCTCTACCACTTACCAATGTTACCACTTTGCCACCTAGGGATCTCATTAGAGTGCTCTGGTAATCCGATTTGTCCAGTAACGGAAGTTACTGGCACAGCCATGATTACAACATCAGTGGTAAATCTAAGGATCAGGAGTATGTCACCCAGAGACATACAGATTCACGCATGATGCCCCCCAAAATCCTGCAGTGGTGTTTATTTCCGACCCGTGATCCCCTGGAATTACAGATGCGCCGGTGTCAGTAATTCTGGACGAGGTAATGCCGGGCAGAAAACCCACCGACTCATAAAAGGCTCCTATATTCTTGTGTGTTCCATGTTACTATGCCCAGAATACTGTATGAAATTCTTTGTTGTAAATCATTACAAACAGCCCGTCATTGCACTGATGTATATCTCGTGCTCACCTGGCACATACATTCTCACTGAAACCCCTGGCATCTTTCTTCCATGCTTATTATTCCCTTTAATTTTTTGTTTTGGTAAATATGGCTTGGCCAGCACTTACGCTTGTTGTAATTGGGTCACCCAGTTCTCATAGTAATTATAGAGATTTGCAGAATTGAGGCCTGGAGAGCTGGGAGTGGTGACACAGCTCTGTCTGAAACCAGCTCTGCTTCCTTCCCCTCTACAGGTTTTACACCTGAACATATGTTCGAAACAATTATTTTCACCGTCCTGCATTCTTCATTGATTTTTCTGTTTCCAGCATGAACTGCCCTCTTCGTGGTCTTGGCCTTGTTGAAAGACATGTGTTTGTGTGTCTTTTGAATCCGCGTTCTGAGCTGAAGCTAATGAAAGCCCGCTGCGCGCCGTGTAAGGAATGTAGCGCTAATGATGAGAGGAGATCTCGGAGGGGCGGTGACATCCGTCCACAGGGCTAAAGCATCTGCGCAACCCAGCTTGGTGCATGTTCGGTAGCGTTGCACTCTCTGGGCCGCCAATCGGCTACATGCACGACATGGAAACACTTCCCACATAGGATCAAAGCACAGACAATTTCCTTCCAGCCACACATCCTACGCAGTGTAGTGTGCTCGGCAAGCGCTTCAGCGCCCCACATAAGGGTAGTAAGAGCTATATAAATGTGAAATACAATACATGTCTTCCTTTGTTCCTTCACACAATTTATTGATTCTCCTTATATTTTTTCAGTTGTCTTAAGTCACGTTTGTACAATAAGTATTCAAATCTACATTGCACGTTAAAATGTAGGGCTGCTTCCCTTCATTAACAACGAAGGACCTGCCGCGGTCTGCCTCCCGCTCCATGCCTCCATCTCTAAGCATTCTTCAAGGGGTGCGGCTGCGTCAACATTCTCATTTGCTAGGCCGGGCTGCTAGGTGGCATCTAGTACTTGAGGGGAGCCTTGTGGACCGGTGCCTTTTCAGATCCAATGGGTAGACTCTGAGCAGCTCCTTCTGCAAGGTCGCTCACTGGGCCCCAGTCTTCTTGAAAGCCACATGGCAGCTAAGCACCAAAAGTGCCTGACTAGGACTGGCTGTCCACATTGGTTGGTTTGGTCAGGGGAGCCGATGGCCTCAGGTGTTGCGGAGGCTCTATGAGAAGGTGTATGTCACAATATCAAGTGACAAAATATTGTCCGGCAACAATGTCACGTGCAGGATGTCGACTACCATTATATCGTCAAAGTGAGTATAGATAGGGAGTGTAGATTCATTGTTCTTAACTCTACATCTATGAACCCAGTGGCTTGACTTTGCAGCAAAGATGTCCGCGTGCCATGAGCACCTTCTGGAAAACTATTTATAGATTATAATGTTGGCCATTATCACACTCAACTCCAGTACAGTCAGGGTTATGCATTTACTATATGTACATACGTTTCCACTTCATTTCCACAGTATGGGTTCATGAATCTTACCTATCACTTTTATCTACGCAAACGTTTCAAGTCAAACGTGTAGACTTCTATCTGCAAGAAGCTTCAGACCATGAGGGTGTTGGGCCACTGAACACCATCATCTCCTTCAGGAATGCATCAGGGAGAACTTCTGATGTCACTGAAGTAGGATGTTTATCTAACAGAATGCTTAGCAGGTTTGTAAACTAGGAAGACCTTGTTCTCTATCAAGAGCCAAAATTCAGATTGGGAACAGGAAAAAATGTTCATGCAGCGCATATGTCCAGGTTTTTGGGATTTCTTCATATAATATCTTTGACACAAAAAAAACACATTTTAAATCTAGCAATAGTAGTGTGTGTAGTCATGATAGATAAAAATAAAATATCTATAACACAAATGCCTAAAAAGAAAAATTGAAATTCTGTAATTTTAAAAACGTTTGAGTTATAAAGCATGTAGAGCAATTTCATCAAATATTCCAAAATGTGGAACAAGCATAGCATTAGGCTTAAGAATTAGTTTCAGGACAAGGGCTACCTGTAAGTTTCAGATTAACATGGGCCTACTCCCTGGGTTCAGAGTGGGCATGAGGCTTAGGGTTTGCATTGGTGCATTTAATTTTGTCATGTCTTTATATATTTCAATAAGGAGGGTTTGTAGGACCATAGCAAGCCGCGTTTCTTGCAATAGTTTAAGAAAAGAAAATATGGTGTTGTTTTGGCCTGTAGCACCAGCGCAAGTACCCAATGTGAAAATACAGGCTAAGAAAACAGCAGGCACAAATTGAAAAAGTTTTCCAGGGAATTAATAACCATGTAAAGCAACTAATTCTCAGACAATGAAAGTTATGGTGAAGAAACTTTTGGTTCGAGTCCTCCAGATGAAACACATTTATGTGGCTGCTGAGGTACAGTACAGCATCTCCCATTAGAACTGAATTTCTCATATTTAGAGCTTTGTTCATATGATACAACCCACATAGATGCAGTGAGGAACCTCCCTACAGGCCAGTACTCAGCACAGGGACAGCTACAAATAGTCAGGGGATGGCATAGGATCCTTTTTTATGGATTCCAATGGAGAGTGTGAAGACCAGCCTAGTGGCCGCTGATGCACACTGGCAGAGTTATACTAGGCTCTCACAAAGGTCAGATGAGTCTTTCCGTGTAAATATAAGCATCACAGGAAAGTCAAATTGCCTAGCAGCACCCTGCTGTAAGGTTCCCACTTTCTTATTCAGGACTCAGCCTTTAGTGTCCAGCAAGTTTATTTTGCCCATGGTGTATACAAAGTACTAAGCTTCTACCTGTGTTTCCTTTCTCCTCTTTATCTCCCCTTTTCACACAATTTGTAGTTCCAGGAATAGTCTGGTGTTGCGCATATGTTTGGATCAGAGAGTGGGGCTACTCAAATGAAGCATGGTAGGCATGTAACAATATGACATATGTTAGTGGAAGAAAGCAGTCTTGAAGGAATAGTAAATGGAGCTCAAGAAACTATCCAAGGATGTCACCGGATAAATGCGGGAAACAACCCAAACCTTTGATTATATTTTGGAGACATGCAAAGGGAATGATTCGCATGTCCAGCCTGGGTTGAATGTCATATTGAAGCAACATTATCAAAAACAAAAATATAGAAAAGAAAATCTTTACAAGCAACATTATGGAATTAACTGAATATCAACATCATAAATATAAAAATCTTTAAAAACAATTATTGACAAAGCATGAAAATATGAATATATCTATAACCCAAAAATATAAACATTTCAATGGCAAACTTAAAAAAGTCAACTTTAAAACATACAAATTAACATCCATTACCCTCGCTGCTCCAGTCTCTCCTGTGTGCTGGGTTGCCCTGCTCCTCTGCGTACTTCGTAGCCATCACCGTGAGGGGAACGGTCCGGTGACTGAACTACACCTTCCAGGGGGCAGCGCGCGGAACGCGCCAGGTGTCACCAGAGGGCGCCAGAGGCCCTCATAATCTACGGGACGCACTGTCTATTTGCTCTTACATGCCGTGAGGTGAACGGCTGGTACTCACCCTCGCTGCTCCAGTCTCTCCTGTGTGCTGGGTTGCCCTGCTCCTCTGCGTACTTCATAGCCATCACCGTGAGGGGCACGGTCCGGTGACTTAACTACACCTTCCAGGGGGCAGCGCGCGGAACGCACCAGGTGTCACCAGAGGGCGCCGGAGGCCCTCATAAGCTATGAATGCTTCCTGCAGCGCGGGACGTGCGCGGGCTCGCCTGGGCGAAGCGCGGGCTCGCCTGGGCGAAGCCCGGGCCATGGGCGGGCCCGTCCTTGCCCGTCATCGCCTGGAGGAGGCTGGGCTGGGCAAGCCCTCTAACTTTTGGTTTCCCGGTTATCATATCTGTTCACCAGTCACAAGGTACTGAATCCTAACCTGATTATTTGTTTGTACACCTATTCACCTATTGGTTCTGTGCTACGATGGCTTCTAAAGTCCCTCCCCTTCGTAGACAGGGGAAACGTGCATGTGCAGCAAAGCGCCCTGGGCCAAAGTTAAACCCACCCTCACCATCCTTACCTACTTCTATTGATCTAATGCTTCAGAAGGCGATTGGAGTTGTTACCTCCGAAATCGAACAGACTGAAAGACGCCTCTCGATTAGTCCAGACTGTTTTCAACTGACTCACACACCTCCGAATGATTCAGTGAACACTATAGAATTGAACCGCAGCCAAAAGGAGGATGTTATTAATTCTGATTTTCTCTTAAATTCAAAATCTGAGACTGCAATTGAGGGTACTACTCTTAAATCCTCTAGACCTAGGAAGAGGAAATTAGCCATACAAGGGGGCTCTAAAGGGAAAAAACCAAGAGGAAGACCTGCCCAAGGCTCCGGGCACACCCCTCCCAAATCCCTCCCATCTCAGTCCTACCCTTCCTGGGCCCAAGCACTAGTGGCGGATTTATTAGCCCAGTGTCGAGTGATTGTGAGGGAAGAGATTGCCCCCCTTCTTCACTACTTCCAAAATCCTACACTTATCAATAGTATATCCCAGGCCCATTCCAATCAGGAATCTATGCCTACTCACATAGTACCCATACAAAACCATGGGCCTCTGTCCACACAGAATCTACCTTCCACCTCGGCCTTGCAGTCCCATGCAGCTACCAAGCAGGCCCAGGAACGAGTTTCTCAAAATCTCGAAGCCTGTAGTAATAACTTTGCTGTGACTTCAACTGATGGCCAAGGCCGGGCTGGCCCATCCTCACAAACCTTACAAGATAATATTTATTGTCCTGTACGTGAGACACCAATCCACAATTTTCCTATAATAAGAAATGTACCTGACACTGCCAAAAGTGTGTCTTTACCTGCCACAGGGAATCCAGGGGAAGAAAGTTATCTGCCACCCCAAACCTGTCTTCCTACAATTAATTTACCCCCTGAAGCAGCTCCTTATGCAATTATACTGGCAGGACTACCAGAATTGAAAAATGGCCCGAGAGAATCCCATCTGGAACTACGTAAAAAGATCTTGTTCTGGTTGGCCAAAAATAAGCAATTTCCACACAGTAAGGCAGGTGACATCTTGATGGTAAGGCGGGTTGCTTGGGTGGGCCCTACACACAAGTCCATTGATGGGGACTGTGTGATTATAAATTTTAGATCTCCAGAAATCATTCGAAGCTTATTAATGCAACAACCGATCAATAGGGACTTTTCTGTGAAAATATTTGTCCTTACTCTTGATTTCTTTTATCCATGTCCCGGGAGGACGGGCGCCCCCCAGCCTTTAATTAATTTCGAAAGACGAGGCTTGACTCCCCAGCTCATTCCTGTCAGTCTGCAACACCATCCTTCCCTCTTCAATATTCCTGTATCAAATCGGTATGCCCTATTGGAGGAAGTTGATTGACTCGCTTGGCTAGACGACCTGTACTTGGGCAGATACACTTCAGGTCCCTTCGTTAACGCTGGTGGCCATTATTCTGGCCTCCCTGCCACAGCTACCTATCCTGTTCATTATACTAATACTTTGGGGATCAGTACCACCTTAGATCCCATTTCCTCTCCTCCAAAATTAGATACATTAAGGCATGATGCAATTGTGGGTTCCTCTCATCCTTTACCTACCTCCCCTCCACGCTTTCAGACGGTGAGTAGTACTATTAAACTTGTAAGTGATACGATTATTATACCCTCTCCTGTTGTAACTATGGAGTTAAGGCCCCTCAATGATAAAGGCCCTGAACCTTCGGCATCTGTCAGTAAATTCTCCATTCTGTCGTGGAATGTGGCGGGGCTTCGCAACAAAATGGATCTACCAGACTGGGGATCCTTTATCGATCAGTCTGATGTCTGCCTGTTCCAGGAGACTTGGCTTAGGGAGGATTTTTTTAGGTTAGGTTTTTTCTCTGTCAATAACTTGGCCACAATTGCCGAGAGGGGCAGATCCTCTGGGGGTATGGCTATTTTAATTGGTTCTCATCTAGGCTGTTCTGTGTCCCAAGTAGATACTTTTTACCCTGATCTGCAATGTGTCAGACTTTCTTTTTCATCTAAATTTAGTCTGACCCTTATCAATGTCTATTCTCGCCCCACTCAGACAGGTAAAGAATCACCATCTTTGGACATTCTAGATACATTTTTACCTACAGTACAGGAAGAGACCATTTTGATCGTTGCTGGGGATTTCAATTGCCAGTATGAACCCTTGCCGGGTATCGTGGAGTCTATCACCTCTGAGGAGGATTCACTCTGGTCTATCCCTGATCTCCAAGTTTCTCCGATTAAGGCATGGACGCCACTTGCCCTCCAGCTGAACTCCATTACTATGGCTCATTCCTTGAGAGCCTGTAATGGTCGTTCTCAATCTGATATAGAGGGTAGACCCACCTTTAATCGTCCTGTCCAGACCTCCCGTATTGACTACGTTCTGGTAGAGACAAGGACCTGGCCTAGGCTAATCGATTTCATGATTTTCCCACGCCACGACAGTGGCCATGATGCCCTTGTCCTTGATCTAAGTCTCCCTGAGACGGGCTCAAAAATAGAGGAAAGAGCAGACAATCGAGGTATCCCCCTTCTCTCTAATGATAGAAGAAGGCTCAAGTGGCCAATGGTGAAAAGGTCCTCTGATAAATTGACCATTCTCTATCAAGTCGTCTATCAGGCGCTTTTAGAACTAAGCAGACACTTGGACCAGGGCCAGGACTCGTTCTCCCAACAGATATATCATATCCATTCAGGTTTAGTGACCGCCCTCGCCGAACTTTTAAATCCATTATCGGCCAAACCAAGGAAGTATAAGCAGACTCTTACCTGGTTTGACCATAATTGCAAGACTGCAAAGGGGGCACTTTTGGAAGCTATTAAATCTCTGAACAGACCATCTATAAGACAAAAGAGACTGGATTATAAGAAAGTGTTAACTGAGGCTAAAAAGAACTGGGATAACAACAAATGGGATGCTATAAAACAGCCCTGGGGAATAGGGATATGAGGGAATTCTGGTCCATAATTAGAAACGGTTGTGGGACAGGCCTAAAGGCAGATGATCCCAATATCGCACCAGAGAAATGGGTTGAGCATTACCAATTGTTGTATGCTCCTTTGATAGCATCCAACCTTACTCTCGACCCTCTCCATCAGCTACTGCCCCAGAACAACGATAACGCACCAGAATGTTGCCTTGACAATCAATCCCCTCCTCACACTTCTATTGAAGCATCCCATTTTAAAGTCACATTGACGGAGGTTGAATCTTCTATAAAAAAGGCTCCCAGTAGGTAAGGCGCCTGGCCTTGATAACATCCCTGGTGATCTTTATAAGGATCAAATAGCGATTTGGGTTCCATACCTCTGGTATTTGTTCAATGCTATAATCATGGGAGCCAAACTACCGGACACCTGGGTGGGTGCCGAGATTATAGAAGTTTTAAAAAAAGGATCCCCCTTATTACCGGCCAATTATCGACCGATTAGCCTGATCGATGTAAGCCAAAAATTATTTTCACACATTGTACTTGATCGGCTACAGACCTGGATGGAGGATCAGATGATCCTTAGTCGTTATCAGGCAGGTTTTAAGGAAAAGACATCTACAGTTGACCAGTTACTAAGGCTTCAACTCTTACACTGGAAAACCGTAAGAATATAGGGTTGCAGCCTCTATTTAATTTTTGTTGACCTTAAATCTGCCTTTGACTTGGTACCCCGCCAAATATTATGGGTAGTGATGGAGGATATGGGGGTCCCAGCCAACCTTCTTAACATCATTAGGCGGCTCCAGTCAGATAATTTTGCACAAGTCAGGAGTGGCAAAAGGGGTGGGCTAACAACTAGATTTCCAGTTAAGAGAGGTGTAAGACAGGGTTGTGTTCTGGCCCCCACTCTATTCTGTCTTTTTGTTAATGCACTGATTACCCACCTTAAAGGGGTTAAAGACATCGACGCCCCAAAGTTACTTAATGACCAGGTGGTGGCACTAATGTTCGCCGATGATACCCTTTTACTGTCTAAATCGCCCATGGGTATCCAACGCGCCCTGGACAGTTTTGCCAATTTTTGCCTTATAAGGGGGTTGGAGATTAATACCCAAAAGACCAAGTTTATGGTTTGCAATCCTCCTAAGACCAGATGTGCCAACCCCTCATTGAATGGCACAGTATTGGACAGGGTCACTGTTTTCGAATATCTGGGCATTACTCTGACTGACAGAATAGATTGGGGCCCACAACTGGCAAAAGCTAAATTAAGACTGGTACAAACTAAAGGAGGTATTTTAAAACTCCATAGAGAATCTGCATTTAAGCCTATTGCCTCAATTGTGGAAATCTACAGAGCCCAAGCACGTGGTGCGCTCTTGTATGGGGCGGAATTCTGGGGCCACTCTTTGATACCCGACATTTGTAAGTCTGAAAATTCATTCTTTAGATCACTGCTGGCTTTACCATCTAGCACCCCTCTTATTCCTATTAGAATGGATTTGGGTATTAGACCCATAGAAGAAGTAGTTGCCTTACGGCCTTTACTTTATTGGCGCAGACTATGGGTCACCCCCGAGCTATTGCACTTTAGAGAGGAAACCTTAGAGATACTGGGCCTTTTGGGATCCCACAAATTGCCCTGGTTTGCTTTTATAAAAAATTAAAGCAGGAGATTGGGCATCCCAGACTTTTGGACCAATCCTGCTCTATCCTGTGCTGAGTTGTCTCGTGCTGATTTGGTTCACTTACACCGCACGTGTAGTTCCACTGCCATTCTCCTGGGCTGGGCTCGCTTACCCTAGACTTCCTGAATTTAAAAACTGTCTAGAGAGTGGAGCCGTTTCTTGACGAGATCTTGCCCACTCCTGCTAGAAAACTCTATCTACAGTTCAGATATGGCACACTTCCACTCAGGGTCTTTTCTTATAAATGGACGATTGACAAGTTCATGGAATATCCGGCCTGTGGGGGCAAGGAAGAGTCTGCTGCCCATGGTTTTTTTTTTCTGCACGGGGTACAAACTCTTACGACAACGATGGCTCGTTTTACCTTGTAGAAACCTTGGGGTCACCAACTATAAACAGGCACTTAGAATATTCCAAACTAACACCTCCACACCAATAGTCTTTTCGGTCTCACGTTTTATTATTGCTATGTGGCGCAGGAGAAGACTCTTTTTATAATTCTTCAGTTTCATACAAATCAGCTTAGAACAGTTTATTTGTTCCTTTTTAAATCTTTTTACCTCTAGTTCTTAACTGTAAATAAATTGTACATTATGATGTCATGCTGTGCTTTTATAAATGTCTGTAGTATTTGATATTTTATTGTCTGTAACCTATATCTTTTAGGGTCTCTGACCGATATAAAGATTATTTGACTGACTGACATCCATGTAATTACATAAGCAAAAGTAAAATTCTGAATTCAGTGCTAAGTCAATCAGATTCAAACCTACAATGGCTAATGTTTATTTCAGATTAATCAATCCATATAATACACAATGTAGACAAAATAAAACACTACTGTAGCAGTTAGAAAAAAATATAAAGTACCATCAGCCACATACATGCATAGTGGTCGATGAAACACAGTTGGTACACTAGCTTGAAACAACTACATAACAATCCACCCACTGCCCCCTTTAAAATACTTTATTCTAAGCAACAATGGTCCCTAGGAAAGGGTGAACAAAACTGATAAATACAGACCCAGTCAGTGATGTATTAGTTAAACGTGTCCAGCCGGACAGAGGTTCAATGTTTAATTTTTCAGCAATTCTTGGCGATGTGTACAAGACAATATACTGAGAGTGGGACACAAGCCTGCATTCCACTACAGACACGTAGAAACATACAAAAAATATAGTCTGGGAAACATGTAAGCAAGGCTCAGGCAACGCTCACGGTTTGTTCTCAGGAGAAAAATTCACAGTTATAGGTAAACAAATCGCAAGGAACACCTCTACATTACAAATAGTAACATCATAGTGTATGTATGAGGTGTTTTAGGGTGTCGACGGCGTTTCGATCCAGGAGACAAATGTGTGGATCATCTTCAGGACATTAAATAAGCATGCCTGAATTATAGGTGCCTTAAATTACGTGGATTTATACGTCGGTGAGTAAGGGTAGCGGGAATGTTCTCAATGGGAGTGGCGGAGGTAGAGGTCGTGATGTAAAGTTAGGAATTTAGCGTAATGCATCAATTGTTGAATCAGAAAAAGAGCTACGGGAGTGTGCTCTGTGGGCGCGATGGCCTTTAGCCGTAGGTTACGGCGTGATGTCTCAGGGGATCAATGTCCGTAGATGATCCACACATTTGTGGATTATTCCCATTATTCCTATTATTGTTGCTGAAATTTCAGGTCCCAACACCGGTTTGTTTATCTCTCACTTTCCTGATCTGCTTTTCTTTCCCCTTCTTACTTTTCCCCCTTACCTTCTTTGCCCCTTAGGATTTTTTGTCTCTGTTCGCCATGTCCTAATAATGTTATACTACTGTGTAACGTTGTTTCATTATGTGTCTTTATTTTGACATTCTCTCGTAACTCGTGTTTTTACTTTGTAACACTGTGTAACTTATTTTAATTATTTTTGTAACTTGCAATCCCGTTGATCCTCTTGTAAAGCGCTCTGATACCTCCGGGTCTAGCCAGCGCTATATAAAACTCTTCAAATAAAATAAAATAAAATAAATAAAAATAAATAAAAACATGTCATCTGCAAATAACAGCAAATAGACTTTATAGGAGCCCAGTTCGGGTGCATCATTGACAGGGAAGTTTAGCTCCTTAACTAGAGCATTGATGTATAGTGTATATTGCATCGGTGCCAGCCCTGGTGGACGCCAGCTCTGATCTTAAAAGTGTCAATAAGCTCGCCCTTATTCCCATATCTGACACAAGTCAGAGCTAGAATAATGCAACCGAGCAAGAACAGACAAGATGTTTGCAGGGGCACCCATTTGCTTTAGCACTTCCCACAACTTAGCTCTTGGAATGATATCAAAGGCTGATTGTAAATCGAAAAAGACCACAAATAAATGGCCTTTGTCTGGGATAACAGTTGTCCAACATATACTGCAGAATCGTACAATTCAGTCTACAGTGATGACCCTGCACCTAAGTTCTGCCTGCATATTTCTAAGATTGGCATTCTCCTGGATACACTCCGTTAGTTTTCCCAGAATAAGGCGGGAGAATAATTTCTGGGAAACGTCAATAAGACTGATGAGCCTATAATTCCTAGGGTCAGTTTTGCATCCCTTTTAAAATATAGGAACGATCTCAGCAGACAGCTAAGAGTTCAGTATCGCACCCATCTCCCCCTCCCCCCCCTGGATGGAACAAAACAGCAAAAAGAAGTAGGCGGCCCAGATATGAGGTACCGAGATAAATAGATCCCCAGGTATAGAATCTGGGCCAGGAGCTTTATGAGCGAGAATCAACTTTATTGCCTCCTGAATATCTCTAAGTTGAAAGCACAATGTAATGTCGTCTCTTCCCTAGGAGGTAAGAAACATTTCAGTTATGCTGTAGGGGAAGAAGAATTTGTTGCAAAGGCCTTCTCAAAGGAGTTCATCCAGGTCTCAGGTTGTAAATTATAAGCCACTCGAGAGGTGGCATGACAACTAGAAGGGGCACAATGCCCCAAAATGACTTACAATCCCCTGCTCTAACTGCTGCTAGCAGGTCTTTCCAGATCCTCTTTCCCAAATCAATTTGGGGGCATATTATCAAGAACGGCGTTAAAATTATCGCCGTTTTAGCAGCAGGAAACTGTCTTTATAGGCTTTTGTGGCCCTGTGAACATCATTCCTTTTTCATGCTTGTGGTGTCTGTGTAAGAGTAGATCTCACCGTCCTGGAGTGTCTATTAAACCAGGGGCAGGAAGGATCACATTTAATAACCTTACTGCCTTTCTTACAGAAGAGCCTTTGAAGAGAGATGAGCAACTTTTCGGGCTGATTGAATACAAGAGAATTATAATGGGTTCCGAGGCCACTAGGCGACAATTCTTCTAGGGTGTCGCCAATCTGCCCATAAATCAAGGCCAATACATTTTGATCTCTGCAAACAGACTCTCACTTCAGGGTAAAATTCTGAAATAAGTGCTAATTCTATAGGATTCAAACCTACAACAGTTAACAATCACAAAACTTCAATTTTCAACTAACAGGTAAAGATAGAACATGGGAAACATAATCATGTCTTTTTCCAAATCTACCTCATGAGAGACTCGAATGGTACGCTGCATGAAATAAGCACCTAACATTTAAACTGAGGTAAGTGTTATCGATTTAACTTTAAGAAATATATTTAATGTAACACCTCCTAAACTGCTAAATCTAATTTAAATATATATGTATAAACAAATATTCCCTTGTTATATTCCCATTACAGACACATCAGCTGAGAATCTTTTTTATTAAAAGTTCTGCCAAAGTAGTGTTATACAGAGTGTATTAGAAAATTAAAAGATTAACAACCAAAGAACAATTACAATCGCTAAGGAAAAGTATATTATCACCTATTATAAAAAGAAACCATATTCTTTAATCTTCTAATAGCTATCTATACATATCACATTAAATCTTTTTTTAAATCAAAATTCATATTGTTTGCATGTTTCAAAATGTCAAATGAACCAAACTATATAACCTAACAAAAAGGGAGACCACTATTGGCCTATATGTGACACACTAAGGGCCAAATTACGAGTACAGCGGTCCATTGGACCGTCGTACTCATGGTGGCGGTCTGGTGACCACCACTCTACGGGATCGCCCATAGTATTACGTTTGCGGCAGTCGGACCGCCACAAGACCGCAAGCACCGCCGGGGTCAAGGATCCCGCTGAGGTGGCAGATTTTCAATGGCAGGAATATGCTGGATTGTGGCCCAGCCAGCAGCACTGAGCATATTCCGAGTTTGTTTTTCCCATGAGGCACAGTGTCAAGACTGATTTACATATAGCTGGGTCTGAACTGAGGTGGCAAAGTGAGTTCAATAACGATGATGGATTCAGCCCAGATCTGTGACTGGGTGTGAGTGTCTCAAAAGTATTAGTGCTCCGTCCATCATCTCCTTGTGTTTGCTTTAGACACGCATTGCTGCAGCAGGACAGCATGTCCTGGATTGCACATGTAATTCGGCGAGCAGTCTGGCTATGGGTTTGGCAGTCTTCCAGTGGGGCTCTGGCGTGGCAGCTCGCTGAAAGACCCCCAAACTCGTAATCAAGCCCATAGTCCTAACCCTGTGGTGCTGTGTGCTCTCCAGCCTCTGCAATTAACAAGAAAGCAAGTGCCATCTGTTTGATTATGACAGCCAGCAAGAAGTCTGTGTTACAATAATACCATTCCTTTTTAGTATTCAACTGACAATTATATCAAACATCACAATTGACACGTTATTTACATCGCAATATGCAAATATGTATTACTGTACAATACAAAAATATCTATAAGGTATATGCATGTAGGGGTGTTTGTATAGCGCCAACTAATCTGTAGAGCAAGAGTGTTGAACAGTACATAAGTCATAAGATATGATTCATGATCGTTTGCAAAACACAATTATTTGGAGGGTGGGGGCAAGCTCCTATACTGTAGTTTAATTGGTCTCTGAGCCTTCGGTTCCTTTTTAAAAATGCAGTGATGTAGGAAGAATTCTGATGTTGATGGGAACATTGCAAGTAAACGGAGGAAGCTTACTTTCTTTTTCCCCTTTTTATTTGTTTCCAGTATTAGTATTGGTTGCATCAAAACACACACATTATCCACATCGCATTACACGCATAGGTACAACTTAAGTAACATCACAATATGCTAATACGTGTTATTTCCACGTGTTAGATTTTTGAATCGAGCATCTTTTTGCTCTTTTTTGTTATTTATTTACTACTATTCCATAGCTAAGATAGAAACCGGGCATGTATGTGAAATTGATTTTCTGTCCACAATATCGGAGCCCCAATCATAGCGTTAAATTTCGTCCTCAGCCTCTGCCTGCGGGTTGTGTTGAGAGGGGCGATCATCATCACATTCTGCTCAAAAGCACAAAAATGTGAAATCATTTAGATTCAATACCTGCCTGCTGTCAATGAGGCCAGACAACTGCCGAGCTTCCCAGCATGAGCCCACGTGCCAGTGTATAGGGTTGGTGATGAACCCCTCTCCCTCTCCAGACAAGCAAGTATTTTTTTATGTATTTTAAAAATGGAAAAAAACTAACGTTGTGAATATGCACATTTGCAAAGGGGCTTAATTAATACAAGTCGTAATGTATTTTAACATGGCGGTGCTGATTTGTAGTTAGGTCCCCTATGTATAGTTATGAATGTGCGACGCTGTATTGTCCTCTAAGAAGACTTCTTTCTAGCTTCTCGTTTCCTCGAATTTGAATTTTGGTCACGTTTTTCCTCCTCACTATGGTTTCTTCATGAGAGAAATGTTATTCTGGGCTCTGTTCTGAATTGAGCAGTTTGGTGGGCAAAGCCTCAAGCGTGTATCCTAGTCAACTTGTGATCCCCACATGACCACAGCCACATGTTAAAGTACAAACACCACAATCAAACGAAGGAAAAATAAAAGCGGGTGGGCTATATTTAACGAGTTCCAGTATACAAGCCCTGAAGTAGTTATACGAGAAGGGTATACAGTTCCTCTAGTTGTACAGGAGTGTGAAGAATACACTCATCCTTGGGATCGAGACAAAGTGGGGAGCAATGTCTAGTTGGCCTGGGAGTGTACTAGCATGTGTTGGATGGGGGAACCCACATTGGTGGAACTAAAACCCTCACACACCCAGCAAGCTAGGTGTCATGCTTCATCATCTGGGTTTTGCTCCTCGTCGGGTCGGCGCTGCAATTCCCGACGGGCACCCAAAGATGGGGCTCTTTAGCGGAGATCTTTTGTTCCTTGCCGAAGGTGAGTGCAAGTGAGGGCCAGGTAGGTGTAGACGTTAGTGAGTGTGTTTTAAAACAGGGTTGGTTAGTCTGAATAATGGATTTTATTCGGTCAGTAAACCACCCTATTAAAAACGAAATGAGAGGCGGTGGTCTAGACACAATGGGTCATGGACTACTCTGCTCTACTCAGATGGTCAACATGTTTCTTGCCTCAAGGTCAGGGGGATCCAGCGGCAATTCATCAGGACCGGTGAAATTGAACTATCTACAAAATTGTGAGGGTGTGCAAACAATTATTTACAGTGGTGTCTGGATAAGAACTACCCTAGGGAAGTGTCAGGAAATCTAAACACTTCCGTTATGGATTGGCCTAGAGGAAAAGGAGAGAGGAAGCAAAACAGGCCAACACAGTACATTAAAAACACACACTTAGTCATGTATATACAATTCGTAGTATGGAGCCAAGGACTCCTCATATGCATGTCCACGATAAAGGCAGTTGCGCTAAACAGAAGTGATCATGCATAGGTGGATGCAGTGTGCAGGTACGTGTCAAGTGATAAACATCCAAACCACTCAAAATCTTACGTTATGAGGTCTAGTAATGCTCACCTAATGTTATAGAAAGTGCCGCTCCAGTCGGTACATGGCGAGCCTCTTGGGGTGGCGTGTTAGCCTACTGTAGATAGTAGTACAATAATGTAAAGCAAGAGGCTCACACAGGTAGGTGTGTCCGAGTGACACACTCACTGGTGCTAGGTATAGTCAGGACAAAGTTAGCAAGGTCCCCCGGCACCAAGGTAACCGGAAGCCGCCGCCCGAGGAGCGACTCGACCCCCGGCCCCGAGCGTCTCCCAAGAGAGAACACGAGGTAGCCTAAGGATCGGTCCGCTGCAACAGCCGGGGTCAGCCGTCCACCGGAACAGAGGGGATCTCTGCTCGTTCAGTCTAACGATTTTAATCGGAAAGTAACTACTTACAGTTCTGTCGCCCAAGGGTGGTCTGCAAACCTACCCCGCTCCGCCGAAACCGGGAAGTGTGGTTTGATTTCCACTGTTCAGTTAAGAACCAATCCGGTAAGGTGTAAGCGAGTTCTGATTGGGCGTCTGTAATCTGACGAATTAGTTCGGCAACAACCCCGTCTACGTAGAGTGACTATGGGCGCCATCTTGGAATGGGGTGTTACGGTGGGTAACAGATGGTGTTAGTGCATCTAAGAGGTCAGGAGGGGGTTCTTGGGAGTGATAATGAACTTCGTAAAGTCCTCGTCTAGTGTATCCCTGTCTAAGCCAGAAAAGCAACGCGTTGTGTGCATAATGCCATGAATCAGAAATCATATATATATATGAATGGGTAGTTGGTGTTGAAACAGGCATAACGGGAACACTCGCAATGTCAGTGGATGTCAGTGATATACTGTAGGGGTTACAGGGTATGTCCGATCACTGTCAGTACTGTGAATCTAAGTCCATCCCTTGTATCCCTAGTGAGGACAGGACTGGTGGTTAAACTCGGGCATGCATCCGGATCTCAATGTGTCAAGGTACCCCATGGTATGTCGTCATTCAGACACTGACAGTGATCGGACATACCCTGTAACTAATTCGTCAGATTACTGACGCCCAATCAGAACTCGCTTACACCTTACCGGATTGGTTCTTAACTGAACAGTGGAAATCAAACCACACTTCCCGGTTTCGGCGGAGCGGGGTAGGTTTGCAGACCACCCTTGGGCGACAGAACTGTAAGTAGTTACTTTCCGATTAAAATCGTTAGACTGAACGAGCAGAGATCCCCTCTGTTCCGGTGGACGGCTGACCCCGGCTGTTGCAGCGGACCGATCCTTAGGCTACCTCGTGTTCTCTCTTGGGAGACGCTCGGGGCCGGGGGTCGAGTCGCTCCTCGGGCGGCGGCTTCCGGTTACCTTGGTGCCGGGGGACCTTGCTAACTTTGTCCTGACTATACCTAGCACCAGTGAGTGTGTCACTCGGACACACCTACCTGTGTGAGCCTCTTGCTTTACATTATTGTACTACTATCTACAGTAGGCTAACACGCCACCCCAAGAGGCTCGCCATGTACCGACTGGAGCGGCACTTTCTATAACATTAGGTGAGCATTACTAGACCTCATAACGTAAGATTTTGAGTGGTTTGGATGTTTATCACTTGACACGTACCTGCACACTGCATCCACCTATGCATGATCACTTCTGTTTAGCGCAACTGCCTTTATAGTGGACATGCATATGAGGAGTCCTTGGCTCCATACTACGAATTGTATATACATGACTAAGTGTGTGTTTTTAATGTACTGTGTTGGCCTGTTTTGCTTCCTCTCTCCTTTTCCTCTAGGCCAATCCATAACGGAAGTGTTTAGTTTTCCTGACACTTCCCTAGGGTAGTTCTTATCCAGACACCACTGTAAATAATTGTTTGCACACCCTCACAATTTTGTAGATAGTTCAATTTCACCGGTCCTGATGAATTGCCGCTGGATCCCCCTGACCTTGAGGCAAGAAACATGTTGACCATCTGAGTAGAGCAGAGTAGTCCATGACCCATTGTGTCTAGACCACCGCCTCTCATTTCGTTTTTAATAGGGTGGTTTACTGACCGAATAAAATCCATTATTCAGACTAACCAACCCCGTTTTAAAACACACTCACTAACGTCTACACCTACCTGGCCCTCACTTGCACTCACCTTCGGCAAGGAACAAAAGATCTCCGCTAAAGAGCCCCATCTTTGGGTGCCCGTCGGGAATTGCAGCGCCGACCCGACGAGGAGCAAAACCCAGATGATGAAGCATGACACCTAGCTTGCTGGGTGTGTGAGGGTTTTAGTTCCACCAATGTGGGTTCCCCCATCCAACACATGCTAGTACACTCCCAGGCCAACTAGACATTGCTCCCCACTTTGTCTCGATCCCAAGGATGAGTGTATTCTTCACACTCCTGTACAACTAGAGGAACTGTATACCCTTCTCGTATAAAAGTACAAACACCCCCTGCAGTTTCACATTTTAGCCATAGAAGACAAACCAAATAGGAAGTCTACAACGAGGTAATTGTATTGCTATTTGTCCCTATAACCCAGTGGCGTAATGAAACCTGAGGCCCCCCTGCAGAGTACAGGGAGGGACCCTCCACTGGACTCAGTCAAGAGCTCTCTGGCCAGGGTACTGTGTTGAGGGGGCTCCCTGGAGCCTGGGGACACCTGCACTGGGAGGGCTCCGGGGGCCTATGTTACGCCACTGCCATAACCCCCTTTCATCTTAGAGACTGATAGGGATTGCGTGCTAAAGTCAGCCCTTCTACTGGGACCATCCCCACAAACCTTCAAAGAGGCGCCCAAACAGGAGCTCCTCTGAGTTTGAGGCGCTCATCTGTATTATCAGAAACATCTCACTTCAGGTGAATGAAGCATGCCACCTTTGGGTGGGTCAGCCTCCCAACCTGTAAGACTCGGGCCTGAAAACATTTATATTTTTCTCTAAAAGAGGAACAACATCAAAACACGACTGATTACGTTGGTTCCCTTTAAGGGCCCGCGTTGGTGTTGGCAGCAACCAATGCGACAATCACCTCCTTGTCCACAGATTCCCTCACTACTGCCCACCATCGGTTCCCATCGTCTCTCCATAACTCGTCTCTCAAATGTGTTTCATTTCTTTTATAGCAATACCAACGCAAACGCATGGGGCCAGATGTACGACCATTAATATTTGCGAGTCACCAATTGCGACTCGCAATTTGCTGCTCGCAAAAATTAATGTACAACATTGTCTCAGACACTTTGTGATTCCCAATGGAGCTGTACATTGCATGTCTCATTAATATTCATGAGGCTGTCGCAATTTGCGATCCCATTGGGAATGGTTCGCACTCACAGGGATGGTGGCCTGCTGGGGTAGGCAGACCACCATGTCTGTGACTGCTTTTTAATAAAGCATTTTTTTTTTTAACTGCATCCCATTTTCCTTAAAAGGAAAACGAGATTCATTTAAAAAAAGAAAAATGAAACTTTTCAGTTTCAGTTTTTTAAGGGCAGGCAGTGGTCCCTGGGACCACTGCCTGCTCTTAAAAATATTTACGGAACCCATTCACAAAGGGGAAGGGGGCCCCCTTCCCATTTGCGAGTGGCTTACCACCCTTTTACGTGCCATTTGCACTCGCTATTAGGAAGGGACGCCCTTGGCACGCCATATTTTGCTAGTCGCTAATAGGTAAGCGAGTCGCAAAATATGGGTTGTACATGGGGCTGACCATTTTTGCTGTTGCAAATGGGCCGAATTCCCGTTTGCGACTGCAAAACATGTACATCTGCCCCATGGTGTCAAAGCACTTTACATCACATACATATTTAACAGAGACTGTGAATCATTCAAGTGTATAAATCAATGTATAGGAAAAGTTACATATGACAACCATGGCTACAAGGTGAAGGACTAATGTCCACCATACTAGTTGGCATTATATGTAAAGATTCCTTGGTCTGGAGAAACACATACTCAGCAATTAAAGTGCAACACAGTGCTTGATATTATCTAAATTAATAAGAACGTATTACTGTATGAAGGGACCTTTGTGAAAAACGTTAGAATAATGAAATATTAAGATACAAAGCAATACATTTCCTAAACCTCTAAACCTTTGCCTTGCATCTGGCATGCAGCTCTTTGATGCGGGTTCATAGCTCACTGTGCTGTATTAGAAGGATTGTAACATATAAACTGCACATAGCAAAAGGATCTCTGTGAGACAATCAGTAACCCACTGAGCTAGCTACATAAAATGCAAATCTGTGATCTGCATATTACACATTGTGCTTTGCAACAGGCACATTAACCCTCCGTGTAACTTTGTTATGAGTCAAAACTGTGACTAGGCAAAACACAGCTCTCTTCAGAAAATATGTTAACCACCAGAGGTACTTTGCCGCTATTATTGTCTCTTGCTAATTTTTGGGCACACAAACATTCCTGCAGGCTGGTCTTGCCACACCCAACCTGTCTGCTTTGCCGCCCACTCTCGTCAGTTCGCACATGGCACCCACCTCCCCCGGCTTTGTGCCCGTCACAGTAGCACCTGTTGCACCGCCCTACAGCCGGCTCTTAAATTGTTGACATATTTGTGAAAAATCGTTAACTGCAAACTTGATAGCAAAAACCATATCAAAATCTATTGGAAGGTGTGAACAGAGAGCCTCTTTGCTCTCCTGCTGAGTTTCAGGTCATGAACATTTGGCATGGCATATTAAGGATTACAAAGGAAGAAGTGATTGTTTGGTGTCTGTGCACTAAGTGCTCAACACGAGCAGATTCTTTTAAATAAAAGTACATTTGTGTCATGAACAAAACCAAGAACAGAACATAGAAAGATCTTGACCTAACTACTGCTCATGCATGACACTTAATTCCCACCCAAATTCATTTGGATAGTCTAAAAGGTAAAAAACAAAAAGTAAACAAAAAAAACAGTATGTCAACAGTCAACATGAGCCTGGGCCTCCTTGGTCTAATTGGCAAAGTCTCTATATATTTGGGTCGGCCATAGAGTTGGATCTTAGGCTGCATCTGGTCTCATTAGATGGAGCAGGAGTTAAAGTTAGTCAAGGGTTTATAGCAAAGCAATCCCTCTGCGAGTCATCTGAGTCAGGAAAATAGGGTCTTCCAGTGGGAATAGCAATAAAAGGGAAGCAAGGTTGTTAATGCGCAGTTCTTCAAAGAGATGGCTCCTCCTGACCTTTGGAGGCAAAATCTTCTTGGTTAGATTATCTTCATTGTTGTCTAAGTCATACTTGTGACCTGTGACAGTGCCATTATTTCTGTGTGCTGTTATTGGAGTTTGTTTTCTGTCTGGCACTATCCACAGACAATTTTCATCAGAGGGTCTACTCCCAGTATGTTTGTGCAACACATAAGATTTATTGCGAGTACAGAGGTCCTGGGACCAACGTACCTGTGGTGGTGGTCTGACCGCTGCCAGCACTGTGGGTTCACCCACAGTATTTCGAGTGTGGTGATCGGACCACCACAGGACCACTGAGTCTGCTGGGATCCAAGATCCCTCAGTGGTGGTGCAGCGGTACGGGGCAGGAATATGCTGGCGGTGCCGCTGTGGCACCGCCAACCATAGTCCCAGTTGCTTTTCTGTCGCCCATTTCATTGCGGTGAGCCTGCCATGAAAAGGGCTGCAGAGATGCAACTATGGGGGCCCTAACAGGGCCCCCTGGTACTTCTGGGCCTGAGTGTGCATGCATGGGGCACATGTTGTGCACCTCTGAAATTGCATCCCGATCCTGCACAGTGTGGCATGCACAACATGGTGCATTTCACACTTTGCAGGAATGTACTGTAGGTGCTGTCACAGCGGCGGTCTGCTGTTAAGGCTCTCCTATGAGCCTAACACAGCTGCCGCTGTGAGACTGCCACAGCATCGTCTGCCCGACCTGGATTAAACTCATATTCAGTGGACAGCTGCACCACATGCTTGGTGGTCCTCCTGCAAGCGCATCAGTGGCGGTGCTGCAGGAGAATCTTCAAACTCGTAATAAGGCCCACAGTCTCCCAAACTGATGTTGGCTGCATAAGCTCAATGACTGTCACTGACTTGAAGAATGTTGCTCCACCATGTTCACAGGGTGACTTCATCATCACGCAGACAGGGTCTCCTGGTGGGGTGATTTGGGATGGTATGGGCGACTGTCCTGCCAATGCAGCTTTGAACAGAGGTGGAGCCCGGTGAGGTGTCTTTTGATATCCTTTAGGAACAAGTAAAAGGTCTACTCGGTTGCACTCAGCAGTATTGGATTTGAAAAGAACTTTGCTTAAAGTTGTCATGAACATCTCAGCTTCACAATTGGCCTCGTGCCAGTGAAGAGTAACCCAGATACTCTTAACTGAAAGGACATCCACCACATACTGAACAAAGGTGAACCTTAAATGAAGCCTTCAACACAATCAATCACACCAGATTAATCCGCCTACTCAAACACCGCTATGTATTCAAAGACTCAGTCCTCAAATGGTTGATCTCCTTCCTCACTAAATGCTCTAAAATTGTAAACATGAGTATTGGTGTCTCTGGCCCATTACTTATCATTTGTGGAGTCCCACAAGGATCCATTCTATCCCCTATACACTTCTACCTTTATGTAGGACCACTCTGCAAAGTTTCTAACATTGTCATTCACCAATATGCTGATGACACCCAACTATACCTGAAAACGTCAACTCTAAATGCCATTCTCAGCTTAAGAAAATCGTACTCTGTATTCAGATATAGATGAACAACAACCTTCTCACTCGCAATCCTAAAAAGGCTGAATCCATTTTGTTCTCCATCACATTGAAAAAACCTTTCATACCAAATCTACAACAGAACCATGATCTACCGGACTTCACCCCATATGTGTCTGCCCACTAGGAAAATGCTACACCCTTCCTTAACCATGGTTCAAAACAATTGCAAAATGGCTAAAAGCTCTAATTTCCGACTCCAAATCCTAAAAAATAAAACTAAATCTTACAACCAGATCACCTTGCATCCTTTTGCAATCAAGCAGTTCAAGGGACTTGAGAAGCAGGGAAAACCTTCTCTTGGAAATACAGTTATTCAAAACCCCATTTCTTGTCCAGGGCAGCCTCTTCCTTCTGGAATTCCTTGTCACAGACGCTAGAACAGTACCAACCCTACTGACTAAAGAGTCACCTGTTCTGGTTATACCTGACCCAATAACCCCTGCAGCTGCACCAGGTTAATTCCTCCTCACTCCTCTCTGTATTCTCTGCTCTTGAAGTAAACCACCCCCTTTCCCAGTCTACGCCTTCTCTCTTCTAATCTCTTCTCTTTCCTCCTCTTCTCCCCTCCAAGTAAACCTCTTCCCCACCTTTTTCCCTCTACCACTCTTCTGCTCCCTAAGCAATGTTTTTATCTTCCCCATCTTCTTTTTACTCCATCTCCCCGGCCTTTCCTCCGCCCCAACTCCACAACCTGTTTGAAACCTTTTTAAAATTTTGTTTCTTTGTATAGTCCATACACTGTAAACTTCTGTGAAATAAATAAATACATGAACACATCTTAAGGGAACAGAGGTGGTCCACTAGCCCCTGGCTTTGAAAAGGTGGTCAGTTGCTCTATCATCAGCCCATGGAGGGCCAACAACTTTTCTATTTTAACTAAGAAGTGTCTCCCATCTGGAAGACAGCCAAAGTCAGCACTAGCTGGGAACTAAGGGGGAGGTGGTATGTCCTCAGGATAAGAGTTGGGGGATAGGGTGCACTTTTCCTGTTTTCAAAATGGTGCACCTATAGTAAGGTGCGCCGGGTGCAAACAGGGAAAGAGCACCCTATTATGTTGAATGCACTGCCCTCAGGGAAGCTGTGAAATTGCGATGACCCAGGGCAGTGCATTCAAGAGAAATACGGAGCTGCTGTTTAAAAGCTGCTGCGTGTTTCTCTCTGTATGCGGCAACCCACCTGCACTTTCAAGAGGCATTAGAGATCCTCTTGCAGGGGGGTGCAGTGAGTGGCTGTGCCCACCTGAAGGAGAATGTCTGGGGGTGTCCATGGGCCCAACTTTCATCCCTCCAGAGGGCTGCCTTTAGGAGGTGCATTGAAAGTGTGCCACCTTTTTGTGGCACACTTTCAGTGCGCCTCCTAAAGGCATACTTGCCTCTGCACCCACATCAGTAATACGGCACCAGCACAGAGGGAAAGAGAATCCCACATTTGCATGGGCCTATGCCGGCTTGCAAATGAGGGAACACCCTCTAATGAAAGCGCTGGCGCTACATGTGCGCCTGCGCTATCTGTATTACAGAAGGGGCCGCACAAGCATTTACGACCCCTTCTATAATGCCAAATTGCCCTGAGGACGCACAAAATGGGCACTAACAGCTGTTGCGCCCTTAGGGCACTTCTGTAATACGGTTCCAAGCATTCTTATATCATAGTGTCTCTACAATGGAGCCATATTTTGATGCTCACTTGGTCAGAAATCTATTCGTTATGGGCACAGCTAACAATCAAATTTCCTTGAAAAAACATGTATTATCCTGGAAATTCACAGTAAGTCAGGGATAAGATACAGCTACGCACAAAATAACTTTGTGAATCAGGCTCCAGAGGATTACTTCTATAATTTGTGTAGTTGGCGAGCTTTTTCAGGGTTTCACAAAAATCACCATGACTGCAAAAGTTGTTGTGACTCAATGGACTAACATCTCCATTTCCGGTATCTGTGTTTGACCCCAATGGTCAAAAAGTGGAATCCATTGAATTTTGTAACAATTGACATACCTAATCTTAGGTGTGTGAATTTGTGCTCTACATTTATGCCTGCTATGCCATTAGCAAGGGTGGAGTTGCCATTCCATTAATGGGGTATAAGGCTGATGGAGGCAAGAAAACACACTCAGTGGCTAATGGCTTGGTGCTTGACAGTTATTATGCCAAGACTTTTTATTTACTCATCTACTGAGCAAGGATTTACTCACCCTTGAGGCACAAGCTAGCACTTCAGGATGGTAGATGTGGTCAGTTTTACCTGGGCTGGTTATATTTTCTATGGGGTGCTGACTGGCATGGCCCTAGACAGAGTCAGCAGAGTTCCAGGTGCAAGCTTGTAAAAGGCTAGCCTTTTGGGTCAATATAAGAGTGAATTGCAAGGAAGTGGAAATTGTAGGAATATGTGGGTGCTAGATCCTTCAGCCTGCTGTGGTTGACCACGTGTGGCATGCAGAGGAAAAAATGATTAAGCTTAGCTGCTGGTCTGCTCTTGCCTGGATTCCCAGGCCTATCTTTCAATATAGTGCTATCAATGCTTCCATTGGATATGGGGCCTGAAATGCCAAAGGTTTACTGCAGTGGAACATGAAACAGCCATCCTCCCTTCAGCTTAAACGCTCCATTCCTCACACCACAGCCTACTTCCCTCAAAAATGGAAACATGCCGACGTAAAGCCGCTAATGAAGAAGTAATTCCCGGACCTAGAATAACCCAAGAAATACCAACCCATTTCCATGCTCCCTTTCCCAGAAAAGGTCATCGAGAAAACCATCAACATCCAGCTCAACAGACATCTGGACAACCACAACCTCCTGGACCCCTCCCAATCTGGCTTCAGAGCAAACCACAGCATCAAAGCAGCCCAATCGCAGCCACCGACGACATCAGAATGCTGCTAGACCACGGAGGAACAGCAGCCCTAATCCTCCTCAACCCCTTCACTAGACCGCAATCCAAGCAACAGTTCTCAAGTGGATCACATCCTACCTCACAGGAAGAATGCAGAAGGTCATCTTCCCACCCTAATCACTCCCTAAGACCATCAGCTGCGGTATACCTGAAGACTCTTCACTTAGTCCCACCCTCTTCAATATATACATGACACCCCTGGCCAACATCATCAAGAGACACAAACTCAACATCATCTCCTACACCGACGACACCCAACTGATCCTCTCCCTAACCAACGACCACCAAGTACAAGTTCCAAAGATGAATGAAAGATGTGGCCGCCTGCTTGAACAACAAGTGTCTCATACTTAACACCAACAAGACAGAAGTACTCATCTTCTGAAAAGACGAGGATATCCCCTGGAACAACGAATGGTGGCCACCTGAGCTGGGACCAGCCCCCAAACCGACTGAACATGCCCGCAACTTCGGCAACAACCATCTATCTAAGAAGAAGCAGGTCAGCGCTGTCTCTTCCGCTAGCTTCCTCACCCTCCAAATGCTTAGGAAAGTCTTCATATGGCTCCCACCCTAGCAGTCATGCAAGCTCTCATCGCCAGCAGCAGACTAAACACGGGCAACTCCCTCTACAAAGGGAATCACTGCCCAACTCATGACGAAACTTCAGGCCATCTAGAACACAGCAGCCAGACTCTTTCTTGCCCCCCCCCAGACGGACGCATATCACCCCTCACCACAGGAAGCGCCACTGGTTACCATTCTCAAAGAGATGTAAGTTCAAGCTGCTTACCCACGCTTACAAGGCACTACACAATGAAGGACCGGTGTATCTCAACAATCGAGTGAATTTCCACTAACCTACCAGGAAACTACACTCTGAATCCCTCTCTTTGGCAGCCACCAACTCATCTGCCGGGTGAAAAGTGGAGGCCGTTACTTATCCCACCTGGCACCCAAGGCCTGGAACAACCTCCCCCTGCACCTCAAAGCCTCACAGTTGCTCCAGTAGATCAGGAAGAACTTCAAGACCTGGATGTTCAACCAACAAGAGAACGGGCAGCATGATTTCCCAGCGCCTCAATACCCTCTCAGGTGATGCAGCCGCACTATAAAAATCCTGACTGATTTGATCTGACCGCCATAGAGACTGCTGCTGCAGTTAGGTCTCGTAGGTTTTGTTCACGCTAGATACAAGAGAAGAGGACAGATTGGTGAGTGACGGTGAACATAGCTGCCAAGCTTCCCAGGTCCATGTCTGACTAGTTAGTCCAGTCCTGTTTTTTTTATTAAATCTTTTTATTTAACAGTGACTCGGGACAAGTGGTGTACATATATCTCAGAGTTTTGACATATTTCAAGTTTACAGTTCCATTCTTCTCAGGTACATTTCCATTTCATGTGGCCCTCCACAATTACACACACCCCCTTCTACCCCTGCCCACTCATCTCCCCCTATTCAGTATCCCCTATATGCCCACCAAAGACCCCAAATTTCCCCTCATTTTTGTGGGCATCCTCTGTCCCTAAGCACCAGTCTATGTCGTTTTCCCATTCCCGTAGATCTGGTATGTAGCTGGCTCCCCACCTTTTGGCTATATTCCTTTTAGCTAACATTGCATCCATTTTTAACCATATTAATGTATATTTGGGCCATTTTCCTCTCCCGTAACCCATAGTAGTAACCATCTCAGCTCTACTGGAATTTCCAGCTTGGTGACTTCAGTCATAATTCTTGTCTATGCTTTCCCAAAAACTTGGATATATTTACATTCCCAAATAATATGAGAAAAGGAGCCAATTTCACCACAGCCCCTCACACAGTATTTGGAGACCTTGCACCCCATTAGGTGTAGTAGTGTAGGAATTGAGCCCTTATAGCTACTTCTCGCGGGTTTTGTACTGCCTCTTCCCAGTCATCATCTTCTAGAAGTCCTAGTTCTACTTCCCAGGCCGTCCTTAGGAGGGTCTATTGGATTGGGTGAATTGTACATTATTTTCTTGTATGTTAACGAGATGGCTTGTACAATCATTGGGTCCATCAATAATCTGTCTTCCAATGGTGAGTAATCAGGTAGAGTCTCCCCCTCCATGAGGTACTGGCATAAAGCATGACTTAGTCGCAAATGGTGGTATCTTTCCGAGTCTGCCATTTTTATATTCACTTTTAAGGTTTTCAAAAGTGAGCCGTTTCTGTCCCCTCCATATTTCTTCCAATCTCACTATTCCTAGCAGTTTTTAGGAAACCCCTTCAGAGCCCCCACCTCTGCAAACTGGCCGCTGTCCCACAATTGAGTTCTTCCTGTCAGCTTCCCTTCCCAGCCTATGTTTTTAATGCTTCTCTCCAAGCTCGTATTACAGTCCCCGTGTGTAGGGGAAGCTGTTTTTCCCTGCTTCTGCCATATAGTGCTGCTGGGTATCCTTTTTTACCCATAGCCCAATGGTCTGCCCTAAAGGCCGGGTCTTCATAGTCAGCAAATGCCCAGTCATTCACCACGGTCAGATGTGAGGCCCAGTAGTATTAACACATATCTGGCACTGCAAGCCCCTCCTCAGATACTCCCCCCTCAAGTTTGCAGAGTGGTATTCTGGAATTCACTATTTATATTTTGGAACACTTTTTGGGTAGTTTATATGGGGTATTCTGCGGCACATATAGCAGTCGGGGCAATGACATCATTTTGAAAATGACCACCCTGCCCATCAAAGTCCCCGTAGTTTCCTCCAATGCTCCACATCACTCTCCAATCGCCGTAGTCGTGGGAACCGCTCATCTGTCAGGAGGTCCTCTTCCTCTGTTGATATTTGAATACCTAGGTATGTGAATTTTTTTTTAACTACTAACGGCGTAGTGTCCGTCAGTCTCTGAGGTATCACCCCCATCAGGGGGAAGATGAGGGATTTATTCCAATTTAAAGCATACCCCGAATAAGTACAGAATAAGTGGAAAATCTAGAGCACCCTGTGTACAGATCTGTACAGTTTGACCAGACACAAGAGTATATCATCTGCATACAGAGCTATTCTATCCTCCCAGCCACCCCCCCTGTACACCTTGTATTATTGGGTCATTATGGACCCATGTGGCTAATGGTTCCAGTGCCAGGGCAAAGATCATTGGTGATAGCGGGCAGCCTTGTCGCGTGCCCTTTCTGAGCGGGAATGAGCAGGATACTTCTCCGTTGACTCTCACCCTTGCTTGAGGTTCTTGGTATAGGAGTTTTACTCATGCGCAAAAGTTTTGCCCAAAGCCCAGTCTCTCTAGAGTGGCGAATATGAATTGCCATTCAATACTGTCAAATGCCATTTGTACATCTAAGGAGAGTAGCACAGCCTCTTGGTCTGTGTCATTTTAGTCCAATGTAGTAGCCTATACAGCCTTCGAAGGTTAAGTCGTGTGCCTCTATGGGGCATCAACCCAGACTGGTCTGGGTGGACCAGTGTGGATATGACTGTCCATAATCTAGCTGCAAGTACCTTTGCTAGCACTTTCGCCTCAGTATTTAGCAGAGATATCGGCCTGTGTGATCCACACTCGAGTGGCGATTTGCCCTTTATGGGGATCACCACTATTGTAGCTCTACATTGGTCCAGGGGGAGTTCCCCTTTTTCCCTCAAGTCTAGGTACATATTCAGGAGATGAGGAGCAACTTTACTTGCTACACTCGTGCTACACTAGAGCTCCACTGGTATCCCGTTTGGGCCAGCCGCCTTTCTGGATTGTAGGTCCCTAAGAGCACTCACTATTTCCTCCACTGCAATTTCCTGCTCTGGTGCCTGCCTATCCTCCTTTTGTAGCACTGGGAGATTAATCTCCCGTAGTAATTCTACACATTCCTCCACCGATCACTCCGTAGAGGGTGTGTGGAGTTCTGCATAATATTGAGCAAATGCATCTGCTATTTCTTTATCCGTATGGTTAATTCCTCCCTCCTGAGTATGTATTTCCAAAACCCAATTTCTATCTCTTTCTCTTCTCTCCAACCAGGCAATCATTTTGTTGGCTTTATCACCTGCAACATGCAGTTTTCTCTGGATGGTTAGTGTCTGAGCTCTTGCATTTTGTTCACCTCCTTACGTTTGAGTCTGAGTCGCTGCATCACAGACTCATCATCTGTTCCTAGTTCCCAAATTTTGTTCTCCAAAATTCTTATTTCTGTTTCAAGTTCTTCCAATTCTCTACTCTACTTTTTACTCTGGATGCCTATTTGCACCTGGATATACCCTTTTATTACAGTCTTGTAGGCCTCCCACAACATGGCGGTGATTCCACCAACCCCTTGTTTTCCTGGAAATGTTGTGTGTACTTTTTGCACAAATTGCTTATTTCTGAAGTGCCATGGGTCTATTGCCGGGAGAAGTATTGTGTTTCTTGGTGGCTCCTTTACCTGTACTTCAACCAGGGAATGATTGGAAATACCTTGCGCTTTATGTACGGCCTCACTAAATGTCCCGCCTGTGCTTTAAAGGTGAAGATATGGGTCCAGATGTACGACACGCAAAATAGCGCCTCACAAATTGCGATTATTTTGCGACTCGCAATTTGCAAGGCCCTATTTTGGTTGTACAACAGTGTGTATCACACTGTTTGTGATTCCCAATGCCTGGCCTGGGAGCTACAGTGTCCTGACGACAAATTGAATATACATTAAATGTTTACTCTCACCTCTGTAGGTCAGACTATCTGAGGCCCCACTGTGGTACTTGTTTGGGGTTGTGTTTGTCGCTCACCTCCTACAGCGCTCCACTCCCACCGATCGGTTACACTCTAAATGCTGCCAATTTTTATCTGCCTGTGAGGTCCGGAGCCCGTCGCCGGTATACTCCCGGGCCGTGTCAGCCCAGTTTCTGCTTTTAGCACCAGAGTTGTTCGGATTTGATGGCCGCTTACCGAACTCTAAAGGACCGAGCCCTCTATCAGGCCCGTGACTCCGTTTTGTCCGGGCGCTCCTCCGGTCTCGCTCCACAAGCTTCGTCTGGTGGTCTGTTCTATTCCTGCCCCTGTCTTGATGTTCCGACGGCTGCCATTTATCCTCGGTCTTGCCCCTTCCCTTTTCCGCCACTCGTTGGTCTCAGCCTCGCCCCTCAGCTGCGGGTCCACAGTGGCGTCTCTGCCCCAGACTCCCTCCCCGCCTTTCCTATTTTGAGAGATAGGGGAGACCGGGGAGAACCAGCCTTCTAAACCTCCGGGAGCTTCTTGTTGGTTACTCATCTTTTGCTTTTGGCCCTGCCTGCCAGCCCATGCACACTGATCCCGCTGCCGTTAGGCTCTCCGCGCGATCTCGTCCTCCGCTGATTAACCTCCCTGCAACGCTCTGTACTCACTCCTTTTTCCCCTCGGCGGTGCGGGAGTTACCTCCACATCGCTCTCCCCTGTGTCAATCCGAATTTCAGGACAGATGTTGGTCTGTTTTACGTTATTGAGCCCAGAGCTCCTCTAATGTGCGACCATTGCTGACGGCTCCAGGCCACGCCCCACCAGTCCTGTTTTTTAATTAGAATTCAAGAACTATGGACTCCTTTAAACACTGATAGACACATTTTTGACACCATTTATGGGTAAGTCTCTGGCTCTGCCTCATTACTTACCACGTCATTGTCTTTGCAGAGATAATTCCTTTTGCCTTTAATTCTATAGCCATGACATCTTCCCATTCTGGAAAAAGATGAGTATTAATAAAATCACAAATACAATCTGAGAGTTCTGCCTGTATAATGATTCTATTCTGGACAAAGACCAGATTGAACCCGGTAGTCTTTGAATTAAAGACTCATTGCTGTAATTAGGACTTGGCCATGACCAGAATAGCTTGCAGATCATGTTGCATAGTCCACCAAGTGGCTAAAGAATACAGAATGCCTCTTTTGCCTGCAGGTCCCAGTTGAGACAGTATAACTTTCGTAAAGATCTGCAAGCCTGAGGTCTGCAAATTCAATAAGGGTCCATCTGCACCACCATTGCAATGCACAGTAGCGGCTCTTCGACGGAGTGCTGCAGGGCAGTGGGGCGGGGCAGGGTGGGGGGTAGTAAACTCCGGCATACGGCCGAACAGAGGTAAGTAAATAAGTGAATAAATAAAACGAATTACATGGCGCGCACTTCATCGCCATTTGGCGTTGCAGCGAGCGCGATGTAATTTGTTTTTTTACATTTATTTACTTACCTCCGTTCGGCCGTATGCTGGAGTTTACTATCCCCCACCCTGTCCCTCAATCAATCAATCAATCATGACATTTATAAAGCGCGCTACATACCTGTGAGGGCCTCAAGGCGCTGGGGGAAGGGTGGGGCTGCTACTGTTCGAAGAGCCAGGTCTTGAGAAGTCTTCTGAAGGCAATCAGGTCCTGCGCCTGTCGTAGGTCAGTGGGGAGAGTGTTCCAGGTCTTGGTGGCGAGGTGGGAGAAGGATCTGCCGCCGCCGGTGGATTTCCGGATGCGCGGGACTGTGGCGAGGGCGAGGTTGGCAGAGCGGAGGCTGCGGGTGGGAGTGTAGAAGTTGAGTCGGTCGTTGAGGTATTCTGGTCCGGTGTTGTGTAGGGCTTTGTGCGCGTGGATGAGGAGTTTGAAGGTGATCCTCTTATTGACGGGGAGCCAGTGCAGGTCTCTCAGGTGGGCTGCGATGTGGCTGCGTCGGGGGATGTCGAGGATCAGTCGTGTTGAGGCGTTCTGGATGCGTTGCAGCCGTCTCACAAGCTTGGTTGTTGTTCCTGCGTAGAGGGTGTTCCCGTAGTCCAGTCTGCTGGTGACGAGGGCCTGGGTGACAGTTCTTCTCGTGTCCGAGGGGATCCATTTGTAGATCCTGCGAAGCATTCGGAGGGTGTTGAAGCAGGATGCAGAGACTGCGTTGACTTGCTTGGCCATGGAGAGGGAGGAGTCGAGGATGACCCCCAGATTGCTTGCGTAGTCGCTGGGTTCTGGGGCTGTTCCCAGCGATGTTGGCCACCAGGAGTCATCCCAGGCTGAGGGGGTGCGGCCGAGGATGAGGACTTCCGTCTTGTCAGAGTTCAGCTTCAGTCTGCTGTGCTTCATCCATTCTGCAACGGCCTTCATTCCTTTGTGTAGGTTGGCTTTGGCGGTGTGGGGGTCTTCGGTGAGGGATATGATCAGCTGGGTGCGTCGGCGTAGGAGATGATGTTGAGGCAGTGTTGTCGTGCGACGTGGGCGAGTGGTGCCATGTAGATATTGAACAGCGTCGAGCTGAGGGAAGTTTCCTGAGGGACGCCGCAGATGATCTCGGTGGTCTTGGAGTGGAAGGGTGGGAGGCGGACGCTCTGGGTTCTGCCGGAGAGGAAAGATGTGGTCCATGCCAGGGCCTTCTCTCGGATACCGGCGTCATGGAGACGTGCTCCCCAGCCTTGCAGCACTCCCTCGAGGAGCCGCTACTGGCAATGCACAGTTGACTCGCTAAACAATTAGCAGGAGCAGAAACCACAACCGCTTCACCAATCATCATTGTGCAGTTCTGTGGCCATGGGTGTAACCAGCCTACAAGGAAGGGTTTAATTACTCATACCAAGGGATTCTCATATGGAGACTAGAAAAGATTGATCTCATATTTCTATGAAAGTCATTTTGTTTATGGGAAACATGGAGTACACAATGGATCTCATTCTGAGTCATTTGGACGCAAATACCCGATTGCGCCCAAACTCGAATAATACCTTTAGCACAAGTTGCACCTATGTTGGTGTGGCTGCATGGGTTTTTTTTTACCAGGCAATTCGCACAGGCAAATAGAGCGCGGTTTGAATGGTGGCCATGCGGAAATGGGAAAACACATGCATCCAGCGAATCATCTCCCATTCAGACTGTGTGTTCACTAAATAAACCCCATGGTATCTTTATTTACTGCGCCACAAAAATTCACAAGGCCCAAAACGTTCAGCTCCTGAAAAAATAAGCCGAACAAACTAGTTTCAGTCAGTAATTTCATTTCAAACAATGTCCTCAGTAAATCGAAAAGATCACTATGCACGTATGCAGTCTCATAGCTTTTTGTTTTAATTCTGGGATACGTTGTTAGCTAACAAATACAAGTATTTGTGAATGTGAATTGCTTTTACCAACCGTACCTAAGCTTTTTGGCAACTTGAGTCTAGATTTTCCAATTATTTGGGAATTCCTAGGCTTGATTGAGTTTCGATTAAGGGTTTCAAGTTGCTCCGATATCTGTCATTGTGCATTTTGATTCCGTTTTTATTCTGCTGTTTATAAGCAAGAGATTACATTTCTATTGAAATAAGAAAAGCTCTTCGCTCGGGACACCATGAATTTGTTCCAATAGCGTGTGTTAAAGCTGTCAGCGCTTCTCCACTTTAAAGGCCTCCCTTGCTCGTCTGACGGACAGGTAATCACATCTTGATTGGAGAGCCAGGAGAGGCAGCCATCCCCCCGCCCCCTCATCACCCCCACCAAGCCCCCCCTTGTGAGAGCAGATGGTGCAGCCCGAGTATTAGTTTATTTCCTCATGTGTCACACGTGTGGAGATGGTGGGACAACTTGTAGTGAGAGCGGCAAACATAGCGTGTATGTTGGCGGACACGTGCAGGAGGCGAGCATATGGGAGGGTGTCTCTGGCTCTTCCAATACCGTCACTATGGCAGCTTAACGTTGAACATATTCCTGCCATCAGTTGGATTCGCCTAGGTGCGCATTAGATTAGAAATTGGACAGATGGCGTCTGTTATGGCTGGTTTAATCAGAGCTCCCCCCCCCCCTCCACCGCAACCCCCTCAAAGTGTAAACATTACACTGAAAAACTGCAGTGAAATATAGTTTAGGCTTAAAGAGTATTGCTACACACAGACAAAGGGCCGTTCTGTGTACAAGTTCCACTTTGCATGTACAGGAGTCTGCTAACAAGCACAAGACAATGCTCCCAGAGTAAAATTGTCCCTGTATCACATATCACCCTGATAAACAGAGCAGAACGACTGGAACTGGTTCCTGGCCTGTTTCTCCAGAGTGCAAAATTCTCAGATAGCTGACATTTAAGCGCAGTCATTTGTCATGTTTCTGCCACTAAATTATGAGAGATGTGCAGTTCTACTTATGTTCTTGGATATTCTGTGGTTGATGAACACCTTCAAAGTTGTCCAAAGTGCAAAAACATGCAGTAAAACAACGTGTACTACATGTTAGTATCTCAACTTTCGCACAAAAGCACCATAGGGCATATTATCAACGAAGCGATAAAAAATTATCGCCGCTTCTGCATCCGTTTTCGGACGAAAAGCAGCGATAATTTTAACGCCCTATTAGCAAGGACACGCTAACGCGTGAATCCATGCTTCTTCGCGCTTTCCCTTAACGCCCAGCTTTGCATCTCTAATGAGATGCAAAGTGGGCGTTCCTCACAAGAATAACTGGAGAAATGTCGCTAAGCGACATTTCTCTTATTATCAAGCCTCACGCTAAGAAGCATAGCGACAAGGAAAGTAGCGATAACCTCTGTTATCGCTACTTTCCTTACGCCTGCTTTGAAACTGACTTAGCCATGATATCCTATGGAAGGTGGATGTCATGGCTAAGTATGTGCGGCCCTATCAGCAAGCTTTCGCCAAAAGTTGTGCGATTATCGCTGCATTTCCATCGATAATCGCACAGTTGGCAGCTTGCGCTCTGAATTTTATCGCTTTGGAGATAAGCGTTGCTGATAGCACGCTATCTCCGCGATAAAATTCAGAGTCGGCCGGCGATAATTATCCTCGCGCTAAGTGCGCTTAGCGATAATTATCGCCGGCCCTTGCTGATATGCCCCCAAATTCTGTGTTAATTTTGTTTGATAAAGTTATCACTGCATCTGGGTGTTATATCACAGATTTAGGGCATTAATCTGTTTATTGGCTTGTTCCCGAAGTAAAAAGATTTTGACAGTGAATATTCAAAATTATTTTTTGTAGTAGAAGGGTGATGGGAGCACACTGCTTTACCTCCCAGCACAGGTCACCCCTTAGCATTATGGTAAATGCAGTTCACTTTAAATGCTTACTTGAGCTTTTGCTCAAGTGTTTCACCAAAGTTGTTGCTGGTTAGTGCTGTGAATCTCTAGACACATTTGTTTCTGGATATTATCCTTCATCAATAGAGATAAAAAACGAAATTTATCTGGGGTTGCTGAGAAAGCTGCCACAAGCCTCTCAGGTCTCAGTACCTCTCTCTGGTGTATAGGTGCATCTCCAAAACCTCGTCAGCTGAATGGCTCAAAGGAGCCTTTTCAAACAGAAGGGTGTGGGGCACATTGCTTCACTTCCCAGCACAGGTCACCCCTTAGCATTATGGTAAACGCAGTTCACTTTAAATGCTTACTTGAGCTTTTGCTCAATTGTTTCACCAAAGTTGGTGCAGGTTAGTGCTGTGAATCTCTAGACACATTTGTTTCTGGAAATTATCCTTCATCAGTAGAGAAACGAAATTTATCTGGGGTTGCTGAGAAAGCTGCCACAATCCTCTCGGGTCGCAGTAGTTCTCTCTGGCGCACAGGTGCCTCTTCAAAAGCTTGTCAGCTCAATGGCTCAAGGGAGTCTTTTCTAACACAAGGGGGATGGGCGCACACTGCTTCACCTCCCAGCACAGTTCACCTCTTAGCATTATGGTAAATGAAGTTCACTTTAAACGCTTACTCTACTGATGAAGGATAATTTCCAGAAACACGTGTCTAGAGATTCTCAGCACTAACCTGCACCAACTTTGGTGAAACAATTCAGCAAATGCTGAAAGGGCAGAGTGTGCATGACTGCTTTGGGTGGCCCCAGAGGGCACCAAACCAGTCATGCTCACTCAGGAGTGGGCACAGCACTTCTCCCCTGCTCAGCCCTGCTCGTCAAGCAGCCCCGCCCACCCTCCCGCAACCAAACACTTCTGCTTTCTTGCAGTGCGAGAAGCAGAAACATAAAATGGTAGTTTTACCATTTTATGTTTCTGCTTCTTGCACTGCGAGAAAGAAGTGGGGCGACGCTCCTCCGCCGGAGTGGAGGAGCAGCCCCTGGTTCCGGGGGAAGCCATCATGTTTCTGCCAGTTGAGTCTCCACTAGCTTCTCCACTGGAAAAGTTTGACGAAAGAACAGAGTGATATTTGGCTTTCAGTCAAAGTCCCTCAGACCAGCCCCTATTTACGGCAGATGTTCCAATATACTTTTTTCCTATTCAGGACAGCCGGAGAAAGCCTTGCAGTCCCAAAAAGAAGGCCAAAAGTTCCCCACATTTTTTCCCAGTGTTTGGGACTTTTTTATATCAAACCAAAGCTTGTTTTTGAAGATCAATAGACTTTGCTGAATGGGTGCATTAAACATGCAGCCCCTCATCAAACTCTCATTGCCTTCAGTGATTCTGCTGATTCATGTAGATACAGAGCCAGGACAGTCATTTATTCCACTGGGTATTGCTCTGCAGGGTTGGAGTCACTAGAGGCTGGTTTGTGAATGTCCAAGGTGCTGCTGGTACCTTTGTTACTTTCTCCAGCTCCCTGAGGATAACTGGAGCAGGCAGAGAAGAGAGAAAAAGGCAGCTCAGAGCAGCAGAACAAAGAAAGAGAAGAAAAGAGGCTGAGAGGATTGGATGGAAAAAGAGACAGAGGGAGAAGAGGAGGAGAACATGCTGGTTTGAACATACTTGTCAGGGCTGCTTTGGGTTCCCAGTATGGCCCTCTGTATATCTCTGCCTGCCTGCCAGAGATCTCTAAATATGGTGTCCATTATTTTACAAAGACAAGGAAGTAAATGTCTCTGCTACCCAAGAAGACCGATAGACCAGCTGCCAAAGTCTAAATAAGACCATAATAGTTATATCCAAAGCACCTTTGGTAATTAAATGTTCCAATTGGAGGCTTTAAGACCAGAAACCTCTCTCCTTGTGCCCTGTTACCTGTCAGCAGTCTCCTGTTTGGTACTGACAGGTAAGAGGAGGGGCAGAGGATGGAAAATATTCCTCTTTCTGCTGTGTCCGAGGGTGGAGAAATCAAACATGAAGCAACAGTCTGCAAGACGAGAGGGGAGCTGTAGTCTGCAGTCACAAGTTAGATAAGAGTTCTGGTACACATCTTTGGAAGGTAGACTTATTCTTCATTGACACAGGAGAATGAGGTTGGTTTGTGCTTCATGGCATTATCTGTGCCTTACACTGAAAATTGGCTGTACCATACTGACTCAATGCAACAAGGTAGACATACATTATATAGGGGTATCAAATCATTTGAATGTAATTAAAAAAACAATTAGTAACCAACCCTATGTATATCATATACATCTAGACTCAATTCAAATTAGAAAATAGATTACCTGTTGTCTACCAAATTCATATTTTTATTTAAAAAATCAAGAAAATTACATTCACATGATATCATGATGATGGCTGCAATTTAAGAGCTGAGACTAAGTATACATGGTTGATGAGTATGGAAATGTATAGACTGTGAGAAGAGGAATTTTATGATGGGAAGCATTTTGGAACATTTGATTGTCAAATGAGAAATCCTATTCTTTTAAGAGTTTTCCCTTCTCGAAGTATGAGCATTAATATATAAATGGTTATTAACCTTGTATTTTTTATAAGTATTTATGAGAAGTGCAATGTAATTGTAAATATTTTGATACTGATTGGATTTCGATTGATCAGTGGTAGGTAACAGAGAATCTTTTGTCTTACCTTGATTTTGTCTAGAATCAAATTGTATTTGGAACATTGGTATTGATTTATGGTTTAATTGCCATACTTACTCATGGCTTTATGGAAAAAGGAGACGAGAAGGAGTAGTATGGTGTCAGACAATGTGTTGGTGGGACAATGCTGTGTGTGCCATACCTTTATGTAGTTAAAAAAAAAGCTTTATTGAAAATACAATGTATACAAGATAGTAATTGAGATGAACAATTAAAACTAGGAATACATTCAGAAATAAGCATAAACAAGAAATTGTATATACAAACGTTGTTCAGAAATGCAAACATAGTAAAGTGAAATAAACAATCTTAAAATGGAAAGTAAGGATTAAGTTATTTTTGGTTAGTTTTCTAATGGATGGGATGGGGCATAATGAATAAATGATATGAATTGTGTATAATGGGCGAATCAAATTTACAGAAAAAAGGACAAAATAAAAAGATGGCAAACAGTAAAATATATTTACCTAAAGGAAAGAAAACAGTGTATGAATGGATAAGAATGAAGGAGTGCAAAAATCTAAGGAGGTTTAAAAGTAGCAGGATCATGATTCACGGCAGAGTAAGCACTAACCATGTTTAAATATGTGGTGGGAGTTTGCCATATAAGTTCTCTAGCGTGGTTTCCAAGGGTGGAAATTGTAGATGCTCTTTCTAGCCTATGATGATAGCAAACTGCATACCACCAAGCTTTAGTGGACATATTTGATGCATTATTTCAGTTAGTAGTAATTTGTTGGTATGCAATAGCCAGCAAAAGATCAAGCACCCTTTTGTCGTGATGATAAAGATGGCAACTATCATCTAAGGAGCCTAGAAAAATGGAAATAATATTAAACGGGCATGAGATGTGGAATATTCGATTAAATTGTCTCCAGACATCGTGCCAAAAATGAAGAGTGACAGAACAGGAGAGCAACGTGTTTGAGATCACCATGCCAGTTGGATCATGACCAACATGGGGCATCAGAATGTAGGGAGAAGCTGGAGAAAAGGGGGTTATAGTGGAGTCTACTATGCATGTAATATAATGTTTGAGTAAAAGTAGTAGTTCTAAATGTTTTGTGTAGTTTAACCCATAATGTGTTCTAAAGAGAAGGAGGCCAGGAGCATCCTAAGTCAGTTTCCCTTAAAAATTCTATACGGGATTTAGGTCAAGAAATAGGAGCGGTCATTAGGGATTTATAAATGAGCAATGGTCTTGGGAACTTAGCTAAAATCTACAGAAGTGGAGGATCTGTCAAAGGGGCAGACTTATTATCAGGTAAGGTAGTAATTATGCAATAAAATGTTGATGAGTAGGGAGAATGTGAGATGGAAACAGGAAGTACAATGGAATGTGTGTTGAAATTGGGGAAAAGAGATTGTATTGTTATGAAGGAATAAGTCCCCAATGACAATGCCTTTATTCCTCCATGCTCTACAAAAGATAGGATGGTTACAAAATGTAATAAGGTTATCAGACCAGATGGGCATGTGAAAAAAACTGTTATGGGTAAGTATTGGTGAAGAAAGAGAGGAGGATAATAAATGTGACATGTTTAATGACTGGAGTGGATAGGTGTGCAGGAGTAGAAGAATGAGAGAGATACTCTTGATAAGAGACCGGGAAAATTAGAGATTTTCTATTATTAACCAAAGAGGTAAAGAAACAGATTTTGTTTTTAATCAGCAGAAAGCGGCCTGTTGGAGACCAAAAGCCTTGTGATATTGTGCAAAGTTAGGAAAATAAACACCTCCCTTATTTCTGAATTGCATCAAATGAAATAAGGAGATGCGGGACCTCTTCTTATTCTATAAACATTTTTACAAGAGGGAATCAATTTTCTTATAATAAAATTGGGGTATACGGACAGGTATCATGGATAGGGCATAGAGAATTCTGGGAAAAATCCTCATCTTAATTGAATCTAATCAACCCCACCAGCAAAGAAAAAGAGGTGCCCAAGAAGAACGTAAGACTTCAATTCAGAGAAGAAGATCCTTAAAATGTAGGGAGACAGAGCAGTAGTAGAATTAGAGAACAATAATCCTAGATCATTTATTTAATGAGAGTCTAAGTGAAACCGAAAGAGGAAAAGGAGTGTTTTCCACAGAACGTATTTAAAGGAAGAATTTCAGTTTGATTAAAATTAATTTTATAACCCAAAACTTGAAAGAAAGTAAGAATATCATGGGATAGGGCTGGTAGAGAGGTCTCAGGACTGGAGATAAAAAGGAGAATATCATCAGCATATGCTGTAGTTTTTAATTGATGTGCATCGTAATGAAAACCAGAGATTGAAGTATTCAGTGTAATCATAGTAAGAAATGGTTCTAGGGCAAGAATCAATAGTAATGAGGATAGGGGACAGCCCTGCTTTACGCCCCTATGAAGAGGGAAGTATCAAGAAGATTTACAGTAAACCAATACCAAAGCTCTTGGGGGATCATAAAGAATAGATATTAAAGAGAAAATAGTTGAGCCAAAAGCATGCCATCATAACGCTTTAAACATGAAGGGCCTAAAAAGTCTATCAAATGTCGACGTCAATAGTAATGGCTGCAAGAGGTTAGTCTAAGTTTAGTGCTTTACTTAATAGGTCAAAAAATTATAGGGTATTGTCTGAGCCCATGCACCTTTGATGAAGCCTAATTGTTCTGATCCAATTGACTGAGGCAAGTAAGTCTGTATACGTAAGGCAAGCAGTTTGGAAAGAAACTTATAGTTAACATTGACCAAGGAAATGGGTCTATCATTTTTACATAAGGTGGGATCTTTATCTGGTTTTGGGATAAGGCTGATTGTGGCTTCTAAAATAGTATCTTTGAAAGAGTAAGGATCAGAAAGGGCGGAGTACAAGGTGAAAAAATTTGGTGTCAAAAGAGAGAAAAGTGAGAATAAAAGTAAACCGAAAACCAGACGGGCCGGTTGTTTTATTACCCTTTTTTAATGAAGATAAAGCTGTGCTAACTTCTAAAAGAGAAATGTCCCGATCTAAACCAGAGCGTTCTAGGTTAGGGTGTTTAGGAATTGAAGAAAAGAAAGAATCCATTGCAGGTTTATTTGGGTAGATCTCAAGAGTATAAGGTGATTGGTAACATTTTACAAATTCTTCAAGAATGTCTGAGCCTTGACATATTGAAGTACCTGTAGAGGACTGTAAAGAATTCATATTGTGGCTATTTTTCCTTATTTTAATATAGTAAGCTAGACGTTCGCCCATTTTATTATGGCCTTCATAAGCTTTTCAACAAATAATTAGAGACATTGTCACAAGAGATTTTTTTTTAATGTATTTTGGCAGCTATCAAATTGTACAAAATATCTTTGGATTGTGAAGAGTAGTATTGATATTCCAATTTTTAAATATCAGATAACGAGTGGTATGTTGAGCATGCAAGGGTTTCTATTCCTCAGCAACCTAATCAATAATAAAGCCCAGTGTTTTATAGGTATCCCAAAGGAGTTGTGATTGTATAGTAGGGTTTTGATGTCTGGGGAAAACGTTGTTGGTAAAGGATGTAAAAAGGAAAAAAATGTTGTGTCCGAGAGTAAAGAATTATTAAACTTCCATTGTTTAGAGGGTTGTTGTGGGGGCAGGGGGATAAAACAAAGGGGCATATCAACAACCACCGGCGATAATTATCTCTAAGCGCACTTAGCGCTAGGATAATTATCGCCGGCTAGCGTGAATTTTTATCGCTGAGATAGCGTGCTATTAGCAACGCTTATCTCATTAGCGATAAAAATCCTCACGCTAACAGGCTAACATGAGATTATCGCTGGAAAGCCAGCGATAATCTCACGTTACTTTGTTGATAGGGACAGGCAAACTTAGCCATGATATCCTCCTTCCATAGGATATCATGGCTAAGTCAGAAAAATACCAGACGTAAAAAAGCAGCATTAACCGCGGTTAGCGCTGCTTTTTTTGTCTCTAACAGGGTTAGCGACATTCTTGATAATTGGAGAAATGTCACTTAGCGACATTTCTCCTATTATTTTACTCTGGAACGCCCCCTTTGCATCTCATTAGAGATGCAAGGGGAAGCGTAGAGTAAAAGGGTGCTAACATGCAAATTTGCATGTTAGCACCCTGTTGTTGGTAGGGTGCTAGTTTTATCTCTGCTTTTTTGGCTTTTAAAGCCAAAAAAGCAGAGATAAAGCCCTTGTTGATATGCCCCAAAGTCTGCTATAACTAGTGCATGGTCCAAGAGCAAAATGGGTTCAATCTCTGCTTTAATAAGATTGTGAGACAGAGATTTACTCACAAATATATCTAGAGAGGGAACTATGTGCAGCACATACAAATGTGTATTCTCATGTTGAGTGACAAGATAATTTCCAAGAGTCAATCAAAGCTCCGTGAGATAGAAAAGAACAAAACTGTTAGTGCATTTTATTTAGAGTAAATTTGACGGTGGGTTGCATATCCAGAAATGGTTCACATATTTGGTTACACTCTCCTCCTAAAAAAAAAAAATAATCAGTAAACTGAGTAAATTTTTTCTCAAGGTCAGACTAGAACAATAAATCAGTTTGGGTTGGGACATAGACATTAAAACCAGCAATAGGTATTTTGTTAATAGATATTTTAGCGACAATCCATCTACCTTAAAAGCATATTTCCTGTGAAATATTAGAAATATCGAGATGCTTATTACAAAGAACAACCCCACCATTCTTTTTGTTTTGTGACAGAGAGACAAGTACCTTACCAACGCAAGATTGCTTATGTTTTTATGCTACTGAGTCTGTAAGATGCGTTTCCTGATGTACTAGATTGGAATATATTTAGCCAGGTGAGAAAGAAATCTCTGTCTCTTAGGGTGATTTAAATCTCTAAGATTCCAAGCTTTCACTCTGAATGTAAACAGCTATGTAATATTTAGTAATACACTCACCAACCATAAACGTTAACAAACTGTAAATACTACAGGAAAGGAAAGGTGAAGGTAATGGGAAAGAAGGAGAGTAGGAGGAGAAATAGGAAGGCCCAGTGATGAAATTGAAGAAGAGGGAAGAAAGGAAAGGAACAAAAAGGAATAGAAAAGGAAGACAGTACAAACCACAGGTGTGGTGAGTGAGGGATGTACTTGTGAGTATTAGGACATCGAGGTAGGGGTGGTTACAGCACATCATGAGGATGACAAAGTCGGAGCACTACACAAAACACAGGGCTAAAAACATCATAACAAGATGATGACATAGGATGAAACAAGACGAGACATACATAAAATGAGAGAAAAAGAAAATATAAATTGGTAAGAAAAGCAATATGAATGAAACAAGAGCACAAAATATTAAGTTGAAGAACTGGCAATGTCTCTGGAAGAGTAGGAATTCGTCCCGAGAAACTCCCTCAGTTCCGAAGAAAGTTGTTGGCCCTTGCTTTTTCTGCAGGGTTATATCTGAACCTTTTGCCTTGCTCTGCCTATTTTTCTGACCTTCTTTTTGGAGGTGTTAGGACTCTGAGCACTTTACTACTGCTACTCAGAGCTAAAGTGCAGGTGCTGTCTCCTTTAAACCTGGTATGATTGGTTTACATCTGTTTGGCATATCTTATTAACTTAAAAGTCGCTTGTAAAGTGGTATACCATATACCCAGGGCCTGTAAATTAAATGCTACTAGTAGGCCTGCAGCACTGCTTGTGCCACCCACAGAAGTAGCCTTTCAAACCTGTCTCAGACCTGCCACTACAGGGCCTGCGTGTACAGTTTACTGCCACTTTGACTTGGCACTGAAAACTACTTGCCAAGCCTTAAACACCTCTTTTATGTCACATAGGTCACCCCTAAGGTAGGCCCTTGGTAGTCCTATGGGCAAGGGGCTGTGTGAGTGAAAGGTAGGACATGTGCCTTTATTTTGTGGTTTGTCCTAGTAGTGACAAACAGCCTTTTTTGTTTCTCACTGCTGGGAGGCCTACTCCTCTCATAGGCTAGCATTGGGAATTCGCTTACATGCTTGTAAGTGGTAATTCCTTATCAGAAGGGAGTGGCGTTGCCATGTTTAGTATGTTTTGAATAGTGGTGATAAATCCTGCTTACTAGTGTAGTTGGATTTTACATTACTATTTTAGAGATGCCACTTTTAGAAAGTGAAAAAAGAACAATAGATGGACAGAATGCTGATCAATGTCAAACATTCGCCCTAAGTGACCAAGGGTATGCCCAGATGTGGGTCCTTTGCTCACTGTGCCACTGGATTCAAGCTAGCCTGGCTGATGTTATGTTATGTTATGTTATGTTAAAAGGTTTTATAAAGCGCTCGTACACCAAACGGTTTCATGGCGCTATAGGGAGAAGACACGGTATAAAAAGAAGAACCAAAGATTACAAATATGCCTGTTTGAATAGAAGAGTTTTAAAGAATGTTCTAAACTGAGAAAGAGAGTTTTCAAGTCGGAGGTGAGAGGGTAGAGAATTTCAATGCTGAGAAGCCAGGAAAGAGAAACTGAGGCCACCAATTTTTTTCCGTTTGAAAGGGGGAATGACAAGAAAATTGGAGTGAGCAGACCGAAGAGCGCGTGAGGGGATATAGCGGGAGACCAAGGATGAAATAAAGACAGGACCAAGGCCAGCTAGAGCCTTGAAAGTGATGCAACCAATTTTAAAAAAGCAGCGCTGAGCCACTGAAAGCCAATGAAGGGTCTTCAGTAGAGGGCTGACATGTTGAAATCTGGGCTGATGAGGGGTGAAACCTTGAAACCAGTCCTAGGGTTCTTGTTTCCGGTCCAGGGAGGCCCTGGCCTGGTATTTTGGGCTGGACTGTTCCCATGAGGAGCAGGGTCAAGATTGATTTGCATATGGCTACGTCCAAAGTGGGGTAGCATAGTGAGCAAACAAATGGTGGATTAATCCCAGATCTGTGACAGGGGTGAGTGGTTGAAAAGTTTCAGCACTCCATCCATCATCTTGTTGTGTTTGCTACTTTTAGAAAGTTGGCATTTCTCTGTGTGTATGTCTCTTTGTGCTTTGCAGCCTGACTCCAATCCACATCTAACCTGGGTGAATAGCTAACTTTGCGCATTCTATCCAGACAGCCACAACACAGGAAGGGCTGGGTGTGACAGGGTTCCTTCTGCATTCATCAGCATACTGATGGACTTCCTGGGCTGGGAGAGGGAGAGGTAATTCACACTTTACATTTGTGGAGGTTGTGTCCTTGCTCACACAAAGGGCTGATTTCCCCCCTACTGATTGTCTGGAGCCAAGGCTGTGTTGAAGAGGATTGTTGAGATTTCTGAGGATTCGATCCAGATAAAGCCTCAAAAGAACTCTGTAGATTCCAGTGAGTAGCCTGAAATTGGCCATGGGAATAGGGGGTCAAGTCATAGTGAACTTTTTCCTCAGCACAGGGTGAGCGCTGCTCCATATCCACAAGGTAGCTCTTTGGCCTTTTTGAGAGGAGCACATGCAAAGCACTTTGCTATCTTTGTCCCCTGTGCATCCTGGGAGCGAGTCCAGCGTGTCCCCTTTTCAAAACGCACCGCACAGGCATTGTGGGCACGAGTCAACAGGCTGCACTCTGTTGGGACATGTTGTCTGGCTAACTGGGATTACTATGATCCCATGATCTCATGGGCCCCACCCACCCACCCTGTTTAGGATACAAACGGCACAGAGCTCTGAAATGTGGGTGCCACTCCCAAGACACTCTCCATTTGCCTGCTGTTGAAGAGACGCCTCGGGTCACCACGTGGAGACCTCATCGCTGCCTCCCCACAGGTAATGCTTTGAAGAGTAACAGTCTTCGAGCATGAGCTGTGCACGCACAACTTTGGCGTGATCAATAACCAGGCAGTCCTTGATATTGAGAGGCTGTGGGTCAATAAGGAAGCTGCACTGTGGTTTTAGCAGCTGCACTGTGTGCTTGCAGGAAGTTGCATTTGCCTTTTCTGACCAAAGGGGACCTGGTGAGATTTCCTCGCTACCCTCTGCGTTGTGAGTGTGCCCCTCCTCCCCACGTGGGGGGCCATACCTGGGGGTGCCGATTCCTTGATTGTGCATGACGGGGTGAGTCCTTGACAGAGGTCCCGATCCAGAACCTGTTGCCTTTGGAAAATTTCAGCTTACTGTAATACATCTAGTAGGCATGCAGGTGCTCCTGTGCCCCACAGGGGATGGCCAATGACCGTATAAAGTATAATAGGAGTGCAGGTGAGCTGCACCTTATTCTTCTGGTGTTATTTAGTAATCCATGTACTACTGGTGATATTTGGTGATATCTGTGTTCTCCCTAACCTAAACTGGCATTATATGCACAGAGGCTATGATGTATGTTGTTTTGATTCTTGTATTGTCCAGGATGAACAGTAGTATCTAAGTATTTTCATTATATGAACAGTATTTATGATTTATATCATATTGGTGTGAGTTTATGTATAATATACTATGTGCCAGATGTACGACCATTTTTGCAGTCGCAAACGGGAAATTGGGCTGCTTGCGACCGCAAAATAGGTCTGTCCCATGTAAAAACTCTATTTTGCGACTCGCTATTAGGAAGGGGCATCTCAAGGGCGTCTCATGCTTATAGCGAGTCGCACTTCAATGTACGATTGTTTTGCAATAGCAATTGTGGTCGCAAAACACTAGCACTTTACCACCTGCTTCAAGTAGGTGGTAAGCCACTTGCTTAACGGGAAGAGGTCCCCAGGGGACCCCTTCCCCTTTGTGAATGTATGCAAAAATATTTTTTAAGACCATGCAGTGCTCCCACGAACCACTGCCTACTTTTTAAATGCATCCTGTTTTCCTTTATGGCAGACAGGCTGCATTTAAAAAAAATCTGCTTTATTATTCTAAAGCAGTCACAGGCATGGTGGTCTGCTGAACCCAGCAGGCCACAATCCCTGGGAGTGCTAGACAGTCCCAATGGGGTCGCAAATTGCACATGCCTCATGAATATTAATAAGGCAGGCAATTTGCGACCCCATTAGGAATCGCAAACTGTGTCTGAGACACTGTTGTAAATTATATTTTGTGTGTCACAAAGGGTCGTCTACTGGCCCTATATATTTTTATATAATCCTGCGTGGAGTCTCTTTTGTGGTGTATTCATTATGTTTCTTGGTGCGTGTGTTGCGCAAACGCTTTACACATTGACTCTGATGATAAGCATGGCTGCTCTGTGTCAAGCTACCAGAGGGTAAGCACAGGTCCTCTTTGGTGTGTAACTTACCTACCAGAGTGGTGGATTCTGCCTGGCTTAGGTGCATACCAGAAACCTCATTTCTAACGGTCGGCAAAAAAGTACAATAGTTCCTTGCAGGTGATTTTGAAAATACAGTGATGAAGTAAGCCAAAACATGCACCCAAGGAGCGTACTTCCAGACGAAGAGAAAGAAATCCTTTCCACCTCCCCTGTAGGTTTAGCGACATACTGTGTGAAGAAGAGTTTGGAGCCAGACCTGAGTCTTTGTTTTTTTTACTTGGCTGCTTGTAAAACCTTGAGGAGATCGGTATTTTCTAGGAATAGAATAATAATATCCAGGGGCTTATGTGAAGAAGTGGATGCAGGAGATCTACAACCAAGCCTATTGGCCTTTTGAATATTGAGGGCTGCAGACTTTTGTAGGTCCAAAAGCTGTGGTAAGAAAGTGGTGAAGAAAGAGACAGCATCTTTGCCTTTAATGTGAAGATTATTGCAATGGTTTCTGTTTTCTAAATCTTTGTTTTAAAGAGCCTAGATTTGTTTCTGCATAGACAATATTTTCGAGGACTCATCTTGAAGATCACTGATACATTGTTCAGCTTCTGTAAGGTGAGAATCCATAGTAGACCATTTTGCATCCCAAGCTTGCATTCTATTAATGGTTTCTTCAAAAAAAGGATGCAAAGTACACATTTCTGCTAGCTAAATCTCCATAGAGATAGGTGAAGAGCATTTATCTGGAGATGGTGGATCGTGCTTAAGCCATTTTGATGAGTCAGCCGGTTGAGGTTTTAATGTAGGAGTTAGTTTTGGTATGGCTGAAAATATGGCATCAGTAGAGAAGTGCACAGCCATGGGGATTGAAGAACATTCATATTTTAATTTTAATTTGCATGTTTCCCCCATAATAGTAGTTTGGCATAAATTAAGAAAAAATTTGAGTCAATATTATAGGCCGCCAAGTCGAAGATACTGAAGCATATGTTTAATAGCAGGCAAAAAGCAGGAAATCCAAAATATCACACAGCAGGAAAGAAGGAGAGAAGGAACTATTAAGAGCTTTCAGAGCCCATAAAAGTAAAATAAGTCAATAAATAGTCTTTTTGAAGTAGCAAGTGCTCATAATTAGTACCTGAAGCTATGAAGCACAGTGTGAAGGGACCATAGTTTAAAATGGCCGCCACGTAGGTGAGACAAAATATATTAGGACCCAAAAATAGGCTGTATGTCAGTGTGGCAACCTCAGCAACATTTTCCTGGTTTCTGGTGAAAGGGAATTACGAAGTGATGAAGCGCCCGAAAGAAAGGCACAGAGCACCGCTAGCCTGCTGTCATTCTCCTCGGCATGTAAGCCATGCCTGTGTCATACTTTTTTAAAATCTCTCTTTGGAGGTCAAATTGACTCTCTCCACCTTTTTTACAGATTCCCACTCCAAGTACTCTGGTATATCTGTAAGAATGCTTTACTTTTCAGTTCTATTTCAAAGTACTCTTTTTTGTAGTTCTATAACTTCAAACCTTACTTTAGAGACCTTCAATAATCCAATATGCACTGAATCAAGAGCCAGCTATTGACAACAAGATCAATAGCGTGAAGGAGGAACACACTGGAAAGCACTACCAAATACCTCAGTGGTTGTTAGTAAATATGTCTGCACTGTATGTATACAATGTACTACTGCTAAAAATAAACCTGCATTTGCTTTGGTTATTGCTGTATTAGCTTTACTAATCATGCACTGTACAGCCACATATCTGATATCTGTATGTCGAAACAGCATCAAACATTGTGGTGATCCAGGGTCACTGATGTAAGTACTTCTCCGTTATTCCACAAAAGTCCCTAAGCCAGAGACCTCAAATTAAAGTTCTTGATCAGTGCATGCAGAAAAAAACCAGGATGAGATCATGCTGGCATGACAGGGATGTGTAATTGAATGTCTTTCTATCAGCATCTTCTTATTTGCCGGTGTACCATATATTACCATGAACATAGTTGGCTCTCTCCTGTGTTCGACTCCTCTATTTGCTATGACTCTTTAATATCCACAGTAAAACGTGGGAAATGTTGCTCAGCTTAAGGCATGGTATATGGGGCTTGGAAACACTTGGAAACAAACTGTGCAAAAGTCTTGCACCAAGCAAGATTTCCTTTATGTTTCTGTGAAGGATAGGTCTTTGTTCTAAACAAGCAATTCTTCTTTTCTGCAATACAAATGGTTCTTAAAGAAATCTAAAACAAAAGTTCCTGCTTTACTTGAAGAAAACAAATATTGCCTTTGTGAAAGACAATTCATATTTTTTTTCTAAAAACATCACACACTTTTATCCTAATAAATGCTTTCTCTGTCTACTTTGCTTCAAAACAAATTGCTCTTGCTTTTTGCAAAATAAACGGTCTCTGCTTTTCTCCAAACAAATAGTTTCCACTTACATTTTTCTAGCATTATTCAAGGAAGAGTGTCTTTGAGTAGCTGAAAGTAAACACTGTCACTTGAGCATAAATGGATTGCAAGTAAAACAAAATAAAAGGGAGCATTAGAGCATGCATATTTTGAATTACCTGAATTACCAAAGCCCATGTTCATCTGCTAAAATAACTGACAAGAGCAGTTGTGAAAGGCAGAGAGCATCTGATACGCTGATTACTGTGAAAGATTAAAAAAAGAGACCTGCCGTGAGTGTGGGGCAAGACAGTCACCACATTGAAGTTTCTTGAGTTGCACTGTATTTAGAGATGCTTAAACATGACAGATATCAGTGAACTTTACAATCAACAATATTCTTTAGACTGTAGTCTAAGGAAATACATTAACAAGCAGCTGCAATGCAAAAGGTCTCGCATTTACGCATTTGATCTATTGGCATTGTAAATGACAATGCCTTTTATTCATGTTTTGGTTTTTAAAACATAGATAAAAGGCATTGTCATTTACAATGCCAATAGCTTAAACTCCCCCAATTGCGAGACCTATTGCATTCAAATGCTTGAAGGCATCGGTGAGTTGTCCCCTTCTGTCTCCCATGGCCCCTGAAGAGCTCCCTGTTTGCTACGAGTTAAATAAACAAGCCGGTGGTCACAACTGCGCACGAGAGACCCTCCTGCCCTCCTGCAGTGAGAGAAACTCATTAAAGAAAACAGTGCTTGCAGACTAAAGAAGACGTACCGTGTAACAACCGAAGTAAAAGGGCCAGTCCTCATGGGAGGTTACAAATGAAGACAAGGCGGTACTATGGAGGGACTAACAAGCCTAATAACAAATCAGAAGCCAGCATTTAAGAAGGACAATGACACAAGCCAATGACAAATATGGCTGGAGAGTGGGCGGTGCTTCAAGTACATACTCCAATACAGCATGGCTCGCAGCACACGCGCTGCCCAGGCTCGACCTAAAAAAGAAAAAAGCAGCAAGCGTGCATGTGACCTTTGAACGTATCAAAAGCAACATGAAAGGGGAGAAGTGTAGCGGGAGCCTGTGGAAGGATATACATGAGGAAGAGGGGAGGTAAAAGGAGGGGAGTTTTTTTTTGTGCTAACAGTAATGTTCATTCTTATTTCACCATGCTTTCAATTTGCATTTTCATAGTGAGATTTGATCCAATGAAAAAATCAATAGATTTGACTTCTAGGGCCAGTTTGGTAGACAAGAATTTTTCTTAGTTCTTCAAACAAGTCTATGTTGAATTTGGTTGCTGTTCATGGATCATTGGAAAACATTCTGAATTCTCTGGATTACATTTACAGAAGTCTGATGACATTCACTTTTTTAATGTTTTAGGTAGTTTTTGCACATTATCATTTTGGTGAATATGACAATTTTCATAGAAAACGTTGTTTCATGAAAATATGGGTGGATGGACACTAA